>NW_027518695.1:26125000-26725000 GCF_043159265.1 Tasmannia lanceolata | reverse complement strand
TCGAAATATATTGAGCCCGGTCTCCATAAGTCAGGAAATCAAAGTGGCCACAACACATGGGGCTTATAGCGGGGGCAATTGTACTTCAAAAAATATCCACGGACTACAAAATCCTATGGCATTCAAATACAATCAGTTAACGGCTACACCTAAGCAAGCGCTCAAGAAGGAATTTACCCCTCTCTCGTTTCCACCATCAGTCATTTTGCAGCAAGGGTTAGCTTCAGGTCACATTATCCTACCTGGCATTAGGGCTCCTCCTAATCCTTTACCAGCAAATTGGAGAGTGGACCAGTATTGTGAATACCATAGAGGCCCTGGCCACCTTACTGATAATTGCATTGCTTTAAAATTTAGGATCCAAAAGTTGATTGATGAAAGAAATTAGCCTACCTGAATCATGCAGTACTGCCGCCAGCTGATCGCAATGCTTAGATAACTGATGGTTCAAAGGTGCACAGGTCCGGTTGCAATGAAAAGAATCAGAAGTTGAAAGTACCATTTATGAGCCTGCTTTCGCCGAGCCTCCAAAGCCAGACAGTTGCAGCAGTCTCAGTCCTTTTGTTATTTTAATTAAGTCCAGTCATGATGTCAAGTCCAGTTATTAAGTGCAGTCTTCTAAAAGTTTGAATAAATTTCTAGTCCAGTTGAGTCGTTTCTTACTTTTATTTTTGAGTCGAGAGCGTGAATTCTGAGTCTGTTCAGGATAAGTCTTATCAGATGTGGTCCTTTTCAATTCAATGAAACTTGCTTTCTCTATACATTCCAACGTGTGCTTCTAACTTTAATAACCAATGAGAATAATACTCCCTCCTCAAATGAGGAAGAGGATGCCGACGAAACTCCTCTCGAGTTGCAGCCTATGCTCAAACAAGAGGAGGAGCGCCGATCCCAGCTTTTCAAAGATAAAATTGAAGTGGTAAACACTGGCACTGAAACTTTGATTTAGTGAATGCTGATTGAAAATACATTACCCTCTGAAGAGTGTGAAGAATTGATAAAATTATTTCAAGAATAAGAAGATTGCCTAGAAAAGCTACGATCGATACCAGGGGCAAGACATAGATGGAAAGCTCAAAGAAAATGAAGAAAGTGAGGAGACATATGCTATACAAGGGGCATAGAGTGGAAACAACTTTCATATTTCCAATCAATGACCTTGGTTCTCAAATTCATAACATAAAGCCAACAAATTCAAGATAAGAAGTTCAAGAGCAAGCATTGAAAAGTGATCATCAGATATCAAGAGTACGAATCCATAGATGGAGGATGTCAAAGAACATGTTTTGCTCTATTAAAAGTCGAAAGCACGTATTAGAATCTTGGAAGAAGAAGATCCATTATCTCTTACCTGGAAATGCCGTCAAACTCCGTAAAAAAAAAAGAAATAAATAATCAGTACCAGAGGGACCCTAGTAACCTAGATCGATTCCCAATTTGAACATCGGAAGGCCTCCTTTGGCCGAATAAATCCCAAAATCAGAACCCAACGTCAAAAGAATACCGGTTTGCAAACCCTTCGAGCCTGAATCAAATTTTCTTGAAAACCCATCAAACTCGGGGCATTCGCCCCAAACTACGCGAGACCTGATCCCTATACTGGGGTACGTAGGCAACTCGGTTGAACCGAGTTCAGTCGATTCAAAAAAAAAAAGAAAAAGAAAGGAAAAGAAATTCAATCCTTTCAAAAAAAAAGAAAAAAAAAGAGGAACAAGTTCCAAAAGAAGAGAAGTTAATTATTCCAGAAAGAAAAGAAAAAAAGAAAAAAATCAATTAACCTTCAAACAATTTATCTTCAAACTAGGGGCATTCGCCCTGAACTACACACGACCTGATTCCTACCTTGGGATATGTAGGCAACTTGTTCACAGGTTCGGTCGAAATCTTTGTTGAACCTTAAGCCATTCTTTGAAAAGCCCTATCCTACCTATAAAGTCCTTCCGGTGTTCAGAACTAATGAGCTAGGTCCCGAAACACAAAAAGTAAAAAAAAATGAAAAAAAAAGAAAAAGAACGGAGTTTGAAGATCTGCTAGACCGAAAACCTGAAAGGGCTGTCTAGGCAAAATTTAAGATCATTCCCCTGCTAAGTTGAAAACCCGAAAGGGCGGCTTAGGCAAAAGCTAAGGGGATAGCCTGCTGGATCGAAAACCTCGAATGGTGGTTCAGGCAAAAGTTAAGGCTAGCGCGGTCCGCCAAGTTAAAAACCCTGAAGAGGTGACTTGGTCATGGTAAGAGAATCAGTATAAGAAGGCTACAGCCGGTATCAAGACTGAAGATCAACTGAAGTTCAAGCAAATTCAAGTGATATCCTCAAAACTGGGGGCATTGAAGCTAAGCAATCTTAGGGGTCGTAATTAAATTCTTGAGGCATTACTGTTTCGAGGAAGAAGTCCAGTGTTTACGATTTCAAAAAAAAAAAAAAACATTCCTTGAAAGGATAGACTTACCAAATAAAACGTTAACTAAGTCAGAAGCATTACTGTGTCTGTCAGTGTAGTTAGTCAATCTTTGTCATTCTACGTTCACTCCTTCAGGGCTGCTAAATCCTTTGAGTAGTGCCTTTCATCTAAGTTTTCTCTTTAGAAAAAGTCAATCGTCGTTCCTATGTCCAAATGATGTAACTGTCTTGGTGAAGGAGACCCGGCCTAGGCGGCTCCCTTCAATTGTACCTGAAAGAGCTCGAGAATTTAGTCAAACAGCTTCATTTCAAAGAAGATCAGCTCAGAAAAATTCAGAAGTGGAAACATCAGAAAGCCCAGCTTCCGTAAAAAGATCATACCCCAGGAAGGCACTTTAAGCTTGGAAGAGCCTCAGATGCAATGGTGGCTGAGCCAATTTCTCAGAAAGATGAACCATTAAAATTCAGAATCTCCTTCCAGTTAGTTAAATACCTATCTCCTACATACTCTAGTGGTTTGATTGAGGTCAAGATTTACTTAGCAGGGGAATGATCTTAAATTTTGCCTACACCGCCCTTTCAGGTTTTCAGTCTAGCAGATCTTCAAACTCCGTTCTTTTTCTTATTCATTATTTTTTTTAAATTGTGTCTCGGGACCTAGCTCATTAGTTCTGAACACCAGAAGGACTTTATAGGTAAGATAGGGCTTTTCAAAGAATGGTTTAAGGCTCAACAAAGATTTCGACCGAACCTGTGAACAGGTTGCCTACATATCCCAAGGTAGGAATCATGTCGTGTGTAGTTCAGGGCGAATGCCCCTAGTTTGAAGATAAATTGTTTGGAACTTGTCCATCTTTTTTTTTTTTTCTGAAAGGATTGAATTTTTTTTTTTTTGAATCGACCGAACTCGGTTCAACCGAGTTGCCTACGTACCCCAGTATAGGGATCAGGTCTCGCGTAGTTCGGGGCGAATGCCCCGAGTTTGATGGGTTTTCAAGAAAATTTGATTCAGGCTCAAAGGGTTTGCAAACCGATATTCTTTCGACGTTGGGTTCTGATTTTGAGATTTATTCGGCCAAAGGAGGCCTTCCGATGTTCAAATTGGGAATCGATCTAGGTTACTAGGGTCCCTCTGGTACTGATTATTTATTTCTTTTTTTTTTTACGGAGTTTGACGGCATTTCCAGGTAAGAGATAATGTATCTTCTTCTTCCAAGATTCTAATACGTGCTTTCGACTTTCATAGAGCAAAACATGTTCTTTGACATCCTCCATCTATGGATTCGTACTCTTGATATCTGATGATCACTTTTCAATGCTTGCTCTTGAACTTCTTATCTTGAATTTGTTGGCTTTATGTTATGAATTTGAGAACCAAGGTCATTGATTGGAAATATGAAAGTTGTTTCCACTCTATGCCCCTTGTATAGCATATGTCTCCTCACTTTCTTCATTTTCTTTGAGCTTTCCATCTATGTCTTGCCCCTGGTATCGGTCGTAGCTTTTCTAGGCAATCTTCTTATTCTTGAAATAATTTTATCAATTCTTCACACTCTTCAGAGGGTAATGTATTTTCAATCGGCATTCACTAAATCAAAGTTTCAGTGCCAGTGTTTACCACTTCAATTTTATCTTTGAAAAGCTGGGATCGGCGCTCCTCCTCTTGTTTGAGCATAGGCTGCAACTCGAGAGGAGTTTCGTCGGCATCCTCTTCCTCATTTGAGGAGGGAGTATTATTCTCATTGGTTATTAAAGTTAGAAGCACACGTTGGAATGTATAGAGAAAGCAAGTTTCATTGAATTGAAAAAGACCACATCTGATAAGACTTATCCTGAACAGACTCAGAATTCACGCTCTCGACTCAAAAATAAAAGTAAGAAACGACTCAACTGGACTAGAAATTTATTCAAACTTTTAGAAGACTGCACTTAATAACTGGACTTGACATCATGACTGGACTTAATTAAAATAACAAAAGGACTGAGACTGCTGCAACTGTCTGGCTTTGGAGGCTCGGCGAAAGCAGGCTCATAAATGGTACTTTCAACTTCTGATTATTTTCATTGCAACCGGACCTGTGCACCTTTGAACCCTCAGTTATCTAAGCATTGTGATCAGCTGGCGGCAGTACTGCATGATTCAGGTAGGCTAATTTCTTTCATCAATCAACTTTTGGATCCTAAATTTTAAAGCAATGCAATTATCAGTAAGGTGGCCAGGGCCTCTATGGTATTCACAATACTGGTCCACTCTCCAATTTGCTGGTAAAGGATTAGGAGGAGCCCTAATGCCAGGTAGGATAATGTGACCTGAAGCTAACCCTTGCTGCAAAATGACTGATGGTAGAAACGAGAGAGGGGTAAATTCCTTCTTGAGCGCTTGCTTAGGTGTAGCCGTTAACTGATTGTATTTGAATGCCATAGGATTTTGTAGTCCGTGGATATTTTTTGAAGTACAATTGCCCCCGCTATAAGCCCCATGTGTTGTGGCCACTTTGATTTCCTGACTTATGGAGACCGGGCTCAATATATTTCGACCCATCATTGTGCATTGCTGGTTGCGATTATCGCGAGACTGTCTCTTCATTTGCTCAAACCACGGTTTGCGGTCATCAGAAAAGGATGGAGCTTCGCCGCTTGACAAAAGATTTTGAGGGTCGAGGAGCCCCATGTCTATAAGGTCTTGAATATCATATTTCAAGCTGAGGCATTCATCAGTTGCATGACCCTGACATAAATGATAATCACAAAATTCTTTCATTTGGAAGGTCCTGAGACTGGGAAGAGGATTAGGAACAGGCTCTGATCCCAATAGTGTTATCATTCTTTCATTGAGCAACCATTTCAAAGCATCAGGTCGCGAGATCGGCAAGTCGGTGAATTCTCTTTTAGGAGTTTCAGATGGCGGCTCTTGGTCGTATTCAAGAACTAAGGGCCAAACAGAATCCTGCTGGTGCTGAGAGACAGAGTTTCTGGTAACAACATCTCATCACCTTTTTTTATATAGTGAAAAACTTAGTGGAGAGGTGGAAATAAACAATGAGAATGGTGGGTGTGGTGGAGAAATAAACAATGAAAATGGTGGGTGTGGTGGAGAATAATGGAATATATAATGGTAATGGTGGGAATGGTGGTGGGAATAATGGAATATATAATGATAATGGAGATAATGGTGTTATTTTAAAGGGAAAAATGAAGTTAGTGGAAATGGTAGAGAAAGTTAAGTCATGCTAATGGTGAGTCCCACTTTGGGGGTTCCGCAAGTAATGGGTCCTGCCGATATTGGGTCCTGTTTGGTGGGTCCAATGTGGGCCCCCCCGGTTGATTCGAATTTAAACAAATGTTCAATGCGGGCCCACCAAACGGGTCTAAATTTAATCAAAATGCATCATGCGGCCCCACCAAATGGGTCCAACTTCTTTCTTGCTCGGATTCTTATGAATAATCTTTCTCAACATTTAGCGGAAAAATGCGAAAAACGACGGAAACGACCAAAAATATTTAGAAATGTAACAAACGGACGCGGGAAGGAAAGACATTGGAAAACCGATGGAAAAACCCTAATTTCTTAAGGCAGAGCAAAATGGGGTGTCTACACGCCCAAGCATAACGAACTTGGGTCCGGTCAAAATGGGGTGTCTACAGAGAGCCGTCGATCTTCCTCGGCAAATCGTTTTTCCAAAGATTTAGCAAATCGGTGATCCAAATGAACCAACTGATTCGATCAATTTTGGATCAACGACCAAAACTATTAAACCATGACATCTACACCAATTAAGATTTTTTATTTTTTATTTTTTATTTTTTGTTAAAGACGATGAAATACTAACTTCTTTGCTGATTAAGGCGGGGAAAAATGGGGTGTCCACATCTTGTTCAAACAAAGAAAGGCGTCAAGCGCATCTCCAATGTTTTCTATGTTCCCGGTCTAAAGCACAATCTCTTAAGTGTTGGGCAACTTCTAATGAAAGGGCACGATGTTCATTTCAAGAAAGATGTATGTGAAATCAAAGACAAGAATCATGTTCTCATAGCCACGGTGAGAATGACTCAAAACAAGATGTTTCCTCTAAAGTTTCAAAGTAAAGCTTTTCCTTGCTTCAACACTATTGTCAAAGATATGTCATGGCTATGACGTCTTCGCTATGGTCACTTGAGCTTTAGCACTTTATCTCTCATGAACAAGAAGCATATGGTGAGAGGCATGCCGAACATCGACCGCCAAGATCAAATGTGTGAAGGATGTGCACTTGGAAAGCATCAAAGAGACTCTTCTCCCATTGAAAAGGCATGGAGAGCATCAAATTCTCTTGAGCTAGTGCATTCGGATTTATGCGTGTAGACACCCCATTTTGACCGGACCCATTTTAACCGGACCCAAGTTCGCTATGCTTGGGCGTGTAGACACCCCATTTTGCTCTGCCTTAAGAAATTAGGGTTTTTCCATCGGTTTTCCAATGTCTTTCCTTCCCGCGTCCGTTTGTTACATTTCTAAATATTTTTGGTCGTTTCCGTCGTGTTTCGCATTTTCCCGCTAAATGTTGAGAAAGATTATTCATAAGAATCCGAGCAAGAAAGAAGTTGGACCCATTTGGTGGGGCCGCATGATGCATTTTGATTAAATTTGGACCCGTTTGGTGGGCCCGCATTGAACATTTGTTTAAATTCGAATCAACCGGGGGGGCCCACATTGGACCCACCAAACAGGACCCAATATCGGCAGGACCCATTACTTGCGGAACCCCCAAAGTGGGACTCACCATTAGCATGACTTAACTTTCTCTACCATTTCCACTAACTTCATTTTTCCCTTTAAAATAACACCATTATCTCCATTATCATTATATATTCCATTATTCCCACCACCATTCCCACCATTACCATTATATATTCCATTATTCCCCACCACACCCACCATTCTCATTGTTTATTTCTACCTCTCCACTAAGTTTTTCACTATATAAAGAGAGGTGATGAGAGGAAGAAAAAAGAAAAGAGGGGAGAAAGAAAATAAGAGAGGGAGAGAAAATAAGAGAGAGAGAGAGAGAGAGAGGAAAATATAAAAACAAAGAAGGAAGCGGAGCGGATCGCACGTCGGCCAGATTTTCGGATTTCTTCGGCTCTCGGATTCGGCGGAGATCTCCACCACAGGTAGGTACATTGTTCTCGATATATTTCCGAATTTTTCTGAAAATCGTGAAAACTCTTCAAAAAATATCTTTTTGACGAAGAAAAATAAATTATATACTAAACAGATTCCAAAATTAATGAAATTTCGTGGAAAACTAATATGGTACTGATACTTTCTACCATGAATTTTTAAATATTTTTGGATTTCGTTTGGTATATTATTTTATTCTTTCTTTGAAAATTAACAGATTTTGGGTGAATTGTTACTGACATGAGATCACAGCTAAAATTCTCAAAATTTTTACAGTAGTCTTTGATTTCATATTTCTTATTTCTGTAACATTTTCAAGTGATTTGGATCTGTTTTCATATGGGATGTAGTGTTAATTCATAATCTGGTCTGAAAATTGAAAAATCCGAAATTGGTAGTAAATAGTCTTTAAAATTCATGAAATTCTCACAGAATGCTATTTTTATTCATATCTCATTTCTGTAGAAATTTCCATGAATTTAGATTTCTATTTCTAGTAGTTTCTGTTTTATTTTTACAATTTGGTCAATTAATTGTTAAATCAAAATTAAATATGAGCTTAATGTAAAAATCTGTAAAAATCTTCCAGTAAGCTAAATCTCATCATATCTTGCTGCTGTAGAATTTTCAACTCATTTTGAATTTTTTTGCAACAGTTTCACTTGTAAAATCACTCATATGCTTAAAATTGATAAAATCCATTGAAAATTCGAAATTAATTAACAATCATTGTGAAAATTTCCAAAGAACCTTAAATTCTGTCACATGTTCACTCCTTAATCCATTGAAACATAAATTTTTAGGATCTTTAGATTTCCCTGGAAAAATGGCCAGTGCATCCATAATCGTATCCCAATTGCAACCGATCTTTCACAATTTAGATATTTAAGCTATAGCATGCTGTTGGCTCCGAGGTTACTGTCCACGGAAATCCTGAGATTTGCCCGGCAATAAGATGCTATAACCTAAGTATTAAATTGCACATAGAAAGAGCGCACGATTCTCTCCCTTGGATGCCATTCTGGGCCGAAATTGGTGAACCCTAGAACCGTTGGTATTCCTTAAATGTCCAGAAACTGAAAATCTTCGAAATCTGAAATTCATTAACTCCAAGAACTGAAATCGATTCATCTCGTGTCTCTCGGAACCGTTGGATTACGGTTTCCGTCATAAGAACCATTAGAGCCCAATTTAGGAACACTGGTGTCATGTCGTGTCCTACGTTTTAAGGAGTCTTAGGTTTAGGGAGTCCTAGAGTCAGGAGTCCAGCCTCATCACGGACGCTTGCTATGAATAGCAACCGTACCATAAGTCTAGTTACACTAGTCACCCACTCTTTCCCTAGGACAAGCCTAGTAAACTAGGATGTAGGCTAACCTGCATTAGTCTAAGGAACAACTTGCATTTAGATAAGAATCATATAGCATCTTAGATGAAATCCTAAGATAATAAAATCCTCAACTTGAATTAAATAACTACTTTAAAACTGTTGAAACAGTCAAATCCGTCTAAGTCGGTGTCCTAGTTGAGTTAGGCATAAGTAGCTTAGCTTAGGTGCACCGAACTACGTCGACTCTGATCCCAGTGAGGCTTGGGTACGTAGGCAGCTTGGATGTCTGATGGCATACCAACCGCGAGTCGGCACCACAACAAATTGTGGGGTTTTGTATATTAATTTTATTGTAAATTCTTAAATAAATCACTTAGGATTTTCTATGAAATTAGAATTTTAGGAGAACTTTCACTTAGATTGAATCCAAACCAATCAAGAAATCAAGATACACATTTAGGATTCACATTGAAATTAGATCATAGGGTGCATGTCACATAGATAGCACATTAACAAGGAGTTGAATGAGCCATTTAAAATAAATTTAAAAGAGTTAACTTTTGAAATTGAAGACCGATTATCGGGCAGGAATGGTGCATGTGGTGGATAATTCCCCATACCTTCCATTCTTGTAACCAGGTAGCGAGTCTAGATTTCTGGTTAATTATGGGTCCTAGATCCCACATCTAGGTGGCGACTCTGTCAGTCTCTTTTGTGTGGAATTCGGATTGCTTTAGTGATCCCAAGTTCACATAAAAGACGAATTAAAATCAATAATAAAAGGCACACGCCAATCGCGTGGGTACGAGAGACCAAGGGAGAGTGCGTGGCGGCTCGCGCCCCACGCCCCTCTCGCGGGATCGGGTCCCACAGGTTGGCGACTCTGCTGGGGACCACCTAACTTCATTACAATTCCAAAGGATAACTCATTTGAATCTATTTTAACTGGCTCATGAAAATTCTATCTCTTTTATGCTTGTTAGATTAGTTTGTATGCTTTATTTTCTCATCACATTTACTCAAACTTAATCTAACAAAACCTGAAGGCATCATAGATTGCGCAAACTTATTGCACACACTTACATCACTTTCATCTAAACCCCTGCATCTCACATGCACACACGTCCTATTTTAGGAACCCGGAGTGTTATCTAGCATGGTTGACTGGGATTTCATCACCTGGTGCCTCTGTGCTAGAGAAGCATTCCACCCTTAGCCTAGTACCTTTATGGTACGTAAACGGATCTCTTGTTCACGTACTGATACGCCGGACACTGGTACAGTATATCGAACATGGATTCGCGCTAAGGAAACTCTTGGCCTTACCCCTAGATTAACCCACACATGCATGTAGTATACGAACACATGTGCATCACGTGTGTGAGCCTAGTTTAGGATATCTTACCCAATTGTGTGTGTGAGCCTAGTTTAGGATATCCTACCCATTTGTGTCTAGATTAGGCCGTAGTCCATCTTCCTATGGCTACGATCGGTCCTAGGTACACAAACAAAGTCATGAGTCGAGATCTCAAGCTCTTTGGCTACGATGGATATTAGAAGAACTCAAACATCCACAACAAGGTGGTACGGGTTTATTTTGTGATAATAGTTCGGCGATTTCACTCACAAAGAACCCAGTTTTTCATGACAAAAGCAAGCACATAAGGATCAAGTATCATTTCATTCGAGACTTGGTAAATGATAGAGTTGTCAACATTCATTTTTGTAAGACTTGAGATCAAGTTGCGGATATTTTTACAAAGGCTTTGAAGACCGATTCATTCATCAAGATGAAGGCAAAACTCGGTATTGTAGTGGTCTAGCTTAAGGGGGGCTGTTGGAAATTTAATCTTGACCACTTGATCTTGATCATCTATCCACTTGACTTTCTTGGCTTGGAAGACAAGACTTGACAACATTGGAAATCTCCTTTGTGACATTTAATGGCCTAGGGACTATCTTTTGTGTTTTGAAATTGTGCTAGTCATTTACTTTTCATGTAATAGTGTGTTAGTGGTGCTTAGGAAAGCTAATAATAATTAAGAAAAGTTAATTTCAGATTTGTAATGAGGGCTAAGATTTAGACCTTGTATCTTCCTCATTTGTAAGTTCTTTTAGTGAAATTTGAAGGGTTTTGAGTAGTACAACAACTTGGGTTACTTTCTTTGTGTGTTTGACATCAAGAGAACAATCTTCTTGTCTTGAAACTCATCTTCTCCCTCCAACCTCGTTGGTTTCATTCCAACACTGCTTTCACCAAGCAGTAGTGTCCCTTCATAAAGGGACCGTATGTTCAGGAGGTATATCTTGTCAAACCAGGATAAGGGAGCCCAGTCCTAACTGCATATTCACATGCACATAAATGACCTAGGCTAGCAAAGTTGAACCCCTTTTTAGGACACTAACAGGAGAATAACATGTAAAGGTACTACTGGGTTGCTTCCGCTCATGCGATGATGAAAAAGCCACTCCGGAAGAATCTGTTCCGGAATCTATCTTTCATCATGTCTAAGATCTATCCACCTTCTACTGTGCAAGGAAACAATATCCTTGGTATCCTCCCTATATGTTTCACTTAAAAATCCAATCCATCTGTCATGTGCTATGGTCACTGATGGGGTGCGACAGCGCAGCAGCCTGTTAGCTTCCAACACGTGGCTAGAGGAGGGCCCACCGCAGGACCCTCGCCAGCAGGGGTAGTTTGGTAATTCCCTCGGGGTAGGTGAACCCGAACCTATAGCTGGTCGACACCTGCGTTGGAGGCATTAACTCCCTACCTACCCCAAACCTTCCTTATAAAAAGGCTTCCAAAGCTCATAAATCGGGTATTGAAATTCTCACCCACCACTCTTAAAAACACCCTCTTCACTCCGGCTCATACTGACTTGAGTGTCGAAGGGCCTGTCCGGAGTACACTCCGGGTCGGTCATTCTGACCTCGTTTGCTCCTGTGCAGCACACAGCTCGTCCGGACTCTACTTCCCCCCAGCTCGGCTCTTACGTCACTGCCATATCTGTTAACCGATTTTGGGCATAACAGATTGGCGCCATCCGTGGGACCCCTGAACTAAAGGCTGTTCCAACCACTTCACAAAAATGGCAGGACGCAAGAGTGCGCGGGTGCCAACCGCACGGACCACCCGAGCCGTGCTACCCGGCAGGACTCGGAGTGAGCGACTCGCCTCGCTGGTAGTGGTAGCCTCCGCCACGGCTGAACAAAACCAGCCTCGCTCCGTAAATCTTAACTCCATGCCGACTCCAGAGCAAGTCCAAGCTCTCTTCCAACAGATGACCGCTCTCGTTGGTCAGTATCAGCAGCTGCTCCAGGCGCCTCCCCAACCTCCTCCGGAAGCTCCACAACCTGTCCTCGAAAGGCCAGAAATCCACAGGGGAGGGTCGTCGCGTCGTAGTGAAGACCGGACTCACCATTCCCCCGGACAAGTCCGTCACCCCATAGCCAGGCATGCGCAGACAGAGCCGCACCGCCGTAGGAGGTCTAGGTCTCGCTCTGCGCAAAGGCGCCGAGCTCATGAGGAGCGCGCGCCACGGGCGAAATCAGGGTCCCGTCGTCGGAGCCCGGAGAGCCACTCCGGCTCTGCCGCAGGCCAATCCGTGGGGAGAAACAGGTCACCAGAACATAAAGACGACCCGGTGATGCGAAGGATAGAAGAGATGGGCCACAGAATCGAAGAGCTGGCTAAGGATCAAGGCCGGCCTGTGTCTAGGGCGTTCTCGAGCAGAACGCCGTTCACCGACGATGTGATGAGTGCCCCAGCACCAATGGGGTTTAAAATGCCAGCTATCCCGCAGTATGATGGGACCACTGACCCCGTCGACCATTTGGAGACGTTCCGGACATTGATGCTCCTCCACGGTGCGTCAGACAGTTTCCTCTGTAGAGCATTCCCGACAACCCTCACAGGTGCAGCTAGGGATTGGTACTCAAGGATCCGACCGAACTCCATCAATAACTTCGAGGACTTCGGAGAAGACCTAGTTCGTCACTTCATGAGCAGCCGCAGGCCAAGGAAAACAGCAGCATCCCTGATGACCTTGCGGCAGGAGGATAATGAACCTCTCAAAGCCTTCGTCAGCCGCTTCAACAGGGAGGCACTCCAAGTGCCAGATTTGGACCCCTCGGCCGCTACGAACGCGCTTCTCGCGGGTGCTAGATCGAATGATTTCCGCCGAGCAGTGGCCGGCCGGAATCCTCACTCCCTGGCAGACCTAATGTCCGGGGCAGAGGAGTACATATCTGTAGAAGATACACTGGCAGCTCTGGATTCGAGTCGGAGGAGAGCCTCTGATGACAGGAACCAAGACAAGCCCCATGCTAAGCAGCGCAGGGACGACAAGGTCGTCAGAAGGGACAAATCCCCGCACAGGAGGGAAGAAAACTTCACCCCTCTCAACACCTCCCGGAGGCATATACTGGCGGCCATCAGCGGAGAAGAGTTCATAAAATGGCCAACTCCAATGATCTCCAAGGGAAACAGGAGAGACAAATCGAAGTACTGCCGGTTCCACAGGGACCACGGACACGATACAGACAATTGCCGACAGCTGAAGGAGGAGATCGAGCAGTTAATCAGCAGAGGCTACTTGAAAAAATATGTCCGGAGTGACACCCGCAGGAGTGACCCCAAGGAGAAGGGTCCCCAGGGCCGAAGCCCTCGGCGGTCTCAACCGCCCCCAGTCCGAAGACAGTCTCCATCGCCGCCCAGTCCACCGCCAGAAGCACACGGCTCCCAACCAAGAGGAGTCATTGGCACAATCATGGGCGGCCCGGCGGCTGGAGGCACCTCCTCCGCTGCTCGGAAAGCATATGCGCGCCGGGTCAATGCCGTGCATACATGCAGCAAGAAAGCGAAGACGGAGAATGAGATCTCCTTCTCGGACGCGGACCTTGACGGCCTGATATTACCACATGACGACGCCCTAGTCCTGACTATGCTCGTCGCAAACTGGGAGCTGAGGAAAATCCTGGTAGACAACGGGAGCTCAGCCGACATTTTGTACTATCACGCCTTCGAAAGAATGATGATAGGTGACGACCGCTTAAAGCCCGCAAACTCAGATCTTTTCGGCTTTTCAGGAGAAGTAGTCAAGGTTGAGGGACAAATCGAGCTCCCTGTCCTCGTCGGAGAACCGCCCTGCCAGGCCTTCGCCATGGTCAACTTCCTAGTAGTGAGGGCCACCTCGGTCTATAACGCTATTTTAGGACGGTCCCCATTCAACCTGTCCTTCGGAACAGAGGCGGTAATACCTGTCGATGTAGGCACCCCGTCCGCTAGAATTTCCAACTTCAACGAACAGCTCAACGGTGACGGGCTCCGCGCGAATCTTGACTTATTAGAGGAGACCAGAAAAGAATCCCGAATAAGAGTCGCCGCCTACAAGCAGAAAGTATCTCGCTACCATGACTCGAAGATACGCCCTAGAGAGTTTCGAGTTAGAGATCTTGTCTTAAGGAAAGCTGCTATCTCCCAACCCAAGAAGGCCGGAAAGCTTTCCCCAACCTGGGAAGGGCCTTACCGAGTAAAAGAGGTGATTCGCCCGGGAAGTTATAGACTGGTGTAGACACCCCATTTTGACCGTGCCCTGCACCTCCTTGTTCTGTGCTTAACCCCTTCAAATCGGTGTATTAAAACCCCAAATTGCACCTGGGCTGGCTTAGGGTCCCACCAAGGTCCCTGTGAAATTCCGTCAAGATCTGAGTTGATTCGCCTAGTGGGCAAGCCTCGATAGTGTCGCGGTGCAAGTTTAGAAGGGCGGAGGTGAAATATGTCATTTCCCGTACAAGAGGGCATTCTTGGAAATTTCTATTGCTTCCTCTACAAGCAATGAGTGAGGGCCTTTAGATTAGGTTAGAGGGTTAGGATCATGTAGAGAGAGGAGAATCTTTACCCCTATTTTCTGCTTGGACAACCCCCTGTTGGTACAAAAAGAATGGTCAAGTACACTAGAATGGGCTGTCCAAAGGAGAGGAAGGGGGCAGAATATATCATCTTTTTCTGGACCATTTCTTTCCTGGGCCCCCCCCCCTGTTGAGAAAGGAGTAGTCATAAATATGCATAGAGGGTGGTTGTCCCAGGGGAAAAGAGGGCCTGAATTTATCATCTCCCTATATGAACTAACGCATTAGGGTTTAGAGGGGGGCCTCATTTTCGTTCAAAAGGGAGGGAGAGAAAACAGAGAGAAAAGGAGAGGGAGGCAGCACGAAGCAGAGAGAAACAGAGAGAGGAGGAGAAGAGATTGCAGAGAGGGAAACTTCTCCGACCAGAACCCGTCCCCAACCACATCACCACCGCACCCAAAACCCCTTTCAAACCCTTAAAACCCATTTCCATCTACCCATCTTCTCCGGTGGATTCTTCACCGGAATCCGGCTCCATCCCCACCCTCTCCTCCGGCTGTTAGCTTCATCATCTCCATGCTCCTCCTCCATCCTCCTTAGCCCATCTCGACCACCCACCTCCTACATCTTCGTCACAACCACCACCAAACCCCTCTCATTTTTTTACCTAAACCCATTTCCTTTCCACCCATTTCTACACCCCAAAACCCATTTCCACCCATTTCATTAACCTTAAACCCAACCTAAACCCCATCTCCCATTTCTACAAACCCTTTTTTTTTCATTTACCCAAAACCCAAATCCATTGATTCCGGTGGCTCCTACCGGAATCCGACACACCCACATCACCATCACCACCCATCCCATATTCCCATTACCCCAAACCCATTTCACCATTATTTTCTCTTTCTTTCCCCTACAACCACCACCATCCCCCAACCATTTCTCAGCCACCATTGTTAAGACCCTGAACCTATTTTCGCATGTTGAGAAAATTCAGCAGAGAGGAGCGGTAGCAGAAGGAGGTCTTCCCATTTTTTTTAGAAAAGCAGAAAGAGGGAGTCGGCCATTGTTGGAGCTCCAACTCCGGCCTCCCAAGCTCCAACTCACATCCTTCTCCCTTTGGTTCTTCCTCCAAACTAAGAGCCTCTCTGTCTCTGCAAAAAGCGGTAAATCTCTCTCTCTCTCTTGCATTTCTGTTTCTTGTTATTTTGGAGTAATCTGCATCAACTATAGGTATATTTGAAGAGGTATAACAACTGGTTAGGGTATTTGAGGTTATGGATTGTTTTGCATTTTCTCTGTTCTAATGGGTTGCTATTGAGTTCTTTATTCATTCTTCCCACTACTCTAAAATTACCGTTACCTATTTGATTTAGCCTACTGATATTGCCACTACCATGCTTTGGTAGCTTGTCTTCTCTTTTCTAATGGGTTTCGAAGAGCTTTTTGTGAACCTTTTAACAGCTGTTTAAATAATGAAAGACAAAGCTGCTCTTGTTAGGCTGGCTGGAGCCAAGGGACCAAGTTCTATCCTGTATGTGGATGTATGTCAAGAGAAGTACCTTTCTTTGTTTGGAGAGTTATTGTTACTCTATTAGTGTTGATGTACAGCAGATGAGCAAAATGTTGTTTTGTCGATTAAGCATAATGGCAGCCCTCATGTATTTTTGTAGTAGCAGGCCTCACTTCATTAGATAGTAGCAGCCCGTCATGTTTTTGTTTAGGCATGCACAGGGAAAAATTTGCTCATTTATTGGCTTTGTCATAAGTTGAAGGTATGTGTGCCTTCAGCAAAATAATTTGTCCAGCAAAGGTCTTCTAAGAAGCAGGTTGATTGTGAGTGCTAGGCTATCAAATTGCCCATCTATGCCGCACCTAGTTTGTGAATGTATAGTGGTGCTGTCTATCGTCTTGGAATGAGTAAAATGCATTGTATAGTTTGATGTTCAGGCTCCTTTTGTTTATAAGATTATGACTATCTTCTACCCCTACTCTCGATCATTTAGAATGTCCTTTCGTCTATAGAAGATTATAATTTCTGTCCCATTTAATGCCAATTGTTATGGTCTCCCTCTCTAGCTTGTTCATTTTACTCACCAAATCATTATACCATGTGAGAATTTTCCTTGTAATCGCGGACATGTGACCCTCTTACTTTCTAGGTCTTGAATTGTATTGCAGTTGGGCTTTCGTGTGTCAGTTGAGCTTGTTGCGCTCTCAAATATCATGTTGTGATGATTGGGACTTAATCTAAAAAGTTAGCATATGATGTCGCCGTGGTTACATTTAACAAGCTAGGCAGGGTTTATCATTTTTCCTTATGGTTTTGTAGATTTGAATTGTTTGTGATGGGTTAATGATAAAATGGAAAGAAATGATAGTGATAGCTGTCATGTGGTTGGATAATGTCCAAAAGCTTTTGTTGGTTATCCGAATCTGTGTTTATGGATATCTCAAGGACTATTCTTCTATGTATAAGGGTTCATAGTCAAGTGAATAGGGGGTGTATCTTGTTTTAGTGAGCGTAGCAAGTCCTGTTGGCTTTACCTTATTTTGATAAATATACCAAGCCATCCTTAGGGGACTTGCTCAGTCCAAGTAGCATCCCCCCTCCTTTGTATAGTAGACTTGCCTAGTCTTTTTAGACGCCTTTTAGGTATTAGAACCCTATTCTATCATCGCGAGGGGCAATGATAAGGTTACTTGGAGCCCGTCTTTATGTTTTGTGGCTCACCGCTTCGCACTTGGATCTGCACAAGTTGATGTCCCCTGTATGCACTGAAATTTTTACTAATTGGGATTATCATAATCGGGATTATCATAATCTTTTGATATTTCTAATACTCTTCTTATCTTAAGCATTGAGTTAGGTTCTGAAGACAATAATGAATGGACTGTTCAGGTGAGACTATC
Organism: Tasmannia lanceolata; assembly: GCF_043159265.1. Taxonomy (NCBI): domain Eukaryota; kingdom Viridiplantae; phylum Streptophyta; class Magnoliopsida; order Canellales; family Winteraceae; genus Tasmannia; species Tasmannia lanceolata. The sequence continues at coordinate 26,707,338 of NW_027518695.1, read as the reverse complement.
TTGAGGCTTATGATATTTGTTTAATTTTATTTAAATAAATTGTTTTAGGAAAGAAGGAGATCAGATGACTACTCTATTCGATATTATCGACATGAGTACTGTTTGATTTCAAGGCGGGATTAGAAATAATATCATGTGTATTATGATATCAGATGATTACTTTAGCATCATCTGATTTCATCCCCATATTGGGGTGGTGTTTGTGGTTGGGCATAGAAGTGTTTGATATTGTCTTTGCTTTATTAGGCTATCCAGCGGCTGGTCTGGACTAATTTATGTTGTTTATCATTTTATGATTGCTATAGGTTGTGTATTTTTTAATTGAAAATTCTTCTTTGCTTAACACTTGATTTATTTTTATAATAATTGAACGGAAATCTGAGTTTATTTGATAACCTTTTTCTTCACTTTGATTAGAGACTAACTCAGTCTTGTTAGAGCTTTGCTTGCTTGGGATCTTGGATCGTTTTCTCTCTTCTTGGGGCGCTATCTTTCTTTTTGTGGTTCGTCTCTTTGAGGCGTTAGTTGCTTGTTTGGGGTTTCCCCTTTTTGCTTTAGGGCTTTGCCCTAGTTTATGGTTATGCTTGTTTGTTCTCTGTAAGAGTGAATTCATCTAAAGGTCCTGTGCATTGGAAAAGCTTTAAAATCCAAAAATATTAGAAATTTAAAGCTCAAAAACATTTAAAAACTTTAAAAATATCAAAAACATTTGAAAAACATAAAAAACCTTTAAAAAAATCTAAAGTGTTGAGTGTTTTCTTTTATAAGCGTAGTTTGAGAGTTCGTTTCGAACTACGTTGGCTTGATCCTCTTTCACGAAGTACGTAGTGCAGCTTGAGATACATATCCCAAGTCCAGCCAAACTTTTGTAAATAATATTTTAAACCTTCTTCAAAAACCTTTAAAACCTTGTTTTCAACAAGATCTTCCTCTAGAGTTAGGAGTTTGTCTTAGATAGAGGGTTTTAGAGTTAGGGTTTGTTTTTGATTTGTTGTGTGCATGTTGTGTGTTTGTATTAGAGTTAGGAGTTTGTCCTAGCTAGGAGCGCCTCCGTCCGGTCAGTTGGCGATCCGCATCGCCGACTGATGACTTGGTCTTGGATACGTTAGCAATCCTATTGTTTTCCTTAGGGCATACAGCCTAGTTACACGTAGGTTGTAGGAACCACCTGCATTAGCTTAAGGCTAACCTGCATTTAGCTAGGACATATAGGGTGTCCTAAAATCTACAATCCATTTGGAATTTAAATAATCGCGCAAGAAGCTTTAAGAACTAGTCCGGTCTTTTAGATCGAGTCTAAGATAGAGGTCTAGGTGTCTTAGGCATCCTAGTTTAGAATAGGTGCGAAGAACTACGTTGCCTTGATTCTCGTGGAGGCGGGGATACGTAGGCTTCTTTGGATGAACATCAGACCATCCGAGGACTCGGGTTAAATCGTTTAGAGTCTTAGGATTTGTTGTGTTATATTGTATATTTTATATTTTGTTGTGTTTTCTTACTTTCCTGTGCAGACCTATACCTTTAGTTGTAGCATGTATGTGTTTGTTCACCAGAACTTAGACACCAGTTAGGCATGTCACTCATAACCTAGCTGTCATTAGGTGACACATCTTTTATTTTATTTTATGGGTGTTTATTATCTTTATCCTCAGGAAATGCATGCTTAGGTAGACGACTCCTGAGGATTGTTCCCATTTCACATGATTTTCGCCTAAAACTCTTCAAGGTTAATAATAAATGGCATAAGAGACCAAGTGTTCGCACTCGGGCGAATTGGGGGCGCTCTTCGGACCTTCTCCATTCGTCATCAGGCACGGACCTTTTGTATCTCTGGTTATCCATTGCAAACAGAGCATTTGTTTTGGTTCCATGGCGTGTCCATGGATGGCGACTCTGAGTTATTTTTCAGATACATCTTGGTTTCGAGCCCTGGCTCCTGATCAGGATGTATCTCTTTCTTTTTATATCGCCACTCATGCTATGCTGTGAGGGTGGCATCCGTTTCGAGAGTTCCTTGGCAGAGCTCTCTTCCGTTGTGGAGATCTTAGAGGATTGCAGGAGGGATCTCGCGTCCCTCGGCACCGTCCTCTCAGGATCGGGGTCCACAACTGGAAACACTCGAGGAACAACTATTACCACATGCCTGGAACTCGAAGAACCTTCGCAAATATCATCAGTAGCAAAGTAGCCGACACACACAAAAAAAAAACTTTGTAAATATCTCCTGAATGTGAATGAAAGAACCTTTTCTTTTTGCAAATGCCTTCGTGTCCGTCAGATTTCGAAACCCAGTTCACTAAAACTAGGGTACTCAACGTTTGGTTCGCCACGGCTCGTCTCCGCAAAGACCGGGAGCCCACTCCTGGTCCGGAACCAGCCCGGATGCAAAAACCAAAGCTCCTTCGAAACCCAGTTCACTAAAACTAGGGTACTCAACGTTTGGTTCGCCACGGCTCGTCTCCGCAAAGACCGGGAGCCCACTCCTGGTCCGGAACCAGCCCGGATGCAAAAAACCAAAGCTCCTTCAAAACCCAGTTCACTAAAACTAGGGTACTCGACGTTGGGTTCGCCATGGTTCGTCTCCGCAAAGAATCGGGAGTCCACTCCTAAGTCCATGACTCCTACCTGGAGCGATAGTTACGCATCATACAAAAAAGCAGTATAAACTAGAGACGGACAAGCATTGAAGAGTTAGACAAACAAAAGTTCTTTCCATTCATATGTTGGGGCCTCAGAGGACCATTACAAAAGGGAGTTGGGCCTCCAAGGGGCCATTACAAAAAGGAATCAAGAAATCGCCAAAAAAGGGGAGGAAAAGAACTCAGGGCGCCTCATCGCCCCCATCTCGCGCTGGATCTGCCCCCGGGGGCAAGAGTGCGTCAGCTGAGGCCGGCTTCTCGCCAGTGAGCGTCTGTGGATCAGGTATAACCATCCTCGACAGGTCAACGCCCGGATTGGTATCCTTGACCTGCCCAAGGCAGTCAAAGAACCCTATCTTGTAGGCCTCACTAGATAGAAGAAGGAGTTCGTCCTCCTTCTCCTGAACGGCAGTCGCCTGCCTCGATAGGGCTCTCTCCCTCTGAGCGTTGAGGGCTTCCGTCGCCTCCTCCTTCTGCGCGGCCAGCTGAGCGGCAAACTCTTCTCTCAGCCGCTTGATCTCTTCGGCAGATTTTTCTACGGACTTCTTCAGCTCCTTCGCCTCCTTCTTCAACTTCCCATTCTCCTCCTCAGACTTAGTTATAGCATCAGAGAATTTCTTACTCTTCCCCCGCAGATCATTGAAGTACACTCCGATCTGTAAAAATACAGAGGAGCAAGTGTTAACACAAGCAAACAAAGCAGAAGGCGAGCAAAGAGTAAGCGTACTCGTCAGCCATCTTACCTGATAAAGAGAAGAGAATACGGCCTCTTCGGCCGTAGCCGGCGGCTCGTGGAGAACCTGTTGCTTGTCTTTGTCAAGAATACATTTAGTTTGAATCTCTACAGCCACCCGGCTCTCTCCAAGGCCGGAATCAGTCTTTTGGACGGCCCAGTTCGGCCGAAAAACGTTATCACCGTGCCTCGACGGGGGCGGAAGGGTGCCAGCAGACGTCGCCACGGTCTTCGAGGACCCTGCGCCCCGGCCGGATGAACTCACCAGTTTCACCGAACTCTTGGGCTTGGGCTGGGGCGGTGCGTCCTGAGTCGGAGCCGGACTCGCCGTCTCTGGGGCCTTCCTTTTCTGGCCCTGACGGACCGTCCCGAAGGCCCCCTTCCTCATCTTATCCACTAACGACTGCTGCTGCATCTCTGAAAGATAGGCGAAAACGAAACCAGTCAGACACAAAAAAAACAAAGGGGTGGAGAGACGAATTTTAAAGGAGGCTATCTACGTACGTGCCCGGGTCGCAGTACTAAGGCCCAACCCAACCAAAACCTCTTCCCCTTGGAAGTCTGAACAATCAACAGGCCCCTCATGGTCCAGCACCTCCCGAAGTAGAGCGAGGCTTCTCGCATCTTCACCCTCGAGAAACGGTTTGCGACTGTATCCGGGGTTCCCCATTTCAAAGGGACCGGCCAAGGCTCGCTGGACTCCGTGTCCTCGACATAAAAGAACCTGTTCCTCCACAGGTGTATGGAGGTGGGAATGCCAGTGATCATTTTTATCTCCGGACGCTGGCTAATGTAAATCCAACCCCCACCCTTGTGCTTCTTCAATTGCGCACACGCGCGGAACAACGGTACTGACAAGTCCCTCCGAAGCCGGCCCCGAATGAGGTATACAAACCCCGTGAGCAGCCTCCACGAGTTCGGCGCCACTTGGGCCGGAGCTAGCCCGTAATGCTGAAGCACCGAAGCGAAGAAGGGGTGTAGAGGAAATCGGAGTCCGGCCCTCAGTGACTCGTCATATATGCAAATGTCGGAGCTCTCGTTACAGGCTCTATCTCCCTCCGTCGCCTCCCTCAGTCCAAACCTGGATGGGATGCAGTACTTATCCCTAATCACTGCCATGGCGGACTCATCCAGGTAGTTCTCCTCATTGAGAGCCTGTATGTTGTAGGTAGGGTTGGCATCCATACGGGCCCGTGCTACGACCTCAACGGCCCGGCCTGGTTGAAACGTTGTGGACGCCTCGCCGGCGTCACTACCAACACTCCCCCCTTGTGGGACGTAACTATCCGTTAGAAGCGGAGCGGTGTTCAGGTCTAATATCGCCTCGTCCTCCCCCTCCTCATCACTACCTATAACAGTCACACTCGCCATTTTCGGGGCCGGTGACCAAGTAGGCCTATCCTCGATCCTAATCAACGATCTAGACCCTGAACTACTAGAAGACGACTCCCCCGAACCGGACTCAGAACTAGAGCTACTAGACATGAAAGCAGGAAAAGAAATGAATGAGACGCGCTCAAGAAAAATTACCGGATCACACTGAATGCTCCCGAATCCACCGCCGTTCACAAAACTACACGGCCCGAACTGACCTTCGCCGAACTGGACTTCGCCGAACCGACAGAGGAAAAAGAGGGGAGAAGGAGGAGAAGTAAAAAGTGAAAGTGAGAAGGCAAAACCCACTCTTATATAGATTTCTCTGAGGCGGTGTGCATTAAATGAAGGGCGCACGTCTCGAGGACGCCCGAGGGGTGCCACGTGTCTTGTATTAATGGCGGGCACAAACTTCGAGACAAGTTCCAAGCAGTCCGGCCCAAGCCGGACTGGATATGACGCGTTTCGCTAAACGACAAAAATCAGTCCGGCCCAAGCCGGACTGGGTCGCTAAACGACAAAAGGCAGTCCGGTCCAAGCCGGACTGGATATGACGCGTTTCGCTAAACGACAAAAGCAGTCCGGCCCAAGCCGGACTGGATATGACGCGTTTCGCTAAACGACAAAATCAGTCCGGCCCAAGCCGGACTGGGTCGCTAAACGACAAAAGGCAGTCCGGTCCAAGCCGGACTGGATATGACGCGTTTCGCTAAACGACAAAATCAGTCCGGCCCAAGCCGGACTGGATATGACGCGTTTCGCTAAACGACAAAAGGCAGTCCGGCCCAAGCCGGACTGGATATGACGCGTTTCGCAAAACGACAAAAATCAGTCCGGCCCAAGCCGGACTGGGTCGCTAAACGACAAGAGGCACTCCGGCCCAAGCCGGACTGGATATGACGCGTTTCGCAAAACGACAAAAATCAGTCCGGCCCAAGCCGGACTGGGTCGCTAAACGACAAAGATTAGTCCGGGCTGCCCCAATTTCCAGACTGATTCAGACTCCGGACTGCCTCCATTTTCCGGACTGCCTCCAGATTCCGGACTGCCCCAATTTCCGGACTGCCTCCAGATCCCGGACTGCCTCCTATTTCCGGACTGCCCCAATTTCCGGACTGCCCCAATTTCCGGACTGATTCAAACTCCGGACTGCCTCCATTTTCCGGACTGCCTCCAGATTCCGGACTGCCACCAGATTCCGGACTGCCTCCAAAATCCGGACTGCCTCCGATTTCCGGACTGCTTCAGATTCCGGACTGCCTCCAGATTCCGGACTGCCTCCGATTTCCGGACTGCCCCAATTTCCGGACTGCTCCGGAACCCGGACTGCCCCAATTTCCGGACTGCCTCCAGATTCCGAACTGCCTCCGATTTCCGGACTGCCCCAGATTCCGGACTGCCTCCGATTTCCGGACTGCCCCAATTTCCGGACTGCCCCAATTTCTGGACTGATCTGGAACCCGGACTGCCCCAACTTCCGGACTGCTCCTGAATCCGGACTGCCCCCAGATTCCGGGCTGCTCCAAAATCCGGACTGCTCCAGATTCAGGACTGCCACAGGACAAGCCTCGACCTCTCTCAATCGGAAGCGTACCCCACCATATTTCCCCAAGTCACCATAATAACTTGGAGAACTGGGGGGCAACTGATGGGGTGCGACAGCGCAGCAGCCTGTTAGCTTCCAACACGTGGCTAGAGGAGGGCCCACCGCAGGACCCTCGCCAGCAGGGGTAGTTTGGTAATTCCCTCGGGCTAGGTGAACCCGAACCTATAGCTGGTCGACACCTGTGTTGGAGGCATTAACTCCCTACCTACCCCAAACCTTCCTTATAAAAAGGCTTCCAAAGCTCATAAATCGGGTATTGAAATTCTCACCCACCACTCTTAAAAACACCCTCTTCACTCCGGCTCATACTGACTTGAGTGTCGAAGGGCCTGTCCGGAGTACACTTCGGGTCGGTCATTCTGACCTCGTTTGCTCCTGTGCAGCACACAGCTCGTCCGGACTCTACTTCCCCCCAGCTCGGCTCTTACGTCACTGCCATATCTGTTAACCGATTTTGGGCATAACAGTCACCATTGCTCCGGGAGGGAAGCCAACTAAACTCGGAGCCACCTGCATGAGGGAATCTTTCTTTCTTTTTCTTTTTTTCTGAAAATTGACTTTATTGATTTCAAAAGAAACAGGGATGTCCCCCGATGGGATAGAGATCCATCCCAGGATACATCGAGAAAAACAAGGAAATAGATTCGAACTACTCTAGTCAACTGATTTCTGGCTCAAAGTACCATCGATTCCAGTACCACACCCTTTTTAGCCGGTGCTTAATTTCAGCGATGATGTTGGATAGACGCCATGGAGCATTGGAAATTTCAGAGGCCCAGGATATGACATTTGACGAATCACCCTCTACGTTGAGGGGTCTGGTGCCGTTATCTGCGAACCATTGTAATCCGATCAAGAGAGCTCTCACTTCAGCTTCGTTTGCATCGCATACTCCAACAGGAGCAGAATATGACATGACAACTCTCCCGCCATCATCCCTAATGACACCGCCGATCGCCGCCCTGCCAGGATTCCCGATTGAGCTCCCGTCGTAATTCAGTTTCAGCCACCCCGCCGGAGGGTGCTCCCATTTTGGTGATTTATAATCTTAAATTTCCTTTCCATAATGATAGCTTTCCAATTCCTAATCATTTCACTTGTCCCTTAGGAAACCCTTTTTATACTTTTGACCCATGATATTAAATCGATCTTCACTTTAATACAAAGTCTATCCAGTCGTTTTGCATGATCATAAAAAATCCGATTGCCGCCGGACCAATTGAGTAATACCCTCCGTATTGATTTTTCGAAAACCCAGGTGATGCCAAAAGCCTTTATCATGTAAGCCCAAATCTTATATGTGAAAGAACAGTGAAGTAGTAGATGATCTAGGGTTTCTACCGCTTGATAGCACAAAATACATCTGGAAGCCATTTGCATTTTTCTCCTCTTGAGCTGATCGCACGTGTTGATACATCTATGCACAACCGTCCAAGCGAAAGTAGAAACCTTTGGTGGAGCCGAGAATTTCCATATCCTGGCGAGTCGTGACGCATGTTTAATGAAGGGAAGAAAGATCTTGTCTGGGGTGGAGCCAGGAATTTATGATTGTTGGCGGGGGGGGGTTGGGTGGGTGGGCACTCCCAGGCTATATGTGGCTCTGCCCCTGGATGTCATGGAGAAAAACCCACCAGAATCTAGAATCCATATTCTTTCATCTTCTTGAAAAACAGAGCAATAGAAGGAATTGAGACTATCGGTCAAAGTTATAAAACATTCGATTTAGTCGTCCTTCAGGTTTCTTCGGAGTCTAATATCCCAGAAGATCGAACCGGATTCGGCCTCCCTCATCATATAGCTTGAGACAGTGGCTTCCTTGTTGACCGCAAGTGAAAAGAGGGACGGGAATTTATCACATAGCTGTGAATCACCCATCTACAAATCCATCCAGAATAAAATCTCATTACCCCTGCCTACCTTAAATCGCACCAAAGCATCAAATTCTTCCTTAGTAGAACTTATTGATTTCCAAGCTCCAGAGCTCTTTCCACCCCTTGAGCTCCTGACATTCCATTCTCCCCATTGCTTCCTGTACTTATCGGTGATTACGGAACGCCACAATGCCTTTCATTCGATACCATAGCACCACAACCACTTGCCCATTAGAGATTTGTTTCGCAGCCATAGCGTTACAATCCCGAGTCCCCCGTGTTTTTTTAGTTTTGAAACATTTTTCCAATTGCGAAGGTGCTTAGTCCTTTTCGCATTACCGTCACCTTCCCAAAGGAAATCTCGCTGCTGCAATTTCTCTATTCTTTGTGCCACCTTCGCCAGAATTTTAAAGAGAGACATATAGTACGCTGGCATGTTGGCAAGTGCAGCCTTGATTAGTGTTATCCTTCCGCTAGAGAAATATATTTTCTCTTCCAAGTCGCTAGCTTTCGTTCGACCCTTTCTATCACCAGACCCCATTGCGAAATAGAAGGAATACCATATCCCAATGGAAGGCCCAAATGCGTTATAGGAATGTTACTAACTTCACATCCAATGATAGCGGGAAATTCTTGCATGAGGGAATCTTCTCGTCTTTCCCTCCCTTCTTCAGCCAATGAATCCATCCATTCCTTTACACCACCTTTGGAAATGGGCGAACCAATAGAGTCCTTCCTATTCGAGTTGGAGATGTTGTACACTTTCGTTTGTACACTTTCGTGTTGCAAATCAAAGGCCTCAATGAATGGCATGACTTCCTCTAGAAACAGTTGAATGAGCAATCCCATATTCAATCTCCCCACACTCAATCAACAAATACAGCTCTGGAAGCCGTCTCTGCCAAGGCACCTATGATAGTTGACATAGCAAATGAAGAGCAGTACGCAGAGAAAAATTGTGCGACATCCTTCCCTACCCTGATAAGGCTCCATCCGGAAAAATAGAGAAACGGTAGAGGAACTCTGACGAATCAAGTAGAGTGACTCTAAGAGCTTAGACATTAACAACCTCAGTCAATTCCCCGCCATCAAATTGCCTGATAACTTCAAGATCCCAGACTTTGTGAGGCTTGATGGGACTGGCTGTCCCACAATCCAGCTTACGATGCTCATCGGTCTCCTCCATGCTCAGGGCCTCAGTGGCGAACAAATGGCATAGTTCTTATACTCACGATCAATTTGAACTGCGGGTAAAAAGATAATATACTAGCAATTCTAAATGACAGCTAATAAATTTGCATTAGTACAAGCCTAAATTTTTTTTTGTAATGACACCACCAAAAAATGGGTAGATTTAGATGTGTATTGGAATCCATTGAATTAGTGGGTAACTAAAAGTATCGCCCATTGTAGCTGGTTCTACCATAAGTGGATGATCCAAGAACCTTGATTAATAAGGCATATTGAAGTGTTAGAGAGCCATCGCTGACTCACACGACGTCGGAGGGGCCGGGCCGAAGTGAATCGGTTTATTAGTGTTGCACTTAGAATAAGATACTATGGGAAGTTGATCTTAACTAATATTTTATTCTTTTTAGAAAGTGCTTGTTTTAGTTAGGATTTTGTTTGACTTTTAGAAGAAGTTAAGAAGAGGAGGAGACACACAACCTAAAGAAGGTTAGCTTCAATAGAGTTTGATTCCTATTAGGTTTCCTAGATTTGTTTATAAAAAGGTTGGAAGCAAAAACGTGAAAACGTGAATGTGAAGTTTTGGTGTAATGTTTTTGAATTTAATATTCGAAGAGAAATGGTTTTCCCTCCCCTTTCGCTTTGTGTTCTTGGTATTTGGTTCTTGTGCTTTGATTTCTTCTTCAACAGGTGGTTTCAAAGCCACCTTTGATTTCTTCTTCAACAGGTGGTTTCAAAGCCACCGGTCAAGGACTGGTGAACGGTCATCGAAGCCATCAATCAGGGATTGGTTAACAATTGTCGAAGGAAGTAAGATCAAACAGCCGGTTAGGGACTAGTGTATGTTACCGATAGAAGCAAGATCGAGCTTTGAGGGATGAGATCCAAAATGTTTGGGCTCAAGGTAGTAGGTCTAGGATCTGACTTCAAGTTTATCACTCGACTTAAAATTTATCACTCTTCAGAAGTGAGATCAAGGAGATGGATTTCGTCAATTCAGTCAACGGGATTAAGAAGCTAAATAACACAAATTATTAATATTGGAAGTCTTGCGTCGAATCGTATCTCCAGGGGAAAGATTTATGGGAGATATTGAAGGGTACAAAAATCACTTCACCCAACAGAGGTGCCGAAATTGTAGAGGTTTTGAGGAAGTGGAAGTACATCATCACATTATCAGGAGAATTTTCTCTCATGTGAATTCGTTCATATGATGAAGTTACCAAATAATTGAGCTACAAGAAATTGTTAGTGATTTTGGATTTTCAAAATCATGTGTTTTGCATGTTTTAGTGTTTTGGAAAATGTTTTATCAAAAGCGTTTGGGAAAAAGAAAATATTTTCTTGGAAAGATTTGCTTTTACAAAAGGATGTAGAAGTGTAGTTGAAAAGATAGTCCCGTACCGGATGAGAGAAAACAAAGAGAAAGGCTTATAAAGCACTACACTTTTCTATTACTTGTTTGATTGCACATTGGGTTGAACCCATGGTTGGACCCGCGGGACGGTGCAACCCACCGTTCGCACACGTGCGCGCGCGGCGTGGGCAATGGGCTATAGGGCGCATAGTGGCGCTTTTTTAGGCGGTTGGGTTGGGCTTCGGTTCGGGCCTAATGGTCGGCCCAACGGACCCATAACTCCAACGGTCAAAGAGTGTGATCAAATGGGTTGTGTCCCTTCCCCCAACGGTCATGTGCCAAGGGGGTGCGATCCACACCATAGATGGTTGATCTAACGATGACTGGGTTGGAGAGAGGTTTTACTCAAACCAACAATCACATCTAGGATCGATCAGGACCGTTCAATATCAATGGGTGCGATCTAACGGTCATATTTCAAACATTCTAGAAAGGTGCCTTGTAGAGGTGTTTTTCACACTGAAAAGACACCAGGTGGTCTACAAAATGTGCAGAATTCAGTCATTTCAAGATACAAAACGAATTGGCAATTCTGACAGACTTTACACTCTCTTCTACACTCCTACAAAAATCCCCAAGTATTTCTACATCCTGTTTTTCTTTTGTTTACTGTTCTAGATACTGTTTTTCTGCAGAAACATAATCTAGAGATTTCTCTAAGGCTTGAAATTTCGGAAGGGCATTTCGGATTTGATTCCGCTAGTGCTACGCGTCATCAAACATTAGTAGGGCTTCCCTACTAGGCTTCATTGTATCTTGGAGACAATTCACGGATCCCCTTTGCACACTACTAGTGGGGGCGAATCTTGTCTTAAGGAAAGTAATATCACGGCTTGAAGCAACAAGTTTCTGTTTTCTATCATCAACAGTACCCTCAACATATTTTCCAACAGTTTGCAAACTTTAGAAAGGAGCTTGGCATGAGCAGTAGAAAATGAGCACTCGGGTGTGTTTGAGAGTCATTGCTAACTCACACACGTCAGAGGGGCCATGCCGACTGAACGAGTCCCACTTTAATTTGGTGATTAGAGTTATTGTTAGAGTTGCCGTTAGAATAGGCTACTATTGGAAGTTAATCTTATCTGTTATTTTATTGTTTTAGAAAGTGGTTGTTTTAGTTACGATTTTGTTTGACTTTTTGTCAAAGTTAAGAAGAGATGGGGACATACAACTTAGAGAAGGTTAGTTTCAATAGAGTTTGATTCCTATTAGGTTTCCTTGATTTGTTTCTTAAAGCGGGGAACAACAACGTGAAACCGTGAATGTGAAGTTGTGGTGTAATTATTTTAAATTTAAATTTCAAAGAGAGAAAGTTTTATCTCTGCGTTTACTTTGTGTTTTTGGTATTTGCTTCTTGTGGTTTGATCATATCTTAGCAAGATTTATTTGGCAGTGAATTGATATATTTAATATCTGGATCAATGTCCAACAATAATTACACATACCCACATACCCATTAAAAAAAACAATAATTACATAGAATTATGAGAAATCCATCTCTGAAACATAGCTGAGCATTCCTTTGGCTTGTACTCTGGAGCTGTGTGACCTCCAGCCTGCATACACCATATTGACAACACTTATGAGATATCTTTGTACATCATAATCAATATTTGTAGTCAATGTAGAAGTTCAAGTAAGGAATTTCTTACCAGTATAGTAACAAATGTCAAGTTGTTTGAGTATGACCTTGTATATCTGAGCAACCAGAGAAAACACCAAGAAATTTTAAGTGAGATCTAGGTTATGGATGGTTTTGCACCCCAAAAAAATAAAATAAAAGCTGAGGTGAGGGGAAGAAGAAGAAATATTCACCCCCTTTTTTAAACTTGGGAAAGCCCCTTCTAGTGTTAAAGAGTAGTCATGGCTACACTAGGGGGCTATCCCAAGTAAAAAACAGGGCGAGGGGCTATCCCAAGTAAAGAACAGGGCGAATATATCACTTCTCAAAAAAATAAAAATAAATGATCTTACCCCGCTACTTGGCCGTCTACGGACCACGACCGCCAGTCATCAAGGGTGGAGAAGTTGAGAGATCTTATCCATGCTTGTGTACCCACAAATGGCACCATTAAGTCATGATCACCACTGAGTGAAAAGAGGTAGTTGTGTCACTGACTTGTTTTTTTAGTATACATTTAAAAGAGCAAATCCTAAAAATCACACAAATCAGAAAATCCTTTTGACTATCCAGACCCAAATGACAAAAAAAATAGATTTTCGCCCTGTTCGTTTTTTATTTTGGTAATTGATTTTGAATCCAATAATCAGGTTTGAGCAGAAAATTAAATGCAATTTTGAGCTCAAGATAAATTCTAAAAATCCAAAGCGAACAGGGACAGTAAATGGTAGGATTGTTCGATTCTTGTGATCATGAGGCCTTAATTTGGAGGTCCAAATCGAGCATATAAGATGGATGGTCTAGACCAACCCTATAACACAGAGAGAGAGAGAGAGAGAGAGAGAGAGAGAGAGAGATTTACCTGTATATTAGAGCTCGATAACCTCTAATGGTGATATTTAGATGATAAGATATGGTACTATGGATGTCTTCCACATAATTTAGAGTAGAGCTGCACCTCTCCCATGCTCCTACTGTGCCCTGTTTATTATGGAAAATTCAGCTAATTCAGTTGTGCAACCATGCAAGTAAACATTGGTGATTAGAGATAACTTCAGTACTAATTACTATTGAGTCAAGACGACAAGACAACCCTTTTCTTTTCATTTATAAAGTGTTCTCATTTTACACCAATGCATTAGTATGAAGCTAATACCTTTCGGACTTGGAGTGCATTTCTAACACTTTCGTCGTTGGCCCAATAGTAGGAGAGCAGATAACCATATGTCTGCATTAAAGCTTCGATTAGTTACTAAAATATCTTTTGGTTCTCCAAACGCGTGCAATTTGGATCATTTTAAAGGGAAGTGATTTACTCACCCCCTTTTGTACCCACATGATACGAAGACTGCAGTGGCACTGGCAAAACTTAGAGAAATCGAGAAATTCCCTAGCAAATCTCTGTCTCTCTCCCTAGCAAATTCCCTACAACTTGCGAAAACAGTTTCTACACACAAGTGTAGATAAGCTCTCTACACACTAGCTTAAAATACAGTGGAGGGCATGTTTGGGTGATCCAAACCATTCATTTGATTGGCCCTCACATAGATAGGGTGTCCACAAAAAATTAGCTCCATAGGATCATCCCAACCCTACAATTTGTGGAGGTAAAATGGACGTGTATAAACCTTCACAAATCTGTCCATTTTTTGCCTCCACGGTTCGAAGGGTTAGGATGATCCTATGGAGCTGATTTTTTGTTGACACCCTATCTATGTGAGAGCCAATCAAATGAATGGTTTGGATCACCCAAACAATGTGGGCCTCCACTGTATTTTAAGCTAGTGTGTAGAAACCGTTCTCTCATATATATATAGTGTAGATTATCTGAGCAACTGCTTCAAAAACTCATATGGCCCACATTTTTGGAGTGGTCCAAGGCATTCATTTGGAAGGCCCTTCCATGGATAGGGTGTGTACCAAAAATCAGCCCTATAGGATCATCCTAACCCAATCATAGGTGGAGGAGAAAATGGACAGACATTGTTTCTGACCATTTTTTCCCTCCATAAATGGCAAGGTTACGATGATCCTAAAGAGTTCATTTTTGGTACACACCCTATCCATGGAAGGGCCTTCCAAATGAATGCTTTGGATCACCCAAAATATGTAGGGCCACATGAATTTTTGAAGCAGCTTATATATATATATATATATATATATATATATATATATATATATATATGAGGAAAATGATTGTGAGCTTGAAGCTCATATAGCTTATATGAGCTTGAGGGTCCAAACACATGGGTCCCACATTTTTTGTGGTGATCCAAACCATTCATTTGCAAGGCCCCATCATAGATAAGGTGTGTACCAAAAATCAGATCCATTGGATCATCCTAACCCTTCCAAAAGCGGAGGGCAAAAATGGGCAGATTTGTGGCAAACGGTGTCTGTCCATTTTGCCCTTTACATTTGGATGGGTTAGGATGATCCAATGAAGCTGATTTTTTGTACACATCCTATCTATGTAAGGGCCTTTCAAATGAATGCTTTGGATCATCCTAACAATGTGGGCTCACATGTGTTTGGGCCCTCAAGCTCATATAAGCTATATGAGCTTCAAGCTCTCAATCATTTTCCTCTATATATATATATATATATATATATATATATATAGGGGGCGAGGTTTCTGAGCTATAGCTCAGCCGAAGCAAGCCACTATAAACACACCATCTCCATGTTGTTTGACTCGTCCAACCCATTCATTCCATAGAACCTCACATAGATAGGGTGTTCCTAACAAATCATCTCCATACAATCATCCTAACCACTCGATCTACAGAAGCCCACTTTCTAGCCGTCCATTCTAAAACTCCACAAATCAACAGATACCATGATCCTATGGAGATGATTTGTTAGGGACACCCTACCTATGGCACGATATATATATAAAATGGGGGGCCACATGAGTTTTTGAAGCAGGTGCGCAGGAACACTTTTCTCTCACACACACACACACACACACACACACACACACACACATATATATATATATATATATATATATATATATATATATATTGGCCAGATTTCTGAGCTATAGCTTAGCCTAAGCAAGCCACTATAAACACACCATCTCCATGTTGTTTGACTCGTCCAACTCATTCATTCCATAGAACCTCACATAGATAGGGTGTTCCTAACAAACCATCTCCATACAATCATCCTAACCACTCGATCTGCAGAAGCCCACTTTCTAGCCATCCATTCTAAAACTCCACAAATCAACAGATACCATGATCTTATGGAGATGATTTGTTAGGGACACCCTACCTATGTTGGGTCCTATAGAATGAACAGGTTGGATGAGTCAAACAACATGGGAGATGACGTATATAGAGGGCTGCTCAGGCTGCGCAATACCTCAGAAATCTTTTCCTGATATATATATATATATATATATATATATATATATATATATATATATATATATATATATATATATAGAGAGAGAGAGAGAGAGAGAGAGAGAGAGAGAGGAAATGGTCTGTGAGCAGCTGCTCAGATAAGCTTATCTGAGCAGAGCTCACAAACCATAGGGGGGCCACATTTGTGGGGGCATCCAAAGCATTCATTTGGAAGGCCCTTCCATGGATAGGGTGTGTACCAAAAATCAGATCAATAGGATCATCCTAACCCAATCAAAGGTCGAGGGTAAAATGGACCAACACTGTGTGTCCATATTTTTGCCCATTTTTTCCCTCCACAAATGGTAGGGTTAGGATGATCCTATAGGGCTGATTTTTGGTACACACCCTATCTATGGAAGAGCCTTCCAAATGAATGCTTTGGAACCCCCAAAAAATGTGGGGCCACATATGTTTGTGAGCTCCTGCTCAGATAAGCATATCTAAGCAGCTGCTCACAAACCATATATATATATATATATATATATATATATATATATATATATATATATGAGAAAAGTGTTCTTGCGCAGCTGCGTAGGGAGTTACCTGCGCATTAGAGGCTTAAAAAGCCACCGATTGGTTCGTATGACGGGTCCACCTTTGCAGGGTCCATAAAAAGCGACCAATCGGTGGCTTTTTAAGGCACTAATGCGCAGGTAACTCCCTGTGCAGCTGCGCAAGAACACATTTCTCATATATATATATATATATATATATATATATATATATATATATATAGAGAGAGAGAGAGAGAGAGAGAGAGAATAAAGTATGTGCAGTTGCACATATAAGCTATTTGTGCATGGGCATATAAGACATCCATATTGGTTCATTACGTGGGGATCCAAAGCATTCATTTGGAAGGCCCTTCCATGGATAGGGTGTGTACAAAAAATCAACCCTATAGGATCATCCTAACTCTGCCATTTATGGAGGGAAAAATGGGCAGAGACATGGACACACAGTGTCTGTCCATTTTCCCCTTCAACTTTGATTGTGTAAAATATTGAAGATTTCCACTAATCTTTGCTTATCTTACAATCAAGTCTAATGAGTGTTTATATAGAACACTCAAGAGGATAAACATAGAAACTAGTATCACAAGATTTATGGAAAGAGATTTGATAAGATATGAGAAGATAATCTCAATACCTAATCTAGCCTCGCTGCATAATCTTTCCTAATTAATCCAAATCAAATCTTGGAAGATGTGATTTTATTCTACCTAGTCAAACCATAGTTGCCTAATCTAACCTGTTGGTGAGATCTCACATATTGGGTTAGGATGATCCTATAGGGCTGATTTTTGGTATACACCCTATCCATGGAAGGGCCTTCCAAATGAATGCTTTGGATCCCTACGTAATGAACCAATAGGGATATCTTATATACCCATGCACAGGTAGCTTATCTGTGCATGCTGCACATAAAGTGAGTGTGTAGCTAACTTAGCTACACCGACGGCTTAAAATACAGTGGGCCCACATTATTTGGGTGATCCAAACCATTCATTTGATAGGCCCTCACATTGATAGGGTGTGCCCAAAAAATCAGCTCCATAGGATCATCCGAACCTTACAAATTGTGGAGGAAAAAATGGACAGATTTGTGAAGGTTTTTACACATCCATTTTTGCCTCCACAAATCATAGGGTTGGGATGATCCTATGGCACTGATTTTTTGGGCACAACCTATCTATGTGAGGGCCCCTCAAATGAATGGTTTCCATCACCCAAACAATGTGGGGCCCACTGTATTTTAAGCCGTCGGTGTAGCTAAGTTAGCTACACGAGTGTGTAGCTACACTTTTCTTATATATATGCACGATATCTCATAAACCTCGCCCCCTGTGTGCGTCGGATTTGCAAGCGACCATCGCAGAAGGCATCTCACGGATGGGCTGTTGCATGTGAGAGCAGCCACACAGGCTCACTTTTCAGTAGATTTTGTCTTATTTATTTAATTCAACTGACGTTGCTGGTCTCACATGTAACAGCTCATCTGTGAAATTTCTTACGCGATGTCCCTAGCAAATCCCTATATATGTATGTATACATATGTATGCATGCATGTTGAATATGGGAAACGATATGTTCGAGCGGGGTGGGGGGAAGAGTACCCTACAGCCAAAATCTGGAAGAACATGTGGAAGTAGAAAGTTTGTTGAATTATTCTGTAGGGATCTTCTCTGTCCCGCCTTCGGCTTTGGGCTCACGTAAACGCATTGGGGCTCCAAAATATATGCTTTATTCAGTCCTGAAAGACACTATTTATACAGAGAAAAAAACATTTCAGAATCCATTTGCATTACCAAAAAAAATAATAAATCACCCACTAAAGATCATTTGTATCCTTCAAAGACACTAAGCATCCTACCTCATTTACAGCCCCAAGATCATTTGCACATTGTGCATTCCTTGGTTCAAAGTAATCTCCTTCACAATTTTTCTTGGCCGACTGGAGCAAAAGAAAAGAAAAGAAAAGAATAAAATAAATCTTTATTTCATGTCAAAAAAAGAAAAGAAAAAAGAAAAGAAAGAAACAAATCTTTTTTTTTCGTTGGGTACAGAATATTTTAAGTTTGCCCTTGATCCACTTGATTCTTCTTATATTTATCCGTAGTCCCATCCTGGTAGAACCCACCATATGAATGCGCTAAAGCCTTTTTTTGATTGCAAGTATTTTGTCAAAAACTTTTCATTTTCCATCAAATTGTAGAAATAAAAAGAAATCCTCAAGAAATATTTTTCTACAATCCAAATGAGGCCAAAGAGGGGGAGCATATGAGGCCATAAGGTTCTGTTTGCGTGTTTGAGCAATATTTAGGGAAGTAAAGTCTATGGAGTCAATTTTCTGGTCCTGCAAGAGTGCATATGAGGCCATAAGGTTCTATTTGGGTACTTAAGAATTCTTTAGGGAAGTAAACTCTATGGAGGGGTCAGGCTTTTTGTAATGCCCCATCCCCAAAGCAATTAAACAGTATTTTTAAAATATTTAATTATAAATTAAATATAAATGTGGGACCCACTTGAAGTAATCTTTCTAAGAAGAGACGACTCGTGCCAAATTGATGGAGTAAAAAGAGGTAGGGGCAGACCGAAAACAACTTGGGCAGAAACAGTGAGGAAAGACTTGATAGCTAGGAACATAACAAAGAACATGACCTTGGATAGGATAGAATGGAGGAAAATGATCCACGTAGAAGAACCCAACTAGAGCTAGGATTAGAGCCGGATAGATTCCTTTTTTTCATGAAATTTTTCTAAAGATTCGTTTAGCTTACTCCAACTAGTTTGGGACAAAGGCTTTGTTGAGTTGAGTTGACATCTAAGCTCAATAAAGAGTCCGATAGCTCATTGTGATAGCTAGATCGGATTTATCGGATTGATTAAATGAAAAGCTGAAGACTAAGTTTGTGATTGAACCCTTTTTGTAACACTAGATTGATGGTTAGATGTTTAGATCAATGATCAGACTATTAGAACCCTTAGATCTATGATCCAGTAGTTCCGATCGACGATCGGGATAGGTTTATTACAAAAAGTTTTTGTTCGATGATCGATTAAATTGGAAATTGATAGTAATTTGAGAGGGCTACAAAATCAACTGTCATTGTGTACTTCAGTAGTTCAAATTATTATTATCAATATTATTATTAGTCTCACTAGTGTTAATGTTAGTATTTAATGGATATTCTATATTGCCCAAATTGAGTTTTTAATTGGTTAGAAATATAGGGATTAAGAGATGCTAGTGAGAAATATAGGGATGTAAATTGTTTTCTTCAAATTGGTGTTAAACGAATTTTGTGGCCTGGGGAGATATTTTAGAACTGACAGCTATTTTGTAGGGATCTTCCCTACTTTATTAAGCTACAAATTCGTTTAAAATAGAAAGGACGTGGGAGTTTAACTATTATTTAGGGAACCTCAAAATTGGATTGGAGAGAAAGAGATTTTCAAATTAATATTATTAGTTATTTGGTATGAGAGAAACTACGAAGTTTCCTAAGTTGTAGGATTTTCACTATTGCCCTAAAAACACAAATTCGTTTGGCGTTGGAGGTGATTAAGGAAGTTAGGAAAAATTTAAGGAAAGCACTTTTGATGTATACTAATTGGAGATAGAGATTTTAGAAACCCACTTTTGGGTATCCTATTTGTATTATGATAGAATTCAAAAACAATTATTTTACTAATTATCTCTTCCTTTTGATTGGTTTAGAGAATTTAAGATTTAGTAAAGTCTATTAAAAGCACTAAATTTGCGAACGTCCAAGTCTGTTTAAATTCATATTAGAAACGGAACCTTCCATAATTAAAAATTAAAGAATGTTTTCAAGTACAAATTGAATTAGGGTTTCGTATTCAAACTAAATTATGATTCATACTAAAGGCTATAGATACTTGCATAAACCCAAAATCCTGCAGAAAATCGAGTCCTGGGGAGGAGAAAAATCATTCTTTTAAAAAGGTATGTGATGAGTTCAATTTACTTATTTGATCATAAAAACCCTCCCTAAAATTGTAGTCATTAATAGTTGTTACGTACATAGGATTAGATATTTGGGTTAGTTTTTAGATTTAGTAGGACTTTTTGGATAATTTTAAGTGCTTTATAGGATTAGGTCTCTTGTTTGTTAATGGCATAAATAAATTGTAATCGGCTATTTTCAAATTAATGAAGAAAATTATTCTAGAAAGTTTGTCGTTGTGCACAAAGGAGGATCGATCCTTCCCTCAAAGTGGATGAAGAGGTTGATCTTCCCTCTAAGAAAATCAATCATGTTACGAACTGATCTGGGTTCGTAACAATTGGTATCAGAGCAGCACGATCTGAGTCGTGGAGATGAAAATCGAAGGAGGAATGGATCCGTGGGAGGAGACAATAAGGGAGATCAAAAGGCATCTAGCTTCCATGAATGCCAAGTTCAACAAGATGGCACTCTCGCTTATAGTGAAGATAGAAGAGCCCCATGTTTGAAGAAGTTAAATGAAGAGTTCAATGAGAGGA
Source organism: Tasmannia lanceolata (assembly GCF_043159265.1). NCBI lineage: Eukaryota > Viridiplantae > Streptophyta > Magnoliopsida > Canellales > Winteraceae > Tasmannia > Tasmannia lanceolata. The sequence continues at coordinate 26,686,460 of NW_027518695.1, read as the reverse complement.
TCGTCGAGAAGGCTTCTGTGATGAAAAAGAAAAGAAGAAATAGAAAAATAGGACAAAAGAAGAGAGAAGGAAAGCAGATGGAAGAAAAGGAGAAGAAGGCACAAAAGAAAGGTCACCGCCGAAGAGTCTACAATTCTGCTTCCTATCAATCTGTACAACGCAATCGAAAAGATTCTCACCCCACAACCATCCGTCCATCAAAAATATAAATTACTTTAAAATAGCACAACCAAGAAGCTTCGATGAACGGCACGATGAGATCATGATGACTAATCGCAAGACGAAGAGAAGAAGAAAATGAGCAGAAACAAAAAAGGAAAAGAAGAGAAAAAAGAATTTTGGAATGGTCTATACAAGAAGATATCATTTTTCACATATTGGCTTAATCTCCAACCTTGAAGACAAGGTTGACTTCAAGGGAGGTGGAATGTTACGTACATAGGATTAGATATTTTGGTTAGTTTTTAGATTTAGTAGGTCTTTTTGGATACGGGCTAGTGGTTATATTTTTAAGTGTTTTATAGGATTAGGTCTCTTGTTTGTTAATGGTATAAATAAATTGTAATCGGCTATTTTCAAATCAAGAAGAAAATTATTCTAGAAAGTGTGTTGTTGTGCACAAAGGAGGATCGATCCTCCCCTCAAAGTGGATCAAGAGGCTGATCTTCCCTCTAAGAAGATCAACCATGTTACGAACCGATCTGGGTTCGTAACAAAAGTGGATGGGAGAAACAAGAACTATCCTAGGAATTTGTGAAGTTGGTCGGGAGATTTTTGAATTGTCAAAATATCCCAATGTGTACTTCTTGAATTCTTTGGTTCGAATGAGAATTTAAAGCTGGAGATCACAAACCTAAGATGGACCTTGATAGTGATGCTATTCAATTAAGAAGAAATCAGTTTTAAGAAAAAGAGATGATTGTCAGAATTAGTTTACGAGATTTGGATTTTGAAAATTTTCTTTCCTTACTTTTTGCAGTTATCTTTACAGATTTAAAGAATCCAATTCAATGTTAGGACAAAGGATAAATCATAGGAATGGATTGTGTGCTTTTAACGGTGAAATCAAGGATTTTCGGAGGGTTACTGTGTAATGCAAAAGCCAAATCGCGCAAAACACAGTATCCAGAGAGGGTTTTGGTTAGTCGACCAAGCATTACTCGGTCGACTTTGATAGTCAACCGAGTAGGGGTCGGTCGACTATCCATCACGCTTCTTGGGTACTGTGATTTGATCTGCATATTCAGGTTTCGATCTTTGTTTTGAGATTTTGGGGATTGTAAAGACCAACAAGCTGTTCTAGAAGGGCTACCAAGTCTCTAAATTGATTAGTACATGATTTATTAGGTGAATTAAGTGATTGATTTTGAGGATTCTAGTGAAGGAATTGATTGAAAGTATCTGTACGTAACTTGTGCTTCTATATAGGAGTTTTTCCTACATATAGATTGTGATATTCAGACCATGTTAGTGAACTGAAATCTATGATTTCGAATTGATATATCTATGTTTATTTGAAAAGCATGTTTAGTATGTTAAAACACATGAAAACTTGGATCAAGTACAGTATTTGTTACATATGTTTTGTTGAGCAAATTTCGCAAGTTTATTTGTCTCTGTAATCTGTTGGATTCCCGTTGCTCACAAATCTCAAGTTGATAATGTTTTATAACATGATGGTGGATATTCCATGAAAATACTGTTCAGTCCGACGGGACCGGATTGGTGCTATGTGGACGGTGACTAGTATAGCCATGTTGTGGTATCCCGACCTTAACCAATTGGTGGGTGATAACTGGTGCGTAGTCATGAAAGGTCGGTCATTTGCCTCGACAGTGAGGTTGCGCACTTGTGGGAAGTACCTGTTGTACCTATGATATTGTTACCTTTGCTGGTAGGGGCTGTGAAACTTGGCCATGACTATGTGGGGCAGATCGACAACCTTTACCGTAGGGGGTGTGAAGCTGGTGTTTCTTGTAACCCGTCATTGTGAGATGTGACTATGGTCATAGCTAATCTAGTGGAATTGAGAATAGTTACATGTTCTGTATCATGAAAACTCGTTGACTATTTACAAGTGGTATTTAATGTTGCTCTCATGTTTATGCCATGATACATCACGTGTTTTCAAGAAACTGTTCCATTTTTATTAAATGCATTTGATCGTGATTTTGCGTTGTGTGTACATGATCAATCTTATATAGAATCCTTGTTATGTATTGAGCGTAAAAGTCCATCCCCCGTTTTCTTATATTCTTACAGATGTTGAAAAATAGCTAAAGATTCGCGAGATTTAAGAGTGGAATGGATTTTCTAGAGACTTTTCATTTCAGATAGACATTCAGTTATTTAGTTGGTTGGGGAGTTTATTTACCTTAAAGTTTTGGAAGACGAGCAATGTTGGCTCGTGGATTTGTTGAGAATAATTGTGTTTGATTCTTTTTATGGATAATTCATGTTTCCGCTAGTTGCTCTGTATGTCTCTGATAAGGAGGTATTTGTGGATGTTTTTGGCCTTGCACGCCAAAAACGTATTTGTGGTGGTAGTTGGAGTGTGGGCGTGCGGCACTGTCACAGGGATCCCGGTTCAGGCATGACAATTTTTTATGCAATTAAAACCCTGGTAAAGCCATGTGCTTTATTTTGTCTGGATGCAAGTTAACGAGAGAGGGAGAAGAAGAGTGAGAGAGAGAGAGAGAGAGAGAGGAGGATTAACTAGAAATCTCTTCTTTTTTGGGATATTTCATAGGTAAATGCTAGTGATGCCCACGTCAGCACACATGCAATTATTACTCGTGTTTCTTGCCCGGTAATCTCAGGGGTTCGGATGTTACTTTGGCAAACAAACACTGCAAAGTTCAAGAAAAATGCATTTTATGCTTAGGGATTGCTTGAGAATCCCTTGCAAGTGTCATCCAAACATCCAAACATAGACATCCCGTGCCTATGATAAGGGACTACAAAAATCAACACTTCATCTTTTCTTGGCAAAACCCATGTCTGGATTTCACAAGCTGGAAACTGGATTTTATAAGCTAATTGAAACTTGGATTTTATAAGCTAAAACCTGGATTGTATTGAGCGTAAAAGCCCATTCCGCATATATATTTTTACAAATATTGAAGAATAGCTAAAGATTCGCAGGATTTGGGAGAGTGGAATGGATTTGCTAGACTACTCATTTCAGATAGACATTTAGTTATTTAGTTTGTTAGGGAGTTTATTTAACATAAAGTTGTGGAAGACGAGCAATGTTGGCTCGTGTATTTGTTAACAACAATTGTCTTTTGGATTCTTCTTATGCTAGTTGCTCTGGATATCTCTGATAAGCAGGTATTTGTGAATGTTTTTGGCCATGCACGTCCATGTGGCCATGTTTGGAGTGAGGGCTGGAGGCATTGTCACATGGAACCCGGTTTAGGGCGTGACAATTTTGGATGCAATTAAAACCCTGGTAAAGCCATGTGTTTTATTCTGTCTGGATGTAAGATGTAAGTTATCGAGAGAGAGAGAGAGAGAGAGAGAGAGAGAGAGAGAGAGAGAGGATTACCTAGAAATCTTTTTTTTTTTTTGGGATATTTCATTGACAAATGCTAGTGAAGTCATGTCACCAGACATACAATTATTACTCGTGTTTCTTTCCTGGTAATCTCTAGGGATTTGGATGTTACTTTGGCAAACAAACACTATAAAGTTCAAGAAAAGTGTATTTTTTGCTTAGGGATTGCTTGAGGATCCCTTGCATGTGTCATCCAAACTGAGACATCATGTCCCTACGAAAGAGGACTACAAAAATCAACACTTTATCTTTTCTTGGCAGAACCCATGCCTGGATTGTACATTTTCACGATTGTAAAATCCGGGTTTTAGCTTATAAAATCTAGAGAGTAAAATTCACTTGCCCGGTCTATGATTGTGGTTCGGTCCACGGATCTGATCACTTGTATTAGGCAAAAATAGGGCCCAATAAGTGTCTTTTAGGAATGAGTAAAAGCAATTTTCTTGTAAACATTTTCCGTGCCTGGATATCATAAGATTACACATGCACATTGGATGAAGCACAACAAACCAGATGAGACCCTTTTTAGATTGCAAGAAAAATATTTCTGATGGAAACCTTTTAGCTTGGAAATTTTTCTTTCCACGATTTAGGCTCTGTTCGCTTCAGATTGCGACAACTGATGGTGGGGACCCTCTGTTACAAAAGATTAAATACTGCATTTTCCAACAGCTTAAGCTTTTGGAGTAATTGGTAAGTTTCACATGGTATTAGAGCAAATGCATGGGTTCAAACCTCCTTGATAGCAAAATCCACATGCAATGGCAAAACCCAAAAGAGGGGCCATATATGCCACGTGTAGGCCAACCCTAAAAAGAAGGGCCACATGTGAGGCGGAGTGTTAAATGTATAAAATATTAAATACTGCCTTCTCCAGCAGCTTAAGCTTTTGGAGTAATAGGTAAGTTTCACACCCTCACCATCGGTTGTCCCAATCTGAAACCAACAGGGCCTTCGAGGTAAATAATATGATTATAGTTAATTTAGAGGGATATTATCATGAATTGAAAGTCCCTCTTAGGAAAAATCGAATAGTGATGGTATAAATTATCTTTTTTCGTGTGTAAAAATAGCAGGTACGTCTAGAAATATTTTTCCTTTCCAAACTTTTCAGAAAATTCCAAAGTTACCTCGTAGAGTTCGTCTGATATGAGCCCCATCCCGTGTGCATGTGGTACAACTGATCCCTTATCGAACTTCCAATCTGTTGCTGGGTTTCCAATCATATAACCCTAATTCCATGGTGAGACACAATTGCATATTTAGGCAAACATGTAGTAGAAAGAATATACATACACAAGAATAGCTTGTTTTAGTATTTCCCATAACATACACCCAATGTTGTCATGTGTCCAGTCGCAATAAGATTATGTAAACGATTCTTCGGCCATGTTTGGCACCCATGAAAAATTATTCCATCGAATAATCATGGGCCCAAGTGATTATTGGACTCAAAATTACATTTAGGGCACATTTGGTTACCATGATTTTTTTTCATGAAAAACTTGTGTCTCCAAGTGGTGAGAGAGGCCTAGGTCGGGTGAAGTAGCTAAAAATCATGAAACTAGTGTCTCCAACTGGTGAGAAGTGGCTAAAAATCAGAAAAAAAAACCTCTACTCAAAATAGGATCGACCTTTTTCTGATTTTTAGCCACTTCTCACCCTCATATTAATCGTGCCTTCTCAAATCTCTTTCCTTCTCCCATTGCCTACCCCTGTCTCACAACATGGAGACACCAATTTATCATTAAAAAAATTCATGGCTGCCAGGCATGGCCTTAATTAGGGTATGTTTGCAACCATATTGTTATGGTAATGGGCACATCGGCCTCACCGTAACGCTCCCAGACAGCAGAGAGCAACAGAAACGTTGCAGGAATGGGGGCGTAATCGTTGGCAATCAAGGCAGGATTTTAATTAAGGAAAAACTCTTATATAACTGATGATAAGGATTAGGGAAAGAAATGCCTTTGATCAACAAAGAAATCTCCCTTGGCAATCAAGGCAGGATTTTAATTAAGGAAAAACTCTTATATAACTGATGATAAGGATTAGGGAAAGAAATGCCTTTGATCAACAAAGAAATCTCCCCAAAAGGTGTCGATTGTGTAGCCCCATATTCATCTTCTTCTTTCACAAGATCAGAGAATCTGTCACTGGCATCTATGTGTGGAATGTGCCTATTCGGCATATTTAGACATAGATGAGATTGTAGATCCTATGAGCTTTGACGAAGTGATTAAATCATGTGAGTTAGAAGAATAGCTGAAAGCCATGAAAAAAGGATTGTAGATCCTATTAACTTTGACGAAGTGATTAAATCGTGTGAGTTAGAAGAATGGCCGAAAGCCATGAAAAAAGGAAATTGATTCTATTGAAAAGAATCAGATCTGGGAGCTGTGTTAATTACCCGAAGACAGAACTGTCGTATAGTGTAAATGAGTGTTGATGATGAAATGCAAGTTTGATGGGTCTATCGACAAGTACAAGGCTCGGTTAGTTCTCAAGGAGTTCACACAAAGAAAAGGCATGGAATTTGAAGAAAGTTATTCACCAGTTACCAAGTTTGTCTCAATAAGATTATACCAGCATTGGTGGTTTATCTAGAGTTTGAGCTCTTTCAGATAGATATAAAACTACTTTTCTATTGAAAAGAATCAGATCTGGGAGCTGTGTTAATTACCCGAAGACAGAACTGTCGTATAGTGTAAATGAGTGTTGATGATGAAATGCAAGTTTGATGGGTCTATCGACAAGTACAAGGCTCGGTTAGTTCTCAAGGAGTTCACACAAAGAAAAGGCATGGAATTTGAAGAAAGTTATTCACCAGTTACCAAGTTTGTCTCAATAAGATTATACCAGCATTGGTGGTTTATCTAGAGTTTGAGCTCTTTCAGATAGATATAAAACTACTTTTCTATATGAAGAGCTGGGGAAAACTATTTACATGAACATGCATGAGAATTTTCATGTGAAGGGTCAGGCGGAAAGAGTATATAGATTTAAAAAATCTTTATACTTCTATATCAATCTTAGCATCAATGGTATTTGACGTATACATAAGTTAATTATCAAATAAGGGGTTGTGGCTAACAAGCTTGACTAATATATATATGCATGGAAAAGTGGGAGCAAGTTTACAATCTTGTCCCAAAATATAAACAATATACTCGTGACGAATAATGAGTTAGAAATGATCGAAAGAACTAAGTCGGGACTTAGCTTAAGGTTTAAGATAAAATATATAGGAAAAACATCCTATGTGCCCGGGATTAAAATCACTAGGGATAGAAATAATAAAATATTGTGTTTGAACCAAGAAGTACTTAACCATTTTGGAATGTAAAATTGCAATCATGCATAGACACCCATAGCGGTAGACCAGAAATTATCTTTGAGTCAATGTTCATATAAAGGACTGGAAAGACTCAATGTTTCGTAATCTCAATCGCTTAGTTGCTTGATATATGCGATTTGTACCAGATCAGATTTGGCAAATCCTGTGGGCCTGGTAAGTTGATATCAAAGTAATCCTAGACCAGCTAATTGGGAAGCAGTGAAGAAAATAATATATACATTAAATGAACTAAGCACTTCAAATTGTGTTTTTGAGCAGAAAGCTAGAAGTTCATGGTTACTCTCATGCGGATTTCGTAGGTGAGAGAGATGACAGTGAGTCCACTTCTCGAGGTATGTTTATATTTGGAGGTTCAGTTATTCCTTAGTCTAGTAAGAAACAGGATTGTGTAGTAAGATACACATAAGAAGCTAGGTACATAGTCTGTAGTAGGACGACTACTCATGCTCTCATGCTCTCTCGATTAGACGATTTTTGGACGATTTGGATGGTCTGGTCGATGGACTAATAGAATTATATTGTGATAATTACGCAGCAATAAGCCTGATATACAGTGGAGCGAATAGCTCTAAAGGAAGACACATATACGTGGAATGTCACTATATTTGAGAGATAGTGGAGAAATGGGAAATGAAGGCAAGTTATGTACATAGCTATGATATGACTGCTGAATATTTGATGAAATGAGTCATTTGGAAACTTTCTTCATGCATATATGGGCTTGATGGGACATACAAATGTCTAAATCAAGGAAAGGTGTATGGATGAAATATCACAGGAGGAAATATAAAGGAAATTCACTCGGCCATGTGGCTAAGTGGGAGATGTTTTGGTAATGCCTACATCGGCCTCATTGTAATGCTCGGGGAGAGCAGAAACATTGCACGAATGGGACATTGTGTGTGTGTGGGGGGGGGGGGGGAACAGTTGGAAATCAAGGCAAGATTTAATTAAAGAAAAAAAATCTTACATGATTGATGCTAAGGATCAGTGAAAGTCATGTCTTTGATCAACAAATAAGTCTCCCAAAAAAGATGTCGACTGTGTAGGCCCCTACTCATCATATATTCATCTTCTCCTTTCTCAAGATCAGAGAATCAGTCATTCATGGGCCCAATTCTAATAGAGGAGCTGAGGAGGGAAGGGGAGAAACTCGAGAGGGCGCGAGTGGATAGCTCATGGAAAGATGATGAGAAATTCTTAAAGAAAAAGTAAAAATAATACGCTAATTCAAACTGGTTTCTTTTTTTCTTGTTTTCTATGGGCTTTTCATGCTCCATCCGCTCAAGTGTCTCCTTCACCCGAATTCTCACAAGTGTCCCACTAATATTCCATGGAATATTTTTCACGGTTGCCAAATATGTCATTTTCATACAGTTAAAACCGGCCATTATTTGCAGATAAGATTATTTTGAGTTGATCTCGTTTGCAAATGAGATATTAAGGGCTCTTTGAAAGACATTAAAGATAACATTTCTAAAGTATTATAACCATTATTTGCATATAATCGCCATTAAGTTTAAACCCTTTTGCATATAAGATTGGAGGGCTGCTAACAAAATCGAATTTCGTTTGGAAAATAAATACGAAATCTCATGCTGTGATACATGCCCAAGAAGGCAAGAGAGCTCAAATCTCCACGAAATGCCAAAAACAAACAAACAAACAGTGGAAATGACCAAATTGCCGGTCAATTTCACTTTCGCCTTTATTTTCCAAATGAAACCCTGTTTTGGAAATGTTTTCCATAAGATTATATGCATAAATTATTAGAGGTATTGAAAGAACCCATAAATCTAGAGAGAGAGAGAGAGATGTACATTTTATATCTAATGTTTAGATTTGAGATTTAGATATAACTTTAGGACTTTAGATTTTTTTCTACTTTTTTTCTGATTTTTTAATCAAAATTATTTTATGCTTTTTGATAGTTATGTCTAAAGATAGTCAATGCAGCCACATACATAATAGAGGGTTTTGGGGTCAATGCTTGAAGTTGATGAACTTCAAGGATTTGTGGGTGAGCTTAAACACCCACTATTCTGCATTTGCAACTGATTACTTATTTCCTTGGAAGTAAGACTTGTATATCAGTATAGTGATCAATGCTTAGGAATATATGATTGGAAAAATGATTTCTTCCTAGCATTACCATTTAGAAAAGTTTATTTATAGTCACTTACCTTGAGATTGAGAATTGGTTTACTATGGGCTTCAATGTCTGCAACAAAATAAAAGAAAAAACAAAAACAAAAGAGAAACCTTAGAACGAATTGACAGGGAAACAATATATGCATTCCCTTTACTAAACACTTGCCCAATTAGAGGTAGATAATGTAATAGCCTGAAATATTCAATACCTTCTTGTTGGCTAATATCCAATATCTTCTTGTTGGCTAAAACCAAAATCATCTAATCGTTGGTTGAGACTTTTAATGGAATCATCATCACGACACTTAATATGAAACACCCATTCTTTATCGACAATGGTTTTGTGAGGATGAGGGACGAGCATTTAATTCGTCAGCCATGGTAGCTCTCCATTCTTGTTCTTTAGAGGTTTAGGAGAAATAAGTTGATTCGATGGTATAGTTAAGTTAGAGTCAATGATAAAGGTCAGTCGGTGGCAAGAGGTTAGAAGGGATTTTAGACGATGTACGCTTATTTTAGAAGGATTAGTCATAGGCTGAGTACTTTCAAATGGAAGGATAGATGGATGGGCGTTTAATTCGTCAGCCATGGTAGCTCTCCATTCTGGTAATTTAGAAAATTGGGAGAAATAAGTTGATTTGATGGTTGGGTTAGATTCAATGAGAACGGTAAGTCGGTGGAGAGAGGTTAGAAGGGATTTTAGACGATGTGTGCGTACTTTGAAAGGAATAATCATAGAACAGATAGAAAGATGGAGACTGGCTAAAGAGCCCAAATCGACGAGAGAAATACAGAGCATTAATTGTAGTATGATTGGGGTGGAGCAGAGTAGGGACGAGGGAAGTAAACTAGGTGAGATGGTAGAAGGGAGATACAACGAGTATTTTATTGAAAGATTAAGCTATTACTAAACAAAGAGAAATTGTAATATTAATTATAAAATAAAGAAGGCATGTGACTTGATAGTGTAGGCACAAGACCTTTGAATGCAAACAAAGAATAGCGAGATCGCATATCTAAGATGGGGGGTGGAGATCTCAATATGGAAGTGTAGGTGGAAGGTAGGGGAGAAGAATAGGAGAGGTAAGAATTGATACGTGAGGTGAAAGTAGGAAAGGAAACTGGGCAGATAGTAGTGGGTGCTGAAAGGTGAACTCAAGTTCATTGAAGATGACAAGGCACGAGATGTGAATCCTCCCAGCATGTACAGAAAGACACTGATAGCCCATATGGTGTGGGTTGTAGCAAATGAATACACATTGAACAGACCCAAACTACAATTTCTGATACTTGTAGGGTCTTGGGCAAGGATAACTTCACATCCAAAAACTCACAAGGCATAGTCATACTTATTGTGAAAGTAACATTCAAGTGGCTTCAATGCGCAACCACTGGGGATAGAAGATAGTTAATGAGATATACAATTGTTCTCAAATTGTCATCACGATAAGAAAGTGGGACGGAGGCATGAGTAAGAATGGTGAGACCTATTTCAATTATATGCCGATATTTTCTTTCAGTAGTTCTATGTTGTTCATGTGTGCGTAGATAGGAAAGCAGATGGCAATGCCAAACGAGTAGAGAAGGGAGTGAACGGTGTCGTATTCATCATCTCCGGTCCGATTGCAAACTTTTTTTTAGCGCTAATAAGATTTTCAATGTGCAATTTTAAAGTGACAAAAGCACTTACAACGTCGACTGTCTTAGAAATAGGTTAAATCAATGTGAATTATCTAAAATAATCATGAAATGAACATAAAACTTGTAATCATTCACAGGTTACTGGAGTAGGGTCCCAAATAAAAGAATGCACTGAATATAAACAAGGAGAGGAGCTAGAACTATACAAAACGAAAGAAAGTCTATCGCTGTTGCTGTATTGGCAAGAGGAAAAGAAAGAAAGATAGGTACTGGTTGCGATTGACAACTGCAAGTGCCAAAGAATCCGTGAGGTGAGACAAGACGAGGGGTGACCGAGATGTGGTGCCATATCTTAGTGCAGCTACACTCCCCAACGAAAGCATGTCGATGTGTGGGTAAATGATTTTTTATTTTTTGGGGGGTGGGGGGGGGGGGGGGGGGGGCGCTATAAAACCATCAATCACCACGCACCACTTAGAGAGAAGGGGTCCCTGTGCACAGGTCCTTACCAAACAATGAGAGAAGATAAATTCAACAGACAAAAATTTCAGAGTACTATCATCAAACATATAATAGTTTCTTATTAATGTGAGAAACATGCACAGATAAGGCTATCTGTGCAGCTGCACATACTTTATTTTCTCTAAAGATAAACCACCAGAGGTATGAAGAATAGACGAGAAGCTAAAGTGAAGAGAATGGGAAAATATTTATCTCTGACAATGCAAATTTGATCCTGACCATGGCATTCAAATGATGACTAAAGAGAGGCTAAATATGGGGAGAAGTGATTAGTATAACAAGAGTTAAAATGCCAAGGTGGCGGTGTCGCACACTAGTGACAGGTATACAAAGCAGATGGTGATTAAGGAGTAGGAGGTAACCAAAATCATACTGTAAGCAAGTCAGGGCAGCATGCCAAGCATGTCCTGACAAATAGTTTCGCCATGAGTCAATCGATAGTTGGTGAGGAGGAAAGTCGGGGCCAGAAGAAAAAGAACGCCCCTTTTGCTGCCATGGCCCTGGTCGCATCAATGCCAGGATTCGTCCGATGATTTGCAAGTTTGCTCCGTAGGAGTTAGGCCTTAAACTCCAAATTTTCTTTAAGTGCATTCAAATTCCACTGCTATTCTCTTACTTTTTAGGAAATTTTCTAAAAGCACCCGACTTTATCCTAGTTTCTAAGGGTGTACCTTTTGATTCATAATCCCCTTCTTTTTTTTTAAGATTTACACCCCAAAATTAGGCTAACGGGTTTGTTTGGATGCACGATATAGACTCAGAGAGAGTAGTGGAATAAAAAGTCAACAGGGAGGAGACAAGAATTGGATATGTCTGGAATTAAACCAGAGAATAGTGGTAAGTAGTGTTTGGTTGCCCTGTATAGACTCGAAGAGTAAGAGTATAAGTAGGGGGTGCCATTACCAATGTTGTTTGGGTTATGTTAGATTTTGATTCTATAGGACCTGACATAGATAGGGTGTTCCTAAGAAATAATTTCCATAAGATCATTCTAACCCTTGATTTGTGGAGGTTTAAAATGAACTGCTATAAAATGCGTTCATTTTGTGCCTATATAGTTCGAATGGTTAGGATGATGCTATGGAGATTATTTCTTTGGAACACCCTATATATGTTAGGTTTTATGAAATGAATGACTCAAACAACATGATTGATGTGCTATTTGTAGTTGCTAGCTCATATAGCTTATTTGAGGTCTCCCTCAGATCATCAGGCCCACCAAATATTACCAAACATGGGAGAGTTTAATTTTCACAATGAAATTTTTGTTTGTGCCAAGCATGGCCCTAAAATTATCCCCATATTAAAAGTATAAGATTTTTAAATGTGGAAGTGATATATTCGCCCCCGTCTCTTCCCCGGGCCATCCCCCTCTAGTGCATTTTTTACTACCCTTTTACACTACAAGCTGGTGGCCCATGTAAGAAACGTGGCTAATATATCATTTCCCTTCCAAGAGTGGATTGTGGGTAGTGTATATTGAAGCATGGGCCATGCAACCATAAATTTGCACTTTAGTGAAGTTTTTTAGCTTCAAATAAACAAAGATGGTACCATTCGATATTTCTTGTACGATGACTGGAAGAATCATTCCAGCATATGAACTACCACCAATGTAAAGTGGATTAGAGAGGAATTGAGGGTGATCAATCAGCCACTGCACCACAAAAATTGAAACAAGAACACAGCCATCAGAAACATTCTTTTTAATAGATCAAAATCTGATCAACCATATTAAAGTGCTTCCACCTTTATAAGAAACTCATGGGCTTCTTTAGCAGATTTTTTATCACCCGTCTGATAATCTTTTGAGCCTCCTGTAAATGAAAATCCAGTCCCAGAAGGTTGATCTACAAAGATGATATTTGAAACCTGAAAAATCACTACAATTCAAACCATAGTACTAAAACACAAAGGCTCATCTTGGAATTCAGTGACTCGAGTTGGGTTATCCGAAATACATGAAAAATTCATAAAATTTACTTTTCCTTTGGTGAAGAGTTAACTTAATTTCACACCTTTGTCCATGAATAGGGGTTTAAAACAAGTTGTGGCAAGCTCCCATTGTACTCCACCATCTTAAAATGTAAAGGACCTACAAAATCAGCAGACCCCTTAAGATAATTCATTCCTAATGAAAATAGATTCAATGATTTGTTGAGATCTTCAAGCACTGATTTTCTGCCACAAAGATATTGCACCTACTTTAGAACCCAGGCGGAAACATCACACCCCCTAGTTTTGTTACTGACACCCCATATTTTTTTACATCATTCAAGCCCAAAGATGGTCAACTTTTGCTGGGCCCATTTAGGCCGACGGGCTGTTGATAGCATCCCATATAGGAAACATTAAAGCCCATTTGATAGCGTACTACAATGACTAATCACAAATGGGCCATTTAGAAAGTACGTTGTTCTCCTAATTGAAAATTTACTTTATAAGCTCTAGATTTTATATGTGGAATCCGAGCATTCTTTAGAAAGTACAGCGGGCCCACTTCTTATGATGATCCAAATCATTCATTTGATGGGTCGCAACATAAACAGTCTGTAATCCATAAATAATCTATTTAGGATGATCCTAACTCTCCATTCTATAGAGGTTTCTATAATTTACAGTCCCATTATAGATCGCAAGAAATTATATGATGCCTGACCATGAGAATGTAAAGCGCGGGTAGAGATAAAACCTGCAGCCTTAGTTTTTTAACCAAGGAGAAGTCAGAAAAAGGGCTTTCTCTTGGATTAAAAATTAAGAGAGAGATGGTTTTCTCTCTCCGCCCTCTATAATCTCATGGTCGGGCATCATATAAGTTCTCATAGATCGCAGGGCTACCACTATCCTATGGGGATGATTTATGGGGAAAAACCTATTGACATTTATCCTCCTTTTATTCTCTTTCTCTCCACTCTCATTCAGGGCACCTTCTCTTTTACTTAATAAAATTGCACCATTTAAAAAAATACTATTTACATCGCTGTCCGAATGAATGGTTTGGATCGTCGTAAGTGGACCCACTGTACGTTATGAAAAATAATGGATTTAACGCGCACCTATCATATAATATTTCTCTCTTTCTCTCTCAATAATTAAAGGAAAAGAAATTTTGTATTTTTAAGGTCTTAAATATCCTCTCAATGGGCATCCTTGTGTGCCTTCTGCTAATCCAGTAGTGAAGAACTTATAATTTATTAGGTTTTAAGTTCCTCTTGCTAGTATCCCCAATTTTTAGGGCGGGACTATTCCCTACCGAATGATGCAGTCGGTTTAAGATGAGGGGAAAAGTCTCCTCCTAGCCAGTACAAGAACAGGCAGCCGGAAAAATCTGTGATGACGACAGTTGTTCAAAAATTTAAGCCTTAAGTAATGTTATTTCAGCCACTATTTTCGTATAGTTAAAGAAAATTTTACATTTATTAGGTTTTAAATAGACTCTGGCCGGAAAAACTTTAGGCAAGGAACAATGATTTGTTTAAAAGTGATTTCAATCAATAAAGTTTGGTAAATTACTTTCAAAAAGAAAAAACTCTCTTAGAAAAGCGTTCCTGTGCTTAAGTGGCTTAAAAAGCCTCCCATTGGCTCGTATAGTGGGTCCACCTTTGCGGGTCCACAAAAAGTGACCAATGGGAGGCTTTATAAGCCACTCAAGCGCAGGGAGCGCAGGAACACGTTGGCCATTTTCTGATTATCTAATGAGCTCTCGGAATATGCATGCACAAAAAGAAAAGGCAAGAAGCAAAAAAGATTCATTATGATAATGGGGCCCAAAGAGCTGTCAACAGGCAATTAGAGAATTTCAAAAATAAGGATTCTAGACAATCTCGGGGCTCACTTTTGGATGAGAGAATAGCCACCTCGGATGAATTAAAAGAATAAGACAAAGGGAAATCTTATCAGCACTACTGTATTTTGATAAGGGCACTCCTCACTTTATTAAAAATACGGTATGGCCCACACCATTTATGAATCCAAACAATCCATTAGATGGGCCACAGCCTAAATAGGTTGTGCCCCAAAAATCATTTCCATAGATCGATCTATAGAGCGTTAGGATCAACCCTTTAACTTTCAGATCGGAGGGCTAGGATCAACCTATGGAAATGATATTTGGGGCACAACCTATCTAAGCTGTGGCCCATCTAATGGACGGTTTCGATCATTCTATGATGTGGGCCAGACCGTACTTTTAATAAAGTGAGGAGTGCCCTCATCAAAATACAGTAGTGCTGATAACATTTCCCTAAGACAAAATGTGCTAAAAAGTCAGCCTGTGTGTCTATTCTCTAGTGCAAAAGTCAGCTGCGAAATGGCTTTATGCAAAATTGCCTATCAAATATCACAAAAAAAAGTGGTTGCCAATGTCGCAACTAGCTGTAGACCAAAAATAAATAACAAACGAACATTACTAGCAAAACGGGAATCCATTTTCGGAAAATAAAAAATAAATAAATAAATATCAAACATTGGATCCCCTTCCACTAAAAGACAAATGAAGGGAACTCAAATCCCCATAAAAGCAATAAATGCATCTTGAAAAGCGTGAATTAAACGGTCATTTCACTCCCATTTTTATTCTCCAAACGGAATCCCGTTTTGAAAGTGTTTTCCATAAGAAATTAAATAAAGTGACGTGGAAATTTAAAATCTAGAAACAGACAATAATGATACGATAGAATGTGTTGGAAGAGGAAAACTAAACGGAAAGAAAACTAATAAATTGACCACAAACCTTATCTTTTATTATATTATGTAGTAGACGATAAGTTGTCATTGTATATGCCGCATATTTCAACGGTTACAATGAACCGATAACTAATGCTTAGGCTGAACAAAAAGATATCTCTCTTCGAACAAAATTATGACTACCTTGAAACTAATAATTCTAGATGCTCCCGTTATCTTCATGACCATGGTTTCAAATTCCGGTTTAGGAATGCGTTTTTCTCCTCACCAAAACTGAAATTTCGGCCGAAATCCGACGAAATGAAATAATATTTATGTCATACAAAATTTCGGCCGAAATTGCAGAATGATTTCGGCCGAAATTTCTGGAAAATATTAAAAAAAAAGAACAAAACCAAGATTTTTGGGAGAAATTTCTTAAATTTCACCGAAATTTTGAAACATTTTGCGTATACCCAATTTCGGTTTCGGTCACCGAAACCCGAAATTTCAGATTCCGGTCGAAATTTAAAACCATGTGCGAGACATAGTCTGGGAGATATCACAAACGGAGTCTTTATATGGTGTAAGGCCTTACGACAATACCGTAGAGGTGCCACCCTTGATATTTGATCGAACAGCAGCTTCTCAAAAAGTGAGCTGCCCTTGGATCAAATTTCAAGGGTGGTACCTCCACCGTACAAGGGCCTTATTGTCACAATAAGGCCTTACACCGTATAATTTCTCAAACAAAAGGGATGGGAGAAAAGAAAATATAAGAAAAACGTGTCCTTAACTAAAATTCATCAGAAATGAAATACTAATACTAAACAACACGATGAAGGAATGCTAAAAATAACAAAAAACAATAGTGGAAAGTCGTAATGAAAAAGAGAACTATAAAAAAATATAAGGTTATTCACACTACCTTATTTTCATAATTGCACTAATTCACCTTGTCTTTTATTAGTGGAAAACACTTCCAAAAGGGAATTTAATTTGGAAAATTAAAACAGAAGTTAAATTGACCAAATATTTGGTCATTTCCACAGTGTTTTTGGCATGTATCACAACATAGGATATCGTCTTTATTTTCCAAATCAGATCCCACTTTGCTAGCAGCCCTCTTTATTTATTTACAAGGGGTCAAAGCTTTATCACAAGTACTAAAGTCAGATGCTCAAATGTAGAAATCAGATGAAAGAGCGCCCCCACGCATTCTTAATATGTAAAAGACAAAGAACATTAATTAAACTGTGGTAACATTCAACCAATGGGGGAGCCCCTTCATCAGACTTCTGCAAGTATATACGCCCCTGAGTTTAGCATTCGCATTCCCAAAAAGCTCTCAATAGCCAATTAAAGAATAAAAGACAAGGTGATTCTGTGCAATTATGAAAACACGGCAGTGCCAATATCAAATTCCCTAAAAATATTTAGCTGCTTAAGTGATTAGTTTATAGAAATGAAGGAAACATTAGTTGCTGGCCTGAGAAGTTACCTATCTCGTAGACAACTGCGCTAAATGCACTACAACCAGGGCCACCTGTGAGCCATAGAATAAGAGGGTCTTCTTTTGGGTTCCTCTCTGACTCTACAAAGTAATAGAACAGCTGATCTTCATTAAATTCCCCCACACTTACATACCTAAAACCCATCACATAAATTTGTTAGAGAGAGAGAGATAAATCCACAATATAAACATATATAGGAAGAAATGAAATGATCTGATAAAAATAGAGAATAAATGTACAAAAAGATCAAAAGGAAACAGATGAAATGGTTTTGGAGAGCTTACCCGGTTTCAAGTTGGAATGGGAGAGGGCCAGGAAAGCCAGGTAGATATCTTATATTTGTCTGGGAGAGTACTTGCAACAACAGGGAAAGAAAAATAAGTATACAAAGGGAGGTGATGGAATAAAAAAGGCCTATTGCCATTCTTCAAACCAAAAGCTCTGGACCAGGAATGGGAATACTGAATAATAAGCCTCTAGAGAGATGTTAGTTGTTCAAATAAAAAAAAGGGATGACGTGTCCCAAAAGATAAGAAGGAGGCTTAGGTCAGACAGGGATTAATCCTATATTGACTAAAATGACAAAAATACCCTTACTTTTAGGTATAATATTTTTTGGTATTTGCTAGCGACCATCTTACAAGGAATTTCGCGGACGGGCTGTTCCATGAGAGAGCAGGCACATCAGATGAATTAAATGAACAAGATAAAATCTGAGCCTAAACTACTTAGATCTGAATTTAGTTTTGACCTAGCAGTCTAGCACACGTCTCTAACGAAGCTAATCTAAAGGAAGTAGAAACACTTTGATTCTAAATCTCTCCTTAGTACTTGAAGTTAAGTAGGATTTTGGGTCTAATTAATATTTAGTAGACAGAAGTTTTTCGGTCTTCTTAGCTTATAAGGAAAATACCTTAGGAATGAAAAGACCACTTTTTATTTTTATTTTTTTTGGTAGGTAAGCTGGGGTTAGGCAGACCCCGACCAGATATGATAAATAAAACCCTAAATAAAAAAGAAGTTACAGCCTTTCATAGACAGAACCCGAGCATCAGAAACAATCACATCATTGAGGGGAAGGGATCATTGAGGGGAAGGGGATCTGAAATTAGGCAGGATGGATATCCGATGTCGGTAGCTTGGTTAGCTTCTCTCCATGAAAAAATGCTTCTCACGTGTATTGTGTGATTGAGTTTTAAAGGAATATCTAGGGCGATGATATCCCCTCTGTACTACGCATTCGCCCCACTGTTAATTTGATTTGACGTCAAATAGCGTTAAAGTTGCACACTGTTCACGTTCTAAGGGGGCGAATGCGTACAGCAGAGGGGGTGAAAATATCATCTCCCAATATTTATTGGTAGGAGTTTTGTCTAGAGTAAAGAACTATAGGCTTTATTTATAGCTATCGTGAGGCTTGTTGCATGACTTTTTACTTGATTAGACATTAGATTTTGAAGAGATCCTTCGTGGATTCAAAGGCCTATTACAACCCTGACTTGCTCTTCGCATTACTCGTTTTACCAAGTTTCCCACCTTGTTTAAGGGAAAACTCTACCCTTGGATAAAGTGTATTCTTCTAATTTACTACTTTGGTCCTCGTAAAAAAGGGTTGGCGTCCTTCCCTCAATCTCATACTGTCTAAACCCCAAAGTATTTACCAAAATTTACCTAAAACCAACAGCAATCAGTTAGTATTATAGAGCAATTTACCCTTGTAATGTTTGGAATTTACAGCTTTATTTCTACGTATTTTTTAACAAAATATAGCAGGGCCCACATTATGCAACAATCCAAAGGGAGATGTTATATTCGCTTTTCCCGAGCCACCACCCCCTCTTAATTTAGGCTAGCTACTGATGTTGGGCACTACCATGTTTGTCTTTTATAATTTTGATAGGGGAAATAATAACAACACAACCATATTTTAATAAGGGAATTGTTATCAGCACTACTATATTTTGATGAGGGCACTACTCACTTTATTAAAAGTATGGTATAGCCCGCACCATAGGATGATCCAAACCGTCTATTAGATGGGCCACAGCCTAAATAGGTTGTGCCCCAAAAATCATTTCCGTAGGTTGATCCTAACCCTCCGATCTGAATGTTAGAGGGTTGATCCTAACGCTTTATAGATTGGAGGGTTGGGATCAACCTATGGAAATAAATTTTGGGGCACAACCTATTAAGGCTGTGGCCCATCTAATGGACGGTTTGGATCATCCTATGGTGCGGGCCATACTCTACTTTAATAAAGTGAGGAGTGCCCTCATCAAAATACAGTAGTGCTGATAACATTTCCCTTTAATAATTTTACAAAGCTAGCTCGTGTTTTCTTTTTTTAATTGGCTTGTGAAAGCTTTTTTGAACTGTAAGAGCCTTTCACAGCTCTTTGAATAATATAAGACAAGATGGGCTAGTGCATATATCCAAACATGGTTGTGCTGATATCACTGCCCATATTATATAGCTGTCAAAGGTTGTTACAGTTCTCATGAAGGTCTCGGAGTCCCCCATTAAAAAATAAAAGACAAGTTGAGTTTGTGCAATTATCAAAACATGGTGGTGCCAATATCAGTAGCCTTATTTTAATGCAAAAAATACTACCGTTTATCAAGTAAATTATGAACTTTTCAGTGCTTTCAACCTAGTTTCACGAGAGAATGATGTACCTTCTTCTACCTTCATATTGACAAAAATACCCTTATCTGTTACATTATAAACACGGGTGCAACTCGGGTGGGGTTGGATCGGGTTGAGGCCAACCCTAGCCCAACCTGAGATAGCATTCCCTCAACCCTAACGCAACTCAAGCCTCGGGTTGAGGATGGTCAACCCTAACTCAACCATCTGACCTGAAATTGGGTTGGGTTTGTCAGGATTCACCTTGGGTCAAATAGAAAAATACAATAGCCCAATGAAAATTAAGATAAAATTAGAGGACGGAGGTCAGGTTCAGGTCAGGTTGCTTAGGCCTCAACCCTCACCCAACCTGAAATTAGATCGGGTTGGCTTTTCCCAACCCTAACCCAACCCGACCCGAGGAACTTCCAACTCAACCCAAGCCAAAATTGGGGTTGCACTCCTAATTATAACATGACCATAATACCCCCGCTGATTTCCTGGCCCCAACTATTTGTGGGTCATGTTTGACAAGTGGAGCTGTTTGGATCCATTGATCCAATTGACAACCACAATTACCACCGACAATTGTTGACTTTAACTTGATCAGATGATCCTAACCACTCAATCCTTCAATTTTTTATCCAGGATTCCACCAAAAACATGTTGAGCCATTGAATTTCTTACTCATTTATCTTACTGTCCTATTTGGATTGCAAGAAAAACTTCTCCGAAGGAAGTTGTTTTTCTTGGGAAAATTTGTTCTTTCCACGATTAAGTGGAAGTTAATATTAATGTAGTTAATTAATTTTGAGGATATTATCATAAATTGAAGGTCCCTCTAAGTAAAAGTTCAAGCTTATTTGAGCAGCTGCTTACAAACCATTCCACCCCCCCCCCCCACACACACACACACATATACTAGTTGCAAACCCGTGCGATGCACGGGGTGAGGAAAAAATATTGCCAAAAAAAAATACGCGTAAAACGCATAAAAATATGCGTTCATAAGAGGCTTAAAAAAACCTATAAGGATTTTAATAACGATTTTAGTTTTCTATTAATTGCGATTTTATTGGAGATTTTGATGGGATTTTAACGATTTTGAGGCTTTATATATATATACGCTGATTTTGATGGCGTTTTCGAAGAATGAAAAATCCAACGTAAATCATCTACAGAAGCTGTACACCCACTTTTCATGGTTCTGAAATCTGAATAAAAAAAGTAAATCATAAGATACAAAATCCGAAGTTCAGCTTCAGAGGTCACAAAATAAAAATAAAGGTAATGAAATTCTAAATAGCGTCAAACCACAAACCACCAAGAGTGAGATTCTTATCCTTTCCTCAAGAACTCTAATCTCATAAGCAATCATATAAACTGATCCCATCGGAACCATATTGTATAGAAAAATCGCTGACGCTCGAGAGAAAGATTGATGTAAAACTGTTTGAAAAGGAGATGCATCAAACAAATAATAAAGGTAAATAAAGTTTAATGAAATGCCGGGCCATTTATTAGTAAAATAATTAAAAATGAGAGATGCATCAAGATTCAAATAATACTACTCACTTGCTAAGCATGATTTTGCCCCTTCTTATTTCATTTTTCGCATTTTGGCGTGAAGCATACCCGGACTTCACCCGATGGATTGACATAAGGAGCTTTTAACTGTCCCGTATATTAGCAAAGATTTATCAAAAAATCTGCCCCGCACCATTTACTTATTCTGTTTTCCCACATACAAAGTCAGTTTGCAAAATTTAAAGCATTTTAACTTGTCAAGTACGATGAGAAGAAATGGCAGAAGTCCAGGTCTCTGCCATGGGAAGAGAATCGGTTTATGATGGCTAATCCTAAGATGTAACGGGGATCCACTTGAGAGAGAAGATGTCCCGTATGATTGAAAAGTGCCAAAAAGTTATACAGTAGAGAGGTGGAGTGTGATGTTGGGCCAAACAAAGGCGGTCTATGGCCAGCGGATGAGCGGAGCGCCTCCTGCCTTCTCGTTTTGATGTATAACAGCATGCTGCCTTCTCGTTATCTTCCTTATTGCTTCCTTTTGTAGCTTCAAGCTGATAGTGAATTCTTAGCATTTCGTCCTCCTAGTCTTTTTCAAAAAATATCCAAAAAGCAATGGAAGGGGGAAAGAGGCTTGACGTTTTGGAAAGCCATGCAAGAGAGAGAGAGAGGGAGAGAGAGAGAGATACATTTTGGATTTTATAAGAGCCTGGTGTTTCACTTACTGCTGCTAATTTTAATGCGGAACGTTTTTTCAGAAATAAATGGGCGACAGAGATTATGATTTACTGGCCTTCTCAGAGGACACGTTTGGAAAGGATATAAAGAAGGCTATTTCTCTTCCCACAACAATGGTCCCATTTCATATTCCATTAATTGCGGGATATATATATATATATATATATATATATATATATAGAGAGAGAGAGAGAGAGAGAGAGAGAGAAAACGGTTGCTACACACATGTGTAGACAAGTTATCTACACACTAGCTTAAAATACAGTGGGGGCCACATTATTTGGGTGATCCAAACCATTCATTTTTAAGGCCCTCACATAGATAGGGTGTCCACAAAAAATCAGATCCATAGGATCATCCTAACCATTCGAACTGTGGAGGCAAAAAATGGACTAATTTGTGAAGGTTTAAAGACATCCATTTTACCTCCACAAATCGTAGGGTTGGGATGATCCTATGGATCTGATTTTTTGTAGACACCCTATCTATGTGAGTATGAGAAAACGGTTCCTACACATATGTGTAGAGAGTTCTCTACACACTAGCTTAAAATACAGTGGGGGCCCACATTGTTTGGGTGATCCAAGCCATCCATTTTAAAGGCCCTCACATAGATAGGGTGTCTACAAAAAATCAGATCCATAGGATCATCCCAACCCTACGATTTGTGGAGGTAAAATGGATGTCTTTAAACCTTCACAAATTAGTCCATTTTTTGCCTCCACAGTTCGAATGGTTAGGATGATCCTATGGATCTGATTTTTTGTGGACACCCTATCTATGTGAGGGCCTTAAAAATGAATGGTTTGGATCACCCAAATAATGTGGCCCCCACTGTATTTTAAGCTAGTGTGTAGATAACTTATCTACACATGTGTAGGAACCGTTTTCTCTCTCTCTCTCTATCTCTCTCTCTCTCTCTCTCTCTCTCTCTCTCTCTCTTTATATATATATATATATATATAGAAACGGTTCCAACACATATGTGTAGAGAGTTCTCTACACACTAGCTTAAAATACAGTCGAGGCCCACATTGTTTGGGTGATCCAAGCCATCCATTTTAAAGGCCCTCACATAGATAGGGTGTCTACAAAAAATCAGATTCATAGAATCATCCCAACCCTACGATTTGTGGAGGTAAAATCTGTCTTTAAACCTTCACAAATTAGTCCAATTTTTGCCTCCACAGTTCGAATGGTTAGGATGATCCTATGGATCTGATTTTTTGTGGATTCCCTATCTATGTGAGGGCCTTAAAAATGAATGGTTTGGATCACCCAAATAATATGGTCCCCACTGTATTTTAAGCTAGTGTGTAGATAACTTATCTACACGTGTGTAGGAACCGTTTTCATAAGTAAAGCGGAATCCTCTAAGCTGGGGTGTTGCCACATGGCAACCCCTCTTTCCACTGTCTACTTTCGAAAGTCTTTATTCCTATTTGTAGGGCTGCAACTCGAGCCGGGTTTTACCCGACCCGCATCGACCCGACCCGAAAATAACCTGGGTCGGGTTCAGGTTTCATGGGTTTCGGGTCGAGCCGGGTTGAGCATTCAAAAGCCCGCATGAATCTTGGGTCGAGCCGGGTTTGAAGGGGCCAGACCCGACCCGACCCGAGTTACATAAGTTATAGTATGTACATTTTTTTCTATTGTTAGTTACAAGTTAAAAGTGAAAACCCACTCACCCACTGTCATTGTATGTGAGTGTAATTTCTGCTTCTACTAGTTGAGTTGATTCAAGCGTTTGATTCAGCATTGTTTGATTGTAATTAAAACATTGTTTGATTACGGCATTGTTTGATTCAAGTGTAATGTGAGTGTAATTACATCATTGTTTGATTCAAGTGTAATGTGAGTGTAATTTCTACTTCTATGAGTTGAGTTGCCTTGCCAAACAAGAATTTTCCTTAAAAAATTGCGTCAACGTGAAAAAACCCGACCCGACCCGAGATTTATCATGGGTAGGGCCGGGTTTGGGAATCGTGGGTTTTCCGAAAAAAAACCCGACCCGACCCGACCCGAGATATCGGGTAGGGTTGGGTTCTCCAAAACCCGACCCGCGCGACCCGAGTTGCAGCCCTACCTATTTGTCTAATTTAATTCCATGTTTTCTCTAATCTCATACGTTGAAATCGGCTTTCCATATTCCAAATTGCCACGTTTCCTTCTACAACAGATACATCTACGTACATGTCCATCTCTAGATTTCCCTAAGATTGCAATTACTAAAGACGTTTCACTAATTTCCTTAATATTGCAATTATAATAGACGTAGGAGGCTATTATGGAATATAAATGTTTCCCACTTATTGCAATTACTATAAGGGCCCGTTTGGATACCCCTTGGATTTGGATTTTTAAATCCAAATTCGGCGTTTGGCAAGCCTTTATGACAACTGGATTTGGATTTGAGTGAAATCCACAAGATTTACAAATTCCTCGTGTTAGTGTAATTTTTTGGATTTATAAATCCTTTATGCGAGAGGTTATTTATAAATCTAAATCTGACCCCTAAGGGGTCAAAATGACCAAAATATACCAAAAAAATGTTAAATGACTTAAGTACCCACATGACATTAAAAACTGATCAAAATACATCCTATTACGTAAAATGACTAGAAAACCCGAGTCAGGCAAAATGACTAAAATACCCCTATACCAGGTAAAAATGACAAAATACCACCGAGTCATGCAAAATGACTAAAACACTCTTTTGACATAAAAATGATCAAAATAACCTCATACAGGGTAAAATGACTAGAATACCCCAATATCATGAAAAATCACTAAAATACCCCTAGATCAAATTAAAATGACCCATGACTCATAAAAATGACTAAAATACCATCATAAGATAAAAATAATAAAAATACACCATATTAGGTAAAATGACTAGAAATACCCCTATACCAGGTAAAAATGACAAAATACCCCCGAGTCGTGCAAAATGACTAAAATACCCTTATAACATAAAAATGATCAAAATAACCTCATATAGGGTAAAATGACTAAAATACCCCAAGATCATGAAAAATTATCAAAATACACCTACATCAAGTAAAAATGACCTATGGCTCATGAAAAATGACTAAAAATACCCTCATGAGATAAAAATGATAAAAATACGCCATATTAGGTAAAATGACTTGAATAGCCCCGGATCATGCAAAATGACCAGAATACACCTATATCGGGTGAAAATGACCAAATACCCTGAGTCATGGAAAATGACTAAAACACCCTTATGACATAAAAAATGATCAAAATACCCCCATATAGGGTAAAATGACTAGAATACCCCTGGATCATGAAAAATGGCTAAAATGCCCCTATATTAAGTATTTTAGGGCTTTTTGGTTTTGTTAGATTTCAAATTCAAATCCAAAGAGCATCCAAACAAAAATAATAATTTAGATTTGAAATCCAAATCTATACGTGGTCATCCAAACGGCATTATTTATAAATTTGTGAATTTTAAAATTCTTGATTTAAAATCCATGGATTTTGGAAATCCAAATTCACCTCCAAATCCAAATCCAAGGGGTATCCAAACGGGCCCTAAGTGTTTCACCAAATTTTTGACGTGGCGTTGACAATTCGTAATTGAGCATTGATAATTCGGAATTGAAAAACACGAACAATTAATTTTTTAATAGACATAGATTAGAAACGATTTCTTTCCATACGACCTTTCCTAAACAATCGATTCTCGTGTTTCCAAAGTATAATGTTTTATGCCTTAATCTAATGCTGTTATTGTGCAGTTAATTTAGGTCTCTACACTCAAAAAACGAAAACGCTCACAAAATAAAATGTCGTCTCCTTAAATTTAGAGCTTTTTAATATTCTGCTCTAAATGCTCACAAAATAAAATCAAAATAAATTCTCCTTTCAATAGGAGTCTTTCAAAAGCTTCTCTCTCCCTCGAATACGTAATACATTTCGCATATCCTGTTCTCCTCAAGATTACCGATTCTTCAACCATTTATTTTATTTTGGATTATGTGTTTTTTTTTCACTCAATTGGTTTTTTAAAATAAGGGAATACAAACGTTTTGGAAAACGGAAAGACAATACAAACGTTCACATATACACTGAAGTTGCGTGTATAGAAGTCTTTTGAAATTTAAATTTTGTAAAATTTCGGGATTAAGGAGGAGCTGACACGTGGCACCACGACGGCTTAGAGGATTCTGCTTTACTTATATTTTTATAATATGAGAAAAGGGTTGCTGCTAACGTTAGCAGCTAGCTTAGCTGCTAACATTAGCATAAAACAAGGGTGTGGCCACATTATTGGGGTGATCCTAAGCATTCATTTGAAAGGCCCCATCATGGATGGGGTGTGTACAAAAAATCAGCTTCAATGGGTCATCATAGGATGTACATTTCTTGGGGTGAAAATGGACAGATACTGTTTGTCCCCGAATCTGCCCATTTTTTCACCCCAAAAATGGACACCCTAAGATGATCCAATGGACCTGATTTTTGGTGGACACCATATCCATGAAAGGGCCTTCCAAATGAATGCTTTGGATCACCCCAACAATGTGGGCCCGACCTTGTTTTATGCTAACGTTAGCGGCAACCCTTTCCTCTCTTTCTCTCTATATGTGTGTGTGTGAGGAAAAAGATTGTACGCTTGAGCGTACACTACTTATATGCGCTTGAGGTATTAGGGCGTTTCGTATTGGTTCTTTAAAGTGGGCCAGCTGGCAGAAAGGAAAAGCAAATTACCAGTTATCGAGGTGCGTCTTGCTTTCTCCGTACGGTTGCCAGTAAAATTTTGTCCTATGAAGTTTTAGTAAAATTTTGGTCCCATTCCATGTTTGGTTGTCTTTTAGCACTAGAATTTTTTTAATCCCACTCTTTTAATGATTGCTTGTGTGGTGAATTTTTTTAATCCCACTTTTGTAATGATTGCCTTTTCATCCCGTCCCAAAATAATCCCAGGAACCAAAAATAAGCTTGAGAAGAATTTTTTTCTTCCCAACAGTTCAAGCAACCAAACAAAGTTTTTTTTTCCCACCATAGTCCAGTCAACCAAACATGGGATTTTTATTTTACCGGGATACTTCTGGGACTTTTATTTTCCCACCAATCTCCTTGGATTTTTTTCTCCCACATAAATCCCAGGAACCAAAAAAAACCTGGCAACCAAATAGAACCCTAGCTTCTCTTGCTAACTATGCTCTGGCAAAGTAAAGACCTCTGGTTTTAGGGTTTCTCCTCACCCAAAATCGAATCTGGTCTTAGGCTTTCTCCTCACCCACTCCTCTCCGAGCGGCAACCTCCACCTCTCCGACCGATCTTCTCCACCTAGTTGCAAGCCCTAAGGTTAGATCCTTCTTCATTTTACTCTCTTTTTCTCTTTTTTGCTGCAAATCATGAATGGAGCAGAAATTTTTGATTTTCTCACTGTCTCTCTCTGTGAAATCAATTTTCATAGGGTTTCATCTGGTTTTATTTATTTTTTCGTGAAATAGGGTTTCATCTTCTTCCTTTCTCTGTGAAGAATTTTTATTTTGTGAAATAGGGTTCCATGTGCTTGTTGTTTTGAATTTCCTTATATATATATATATATATATATATATATATATATATATGTTCTTTTTTAATCTTCGGCTTCTTTACTTTTCATTTGATTTTAGTTTTCCGCCTTTGTAGTTTGGCACTGCTATGTGATTAGCAGGTGAGGAATGCGGATTTGAAAGAAAATGTTAGAAATTTTTTATCCGGTTTGAAAGTTAAAACTAAAAATGTTTGGATTCTGATTTGGAAGGAATTTCTGATGTATGTAGTGAATTCTTAGTTGTTTAGGAGTAGTACTTGGTTGTGATGTGTGACTATAAGGTTAGGAATGTGGATTTGAAAGAAAAGGTTAAATTTTTGAGGAAATTATTTTTCAAGCTTCGAAGTGTTAAAAAAATGTTGTAGTTTCTGATTTTTTTCAGAAAGTTTTGATGTATATACTATGTAGTTTAATTTTAGCTATTTAATCTGAATATTGCTGTGATTGGTGTGATGTATATACTTTGTTGCTTTTGTTTTTGTTTTGGTTTTTTGACTTTTTTTTGTAGAATTAGTTTTAGAACTTGGCAAATGGTAATTCTATGATGGAGCTGATTAATTCCTTGTTACGATGAATCATTTCCAGATTATGAAAATTTACAAGATTTGTAGGGATCACTTTCTGAACTTGATTGTCATTTGTTGAGGTGCTTTCATTTTATCATTCATATTCATGGATTTGCATGCAGAGCTTTCTGTAGAGTCCTTTACGAACATTTATCTTATGAACATATCTTTTTGAAGTGTTCAATCTCTGCCAGAAACTGAGTTCATCACTCATGTTTTATTTCTTAATTATTAATGAATGGTTGTATTTTTTGCATGTAAGATAACTCCAATAGTAACTATGGTGGTACCTCACGTGGTGTACGGGCAACCGCCAAGTTCTGTCAGTGCGAAGAGCCAGCAGTTAGGAAAATCACTCGGAGTAACACGAAAAGTAACCAAGGACGCCCTTACTATACTTGCACTGGAAATAAAGTGAGTAAAAATTCAATATTTGTTTTCTAGTCCTCTTTTTTCTATCTTCTCCAAATTGTAATGTTTAAACATTATGTAGGGCCAGAAGTGCAGACATTTTTGTTGGGCTGATGATGACATAGACGAAACCGAGGCAGGCAGGGAGGCAAGGTTTAACAATGGACGTGAAGTCAGTGGTGGACATGAAGTGGGTGGTGAAAATAGGATGATGGAGGACCGCATCAGAGCACTGGAGATTCATAATGCCATGATGAAGAATGAGATTAGCATCCTTAAAGTCTTAGTGATGATAAGGATTTTTCTTCTTATTTTAGCATGCATTAGGTGATGTGTTTGTGCTCAATGGATGGATGCCACTTTTGATCAATTCGGAACATCTAACTGTTGGATTTTTTGTCATCAGTCTTCTTATTCAAGTTGTAGATAGATTAGCAAGGTACCCCTTTTTGTCAATTAGCATTACCATTAGCATTTCCATTTTATACACTATTAGTGGAAATAGGTGTTTTTTTACTCTCCCAAGAGTAGGAAAACCTGATATTTATTGATAAAAAGGCCTTCTTGAAATGCATTTAGATTTATGAGAAAATGTACATAAATACAAGGGAAATGTATACTGCAGGGATATGTTTAAAATTTTGGCAGTGTATACTGCAGGCGTATGTTTAAAAATTTGATTCCTTTTCCAGGCATGGTAAAAATGCCCATGTTCCTTGGTTTGCAAAAAAGAGAAACCAAACCCTTTTCTATTTTCAAAAAAAATTTATATTTTCTTCAACAAAATTACATATTAGGTAAGTTGCACTTCAAAGAAAGAATTATCTTCTCGACCCATTTCGTAGGTGTAAACATTCTCTAATATGATAAGTATAAGATTCTCATCAGAACCTCAAGAATTATTCATAATTTGCATGCAGAAATGGATACTCTTTATAGAAGAATATTTTGACTAGCTTTATGTAGTGGGGATGGATTGGCCATATCGTAGTTATGTTTCTTTATTATAACTAGAAACAAAATGAAACAACTTTCATGTGTAGATATCTCTGGATCATGACACAAGAAATTCCAGTTACAATTCAATTGCTAGAATTCAATAATGGCAAGAAATTGCTCCCTACGCAACTGAAAAAACCCAACCACACACACAGAGATATATGTGTATTTCATCATTTTCAAAATGCTCTGAAATGAAGAGAAGGAAACAAACCCTCATGAATTATGATTGATTATGAAGTAATGAACAAATGAAAGTAAGTTATACACACACATACGAGAAGATGCAAGAAAACACAGTTGTAATTGAATTTAACACAAATTCTGATCTCTTTTTTTCATTGTAAGCAATGAAAGGGTTTCAAACAATAAGGAGTTACATCCGTCAAGGTAATGACCCGGTTGCAAGAAAACACAGTTCAAATCTTTCTGAGGCTTCAATACAAAATTTGGACCCAAATTAAGAGTAAAATAAATCCAATTCCAGTTTCCAATTCAACACCAAAACTCAGGCAAAGAAATTCCAGAAATAAACCAGAAATTCCAGTTACATCCATCATTGCGCAAATTGCCATCCAAGAAATAACCTAGCTTCTTCATTTGGATGAGGCCTGTGTCATCGCCAATGTGATCACCATCCAGGTCACCACCAAAGCATTCATTTGGATGAGACCTGTGTAAACCAAAAAAATGCATTAACTAACCATATACATATTGAAGAGAGAAACAACAAATAATTTTAGAGAACTGAGAAAATAATTGAAAGATTCATTACTTATCACAATGGGTAGTGAGAAATGACACCTTCATCTAGAATGCATGTGTCTAACTCTCTTAATCTTACTCATTTCCATCTTGGTCTCCCTCATCTTCCTCTCCCTTATCAGCATTTTGCTGCTCATTTGCAGCCACCTATTAGCAAGCAGAATAGTAGAGATTTAAAACAATAAGAAGAAACAGAGCATAGTAAAATGACAAGACCAATAACCACGTTTCCAAACCATAGCCCTCTTTTGACATGTTGTTAGATAATGTCCATATCCCCCACATTTTGAGCACTAGCGTTGATGTTTTTTTTTGCTGAAAAGGCCTCTATGCCGGATACATGACGTGTTGCATGCTTTGGCCTGCCCTTCGTCCTCGCAACTTCGGGGTCCCGAATGGTAATCACAGGTATTTGACTGGGACCAATGTTTGACGAGGTATTTGACTAGGACCAACGTTTGACTGAAGTATTTGAGTGGGACCAATATTTGATAGAACTTCGCTAGCAACGATTACCAAGTCACTCTGTGGAGAGACAATCTCCTTCTCCTTCTTTAGTTCAACTTCTACAGAAGGCTCCTTACAAAAATCACTCATCTTCTTGAAGAGAATCTCGTTATTACCAACTTCTTCAAGCAGTCGTTGCCATGTTGACATTAGGCACCACCTCTTTAATCCATTCACGCCAATAGTATCTTCTTGGCTTGCAGATGTTGTGCCCCTACTCAATACCATGCATCAATTGACCATCTTCTTAATAAATAATGTTCGGGGAATAGAACTTAACTGCTTTTTATCCATAATGTGAAGGATATGTCTGCATAATATTCCTTCCCTCTCAAACTTAACACATTGACATGTCGTACTTACATCATTAGAACCGTCACAAAGAACCCTGCACCATTTCTTCTTGTCATCTGTCCTAATGCTTACACTGTATTCCACCACGTTGCCCTTCTTTCCCAGCCTGTCATGCTAGAAGCCAAAACTACCCAACATCTCATCTTAGAATATGTTGAACATCTTCTTCGTATAGAATTCCTAAGCCTTTTTTTCTAATGGGCTAGTTGTGTTCATTTTGGCGATTGTATTTTTTGACTTAAAATCTTCTTCGGTTTCGGCTTTATGGCGCTCAACCAGTACCTTATCCTATTGACCCAAGAATTCAACTAACAAGGTGTCTGGTTAGCATAAACATCAAAGAAGGAATTTATGCTTTCACTCCGTTGACTAGATGTCATTCCTGCTGTGAATGTGTCTCTCCAATAGGAGGGCACCCAATGCTCCCGGAGATCACACATTTTTGCTAACCAATGACTTTCACCAATAAGATATTTATCAACAAAAATTTTCCATTCCGTCTCAGAATCCTCTATTTTTCTCCTGAAAAACCAGTGATTGTAATCCTTATAGAAATCACTGTCGGCGTCTCTCATGTCTGCAACATGCTCAAGGAGATGCTTTTTTATGTGCTACAAAGAAAACCGATGACGAGTCTGTGGAAAAAATTTTCTGACTGCATTTTGCATAGCCCCGTCCATATCAGTCATTATAGCACCCAGAGCTTTACCAAACATGCACGTCAGCCATTGCTCAAATAACCAGGTGAATGTCTCATCTATCTCGTCGGCAAGAAGTGCACATCCAAATAGAGTCGACTTTTTGTGATGGTTAACTACAATGAACACTGCAAACAACATTTTAAATTTGTTCGTTTTATAGGTCACATCAAATACGATTACATCACTAGAGGCAAGGTATGCATCTCTCACCCTAGAATCAGCCCAGAACATCAAACGCAAAGTCCCCGCCGCATTTAACTCCAACTTGATATAGAAGTTCGGGTCTTCAGATTTTCTCTTTTGGTGATGGTTTGCCACTGACACCGCTTCTCGACCTATATTGGTCTCCCTACGTGCTCTCAAATGGGCAACAACTTTATTTGTTGAGAGCACGGGAGATTGGATGTAGAGTTAATGGCCTTTGCTATCTGAGCAGGCCTGAAATTGCTTCCACTGAGCTGTTCAATCAAATTCTTACAGCTTGCGTTCTTTCGGAATTGATTGTGTGAACGATGCGTTCGCCTTTTGAGTGGGGAAGTAAGCTCATGCGAATGGTTGTCGTCGAGTTGTAACTTTTCATTTATCATCTCTCAACTTGAAGACCATCTTTGCTTTATAATTCATTATGGCAACGCGACACTCCCTCAACTCTTTAACATCATCTCTCTTCTCCTTAGCCCTTTTCTCTCCCTCTTTCTCACATATAAACTTTCTCGATATCACCTTTTTTGTTATATTTGACGTGGCAGTACTAGATATTCGTAGTCGAAAACCAGTAGCATACGCATAAGCATTGTAGAGGTCATATGCAGCTTCCCAACTTTCAAAAACCTGATCTTCAAACGGCTTATTCACAACACTTTTCTCACCATCAGCCTCGTTGGGTGTAGTAACTGTATGACTACAACCCTCATCTTCGTCTTTCCCATCAGTAGCCTCCCATACTAGATCATCATCATTGAGATTCACCCCATCATTAACCCCAATTACATTCCCATCCCATACTAAATTATCATTAATGAGATTAAACCCATCGTCAAACTCAATTAAACCACTTGCATCTACTTTGTCAATAGATGGATCCATTGTTTATACCTAAACATATAACATAAACATGGCCCATCAACATAATAAGAAATAGTAAAATATTTTGCTAAGTATGATAGAAATTTTCTACCCATCATCAAACTTAATTAAACCACTTGCATCTACTTTGTCAAT
The DNA here is from genome assembly GCF_043159265.1 of Tasmannia lanceolata. Taxonomy (NCBI): domain Eukaryota; kingdom Viridiplantae; phylum Streptophyta; class Magnoliopsida; order Canellales; family Winteraceae; genus Tasmannia; species Tasmannia lanceolata. The sequence continues at coordinate 26,653,064 of NW_027518695.1, read as the reverse complement.
AGATGGATCTATTTTTTATACCTAAACATACAACATAGACATGGCCCATCAACATAATAAGAAATAGTAAAATATTTTGCTAAGTATGATAGAAATTTTCTACTGTTTGTGTGTCAAAGTAGGGTTGCGGGTTTGCTATAAATTCTTTACATGCATACAATGGTATGGAGGGGTAGGCTCAGGGTTGGGTATCCCGTCTTACATGAGAATTCTTGAGGGTATTTCACATTGGACGGATATGCTCAGGTGTAGGCTCAGAGTTGGGTATCCCGTGCACAGTGTCGAATCTATTGGATAATCCAAGAGACAGTCTTACGTGGGAATTCTCAAGGATATTTTGCATTGGACAGATACCCTCTGGGGTAGGCTCAGGGTTGGCTATCCCTTGCACAGTGTGGAATCTATTGGATAATCCAACAGACTGTCTTACGTAGGAATTCCCGAGGGTATATTGCATTGGACATAGTGCAGTTTACAATTCACTACGTCTGTGAGGGACGTACTATAATGCAAAATGCGAGTATGATGTACTTGTGAACAATCCATTACATAAGCACAATAATTGAACAATCCGTAATAAACTGTTTCATAAGCATATTAATAGAACATTCTAATTAACCATTACATAAACCTGATACCCGTCTACCAAAATACATCATCAAATAGACAACAATGATCAAGCAACCCCTCGCATCGCTCCAAGAAGCATCACTTGCCTCACCAGTCCCGAACCATTCCCACAAATAGTCTCTGACCTCTCCATGGCGGAGGTATTTTCCTCCCCAAAGGTAACGATTGTTCACCAATTCCAATCTTAAGCAATCGCAGTCACTCTCCTCGTGTTCAAGGGTTGAGGACGAAAGGAGTCCGCTAGTGTAACATCCATCATCTCTATGTGATGTTGGGCTCCATAGTACTGCCATAGGATCCGCTGAGGGAGGAAAAATGAAGTGCTCTCGAAACCCATTATTAGAATGCACTTGTGAAGAAAAGTCTCAAGGACAACAGAGGGAATCTGCGACCATGGGAGAGTCCATTCAATATCTATACTTTCACGACCCTCAAGCCATATAGCCCAATTGACGGGGTCATCGAATGAAACCAACACCTACCTAGTATTAAAATTCCTCATCCATGGTTTCGGTCTCGACAAAGGTAGTGGAGCCAAAATTCGTAATCTGTCCACTAACCAGGCCTAAATAAAAGATGAAAGTCAGGAATAATTATCCACAATGAAGCACATCATACAAGCATTGTTTCATAAATCATCTGATACTTACATAAAGAATGACATAACCTCCCAAGAAGTCAGATCGAGGAGACCGCCAAGCAGTATCTAGGCTATCAAAAATGTCGGCCAACACGGTAGGAGCTAGATTAGCATGTTCACGAACTTGATCAACCAAGTCTACCAAATATAATGGGATTAAGTATGATGACTCAACAGAAAGAGAAAAACACTATAACCACATAGTGCCAAGGCATTTTCATGGCGGTGGCAATACTCCTGATCTAGATGTCTATTCGCTAAAAAGGCTTGTACTACTTTAGGAAGGAAGATATTACTTGAATCAAGGTAGTGACTTAGAGACTTCTTTGGCACACCAATCAAATGGCTTAGTGCCTTATCTTAGCCGTCCTTAAAAGCAGGCTTGACCATGGGACCATCATGGGAAATGTCGAGCATCATGCAAATATCTTCATTAGTTGGACAAAGCTCTTGCATTCCAAAATGAAACCGGGATCCCAAAATCTTATTGCAGCCTGAATCAAACCCCAATCAACCCGGACAGAGATAATATTGTGTAAGCTGCGTAGGCCCACGCTGCCAAGATCAATGACTTTGACATTGTCCAACCCATTGATCAATGCCAACAAACTACTGTTCGAGACATGAGCTAGCCCACTCAAATATTACTAAACTTAAAAAACAGACAATAAAAGGGACATGATATCAGCAGTTCAACACTATCATATTTTGATTCTACAAAACTAACCTAGATTTCACCAAGAAATGAATTTTTTAATAATAAAACGGAGGAATTAGATTCCGAATAGCATTCTGGCAAAGAAATTCAGTACAAAGTGCAAATCTAATAAAAACTTTCTTCCATAGTCAAATTGAGGAAATAGCTACCTTATTCTATGAAATTAAATTAGATTAAGAAAAAAATGAATTGTAAGACGACAAGTCTCACAAGAGTCTACAACATGATTGTAGAATGAATAGTATGAGACTAGTTTTTTGAATCAGTCTAACAAAGGGCTACAAACATGATTAAAGACCAGTTGAGATGAGACACGCATTCATTCAATTCCAAGTTTCTTTCTTCCCTTTCCACACCACCCACTTCAGACATGTCTTACAAATTGTTTTAATTTGATCTTAATAGCAAATGGAACAAAAGAAAAGAAAAGAAAACCGAAGTGATCCAAATCGATTGAAAAAAGGCACAAAAGAAAGAGATCGTGAATGAGAAATCATCCAAATTGATTAAATAGAGCATAAAAACATTGAACATGAAGTATATTAAAAAATAGGATCTAAACAAAGGAGATCTAACAGGTCAATGGAAAGAAATTAAAGATCAGATCGAAGATCATCTGAAATTAAGATCTAAATCTCACCAAAGAAAGATTAGATCGAAGAACATCTAAAAAAAGCATAAAAATCTAAACATCTACATCGAATAAATTATGCAAAATAATTTCAACAAGAACATAACGAGCTTAAAAGCCAAAAACAGACCTTGAGAGAAAAACAAAATGTTGGGAGCTTTTCTTTTGCAAGAGAAAAAATGAATGGAGATGCAAAGGCCGGATTTCCGTGCGGTGGAGGAGAGGATCGTCGGAGAAGTCAAAGTAGGAGGAGAAGTTGAGGTCAGCTTTGCACAGAACATGGGGAGAAATAACGAATGGAGATGCAAAGGTTGGATTTCCGTGCGGTGGTGGAGAGGATCGTCAGAGAAGTCAAAGTAGAAGAGGTCGAGTTCGGCTTTGTGGGAGAAACCCTAAAACCAAAGGTCTTTGCTTTTCCAGAGCGTAGTTAGCAAGAGAAGCTAGGGTTTGTTTTTCAGAGAAAGCGTATGGAGAAAGCAAGACGCATCTCGATAACTGGTAATTTGCTTTTCCTTTCCGCCAGCGGGCCCACTTTCAAGAACCAATAGGAAACACCCTAATACCTCAAGCGCATATAACTAGCATACGCTCAAGTGTACAATCTTTTTCCTCATCTATAATATATACGAAGGGTGTAGGATTCCAAAATGTCATTCGCCTTTTCCTAGAAAAGGTTTTCTAGAAATAATTTTTCCTCCAATAAGATTGGGACACATGGAGAGGTAACATGGTGGGGTTACCAAATACGCCCATAAAAGTAGGATTTTTTATTTGATATGGAAATCAAAGAGAGATTTTAGGATATTGCACTTACTATTGTGATAGTCTCGCCAGCTAATATGACCCATAAATATAGAAAATTCCGAGAGAGAAAAATCCGCCCCTTGAATTCGGTTTGACGCTCTTGCTATTTTCAATTCAACTTCTCCCTGCCACTAATAGATCGTTTCCACCATTTTCAACTTTCCCCTACAAATGTGGTTACAGTTTCTAAATCGGTTTCCACTACTAATCAAATTTTATAACAAACATTCGATTTTAAATATGCCACCAGATTCAATTTTAAATATGCTATTTCAAACAAAAAAACTACTAATTTGGATCTTGAAGATTTCCATCCAAAAAGATGGTCTCTCTCATATTAAATGAACAGGATGGGAACCATCAAACAGAAACCCACATTTTCATGTGTTCCTCCCTCTTTCTCTCTGTCAGAGGTGATATGGAAAAAGAACATTTGATTTCCATCCTCCCTCTATACAAATGTAATCTCTTTAACTCACCGTAGCAACAAAAGTTGTGCGGTGTGGACCCTGATCCCGAGGACGGTGAGCGAGGGACGCGACATCCCCCGTCAATCCTCTAAGACCTCCACAATGTGAAGGAGAGCTCTACCAAGGAACTCTCGAAATGATGTCACTCACAGCATGGGTGGCGATGTATATATATGAGATACATCTTGATCCGGAGACAGGAGCCTCGAAACCAAGACATACCTAAAATAACTCAGAGTCACCATCCAGGGGGTTGGCCCTAGAACCCCATAAAATACTCTGTTGCAACGGATAACCAAAGATACAAAAGGTCCGTGCCTGGTGACGAATGGGGAAGATCCGAAGAGCACCCCCAATTCGCCCAAGTACAAGCACTTGGTCTCTTATGCCATTTTTAATTAACTTTGAAGAGTTTTGGGCGAAAATCATGTGAAATGGTAATGAATATCTCCGAGAAAACGTCTATCTAAGCATGCATGACCTGGGGATGGGCAAAAGAAAATAAACATTAAAATCCTAACTTATCGCATCTAATCCTAACTCACCACATCTAGGGAAGCAGTAAACACCCACACACAGAGCTACAACGACGCAGATAATGATAGATATAATGAGATAAGGAAAAATAGTAAAGAGCTACATCTAAGCAGATAATCAAGATAAGATGAATGAACAAACACTATAGCTAAGCAATCAAAGCAGTAAAGTAAACGTACTAGCATGCGAGTCTATGCAAGAGATAAGACTGAGAAAAATAGTAATCAATCACATGGTAGAACAGTAAGTAAACTAGAAATAACGCATAAGAAATTTACGGTAAGCACACAACAAGCTAAAAGATGCAAGGAAAGAAAGAAATAAGAAAATTGACGGTATGCGAGAACCAAAATATGTAAGGGGAAGGAAAATGGCACACACGATAGGCTCAGAGGGCGATTCAAATGGAATCAAGCCCAGTGATCCTAATCTGCTGAAGATCGGACAAGTCTCGCGATCGTTATGATCTATCGTTGGGCTCAGCGAGGACAATCCCTGTGAAGGGGCCACGCTACGTCATCGCCCGTCCCAAAACTCGATAAAACGTCGGAAAACCGATGAAAATCGGAAAACCACGATCAAAATCGAAAATGGAATGAAAAGGGGCTCCGAGTGACTTGGCCATCACCGTCCTTGCCCATTTTTGCTTTTTGTTTTGAAAGGTTTGAAAATGTTTGAAAATATTTATTGGTTTGAAAATATTTATTAAAAAGGTTTGAAAATATTTATTAAAAAGGTTTGACTGAACTTGGGTGGACCCAAGCTACCTACGTACCCTGTGGATAGGGATCAAGCCAACGTAGTTCGGAACAGCTTTTTCGAAAAATGCTTTTGATGTTTTTGACGTTTTTAGATTTTTGTTGTTTTTATCCCTTTGATTGAAAGGGGATTTTGGCTCAGGAGGTTTCCGTCCGTCGTCGCCTAAACCCGAAGAGGATAACGAAATGTTCCCACAATTGGTGGAATCCCGAAATGCGAAGAGTATCCCAAAAAACGTGAAGAGAGTAGTCCCGAAAGGAAAGGAAACCCCTCAAACCCTGTGAAGACCCTAAGATAGGGAAAATGATAGGAAAGGCAAGAGGTTGGCTCAAGAAACATTCCGTCATCGCCTAGACCCGAGGAGAAGTTTCCGAAAATCAATGGAAAGATCAAATGCCGGTGAGAACCCTGAACTCTACTGAAAATCTCGATGACGAGAGGATGCTCAGGTAATCTCAAACGAAACCTGAATATTAATACGCAGCGTGGAGGGGAAGAAGAGAAAACCGAAAAGGAGGGCTCCGAATATCCTCATCATAGCCCCTTCGCCTCTTAAAGCACAGAGCCAATTTTGGAAATAAAACTGAGGGGATGACCAACTTTGGAAAGCATCACCCCTGAATCCCTTGAGCTCGAATCATCATACAAAAGGATGCCTTAGGAATCTTTGAACTCGATCTGAGAACACTTTAGGAATTATGACCCTACCCGAGCATTGAGTCATATATATATATGTGAGAGAAATTAAGGTGGTACATTAAATTCATTGAGTCGAATCTAGACACAAAGACTCCGGAGGGTATTTTTTGAAGCATGCATATTCAAGGAAATCGAGGTACAACAACTTATCCCAACAATACTTGGCAGACATGACACTAACTAAGAGAAAATTAATAAGGCAGAGAGAAGCTATCTGCAATTTTGAACTGGGGTCATGAGAATACCATTGGAATCGATGGGGCCGAGAGTTGGACCGAGCCCAAACACCATTCTTGTTGAACAACTTCACTAAGGTAAAGAAGAGTGATGGATAGTTTCAATAACAAAGGTTGTTTCATTCAATGATCTTATCCTAATGTAGTCATAGCATCTAGTGAGCCAAACACAGTGAATGCCTTGCTATACTTCCATTTTCAAACAACAAGATAAATAAGAATGGGGCTAATTAAAACAAAATCTCTGACTGAGAGTTAAGATAAGAACACATTACCGGATGCATGAAAATCACTTAGAAGTTGACATTAAAAGAATATCAACTTATTCAAAGAAATGAATATCATTGGAAAATAAATGTATTACCTGATACGGGTGACCTCGGTTCCCCTATCTCTGCAAATCTTATTCGAATTGTCTACCTCTCCTTCTCTTTTTCTCGTTGAATTCAAATTGGGTAGGTGCTGCAATAAAGGTAACTAAATGATGATCGATCTAAGGGAAATGAGTGTAGGGATGAGCTATATATGGTGACCTGTTAGCATAGAGAGAAAGATGGAGAAAATGGAATAAATGGGGTAAAAAACTGCTGTTGGAGTGGCTTTAGGTGCATGAATCTGTTGGAGATGGGGTTCGTGGTGAAAATGATGGTGGGAATGCAAGAGTTGGGAATCCTCCTTGGGCGAACTCTCCTTTTCTTTTAATGTTGCTGACCTTCCTTGCAGATGCGGCTGACTTAAATGTAGTTGCCGGAAATAATGGAGGATTGCCGGATTTTGATGGGCCACCGGAGAAGACGGAATTTGTCGTAGATTAATGGGTTTGGGTCGGATGGGGATGCAATGGGTTTAAGGCAATTGAGAAGAAGGTTAGCAGGAATGTGGAGGTAAAAAAAAATGAAATGGGTTTGGGATCTAGTGAGAAGGGGTTTGAGATGGGTTGGAGATGTACAGGGGGCAGAAACAGGGGATAGGATTTGGAGAGGGTGAAGATGAGAAAATGGTGGTGGGGTGGTGGCTGAAAAGGTAGAGATGGAGGTAGAGATGATGATGGCAATGGATGGTGGATGGAATGGGTTAAGATGGAGGCTAAGATTGGTTTGGATGGTCGGATTTCGGCAAGACTCTCGCCGGAATCAATGGAGGCTGGGGTTAGAAAAGGGGAGATAGTGGGGAAGGGTTTGAGAAGAGGGTTTGGATCATAAGGGCAGTGGTGGTTTGGCCGGACGGTGGTGGGTGAAGAGGGTTTTGATTGAGCAAGAAGATGGTTGTGGGGGGGGGGGGGGGGGTTGGATTCCGGAGGGGTTTGCCGGATTCCGGCGAGGATTGTCGAGGAAGACGAAGATGAAGCTTTCCGGAGTAAAGAATGGTGGCTGAGATGGTAGGGGTGAAGAGGATGATGGTCGGAGATGGTGATGGCTTGCCGGAGGTGGGGAAAATGGGTTTGCCGGATTTAGCCGGACGAGACGAAGATGGCGGCTCCCCTTTTCTCTTCTCCCTCTCTCTCTCTCTCTCTCTACTGTGTGGAAAATGAAGAATCCCCCTCCCTTCCCTGTGGCTGCAAGATGAGGCCCCCTGTTGGGGAGAAGAACAAAAGAACCCCCCCTTTACAAATGCCCTAATCCATGCTACTTAAAGAAAAATGAGAAATTCACATTCCCCATTCGTTCCCTTGACAGCCCCCCTTGTAGTGTATTTTTTTTAGCATGGTTTATTATACAGGGGGCCTAGGTAAGAAGCAGGGAGTGAAGATGAGTGATATATTTGTCTCATTTACCTCTGATGGACACCCCTTTTAAACTCTGATTCACCCCTCTTTAACATAAAAAGGCAAGTGATATCCGTACAACTATGTTTTGATATTTGTACTGACTGAGCTTGTCTTTTCTTCGGTTCTATCTTGTAGGGGTATAAAATACCCAAAAGTAAAGACAACGGGTGTACATAAGAAAACATCATTAAAACTTGGGGAATTCAAATAGAGTGCCAATACAAAAAATCAGGGATATTCTTTTGTAATTAATTTTTTTTTATTTTCTGTAAAAGTGAGGAACAAACTGGGGCCACTAAACGAGGGTCTCAATAGGAGTTTAGAGATTATTTGGGCTTCAATGAGACTTTGAGAATGATCTGGAAATGAGTATTTTTCGGGTTTCTTTCGCACTCGAGGCTTGGTTCTTTGTGGATTTCGGAATTTGAAACTTGGCTTCTGGGAGATTCCGATGTTGGTTTTAAGACTCGTGTTTCGGAATATTTGGGAATCGGAATTTTATTCGGTCTCGGGAATTTATTCGATTTGGGAAATTTGGGGTAGGTCAAAATGGGGTGTCTACAGATGCCCCTCTTTGGCAGAGGGTGCTTGTCGCACGAATGCCAAAGTCAAAAGGACAACGCATTTTGACCTGCCCCAAAAATTGGTTAAAGAAGAAAAGGATAAATAACATGATTTCGTGCAGATTGAACTGTTGGAAGGATCAGATGCCTCAGGGGCCTTACTCAGATTGGATGCTTAAGGGGACTTTAGAAGGAATGCCTCAAGGGGATTTTGGAAAGGATGCCATAGAGGACTTTGGTAAGAATGCCGCAGGGGGATTTTGGAAAGGATGCCACAGGGGACTTTGAAAAGGATGCCTCAGATGGACTTTGGAAAGGATGCCGCAGGGGGCTTTGGTAAGGATGTCGCAGGGGACTTTAGAAAAGATGCCGTAGGGGACTTTGGAAAGGATGCCACAGGGGACTTTGGTAAGAATGCCGCAGGGAACTTTGGTAAGAATGCCGCTGGGGACTTTAGAAAGGATGCCATAGGGACGGAAGCCGTGCGAGAACTGGCTTGGATGCCGTGCGAGAACGGGCTTAGATGCCGTGTAAAAAAAGGGCTTGGATGACGTGTGAGAACGGGCTTAGATGCCGTGTAGAAACGAACTTTCAAGAGCATCACGAGAGACGGGTGCCCAAGAAGGCAAGTTAGCAGAAGGAGTTAGTCCATCTGAAAGCGAGATGGGGAGCTAAAGGATTAGGAAAATTGGATTGAATTCGAAATTAGAAGAGGATTTTGACTGACTCTACTGGGAATTGATTGATCATCTCTGGCCGAGAGAAGTTACGAGTGCGTGTTAGGATGTCTCTTGCCCCTTCTGATACCTAAACCAAGAGTTACTCTGAATTTTCTTCATCGTTTGGAGGGCGTGCTGTCGTTCTTTCAACGCTAGTGACTTTGACTTCAAAGGGAAGGAAAAATGAACAAAAGGAGGAATAGATTTCAAAGGACTCAACCAAAGAAAACTCCTATTGCTCTAGGGACTCGACTCATTTTTTTTACTCACTCTTGGATCTTATGTGTTATTCAATAAGGGTATGGCTTAGCTACTCTTAGAGTATTTCGAATACCGTGTCAAGAGGCATTAATTTCCTCTTTCGGTATTTCTGTCATGGTTAATATATCCTTTCGGATTGCTCAGTTTCGATGCCCCTAGTTTAGAGAAATGCCAAAGTAAGCCTGTCGGCGCTACTTGGACTCCGGGATTTTGCCCTGATAGAAGACTATTTCTCCATCTCATTGATTCGCTCCTTACAGGAAGTCATTGCCATTGACCAAATTGTCTTTTCAATTTTTCAATCCGGCGGACCGCGTGCCCTATCTTTTGCCTGGATCGCCCTTTCGAGTTTTCGGTCCAGCGGGCTCTGTACCCTAACTTTTGCCTAAGACCGCTTTTGGTTGCCAACTTAGTGGGTGAATGACCCTAAATTTTGCCTAGGCCGCCCTTTCGGGTTTTCAACCTAGCGGGTCTTCAGACTCCATCGGTTTTTTTTTTTTTTTTTTTACTTTGAACCTCTTCTTGTTGTACTAGAAAGACTTTCTAGGTGGGTTAGGGTTCAAAAGGACGGGATTTGATTTTGGTTTTCAAGGTTTCGACCGAACCTAGATTGGGCAGGCTACCTATGTACCCCCATGTGGTGAGGATCAGGTCGAACGTAGTTCAAGAAAAAAATGCCCCTGGTTTGTTGGGCGGTTGAAATAATATTTGATTTTGTTGGGGCTCAAAGGAGTTTGCAAAAGGATTTTTCGAACTTGGGATTTTTGATTTTGAAGGTTCAAATGGCCAAGGATGGCCTTCTGGTGTTCTGGCATGAAATTTTCTCAAATAATTGAGGTTCAACAGCTTTTGAATTTTTCTTTCTCTCTTTTTTTTTGGAGGAGTCTGGCGGCATTTCCTGGCAAGACTTAATCTGCACTGCGCAAGCTTGACTGGTTGAATTCCCACTTTGTCTTTGGGATCTTGAACTGGTACTCCAGATTCTGTGACTCTGGGTCCTCTCGGTATGCTGAAAATGATTTTGAAATCTCTTTTTATTTTATCAACTCCAATTTTTGGGATTCTGACATTCCTAAGGATTTGACGTAGGGGCAAGTTCCCTTCACTTTTTTTTATTCTGGATTCTCTTTTTTTTTGCTGATTTTTTTTCTTTTTTTTCTTCTCTTTTTTTTATTGGACGTCGGGGAGGCCCCTACTCCTTGAAAGCTCTAACTTGAAATTTCATCGGAATGCATGGCCAAAGTATTCTTTTGGGACTCATGCTCTTATGATTATGACTTTGTTGTCCGAAAGTCTTCTCTCATTCTTTTGATCATCTTCACTTGATGTCTTGTATTCGTCCTTGAAAATTTTGCTTTTTTGACCTGATGTCTAAAGCTGAGGGAGTCTTTCATTGACTAGCACTAAGGGCATGCTCCCGGTTTATCCTCGTAAGGCCAAGCAGAACTACTTTGAACCCTCTTAGTAGGCTTATCGATTCTTGGCGCTCTTTGGGAGATAAAGTTTTGCCAATCCGTATTTTCCGAGTTTCAGATTTTGATACCACCATCGACAGTTTCGATTTCGTCTTCAAGTGGCTTTGCTTGACGTTCTTCCTCTCGTTTGACCATATTTCAGATCTCGAGGGGAACTTTGTCTCCATCCTCTTCCAAGAAGGGTGTCTTAGTTTGTTCAACACTGATCCAAGCGGAAACACAGAGGAAAATTGGACATTGAAAACACATGTTCATTTCATTGAGAAGTTTATGTACATTGATGATACTCGACACGTAACATTGGGCTTTACATCAGACATAACAATGGGTTGAATGCTGACTCACCATAAGAAAGGCGAGCAGACACAAAATACTTGGACTTGACACTAACATGATTATTTGACCTACCAACTTGGACAAGAGAGTTGTTACACACACGACAAGGACGAATTTCAAAGAAATGACACTTTTTAGAGGCAATGGAGTAGCGCTGAAAGTTCATGACATCGTGCCTTCATTAATGATGATAATGATTGGAGAGAGCAATCCTGGAGTTAGAATTTCAGAAGGGAGGGCCTCTTCGGTTTCTGTTGACCCAGCTCAAATTGTTTTTTAGCACTTGACAATGGCAAGGCTTTCTCTGGTATGATGTTTTCAAGGGGTTCAAGCTATGACATCTCTCCTTTTCCTTCCCATTCATTTTCCAGCCCAGAGGTGGTACAGGTAAAGGTGGTGAGATCTATGAAGGGTTGAAAGGGTAGAGTGGTTCCATGGTGGGTGAAAGAGGTGCAACATGGTTAGGTGCAGAGTTCTCAGAAGCATTTGAGTTCGAGAAGAGTGAGGGAATCCCAATCTATCAGGTCCTGGATTTCATCATCATCTCTCTCATTTCTACCAGGAAGAGACTCTCAGTATACTCAACCATCTGGGTAAGGTGAGATGGAATAGGTACAACGGACTGGTGAGATTGAGGAGTTTAAGAGATGGAAACTTGTTTAGAAGGTATGCTGAGTAACTGGGTGAGACTCCTGTCATGGAATTGACAAACACTTGGCTCAATGAGAAGTAATCACATGACAATGTAATGTGCAAGTTGAAACAAAAGGTGGCACAAACACATCATTCCCTTGGATAAAATCCGATAGCATAACGGCGGTACATGGAGATGAGGTAAGGTAGGCACATGATTTGTTAACAAGCCTAAAAGGATGATGACCATGCTCAAGGTATTTAGAGAAAATTCGGCAGCATGACGGCTATACTAGGAGATGTGGTAAGGTAAGCACATGGTTTGTCAACAAACCCAAAGGATAATGACTACGCTCAAGGTTTTTGGAGAAAATCTGACAACTAAACACAAAGAGTACCCTGACAAGGTCAAGATGAAGCAGATCTCTCAGTAAGAGCACACACTCTGATAATGATAATAGCAAGATAGACTCACAAAAAACATGTGGAACGCGATCTGATCAAGATCAAACAAAGGATTAGGCTCATGGAAGATAAATCAGGCTAAAAGAGCCAAGAATATGATGATAATCCACAGAAGGTAGAGATGGTAAAAATTGATTAGATTAGAAGGAAACCTAACTAAGAAGGTAAGCTCTAATCTAATAATATATATATATATATATATATATATATATATATATATACATCCTAACCAGGGGCACCAACCCTAGTCTAATCTAGCGGAGTCAAGAGAGTCTCGACTAATGACAGATGATGAGTGTACTAGGACCGTGTTGTAGTCACGCAAGGTGAGCTACCCTAGTCTACAAATGGGACAAGGCCCCTAACTCTAGGCTTCACATGTGTAAGCAACACATGTTCGTCCTTATATGAATGCAATATATACATATATAAACATGGGTACTTCCTAGTGGGGTTTTACTAAGTCAGTAAGTATATACATAATATATAAAATAAAGTAGGGCTCCGGACTCAATCTATCGGGCACTATACATATGAACCATACTTAATATGTATAACAAAAGTACGCCCAATGTTATACATAGTATGCTTCATTGTTCATCGGCTGCGTAGACAAAAGTACGCCCAATGTCTACGACTGCAGCACCGGCGCATAGCTTGGAAATAGATTCAACAGCACCATCAGGGTAATGACATCCTAGTCAGGCACGCATTGTATCTATCCCATGGAACCAATGATAACGAAAATCAATAAAAGAAATAAAGAATATGATAATACATGCTGTGTAGTGTGTGATTCCCTCATTTTATTTACGCACCTATCTGGTGCCCCTGGATTCTAAGCGAAAAAGTTCCCATTTAACTTGATTTTGGCCCAAATTTCTTTAAAATTTGTAAAAATGGCATATTTACAGCGTTAGGCAATGTCTCAAGAATTACCCAGCAGAGTCACCAGCCTGTCGACCCTGATCCCGAGGACGGTGAGCGAGGGACGCGAGATCCCCCATCAATCCTCTAAGACCTCCACAATGTGAAGGAGAGCCCTACCAAGGAACTCTCGAAATGATGTCACTCATAGCATGGGTGGCGATGTATATGTATGAGATACATCTTGATCCGGAGACAGGAGCCTCGAAACCAAGACATACCTAAAATAACTCAGAGTCGCCATCTAGGGAGTCGGCCCTGGAACCCCATAAAATACTCTGTTGCAACGGATAACCAGAGATACAAAAGGTCCGTGCCTGGTGACGAATGGGGAAGATCCAAAGAGCATCCCCAATTCGCCCAAGTAGAAGTACTTGGTCTCTTATGCCATTTTTAATTAACTTTGAAGAGTTTTGGGCGAAAATCGTGTGAAATGGGAATGAATAACCCCGAGAAAATGTCTATCTAAGCATGCATGACCTGGGGATGGGCAAAACAAAATAAACATTAAAATCCTAACTCATCGCATCTAATCCCAACTCACCACATCTAGGGAAGCAGTAAACACCCACACACAGAGCTACAACTACGCAGATGATGATAGATATAATGAGATAAGGAAAAATAGTAAAGAGCTACATCTAAGTAGATAATCAACATAAGATGAATGAACAAACACTATAGCTAAGCAATCAAAGCAGTAAAGTAAACATACTAGCATGCGAGTCTATGCAAGAGATAAGACTGAGAAAAATAGCAATCAATCACATGCTAGAACAGTAAGTAAACTAGAAATAATGCAAAAGAAATCTACGGTAAGCACACAACAAGCTAAAAGATGCAAGGAAAGAAAGAAATAAGAAAATCGACAGTATGCGAGAACCAAAATATGTAAGGAGAAGGAAAATGGAACACAAGATAGGCTCAGAGAGCGATTCAAATGGAATCAAGCCCAGCGATCCTAATCTGCTGAAGATCGGACAAGTCTCGCGATCGTCATGATCTATCGTTGGGCTCAGCGAGGACAATCCCTGTGAAGGGGCCACGCTACGTCATCGCCCGTCCCAAAACTCGATAAAACGTCGAAAAACCGATGAAAATCGGAAAACCACGATCAAAATCGAAAATCGAATGAAAAGGGGCTCCGAATGACCTGGCCATCACCGTCCTTGCCCATTTTTGCTTTTTGTTTTGAAAGGTTTGAAAATATTTATTAAAATGGTTTGAAAATATTTATTAAAAAGGTTTGAAAATATTTATTAAAAAGGTTTGACTGAACTTGGGTGGACCCAAGCTACCTACGTACCCTGTGGACAGGGATCAAGCCAACGTAGTTCGGAATAGCTTTTTCGAAAAATGCTTTTGATGTTTTTGACGGTTTTAGATTTTTGTTGTTTTTATCCCTTTGATTGAAAGGGGTTTTGGCTCAGGATGTTTCCGTCCGTCGTCGCCTAAACCCGAAGAGGATAATGAAATGTTCCCAAAATCGGTGGAATCCCAAAATGCGAAGAGTATCCCAAAGAACGTGAAGAGAATAGTCCCGAAAGGAAAGGAAACCCCTCAAACCCTGTGAAGACCCTAAGATAGGGAAAATGATAGGAAGGGCAAGGGGTTGGCTCAAGAAACATTCCTTCATCGCCTAGACCCGAGGAGAAATTTCTGAAAATCAATGGAAAGATCAAATGCCGGTGAGAACCCTGAACTCTAACGAAAATCTCGATGACGAGAGGATGCTCAGGTAATCTCAAACGAAACCTGAATATTAATACGCAGTGTGGAGGGGAAGAAGAGAAAATCGAAAAGGAGGGCTCCGAATAGCCTCTTCATAGCCCCTTGTAGACACCCCATTTTGTTTTGTTTTAATCAACAAATAAATTAGTGTGTTAAATCCATGTGAGAACCCCCTCTATCATTGATTTATATGTTTTAGGTCATTAATATCTTGATCTGACTTTACGGATCATCAATCGGGACAAAATAAGCTAGGGTCACTTCATAGCCCGGACCCTGATTCCATTCCGAGACCCGATTTCCGTAAATCGTTAGATCAATGGCAGATCATGACCTGGGTCTAACCATCCAAAACCACCTAACCTCTCCTCTCATCCTAACCATTCAAACCTCACCTAACCTCACCTAACCTCTCCTCCCATCATAACCATCCAAACCTCACCTAACCTCACCTAACCTCACCTAACATCACCTAACCTCACCTAACCTTACCTAACCTCACCTAACCTCACCTAACCTCCTATCCCATTCTCCTATAAATACCCTCTCATCTCACCAAAGAAAAGGAAAAAAAAAAAGAAAAGAGGAGAGAACCCCTCTCTTAGAAAATTCAAGCCCTCTCTCTAGACCAAATCCCTCTTCTCCATAAGTTTGCATGGAATATCGTCTACAAAAAGGTATGTCTTTTGGAATTTTATTTTCTTTTCTATATTTGTAGGATTGAGTGTTGTTTTGCGTATATTTTGGTTGATGTCATGTTTAATTTTGTACTAGTTTGGCCTTGGTCATGTTCTCACTTATGCTAAATATAATTAATGTGTTAGGGTCATTAGAACCTATTTGCGATGGGATGTTGAAATCATTGGCTTGTTAGGGAATTTAGATTTCTTTTGGGAAAACAATTCATTAAAAATTTTGAACATTTACAAGAAAGAAAACTTGAATTTTACATGAATTATCAAAACCCATTTAATTTGGCTTACAAAACCTCCATCTTTCAATTGATAACAACAGCCCCCACTCCAATTTGATAACAACAGCCCCCACTCAATCTCAAGAACCCAATATCCATACCCCACCTTGCCAAGTAGATAAAAACAACCCCTTTTTCAAACATCCCATTTGAATCTAATCTCAGGCCCATTCAAGCCATTTTTCATATTCACCGTCTTTTAATCACTAAAAAAATAAGAACTATCAAAAGAAAACATGGGGGTGCCAATATCATTCCCGTCATAGTGCTAGCTGTTAGACTTTAAACAGATTTTTCGACCTCTAAACAACAGAATCGTGGGAAATGGTTAACTACAAAGTCGTAGATATTTTCGTTCCGTTTCCAACGAGTATTCGTGCTAGATCAGACGGCGAGCGGTTAAAAAGTTAAGTCCAAAATGGTTGCGGCACACCTTTAGGCATTTCCAGTTTAATGTTGCTGTCCTTTTGTTTGCAACACAAATTCGAACCTCTAAATCACAGATTTACAAACAATGGAGAACTACAAAGTTGTAGCCCTATAAAAGATCTTTCCAACGCATGTTTGTACGTTGAATTTGGCCAAGCTATTAAAGAGTTACGACAGTTTTAGTGGGCTGCATTTGTTAGATCTTTTAATGGTCAATGGTTTGTCGAATTTGTGCAATTGTCAAAACTTGGTTGTGTTAACGTCATTTTCCAAACCAAAATCGAAAGACATTAATCTAAAGTACATCCAACCTAAAATTAACAAAACTAAAATTCACCCATTTAAAATCCACTGATAAAAATCCGTTAAAAGCCATTAACCAAAAGACCACTAAAAATTTCAAGTGAAACTAAAACCTTCTAAATAAACTACTTTAAAAGCTACCAAACACACTAAATACCTTCAGATAATAAAAGCTTCAAGAAAACTCTAAAAGTTTCCACAAGCCCAAAAGAATTCGAGATTCCCAAGAGCCGGTGGATTCAAAATTCCTTTAGGAACCCTTAGAGCCCAATTTAGGAACACTGGTGTCGTGTCCTAAGTTTTAGGGAGTCTTAAGTTTTAGGGAGTCCTAGAGTTAGGAGTCCAGCCTCATCACGGACGTTTGCTATGTATAGCAACCGTGCCATAGGTCTAGTTACACTAGTCACCCAATCTTTCCCTAGGACAAGCCTAGTAAACTAGGATGTAGGCAAACCTGCATTAGTCTAAGGGACCATTTGCATTTAGATGAGAATCATATAGCATCTTAGATGAAATCCTAAGATAATAAAATCCTCAACTTGAATTAAATAACTTCTCTTAAAACTGTTGAAACAGTCAATCCCGTCTAGGTCGGTGTCTTAGTTGAGTTAGGCATATGTAACTTAGCTTAGGTGCACCGAACTACGTCGACTCTGATCCCAGTGAGGCTTGGGTACGTAGGCAGCTTGGATGTCTGATGGCATACCACCCGCGAGTCGGCACCACAAACAAATTGTGGTGTTTTGTATATTAATTTTCTTGTAAATGCTTAATCAAATCACTTAGGACTTT
Organism: Tasmannia lanceolata; assembly: GCF_043159265.1. Taxonomy (NCBI): domain Eukaryota; kingdom Viridiplantae; phylum Streptophyta; class Magnoliopsida; order Canellales; family Winteraceae; genus Tasmannia; species Tasmannia lanceolata. Next base: position 26,635,565 of record NW_027518695.1, on the reverse strand, counting down.
CCATGAAATTAGAATTTTAGGAGAACTTTCACTTAGATTGAATCCAGACAAATTAATAAATCAAGATACACATTTAGGATTCACATTGAAATTAGATCATAGGATGCATGTCACTTAGTTCGCACATTAACATAGAGTTGAATGAGCCATTTAAAATAAATTTAAAAGAGTTAGCTTTTGGAATCGAAGACCGATTATCGGGCAAGAATGGTGCATGTGGTGGATAACTCCCCATACCTTCCATTCTCGTAACCAGGTAGCGAGTCTAGATTTCTGGTTAATTACGGGTCCTAGATCCCACATCTAGGTGGCGACTCTGTCAGTCTCTTTCGTGTGGAATTCGGATTGCCTTAGTGATCCCAAGTTCACATAAAAGACGAATTCAAATCAATATTAAAATGCACACGCCAATCGCGTGGATACGAGAGACCAAGAGAGAGAGAGCGGCGGCTCGCGCCCCACACCCCTCTCGCGGGATCAGGGTACCACAGTCTGGCGACTCTGCTGGGGACCACCTAACTTCATTAAAATTTCAAAAGATAATTCATTTGAATTTAATTTAACTGGCTCATAAAAACTCTATACTTGTTAGATTAGTTTGTCTTGTTTTATTTTCTCATCACATTTTACTCGAACTTAACCTAACAAAACCTGAGGGCATCATAGATTGCGCAAACATATTGCACACACTTACATCACTTGCATCTAAACTCTTGCATCTCACGTGCACACACGTCCTATTTTAGGAACCCGGAGTGTTATCTAGCATGGTTGACTGGGATTTCATCACCTGGTGCCTCTGTGCTAGAGAAGCATTCCACCCTTAGCCTAGTACCTTTATGGTACGTAAACGGATCTCTTGTTCACGTACTGATACGCCGGACACTGGTACAGTATATCGAACAGGGATTCGCGCTAAGGGAACTCTTGGCCTTACCCCTAGATTAACCCACACATGCATGTAGTATACGAACACATGTGCATCATGTGTGTGAGCCTAGTTTAGGATATCCTACCCATTGGTGTCTAGATTAGGCCGTGGTCCATCTTCCAATGGTCACGATCGGTCCTTAGATACACGAACAAAGTCATGAGTCGAGATTCTCTCTCCACTCCGATAGATTAGGATTAGGGTTGATGCCTTCAGGTAACACTGATAAAATGTGAAAAAAAAAAAAAAAAATTTCCCTTTGGGTTAGGATATAAATCCCATAATTTTCAAAGATCTCATAGGATTAGTCATTCATGATCTATCCGTTGAAAGCAATCTTATGCTATCTCATCTAATCTTTTGATCGTGCGTCTTTCGTTCTTCTGTCATACGATTCGATCGTATCTTCATGCCATCCCCTAACTGGCAGATGCAGAATCTCACAATCTTTCGATTATGCGTTCTCATGATCTGATCATGCCTGGTCCAGATAATCCAATCTTGCTTGTACCCCTGGTCTGTTCCTCCTCTAGGGGCTACCTTTTTCAAGATTATTTTGCTAAGTCCTTCAGAGTTCACTCTCAGAATCATTGAGCTAGGGGCATTTCCCTATGCGAATCAGTCATCATTGTCCAAAATTGAAAGTATCAGCCATGATGATGTTCAGAACGAACCAGCCTTCGCCGAGCCTTCAACGCCAAACAGTTGCAGCAGTTAAAGTTTTAGTCACTTACTATTTTATGTTGAGTCAGTCATCATGGTCAGTATAATTGTTGAGTCCGGTCTTACAGTTAAAGGTCAATGCCTAGTCCAGGCAAGTTATCTTCTGTTTCTCTTTCTTATTTAGAGTTGTGAATCGTGAGCATGTTCAGGATAGGTCGTCTGATGTAATAGCTTTTCTTTAAATAAAATTTCAGTCAGTTCCAAAAAGTTCACTTGTGTCTGTTCTTAAGTGTGCTTCTGATCTTAAAATAAGACTCCCTCCTCAAATGAGGACAAAATTGACGAAACTCCACTTGAGTCACAGCAATTACTTGAACGAGAGGAGGAGCGCCAATCCCAACCTTTCAAAGATGAAATTGAAATGATAAACACTGGCACTGAAACTTTGATTCAGTGAATGCCGATTGAAAATACATTACCCTCTAAAGAGTGTGAAGAATTGATAAAATTATTTCAAGAATAAGAAGATTGTCTAGAAAAGCTACAACCGATACCAGGGGCAAGACATAGATGGAAAGCTCAAAGAAAATGAAGAAAGTGAGAAGATATATGCTATACAAGGGGCATAGAGTGGAAACAACTTTCATATTTCCAATCAATGACCTTGGTTCTCAAATTCATAAAGCCAACAAATTCAAGATGAAAAGTTCAAGAGCAAACAATGAAAAGTGATCATCAGATATCGAGAGTACGAATCCATAGATGGAGGATGTCAAAGAACAAGTTTCGCTCTATGAAAGTCAAAAGCACGTATTAGAATCTTGAAAGAAGAAGATCCATTATCTCTTACCTGGAAATGCCGTCAAACTCCGCGAAAAAAAAAAAAAACAAAAGAGAAAAAAAAAAATAATCAGTACCAGAGGGACTCTAGTAACCTAGATCGATTCCCAATCTGAACATCGAAAGGCCTCCTTTGGCCGATTAAATCCCAAAATCAAAACCCAATGTCAAAAGAATACCGATTTGCAAACCCTTCGAGCCTAAATCAAATTTTCTTGAAAACCCATCAAACTTGGGGCATTCCCCCGAACTACGCGAGACCTGATCCCTATACTGGGGTACGTAGGCAACTCGGTTGAACCGAGTTCGGTCGATTCAAAAAGGAAAAGAAATTCAATCCTTTCAAAAAAAAAAAGAGAGGGACAAGTTCCAAAAGAAGAGAAGTTAATTGTTCCAGAAAGAAAAGAAAAAAGGAAAAAAAAAAATCAAACAATTTATCTTCAAACTAGGGGCATTCGCCCTGAACTACACACGACCTGATTCCTACCTTGGGATATGTAGGCGACCTGTTCACAGGTTCGGTCGAAATCTTTGTTGAGCCTTAAGCCATTCTTTGAAAAGCCCTATCCTACCTATAAAAGTCCTTCTGGTGTTCAGAACTAATGAGCTAGGTCCTGAGATACAATAAAAAAATGAAATGATGATGAATAAGAAAAATAACGGAGTTTGAAGATCTGCTAGACTGAAAACCTGAAAGGGCGGTCTAGGCAAAATTTAAGATCATTCCCCTGCTAAGTTGAAAACCCGAAAGGGCGGCTTAGGCAAAAGCTAAGGGGATAGCCTGCTGGATCGAAAACCTAGAAAGGTGGTTCAGGCAAAAGTTAAGGCTAGCGCGGTCCGCCAAGTTAAAAACCCTGAAGAGGTGACTTGGTCACGGTAAGAGAATCAGTATAAGAAGGCAACAGCCGGTATCAAGACTGAAGATCAACTGAAGTTCAAGCAAATTCAAGTGATATCCTCAAAACTGGGGGCATTGAAGCTAAGCAATCTTAGGGGTCGTAATTAAATTCTTGAGGCATTACTGTTTCGAGGAAGAAGTCCGGTGTTTACCAATTGAAAAACTATTCCTTGAAAGGATAGACTTACCAAACAAAACATTAACTAAGTCAGAAGCATCACTATGTTTGTCAGTATAGTCAGTCAATCTTTATTATTCTAAGTTCACTCCTTCAGGGCTGCTCAATCCTTTGAGTAGTGCCTTTCATCTAAGTTTTCTCTTTAGAAAGAGTCAATTGTCGTTCCTATGTCCAAATGATGTAACTGTCTTGGTGAAGGAGGCCAGGCCTAGGCAGCTCCCTGCAATTATACCTGAAAGAGCTCGAGAATTTAGTCAAACAACTTCATTTCAAAGAAGATCAGCTCAGAAAAATTCAGAAGTAGAAACATCAGAAAGCCCAGCTTCCGTAAAAAGATCATACCCCAGGAAGGCACCTTAAGCTTGGAAGAACCTCAGATGCAATGGTGGTTGAGCCAATTTCTCAGAAAGATGAACCATTCAAATTCATAATTCCCTTCCGGTTAGTTATCCTGGTCAAGAAATGTTTATCTAAACACCTGTCAAGAAGCAGATCCCGCTTTTCCATGTTAATATCCAAGAGAGTCGTTGTTCTAAATTACCAATCTCAAATGTCTTGTTCAAGGTTTCAGTTATCAAAATCCCCAGAAGACAAGACCAGCAGTCTCTTTGAGAAAAATCTTGTTGAAGTTTCATAAAAATGTTCCTAATCCATTCTTGCTAGTAATGGTTCTTCGTTCCAAAGGTTTGCCGTTTCATCATTCGTCAAAGTCCTAGTTTCCAACATCTTTGTCGGGCACGATCCATAATATCCCCGATTTCATTGAGTTCAAAAAAATAAAAAATTCATCAAATCCAATCTTACGTCAAATTCAAGTTCATGGAAAATCTCTAAATTCTTCGAGCCCGTTTGTGAACGGTACCTCTTTTCTCGAGCCCATTTGCAAATGGCCTCGTCTTCTCCTTGAGCCCGTTTGTGAACGGTGCCTCATCTCTCGAGTCCATTTGTGAATGGTTTCGTCTTCTCCTTGAGCCCATTTGTGAACGGTGCCTCATTTTCTGAGTTCATTTATGAATGGTCTCATGTCCTCCTTGAGCCCGTTTGTGGACGGTGCCTCATTTCTCAAAAAATCAAAAATTCATCAAATCCAATCCCCAATTCAAAAAATCCAATCCTACGTCAAATTCAAATTCATAAAAATCTCTAAATTTTTCATTGTTGAATTCATCAATCAAAGCTATCTTGTGTCGTCGAGCCCGTTTGTGAACGGTGCCTCATTTCTCGAGCCCATTTGTGAATGGTCTCGTCTTCTCCTTGAGCCCGTTTGCGGACGGTACCTCATTTCCCAAAAATAAAAATTCATCAAATCCAATCCCCGATTCAAACAAATCCAATCTTACGTCAAATTCAAGTTCATGAAAAATCTCATGTCCTCTTTGAGCCCTTCTGTGAAAGGTGCCTCATTTCTCGAGGCCGTTTGTGAATGGTCTCGTCTTCTCCTTGAGCCCGTTTGCGGACGGTACCTCATTTCCCAAAAATAAAAAATTCATCAAAACCAATCCCCGATTCAAACAAACCCAATCTTACGTCAAATTCAAGTTCATGAAAAATCTCATGCCCTCTTTGAGCCCGTTTGTGAACGGTGCCTCTTTTCTCGAGGCCATTTGGGGATGGTCTCATCTTCTCCTTGAGCCCGTTTGTGAACGGTGCCTCATTTTCTGAGTCCATTTGTGAATGGTCTCGTGTCCTCTTTGAGCCCGTTTGTGAACGGTGCCTCATTTCTCGAGTCCATTTGTGAATGGTCTTGTCTTCTCCTTGAGCCCGTTTGTGAACGGTGCCTCATTTCTCGAATCCATTTGTGAATGGTCTTGTCTTCTCCTTGAGCCCGTTTGTGAACGGTGCCTCATTTCTCGAATCCATTTGTGAATGGTCTCGTCTTCTCCTAGAGCCCGTTTGTGAACGGTGCCTCATTTCTCGAGTCCATTTGTGAATGGTCTCGTCTTCTCCTTGAGCCTGTTTGTGAATGGTGCCTCATTTCTCGAGTCCATTTGTGAATGGTCTTGTCTTATCCTTGAGCCCGTTTGTGAATGGTGCCTCTTTTCTCGAATCCATTTGTGAATGGTATCGTCCTCCTTGAGCCCGTTTGTGAACGGTGCCTCATTTCTCGAGTCCATTTGTGAATGGTCTTGTCTTCTCCTTGAGCCCGTTTGTGAACGGTGCCTCTTTTCTCGAATCCATTTGTGAATGGTATCGTCCTCCTTGAGCCCGTTTGTGAACGGTGCCTCATTTCTCGAGTCCATTTGTGAATGGTCTTGTCTTCTCCTTGAGCCCGTTTGTGAACGGTGCCTCTTTTCTCGAGTCCATTTGTGAATGGTTTTCTATCCTCCTTGAGGCCGTTTGTGAACGGTGCCTCATTATCCAAGTCCATTTGGGAATGCTTCTTATCCTCGTTGAACCCGCTTGTGAGCGGCGTCTCATCTCCTTCTAAAAACTGTTTGAGAGCGATCTTTGTCCTTTCCCTTCAGAATCCATTCGAAAATGATATCTCATTCTCTAATTGCCCGTTTGTGAACGGCGCCGCATCGAGTTTTTATTATTATTCAAGTTCTAGGGTTTCATCTAAGGTTTTGCATTATGTTAAGGTGCGTTGTGTCTAGAGAGTCCTTTGTCGATTAAAACTACGCAAAATGGTTCTGTCATTTTTAACTTTGGTATTCAATGACTACGTCATCTCTACCAAAGAGGGGCATCTGTAGACACCCCATTTTGTTTTGTTTTAATCAACAAATAAATTAGTGTGTTAAATCCATGTGAGAACCCCCTCTATCATTGATTTATATGTTTTAGGTCATTAATATCTTGATCTGACTTTACGGATCATCAATCGGGACAAAATAAGCTAGGGTCACTTCATAGCCCGGACCCTGATTCCATTCCGAGACCCGATTTCCGTAAATCGTTAGATCAATGGCAGATCATGACCTGGGTCTAACCATCCAAAACCACCTAACCTCTCCTCTCATCCTAACCATTCAAACCTCACCTAACCTCACCTAACCTCTCCTCCCATCATAACCATCCAAACCTCACCTAACCTCACCTAACCTCACCTAACATCACCTAACCTCACCTAACCTTACCTAACCTCACCTAACCTCACCTAACCTCCTATCCCATTCTCCTATAAATACCCTCTCATCTCACCAAAGAAAAGGAAAAAAAAAAAGAAAAGAGGAGAGAACCCCTCTCTTAGAAAATTCAAGCCCTCTCTCTAGACCAAATCCCTCTTCTCCATAAGTTTGCATGGAATATCGTCTACAAAAAGGTATGTCTTTTGGAATTTTATTTTCTTTTCTATATTTGTAGGATTGAGTGTTGTTTTGCGTATATTTTGGTTGATGTCATGTTTAATTTTGTACTAGTTTGGCCTTGGTCATGTTCTCACTTATGCTAAATATAATTAATGTGTTAGGGTCATTAGAACCTATTTGCGATGGGATGTTGAAATCATTGGCTTGTTAGGGAATTTAGATTTCTTTTGGGAAAACAATTCATTAAAAATTTTGAACATTTACAAGAAAGAAAACTTGAATTTTACATGAATTATCAAAACCCATTTAATTTGGCTTACAAAACCTCCATCTTTCAATTGATAACAACAGCCCCCACTCCAATTTGATAACAACAGCCCCCACTCAATCTCAAGAACCCAATATCCATACCCCACCTTGCCAAGTAGATAAAAACAACCCCTTTTTCAAACATCCCATTTGAATCTAATCTCAGGCCCATTCAAGCCATTTTTCATATTCACCGTCTTTTAATCACTAAAAAAATAAGAACTATCAAAAGAAAACATGGGGGTGCCAATATCATTCCCGTCATAGTGCTAGCTGTTAGACTTTAAACAGATTTTTCGACCTCTAAACAACAGAATCGTGGGAAATGGTTAACTACAAAGTCGTAGATATTTTCGTTCCGTTTCCAACGAGTATTCGTGCTAGATCAGACGGCGAGCGGTTAAAAAGTTAAGTCCAAAATGGTTGCGGCACACCTTTAGGCATTTCCAGTTTAATGTTGCTGTCCTTTTGTTTGCAACACAAATTCGAACCTCTAAATCACAGATTTACAAACAATGGAGAACTACAAAGTTGTAGCCCTATAAAAGATCTTTCCAACGCATGTTTGTACGTTGAATTTGGCCAAGCTATTAAAGAGTTACGACAGTTTTAGTGGGCTGCATTTGTTAGATCTTTTAATGGTCAATGGTTTGTCGAATTTGTGCAATTGTCAAAACTTGGTTGTGTTAACGTCATTTTCCAAACCAAAATCGAAAGACATTAATCTAAAGTACATCCAACCTAAAATTAACAAAACTAAAATTCACCCATTTAAAATCCACTGATAAAAATCCGTTAAAAGCCATTAACCAAAAGACCACTAAAAATTTCAAGTGAAACTAAAACCTTCTAAATAAACTACTTTAAAAGCTACCAAACACACTAAATACCTTCAGATAATAAAAGCTTCAAGAAAACTCTAAAAGTTTCCACAAGCCCAAAAGAATTCGAGATTCCCAAGAGCCGGTGGATTCAAAATTCCTTTAGGAACCCTTAGAGCCCAATTTAGGAACACTGGTGTCGTGTCCTAAGTTTTAGGGAGTCTTAAGTTTTAGGGAGTCCTAGAGTTAGGAGTCCAGCCTCATCACGGACGTTTGCTATGTATAGCAACCGTGCCATAGGTCTAGTTACACTAGTCACCCAATCTTTCCCTAGGACAAGCCTAGTAAACTAGGATGTAGGCAAACCTGCATTAGTCTAAGGGACCATTTGCATTTAGATGAGAATCATATAGCATCTTAGATGAAATCCTAAGATAATAAAATCCTCAACTTGAATTAAATAACTTCTCTTAAAACTGTTGAAACAGTCAATCCCGTCTAGGTCGGTGTCTTAGTTGAGTTAGGCATATGTAACTTAGCTTAGGTGCACCGAACTACGTCGACTCTGATCCCAGTGAGGCTTGGGTACGTAGGCAGCTTGGATGTCTGATGGCATACCACCCGCGAGTCGGCACCACAAACAAATTGTGGTGTTTTGTATATTAATTTTCTTGTAAATGCTTAATCAAATCACTTAGGACTTTCCATGAAATTAGAATTTTAGGAGAACTTTCACTTAGATTGAATCCAGACAAATTAATAAATCAAGATACACATTTAGGATTCACATTGAAATTAGATCATAGGATGCATGTCACTTAGTTCGCACATTAACATAGAGTTGAATGAGCCATTTAAAATAAATTTAAAAGAGTTAGCTTTTGGAATCGAAGACCGATTATCGGGCAAGAATGGTGCATGTGGTGGATAACTCCCCATACCTTCCATTCTCGTAACCAGGTAGCGAGTCTAGATTTCTGGTTAATTACGGGTCCTAGATCCCACATCTAGGTGGCGACTCTGTCAGTCTCTTTCGTGTGGAATTCGGATTGCCTTAGTGATCCCAAGTTCACATAAAAGACGAATTCAAATCAATATTAAAATGCACACGCCAATCGCGTGGATACGAGAGACCAAGAGAGAGAGAGCGGCGGCTCGCGCCCCACACCCCTCTCGCGGGATCAGGGTACCACACCCCTTCGCCTCTTAAAGCACATGGCCAATTTTGGAAAATAAAACTGAGGGGATGACCAACTTTGGAAAGTATCACCCCTGAATCCCTTGAGCTCAAATCATCATACAAAAAGATGCCTTAGGAATCTTTGAACTCGATCTGAGAACACTTTAGGAATTATGACCCTACCAGAGCATTGAGCAATATGTATATGTGAGAGAAATTAAGGTGGTACATTAAATTCATTGAGTCGAATCTAGACACAAAGACTCCGGAGGGTATTTTTTGAAGCATGCATATTCAAGGAAATCGAGGTACAACAACTTATCCCAACAATACTTGGCAGACATGACACTAACTAAGAGAAAATTAATAAGGCAGAGAGAAGCTATCTGCAATTTTGAACAGGGGTCATGAGAATACCATTGGAATCGATGGGGCCGAGAGTTGGACCGAGCCCAAACACCATTCTTGTTGAACAACTTCACTAAGGTAAAGAAGAGTGATGGATAGTTTCAATAACAAAGGTTGTTTCATTCAATGATCTTATCCTAATGTATTCATAGCATCTAGTGAGCCAAACACAGTGAATGCCTTGCTATACTTCCATTTTCAAACAACAAGATAAATAAGAATGGGGCTAATTAAAACAAAATCTCTGACTGAGAGTTAAGATAAGAACACATTACCGGATGCATGAAAATCACTTAGAAGTTGACATTAAAAGAATATCACCTTAATCAAAGAAACAAAAATCATTGGAAAATAAATGTATTACCTGATACGGGTGACCTCGGTTCCCCTATCTCTGCAAATCTTATTCGAATTGTCTACCTCTCCTTCTCTTTTTCTCGTTGAATTCAGATTGGGTTGGTGCTGCAATAAAGGTAACTAATTGATGATAGATCTAAGGGGAATGAGTGTAGGGATGAGCTATATATGGTGACCTGTTAGCATAGAGAGAAAGATGGAGAAAATGGAATAAATGGGGTAAAAAATTGCTGTTGGAGTGGCTATAGGTGCATGAATCTGTTGGAGATGGGGTTTGTGGTGAAAATGATGGTGGGAATCCAAGAGTTGGGAATCCTCCTTGGGCGAACTCTCTTTTTCTTTTAATGTTGCTGACCTTCCTTGCAGATGCGGCTGACTTAAATGGAGTTGCCGGAAATAATGGAGGATTGCCGGATTTTGATGGGCCACCGGAGAAGACGGAAGTTGACATAGATTAATGGGTTTGGGTCGGATCGAGATGCAATGGGTTTAAGGCAATTGAGAAGAAGGTTAGCAGGAATGTGGAGGTAAAAAAAATGAAATGGGTTTGAGATCTAGTGAGAAGGGGTTTGAGATGGGTTGGAGATGTACAGGGGGCAGAAACAGGGGATAGGATTTGGAGAGGGTGAAGATGAGAAAATGGTGGTGGGGTGGTGGCTGAAAAGGTAGAGAAGGAGGTAGAGGTGATGATGGCAATGGATGGTGGATGGAATGGGTTAAGATGGAGGCTAAGATTGGTTTGGATGGTCGGATTTCGGCAAGACTCTCGCCGGAATCAATGGAGGCTGAGGTTAGAAAAGGGGAGATAGTGGGGAAGGGTTTGAGAAGAAGGTTTGGATCATAAGGGCAGTGGTGGTTTGGCTGGACGGTGGTGGGTGAAGAGGTTTTTGATTGAGCAAGAAGATGGTTGTGGGGGGGGGGGGGGGTCGGATTCCGGAGGGGTTTGCCAGATTCCGGCGAGGATTGTCGGGGAAGACGAAGATGAAGCTTTCCGGAGTAAAGAATGGTGGCTGAGATGGTAGGGGTGAAGAGGATGATGGTCGGAGATGGTGATGGCTTGCCGGAGGTGAGGAAAATGGGTTTGCCGGATTCGGCCGGAGGAGACGAAGATGGCGGCTCCCCTTTTCTCTTCTCCCTCTCTCTCTCTCTCTACTGTGTGGAAAATGAAGAATCCCCCTCCCTTCCCTGTGGCTGCAAGATGAGGCCCCCTGTTGGGGAGAAGAACAAAAGAACCCCCCCTTTACAAATGCCCTAATCCATGCTACTTAAAGAAAAATGAGAAATTCACATCCCCCATTCGTTCCCTTGGCAGCTCCCCTTGTAGTGTATTTTTTTTTATCATGGCTTATTATACAGGGGGCCTAGGTAAGAAGTAGGGAGTGAGGATGAGTGATATATTTGTCTCATTTACCTCTTATGGACACCCCTTTTAAACTCTGATTCACCCCTCTTTAACATAAAAAGGGAAATGATATCCGTACAACTATGTTTTGATAATTGTACTGACTCAGCTTGTCTTTTCTTCGGTTCTATCTTGTAGGGGTATAAAATACCCAAAGTAAAGACAACGGGTGTACATAAGAAAACATCATTAAAACTTGGGGAATTCAAATAGAGTGCCAATACAAAAAATCAGGGATATTCTTTTGTATTTAATTTTTTTTTTATTTTCTGTAAAAGTGAGGAACAAACTGGGGCCATTAAATGAGGGTCTCAATAGGTGTTTAGAGATTATTTGGGCTTCAATGAGACTTTGAGAATGATCTGGAAGTGAGTATTTTTCGGGTTTCTTTCGCACTCGGGGCTTGGTTCTTTGCGGATTTCGGAATTTGAAACTTGGCTTCTGGGAGATTCTGATGTTGGCTTTAAGACTCGTGTTTCGGGATATTTGGGAATCGGAATTTTATTCGGTCTCGGGAATTTATTCGATTTGGGAAATTTGGGGTAGGTCAAATGGGGTGTCTACATGCGGGGTCTACCACTTTGGGGACCTAAAATCCAGACCATGAGCCAACCCTCCAATTTTTGAGTTTCGTATGCCATTGTTACTTTAGGCATGGTTCTTTTTAAATCCTATATCATGGCTAGTAGGATCAAGTGATCAAGATATTTATATCATGTCCTATCCATCGCGAAGGCCAAGAAATGAATGGTTTGGATAGCATGGAGGACCCACCATTTTTTAGACCCATGCTTAGCATGGGCCTGGAATGCTAGTACACACACACACACACACACACACACACGCACACTAGTATTCCGGACCCATGCTATGCATGGGTGTAAAATAATGGGCCCACCTAATATAAATATGAGTTGCAAAATGATGAGCCCCACCCAAGAATGATAGAAATACTAGTAGACTAAAGCTGTTTTAGCGGGTTTGCTGAGCTAAAAGTGTAATTATAAAATTCAAAGAAACGAATGTATTTGTGTAATCATACAACAAAGAAGGTAAGAAAGTTTGAACCCCCCCTTTACAAATGCCCTAATCCATGCTACTTAAAGAAAAATGAGAAATTCACATCCCCCATTCGTTCCCTTGGCAGCTCCCCTTGTAGTGTATTTTTTTTTATCATGGCTTATTATACAGGGGGCCTAGGTAAGAAGTAGGGAGTGAGGATGAGTGATATATTTGTCTCATTTACCTCTGATGGACACCCCTTTTAAACTCTGATTCACCCCTCTTTAACATAAAAAGGGAAATGATATCCGTACAACTATGTTTTGATAATTGTACTGACTCAGCTTGTCTTTTCTTCGGTTCTATCTTGTAGGGGTATAAAATACCCAAAGTAAAGACAACGGGTGTACATAAGAAAACATCATTAAAACTTGGGGAATTCAAATAGAGTGCCAATACAAAAAATCAGGGATATTCTTTTGTATTTAATTTTTTTTTTATTTTCTGTAAAAGTGAGGAACAAACTGGGGCCATTAAATGAGGGTCTCAATAGGTGTTTAGAGATTATTTGGGCTTCAATGAGACTTTGAGAATGATCTGGAAGTGAGTATTTTTCGGGTTTCTTTCGCACTCGGGGCTTGGTTCTTTGCGGATTTCGGAATTTGAAACTTGGCTTCTGGGAGATTCTGATGTTGGCTTTAAGACTCGTGTTTCGGGATATTTGGGAATCGGAATTTTATTCGGTCTCGGGAATTTATTCGATTTGGGAAATTTGGGGTAGGTCAAATGGGGTGTCTACATGCGGGGTCTACCACTTTGGGGACCTAAAATCCAGACCATGAGCCAACCCTCCAATTTTTGAGTTTCGTATGCCATTGTTACTTTAGGCATGGTTCTTTTTAAATCCTATATCATGGCTAGTAGGATCAAGTGATCAAGATATTTATATCATGTCCTATCCATCGCGAAGGCCAAGAAATGAATGGTTTGGATAGCATGGAGGACCCACCATTTTTTAGACCCATGCTTAGCATGGGCCTGGAATGCTAGTACACACACACACACACACACACACACGCACACTAGTATTCCGGACCCATGCTATGCATGGGTGTAAAATAATGGGCCCACCTAATATAAATATGAGTTGCAAAATGATGAGCCCCACCCAAGAATGATAGAAATACTAGTAGACTAAAGCTGTTTTAGCGGGTTTGCTGAGCTAAAAGTGTAATTATAAAATTCAAAGAAACGAATGTATTTGTGTAATCATACAACAAAGAAGGTAAGAAAGTTTGAAGTATCACTTTTTGTGAAGAGTTGTGAGTCATTGGGTAAAATTGTCTCAAAAAATAAATATGACAATCAAAGGCTTGTTCCAAAGGAAAATCTAGCGGTTGGTAAAAGTATTGCATGATTGGATTATTGCTCCATTTTTTACAAATTTTGTTTCCATTCTAAATAATTCATTTGCATTTACGAAAAGATAATAAAAGAAATAAGATACAGAAAATAGCTAATACCACGACATCATGAAATGACAAAGATGAACCAAAGTACAAAATGGAATTTACTGGGTAGAAAAGAAGAAAGAAGAGTAAAATAGAGTAAAAGCAAATCATACCTAAGAAATTACAGAGATTGTGAGAGTCGTGATTGTAAAAATGAAAACTACACATGACTTCCACATAACCTCAAGTCTTCCTTGTAAACAATGTTTTTGGTATCTATACCAGGTTGATTTTCAAGTTTCCCTCTTTGCACCGATGCTTTGGTATTTTGACTGGAAATACTTCTTGAGAGTGCAACATATAACTGTCCATGAGAAAAAACATGATCTGAAAGATATAGACCAATACATGGAATTGTCTGACCTTGTGCCTTGTTAATAGCCAAAGCAAAAGCTGTTGGACTGGAAATTGTTTCCTTTGTAGAACAAAAGATAATCCAGAATCTGTAGAGGATTGGAGTGTGAATCTTGGGATAAAAACTCTTATTCCAGCTTGAGGTCCAAATACCAATTCAGCTTCAATTATATGTCTGTGTGTTGCTTTACATATTAATCTTGTCCCATTGCATAGTCCTAAATTCCTATTTATGGTTCTCAACAAAATGATTGGAATACCTTTCTTTAGGTTTAGTTGGTGAGGTGGAAAACCAGAGATATTAAAAGTGTTGAAGAAATCTGGCTGATAAATATCTTCAGGATCTGAGTCAAAGCTGTAATAAGTTATTTTGTTTCCAGGCAATTGCTCCAACACAAAATCATTCAAATAATGGATTGTTTCATTTTTCAATGCAAGGAGGACATGAGACATCATATATTCCACATATTGAATATTTTGTTGAAGTTGGGCAAATGTAAGCTCGAGCAGTTGATTGATTGATGAGTCCATATCAATCCAGGGAACTATCATCTTGTCAGGAATTCTAACCAAGTCATTCCCATAGGATTGTTCGATACCATCACCCAATTGAAGAAGATGGTGTTGGGACTGTGTATCACTAGCAGCCCTCATGTTCGATATGAGCTTCAACACTTTAATTGAGTTCCATAAATGTGAATTTACCAACGATGCATCAACAATTGTAGGCCTTGTACCTTTTCTAACAACCGGCAATATTTGTCTAAAGTCACCCCCCTACAACAACCTTTCCACCGAAAGGAGTATCATCATTGGACATAATATCCTTCAAGCATCTATCCAGAGCTTCAAAATCATACCAGTGTATCATGAGAGCTTCATCCCAAATAATAAGAGCAGCCCTTTGCAAGAGTTTAGCTTCATCAGACTGCTTTGAGATTTTACAGTTAGAGTGTGAATAAAGTTGAAAAGGAATTTTGAATGCAGAATGAGCGGTTTTCTCCCAGGTAAGTTGAGAGCAGCAATTCCTAAAAAACGGAGAACGTGTCAACTTTGATAGGTTGAAGATCTCTGTATTATATAAAGTAAGACATAAATTTACCTGAAGAAGTTGTAGCCAATGCAACCTTTTGAGAAGATCTAACTCTTGCCAATAAGCAACACTATAAAAATGTCTTCCCAGAACCTCCATGCCCATCTATAAAAAAAACTTCTCGCTTTTGGGTGTCAATATGGTACATTATTAGAGTGAATGCTTCTGTTTGATGAGGATTAAGTAGGGAGATGGAATCCAAGTGATGCTGAGGCACTTCCACTCTAAATTCCTTCAAAATGAGTTCATGTATTTTCCCTTCACTATATCCAATGGCAAGTTCAGTCACTTTAGGGAGATCAAAGTTTGCGATGGATTTATTGTGTTGCTTGAGGAATTCATTAATATCTCTTAAAATTATGTTTGTCAAAATTGGGCCTTGCATAACACCCTCATACTGAAAATCTTCACCCATATCATCAGAAAATTCATCCCATAATGCACGGACCGTAGTGAAATTGCAAAAAACTAACATAGTTGCAAATAATTTCCTAAGAGCTGATGGAAGATGAATTTCAGGAGTTTCTCTGAGTGCTGAGAAAAGGTGATTATCTTGCTCCAAAAAACCAAGTTTCATTGCTACCATTCTGAATGTAGGATACTCAATTCCATGCACAGTTCTAAGAGAAGCGAAGGACGTGGCACCACAAATATGATTCAAAATCAACCTGAGAAAGTATTGTTCTCCTTCACCAGGGTTCACAACATATATTCTTCCAATCACCTATTCCCTTGTTCTGTGAGTCCAAACTTTTTCCTGCACATTCCAGACATAATGCTCTGGAAATTGATGATATAGGTATTTACATGCATTGGGATCTTCAACATTCATTTTAAAATATTCTGTTAGCATAGATATGCTACTCTATGGATTCTGCACCACTTCATCCAATTGTTGTCCGTTTCTAAATGAAACCAACTGCTCATTGGGAAGGTGAAGCTGAAGATGATGGACTGATGGTAAAATTGAACTTAGATCAAAAGAAAAAATCCTCCAACATGCTTCCAGAGCTTCCACCCATCTTGCATTCAAAAACTTTGAAATTTCATCCACACCTCCTGTTGTAGTATGACTATTTTTTATGTTGAATTAATACTCTATTGTGTCCCTTGTAGACATATTTGTACAGATATTTGACAATCTTGATGTTGCTACAAATTTTGACATTGATATGGCAATTGTACTTGAGTGCAAGATATGGGTTATAAGGGACTACCCATTGATTATCAATTGAGTGACCATTTTTCATAATTGTGTAACCGTTTTTCCTTCTATAAATTGGGTAGGAATCTTCACCTTGCATTGTTTCTGGTGCATATGGCCTAGGATAATGTTTTGTGCAAATTCCATCAGTTCCCATGTAAGGAGAGTTTCTACTAATTGCACCACATGGTCCATGAATCATATGTTTTGAAATTATTTCATACAACCTTGGCTCTTCCATTGAATTTGGTAGTTCAGCTCTAACAACTCTATCACAGTCTTCTGGAGTTTGAAGCTTGTGTTCGTGGTGCAGGATGATGAGGCAATGAGAATGAGAAAGGCCATGCTTTTGAAATTCAATTACATGAATCTTAGCTTTAGATTTTCCAAGCACATCTTTTGTATAAATCTTCTTTAACTTCACACAATTTCGCATGGAAAACCCTACTGACCAGATCTGGCCTATCTAGAGCTTTTTGACCTGGCAGTAATTCCCTTTTGATTTCAGGCCAATCCAGGTTGCATGTGATTGTGATGAAAAGATTCGATGTCCTAAAGTGTTGAACTAAAGCCATGGCATCCTAGTACCTCTGATACATATCATGTGGACCACCAATGAATGATAAGGGTAGGACGATCCGTTTTCCTATATTTGATGCATTCACTTCTCCATCTGCCAGTGCATCCTGAAGACCTTTATAGTATTCAACTCTAACTTTATCTTGATTAAAGCGTAAATATCTAAGTCTTTCAATTTTTACATACATATAAACTACATAGTGTTGAAGTAAGCATCCTCCAAGGTGAATCAAATTTGGCTGGCTAGGGCGATAGTGCAATTGGTAAGAATAATATTGGCGTGAAGAGACCTTTTCCCTGTGAAATCTTTCACATTGACTGTCCAACCATTTTCACCCCTTGGGAAAAGTAGAGGATACTTGAGATGATCATAACCTGGGTGAAGATCAGAGATCCTTTGTAAACTTCCATCTTTTGGACTAATGACTACATCACGTGGCTGAATGTTGGAGGGATCATTTCCTAAATGAAGTGAATAAAAAAATGAGAAAAACAACCATAGGAATTTGAATATATACATAAAGAACATACTTGCCTTCCATCCAAGCTACAACCACTTGTGAGGTAGTTGGAGCATTATATATCCGTTGATTAGGCACAGATGATCAAGCTATGAGATTCAACGTGTGGAGTTCTTGCAAGATGATGGAATTGTTGTATAAATGGGTTGCACTGATGGAGTACTTCTTGAATTTGTGCCAAGATTTGTTGAGAAAGATGAGGTACAATTGAACATTTGTTATTCAATTCAAAATCTGTGTCATAAATATAGAGATGAAGAAACTTTAGAATTCCATCGGTTGGTTGTAAAGAACCAATTTGATGGTACATCATCCCATGAGCTCTCAAGGTATACACACCATCTCTTTCATTATAGAGATCTTTATGCAACTGAACACCCAGTGATGTGAAAGCAAAAAGAGAATTATACATTCTAGTATTCTTCCTGAACTCTAATCTTTCTGAAGACTGAGACATGAAAAGATTTAGAAGTTGTTTTGGCGGTACTGGTAATGGTAAATTGATGTGACCATTTGAATAGCATGAGGTTGGGTAATCATGTTTGAAGCGGATTGCATTGCAAAAGGGGCATATTGTATGATGAGGAAGGATATTGGGTTTAAAATTTGTAGTTTCTATAAAGTTCCATGCACTTCCTGTTGAACATCTCTTACTTGTGTCCTCCTTCTTTGTTGAGACTCATTATTTCTCTGGTGCCTTTCTACGCTTTCCTCTGTCATTACCAATCTCCTTCTTTGATGATATTCACGATCTCTTTGACGTTTGGAACTACTCCCCTCCATATTACTTTTTCAAGAGAAAATAAATATGGCATAATAGTCAGTCATATTTTTTAGTGATAAAAAACACATGGTAGAATGATTTATTTGGAAAGAAAAACCTTATTTGTTTGATCTTTCCATTTTGTCACGTGTCATACACCTTCTATAAAAAAACCGCTTCCCTTTTTAGTCATGGAAATTGAGAGGTGTGATGAAAGTTCATCAATTATGACTGTCTAAAGGATGTTTGAAATAAAAAGAGTGCACAATTAAAGAACCCAAATGAAATGTTTCATATAACATTCTTCCATCATCATTAAATATACATACTTTGTTTTTGTTACACACCTACTTTTTTAAGAAACCCAACTGATGAGAGGCAAAACACAAAATCGTGTGGGTAGTAAACACGACCTAGAGCAGTTATAAAAATTGGTAGATAAAGCATAATAATACTTGACTAAAAATATTTCCACTATTTTTTAAAGATAAAATTAGCTTATTAACATTAATCGGGAGATAAAAATAATGTTCCTTTAAACATCTCGGATAATGATAGAAACTCATTGACAAAGAAAGTCTGGGTCGTTCAATCTTATACCCATTCTAGATAGCAGTTGGGAATTAGAAAAGGTCATCTCCAATTTTTCATTTGAAGCGTAGGCTATCAAATATCCTCCAAGAAATGCAAGATCTAAATTTCAATGTTCTCCAGCATCACCTTGGCATCTGCTGAACATCCTGGCCAAAATAGGAAAAATGATGGAGGTGTTTGATTAGCTTGGTGTAAGACATAAAAGACCTTGTGGAATGTCAATTGAACCAACTGCAACTCCTTTCTCTAACCTCAAGCAATGGTTCTCTTGATTGAACACTCTGCAACTCCTTTCTCTAAGCTGAAGCAATGGCGCTGCAAAAAGCAATACAAAATCGTCATCATGAAAGATGCAACAATCTGATGCCCAAAAATCACATGACTGCACGGTGGTAGAATTATTGGCCCATGTTATGCATGGGTGTAATTGGTGGGACACGACCAATGCATGGTTTAGTTGTGATGTTCGCCCCCATCCCATAGAAACATGAGGTGAAAAAATAGGTTTGTGCATGAGGTAGTGAATGAGAAATAAGCCACCCAACAGTGCCATTGAAAACTTATAAGATGGTGGTGTCTTAAAATTCATATTTTATTCCGATGATCAACATGATTACAATTTGGGTGCAATTTTGGATCCTTTTAATTGCAATTCCAAAATTTACAATTGGTGTGGATGTCCAATAATCAGTTTCGGAAAAAAAATTAGTTCTCAAAATCCAAAACAAATAGGGCTGCAAATGCAATTTTGAGTCTGTAACAAGCTTTTGGTGCAAATTCCCAATAGATGTTAGTGTTGGACTTTGAATATTTCTCTAGTCTAGAACTGATTATTGGAGTCAAAATTAATACAGTTTTGAGTAATCAGTTTTGGACTCAAAATCCCCCACAAAAAAAGGGTCTTGAACATTGCTAATTGCAAAGGGTTTCATTTCAAAATCCAAATCAAACGGGGCCTTTAACATTGCTAACTGCAAGTGGTTTCATTTTATTCAAAACTGAATTTTGGAGTCAAAATTTATGCAGTTTTGAGTAATCGTTTTGGATTCAAAATTCCCAAAAAAAAGGGCCTTGAATTATAGAGGAAAGAAAATATGAATCTACGAGAACATCGCTAACTGCGAAGGGTTTCATTTTTAGGGGAATGCAACAAACCACAACATCCAAAAGTGCATTGAAAGGAGAAATAAACCACAACATCCAACATTCGATTATCCTATATTGTACTGTCCATTTTAAGCTAATACAGATCCGAGGGTTTGGATCATCTAACAGAGAAGATTTTTAGGAATAAGTTCAGCCCTACAACTGAATAGTTTGGATCAACAAATAATACGGTGCAGATATCTAGTAAGAACTCCACAAATATTATTTCCAACGAAAAGACAAAGAAATGGGTGGACATTTTGAAAACAAAATATGTAATCCATTTTTTGTTCATATAAAACCTAAATGACATAAGCCTAAAAACATACCTCTTCCTGAGACTTTTCCTCGTCCTTCTCCACATGAGACTGGTGCATGTCCGCATCCGGATGGGTTTTGTATGAAAAAAATGAAAAAACAACAGATAATTAAAAATCAAAGAGAAGAGTTTCATGTTACATTCTTGTTCTGTATGTATCAAGATGGGTTTTGAAAAAAAAAAAACCTTCGGATGGGTGCTATTTTTGTTAAGAATTAAGATCAATGGGTATGCAAGCTGTTGGGTTTTGAGAAAAAACCTTTTGCATACCCATATAAAGGTTTTTTGTCAAAACCTAAATCCTCTTACCCATTGATCTAAATTCTTAACCATTTTCCAAATTCCCCATCAACAGCTTGCATACCCATTGGCACCGGCAGATAGGTTTTGACCAAAAAAAATCCTTTGAATGGGGTGTCAATGAAGAAGACATTGCTCGTAGGGAAGGTTACAAACATAAAAAAATAGCTCAGATCTCCTGCACGCTGGTTGAGCAGGGATATTACCTCGGTTGCGGAACACTGGTTGAACATGGATTTTTTTTTGATTAGTCGAATAGGGATATTACCTTGGTTGCGGAACAATAATCTTACAAAGAAAAGGCAGGAGATTCTCTGCACTTTTTTCTATCAAGATAAGAGTTGATCTCAACTTAGCCAAAGGAAAGTCGGTCTTCCCATTGTAGGTTGCTGCATTTTTTCTCCCAAAATAACCATATTGAGAGAGAAAGGGGAGGCAGGAAAGGGCAATGCGTTTTTTCTGGCGCATTTGGCAACCTAATTGGTGCACTCAAATTAGAAGGGAGAGTGAAAATCTATTTTGGAGGGGCAACAAATTTCGGAGATGCCTTAAAATTCAAAGTTATGCCTTAAAATTCAAAGTTAAACATTTAGTATAGGCGGCAAACAAAATTTTGTAGGGGAAAACTTACTTTAATCGGCGGGAAACCCAAATTGTGGGCAGCAAATCTTATTTCTTATGGGGAAAAACTTCTCCAAAAAAAATTCTTGGAAAAGACGAATGACATTTTGGAATCCTACAGGCTTAGTATATATATATATATATATATATATATATATATATATATATATATATATATATATATATATATATATATATATATATGAGGTATATGATTGTACGCTCGACCGTACATCACATGGGTCCCCCATTTTTGGTGGGCATCTAAACCATTCATTTGCAAGGCCCCATCATAGATAGGGTGCATACCAAAAATCAGCTCCATAGGATCATCCTAACCCATCCATTTGTGGAGGCCAAAATGGACAGACAGTGTTTGTCCACAAATCTGCCCATTTTGGCCTCCAGTTTTGGAGGGGTTAGGATGATTCAATGGTGCTGATTTTTGGTATGCACCCTATCTATGATGGGGCCTTGCAAATGAATGGTTTAGATGCCCACCAAAAATGGGGGACCCATGTGATTTGGCACTCTACCGTACCTAACTTTAGGTACGGTCGAGCGTACAATCCTTTTCCTCATATATATATATATATATATATATATATATATATATATATATATATTGGAAGATTGAGAATAAGGAGAACTTTTTGATATTTTTTTAATAATTTTACACTTCCTCTTGCTTTGTGTTCTGGGTTTTGTGCTTACGGGTTTTGTAAAAACCATAAATCAAAATGGTGAATGTTATTTGGAGTCTTGACTTTGCGATTTCTTCTTTCTCCACACTAATTTCGTACCAGAGCTCTCATAGATCCTTGTTGTTTTTCATGAAGAGACGACTACCATGGTTAACAATCGTGAGCATAGTCAAAGTGTTCATATGGTGGCTCGTCCAGCAACTTATGAAACAGATAGTGCATTTCGAAACTCTGAATAATGATAACAATAGTCTCATCTTGGAGGATGTTAACCCTTTTTATCTTTGTGCTCCGCGTGAAGAGCCAGGTGAAAGGAAAGTTCATGATAAGACACGTCATCCTTAGCCCTACCGTCATATTGATATGTGCTTCAAGTGCCTAGGTTTCACCCTTATAGCGACCGAGTGCCCAAACCGAAGTATGTAAATTTGATCGAAGAATTTTATGCGATGGTTGAATCGAAAGTTCTAGATGAATAGCCAAATTTAAATATGGTCAAAGTATTTGAGAAGTTGATCGAATTAAAAGTTCAAGATGAGCAGTCTTATTTTGATGACTACAATGATGATGAGGGTGATGGGATCACTTACAACGATCATGGCGAGGTGTTAGTTATTCGGCATGCACTGAATACGGTCAAAGTGAAAGAAAATCCTGACAAGTTGCGACATAATTTGTTCCATATAGGATGTACTCCAAATGAAAAAACTTGCTATCATATCATTGATAGTGGGCGTTGTAAGAATGTAATGGCACAAGAGATGGTTGACAAGCTCAAGCTTGAGACTGAGAGGAGGCCTACGACTTTCTAGCTTGCATGGTTCAAGAAAGGGAAAGAGGTACTTGTTAGTCAACACTATTTACTTTCGTTTTCTATCGGCAAACAACATCAAGATGCGCAATTGTGTAATGTGTTGTTGATGTATGCTTGTCACTTATTGTTTGGTTCATCGTGGGAATATGATCTAAAAGCTATCCCATGTAGGCCTAGATACGCATACATGTTTTTTAAGAATGATGTGAAAGTAATTTTGGATCCATTTAGGGTTGAAAGTATTCCAAAGCCTTTAAAAGGGGAGGGAAATAACTTTTTATTCATGACTGAATTTTTTGAGGAATCAAAAGAAAATAATGAATTGATACAAGAAAGCTATAAAAATTACAAAGAATTGGCGAATAATATAAGGAAGTACGTGAAATTTAAAAGTTACATTGTTTGGATCAACATTCGGAAGTAGATGTTCTCAAGGGGTAGACATGGCAAGTTGTAAGATAGGGTTGATGGACCGTTCCGTGTACGCAAGTGTATTGGTAAGAATGCTTGTATGATTTATCTACCTAGGGACATGGAAGTTTTTGCAACTTTTAAGATGTCTAGGCCTATTGTGGAGATAAATTATTACAATTATTTGGCCTTGAGAGCGAGTCCTTCTCAACCAGGGAATTTGATGTAGGAGCATCTGGAGCATGTTATTCCGAGAGTCCAGCATAATAGGAATGTTAGGAAATATCCCTATCTCAGAGATTTTGTTTCCCAACTTTTATCTTTATCTATAGGTACCAGTTAATTTGGAGTGAGATATTTTAGGATATCTTTATCCTTAGGTGTTTCTCTTTTGTTAGGAAAGTTAATAAATTGTGGTTCTGTAACTGTAGTTATTGTTTAGGAGTTTTATTAGGAAAGGTATCTTTTTTATTGTAAATGGGAGACACACACACATATAGTGATTTTTTCGCGTCCCTGCAAAAGGTATTTCGCAGATGGTTTGTTGCATGTGAGAGCAGTCACACAGGCTTACTTTTCAGCAGATTTTGTCTTAATTCATGAGGTGGATGATCTCACATGAAACAGACCACCCGCAAAAATGCCTTTTGCGATGGACGCTAGCAAATCCCATATATATAGCAATTGAGAATAAGGAGAACTTTTGGATTGTTTTTTTATAATTTTATACTTTGTCTTTCTTTGTGTTACGGGTTTTGTAAAACCTGAAATCAAAGTGGTGAATGTTATTTGGAGTCTTAGCTGTGCAATTTCTTCTTTTGTCGTACTACAGTTGACTACTTATTCCACTACTCTCCAAGTCTATGCCAAGCAACCAAATAGGATCAAAAGAATTTTAAAGCATCAAGCGAGCGGGAACAATGACCCAAAGTTATCGGAAACACCCTTGGAATGTGGAAGCTCACTTCCAGGGAAGAGCGTTTCAGAAAAAGGAAACGCTGCACTTCCCAAAAACTTGGGAAGTGTGTTTCCCCAATTTGGGAAGCATATTGCCCACGCGTTTCCCCAATCTTTTCTTCGTATCATTTACAAAGTCATTTAAGGAAATATCTTTAATGTAAATTTACTTAAGATTTACAAGTAAATGGGGAAATACCCTGCATTTAGATTTATTAAAATTAGTTTCAAGTCCCTAATATAAAAGGATAAGAATTCAAATTTCCAGTTCTAGTACAAAATGCAATGTTTTCAGGCCATTCTGGGTCGGGTCAAAATCCTAACTTCCAAATAATAAGGTATTTTGCCAATTTTAAAAATTCATAAATTCTATCATGTGAGAACAATATTAAATCCCAAAAATAAGGCAAGAAATCTCATAATTTGGACTTTATAAAAATTCATCTAGTCAGGCACTGTCAATAGATGCATTTCATCTAACACTAATTTTCCTTTATGTAAATGTTGCATGTAATTTATGATGGTTGGATTCAAGTTGCCTATGCTGTTGGAAACTGAAATTTACTTAATTTAAAATTTTGTCATTTTTCCAATTATTTTATGCTTCCCCGTCGATTGCCTTCATGCTTCCGCAACCCTTCCCGCTTTTCGCTTCCCATCTTCCCAAGAGCCTTTGCTTCTAGCTTTCGCTTCCCACCCTGGCAACTATGCCGTGACCAAAAAAGCCCGGAATCAGAACATGTCGAAAAACCCGGCAACTTGAGATTATATTAAAGCGTGTGTGTTTTTCAAACATAGACACATAAGATCGGGATATAAAGTAATTGTTCATGCTACAATTACTACCTTTCCCAATGTCAGGTCTGTTGAATACTAAATAATAACACACGCAACTTAAAAGAACATAGAAATCACAAGAAGCACATAACCTTTCCAATGTCAAGTCTTTGGAATTCCTATGAATAATCCAAGAAACATAAACATTATAAAGTCTCGATTTAAAAGAATATATATCTTTAATGTGCGAAGTCATTTAAGTAAAGTCATTTACAGAATTACAAAGAAATACAGGGAAAAGGGTATTTATATGAAAAGTCATTTAAGTAATTGTCTTTAACATCCATTTACTTAAGATTTCCATGTAAATAGGAAAAACCCCCGCATTTGGATTTATTAAAAATAGTTTCAAGACCCAAATCTAAAAGGATAAAAAGTCAACTTTCCAGTTCTAGTAGAAAATCTGACATTTTTCTAGTACTAGGTTAGGTCAAAGTTTGGAATTCCAAACGATGAGGTATTTTGCCAATTTTGAAACTCACAAGTTCTATCTTGTGCAAACATTATTAAATCCCAAAATTCCAGTAAAAAATCTCATAATTTGGTCTTCGAAAACATTTCATCTTCTCACGCACTGTTCAATAGAGGCGTTATAGATGACAATGATTTTCCATTAAGTATGTTGCATGTAATTTATTATGGTTGGATTCAAGTTACCTGTGCTCATTGGAAACTCGAATTTACTTCTTTTTTTTTTTTCCATTTTCAATTATTTCACGCTTCGACGTCTATTCCCTTTGTGCTTCCACAACCCTTCATGCTTTCTGCTTCCCACCTTCCTGAGAGCCTTGGCTTCCCTCTTTTGCTTCCCACACTGGAAACTATGCCGTGACCAAACAAGCCTGGAATCTGACCATGTCAGAAAACTTGGCAGCTTGAGTTGTTGTTAAAGCTTGTGTTTTTTCCAACTTATACTCCTAAGATTGGGATATAAATTAATAGTTTAGGTTACAATTACTAACATTCCAAATGTTAGGACTTCGGAATGCTAAAGAATACCGTAAGCAACTTAAAAGAACAAAAAAATCACTAGAAGTACATAACCTTTCCAATGTCAGGTCTTCCTAATTCCTCGGAATAAGGGAAGCAACTTAAACAATATAAAGACTCGATTTAAAAGAACATGTCTTTAATATTCGAAGCCAATTAAGTAAAGCCATTTATAGAATTAGAAGGAAATATTGGGAACAGGTTATTTATATGCAGTCATTTAACTAAATGTCTTTAATGACCATTTACTTAAGATTTACACGAATGAGGGAAATGCCACCCATTTGGATTTATTAAAAAAGTAGTCTCAAGACCCAAATCTAAAAGGATAAGAAGTCAATTTTAAAAATTCACAAATTCTATCTTGCGCAAACATTATTAAATCCCAAAAATCTAGTAAAAAAACCTCATAATTTGGTCTTCAAAAAAATTTCATCTAGTCACGTACTGTACAATAAAGGCATTACAACTGATAATGATTTTCGATTAAGTACATGTTGCATGTAATTTATGATGGCTGCATTCAAGTTGCCTGTGTTGGTTGGAAACTCAAATTTTCTTATTTTAAATTTTGTCATTTTTCAATTATTTCACGATTCGACGTCGATTCCCTTCTGGCATCCACAACCCTTTACACTTTCTGCTTCCCACCTTCCTGGGAGCTTCAGGCTTCCCGCTTTTGCTTCCCATACTGGCAACTATGCTGTGACCAAACAAGCCTACAATTTGGCCATGTCAGAAAACCTAATTGCTTGACTTTCTATTAAACCTTATGTTTTTTCCAACTTAGACTCTCAAGATCGGGATATAAAGTAATTGTTTAGGTTACAATTACTAACATTGCCAATGTCGGGGCAAAATCTTCACTTCCAAACGAGGAGCAATTTTTCCAATTTTAAAAATTTATAAATTCTATTATGTGGAAACATTATTCAATCCCAAAAATTCTGTAAAAAGTCTGATAATTTTGTCTTTGGACAAATTTCATCTAGTCAGGCACTAATCAAGGCAAGCATGACAACTGACAATGTTTTGCCTTTAAGTACATGTTGCATGTAATTTATGATGGTTTGATTCAAGTTGCCTATGCGGGTTGGAAACTCGAATTTACTGATTTTAAAATTTTGTCATTTCTACAATTAATTTAAGCTTCCCTGTCGATTCCCTTCATACTTCCACAACCCTTCAGACTTCTTGCTTCCCAACTTCCCAGGAGCCTTCGCTTCCCGCCCTGGAAACTATGCCGTGACCAAACAAGCCTGGAATTTTACTACATCGGGATTTAAAGTAATTGTTCAGGCTACAATTACTAACATTCCCAATGTAAGGTCTTCGGAATGCTAAAGCACAACTGAAGCAATTTAAAAGAACATAAAAAACCACTAGAAGCACGTAACCTTTCCTTTCCAATGTCAAGTCTTCGGAATTGCTAAGAATAATAGAAGCAACTTAAATAATATTATGTCTCAATCTAAAAGAACATATCTTCATTATCCAATGTCATTTACGTAAATTCATTTACAGAACTACAAGAAAATACAGGGAACATGGTATTTATATGCAAATTCATTTAAGTAAATGTCTTTATTGCCCATTTACATACGATTTACATGTAAATTGAGAAATACCCCCATTTGGATTTATTAAATATAATTTCAAGACACAAATCTAAAAGGATAAGAAGTCAACTTTCTAGTTTTAGTACAAAATTTGACATTTTCTGGTCATTCTAGGTCGGGTCAAAATCATGACTTCCAAAAGATGATGTATTTTTCCAATTTTCGAAAGTCATAAATTCTATCATCTACAACATTTGTAAATCCCCAAAATCTGCTAAAAAATCTCATAATTTGGTTTTTAAAAAAATTCATCTACTCTAGCATCTTTCAGCATAGGCATTTCTTCTGACAGTGATTTTCCTTTAAGTACAAATTGCATGTAATTTACGATGGTTCGATTCAAGTTGGCTATGCTAGTTGGAAACTTGAATTTGCTTTTTTTTTTTTTCATTTTTTCAATTATTTAACTCTTACCCGTTGATTTCCTTATGCTTCCACAAACCTGTCTTTGGTTCCCATCATCATGCTGGAAGTTCTTATATTCACTTCCATCAGCCATACCTCTGGCAACCAATCCGGCATCTCGGACACAGTGACAGTGACCTCACTCCACATTTCCAGGTCCTTCGACGCTATATTCCAGCGATACCTGGCCAGAGTCACCGACGACGGTACAACTCCCTCGACTGAGCCCGTACAACCCACCAGAGACCGTACAGATCCCTTGCTGGAGGGATTCTACTGCTCGAGATTTGCATTAGCCTCCATGACTAGATCATTCGTATGAAGGAGGCATGAGCATTTCATTGGAATCCTCTGCTGGTGTGTCAGATTCCAGTAAGGGGTCCGACGGAATGCCAGGTGCGTTACACTAGACAGAAAGCTCACATGAGGAACACTCTCTCCTCAACATCCCGAAATACTCTCCCATGTTCAGGCCCACTCTCTTCCATATTGATACTAGCCAAAACCACTCACTCTCCCATCCGTTTCCCCAACGTTTCTCACTATCATCCCTTTATTTATAGGTTTGTTTTTCTTGAATCCATGCAATCCTCTATATTTTAAGGTTTCCTGTCAATATGAGTTACCGTGTGGAGTCACTGCTGCCCATGCATAGCGCCACCATTTCTATTGTTCTCACTTTGATGCTCTCAGCTTCTAATTGGGGTTACAGTTACCTTTCCGAAGGTGGCCTAGCTATATTATGTTTCCCATCAGTAATTCTAATTTCGTTGCTTTGTTACATGCATTATTTGTGCAATTGTTTTAGATCTAAACATTCTTAGACTCATGATGGTTTGGATTTTAGTCTTCTTAACTATTCGAGCTACCCATAACATATTTTTTAACAGATTCATGTCATATTTTTGGGTCTTTGAATAATCTGCATCTGCATTATGTTGAAAGAGGGCTGCTCCAAAGTTCCATTGCATGGAACAAATCATCCAAAGCCCTCGAGGCATTCATCTAAATGCAGATGAGGACATTTTTCCAATAAAAAAGATAAAATTCTCGCACATAAGGAGGATAAAGGAAACAAAAATAGTAGTGGTTCCATTAATCATAAATCATAACAGAATTAGTAGTAGTGCCATACTGATTTAGGAACTGAACTTGTAGTGGGCGCATTAATACGGGAATCTCGCGTTTATCCTCAACAATATATCAAAACTGAATTAGTGGATAATAAAAAAATTAGTAGGGCGGCAAAATCTGAGATAAAGTCAAATTTTTAGGACAGAAAAATTGCCTTAAATAGCTGTAAACCAGATTTTATTGGGGGAGATAATGAAATAGTTGGAGAGATTTTAGGGAGAAAAAAACAAAGTGGGAGATCAAATTAATGCAAGAAAGCTGCTAGATTTTTTGGGCGTTAGGAAATACCGTAATAAAGGAGAGGAATTTCAATTTTGTAAGAGGGCGGCAAACCTAATATAGGTGGAAGATTTTCTAAAGGGAAATTTTTTCCAACAAAGTCTTTTCCTGGGAAAAAGAAGAATGACAACAGAAAAATGCATTTTTTTGTTTGGAGAGAGAGAGAGAGAGAGAGAGAGAGAGAGAGAGAGAGAGAGGATGTTACCAATTTTTTGGGGAGAGGTCAGTTTTTGTGGGAAGTTGAATTCAGAGATTGCCATTTTGAAGCCAAAAGCACATGATATTTTGTATTTGCCAAGATACAGTTTTAAAATTCAAAATAGATATTGTAGATAAAACCTAAAATAAGCGGCAATTTCTATTTAGGGGACATTCAGCAGGAAAATTACCAATTCCGTTTTCGGCAGAAATTTAAATTTTTAAAAGCGGCAAATCCAAATTTGCAGGGGGGAATTTAATTTTCTAAAGCGGCAAACCCAAATTATTGGCGGCAAACCCAATTTTGTAGGGGAAAAACTTTTCCAAAAAAATATTTTCTTTGAAAAAGACGAATGACAACGGAAAGAAACATGCTTAGTATATATTATAGATATATATTGGTAAAAAAAACCCCAACTGCTACTTTACAAGGTTGACAACCCAACACTACTTAACTCTATTCTTGAAGGTAAGTTCCAGGCAAATCCAATGCTTGTCTCCTCGCGGTTGACTACTTTTTCCTCTACTCAATGACTTCTATACTTGATGCAGTGCCAACATGGCAGCCATGTCATGCCTAGGTGGTTTTGGTGGAGTTCCAAGGTGCAGTCCCTCATTAATGTTGCCGGCCCGTTTTGAACCTGATTTTTGTGCATCTCAATGAAAGAATTATGGAAAGTGGTAAACCACAAAGTAGTAGGTCTCTTTGAGATCTTTCCAACAAGTATTTGTGGTTGAAAATTGGACAAGAGGGTAGAGAGTTATGGCATTTTTTGTGGACTGTGTCTGTGGGTTCCCAAAACAGTCAAAGTTAGTGAGTTCCAATGCAATTAATGTTATGTTAGTCCCTAAGCTAGCTAGTGGAGGAGCTTGAACGAATTTGCTTTGGTTTTCTTTTATTTAAAGAGTTAGAATCCATCTTTAGAGGGGATTTTGGATGTTGATTAACTTATGTAATTGATGGAATATCAATTGGATTGAGCTTTGCTCCCATTTTCTTCTTATTCTTTAAGTTGTGTTCTTGATTTGTAATTTCTCTTCTTCTTCCCTCTTAAGTACCCGCATTATCTGGTATCAGAGCCAATGTTACTCTCTTGGGCTAGCTTCGATTTGATTTTCATGGCGGCATGAAGAGGTAGAGGAAGGCGTGATAACCAAATGATGGAAGATTTGAGAGATGAAAGAGATGATGAACTTCAAGCACTTCGAAGACAAGTTGAGCAACTTACCATGCGACTTGAATGCCAAGAGGCTCATAGTGAGCGAGGTAGATCAAGCCGTGGAGGTTCTAGTGATGAATCCGATGTGAATCCCTTCGCCAATACTCGTTAAGAGGCTAGGTTGGGAAGGTTCTATCGTGATTTCGACACCGTCAAGATTGACTTGTTGGAGTTCCATGGTCGTCTACAACCCGAAGAGTTTCTTGAATGGCTTAGTGCCATTGAGAAGTTCTTTGATTACAAGGAGACACCCGAAAGCCAACGTGTGAAGCTTGTGGCTACAAGGCTTCGTGGCTACGCTTCAACATGGTGGGATAAGGTTCACGAGATGAGAATCCGCAAAGGAAAGCGTAAGATCTCTTCTTGGGAGAAAATGAAGTCGAGGCTTAAGGAGAAATTTCTTCTGTTGGATTTTTCCCAAATTATATTTTCTCAATTCAACAACCTACTCCAAGAATCCAAGAGTATGTTGGACTACACTGAAGAATTATACAAACTCATGGCTCGTAGTGATATTCAAGAGGGTGAAGATCAACTTGTGGCAAGGTATGTTGATGGTTTGAAGTTTTCCATTCGTGATGAGATGAAAATGAACCGATCATTGAGCGTCAATGATGCTTATCAACCAGCCTTGAAGGTGGAGGCTAAGCTTTCTCGTCGTTGTGCTAAAAAGTAAGTAGATGTTCGTAGTCTCTATCCTTCTTCCGAAGGTAAATCTTCACATGGTGGAGGTACAAAGTCAAGGTCCGAATATTTCAACAAAAATTCTACAAAATCAGCCCCTACACATCAAGTTGGAAATCAGCCCAATCGTCCCAACAATTCAAATGCTTGTTTTAAGTGTGGTCAAGTTGGCCATCGTTTCAAAGATTGTCCAAAGAGGCAAGTAGTTGCCTTTGGTGATGAAGAAAATGATGATAATTTTGTTGATGATTCAAATCAGCCCATATATGATGAGGATCTTATTGACTATTCAAATCAACATATATATGATGAGGAAGATGACATACAACATGAAGAAATCGAACCCGAAGAAGAAGAAAGCTTGGTGATCCAAAGAGCACTTGCTACACCAAAGGTTGAATCCGATTATGATTGGCTCCGTTCCAATATTTTCAAGACTCGATGCAAATCTCATGACAAGTTTTGCTCCATTGTGATCGATGGTAGGAGTTGTGAGAACATTGTATCTCATAAAATGGTGAACAAGCACAAGCTCAAAACCGAACAACATCCAAAGCCGTATCGGATTGCATGGTTCAAGAAAGGGTATGAGAGTAACTTTTTTATTTCCAAGAACGAATTTGATCAAGAGACCAATGATAATGGTAAATTCAATGCTCTACTTGTTGTTGAAACTAACGAGGAGTACGAGGAACTTCAACGGCAATTCAATGAATTCATCACCAAAGAAATTGGATCCGATTGCATATTAGGTGAACCGATGGATATTGAAGTGATGGGTAAATGGAAAAATATTACATCGATTTTTTCATCCAATTACATCTATCCATTTTTATTCGATCCTACATTGAAGCTCACAGTTGATATTTATATATTCAAACATGTTCAAAATCTAGACAAATTATCACTTCTTCATGGAGATTATGAAGCAGAGTTTGATCTTGGGAAGTTTCAATTGATGATCATTCTTAGATACTTCAAGGTTCGAGGGCGAGTTTTCTTGAACCAAGGAAGTTTAGCAAATTTCAAGATCGTGTGGATGCCCCTTTTCAAGTGCTTAAGAAAATTGGGGATAATGCATTCAAGGTTGAGCTCCCTCCAAATATCAATACTCACCCAACTTCAATGTTAAAGACTTGACAACTTATCATGAAGAGCTTGATGAGAACTCATGGGCGAGTTCTTTCTCACCCGGAGATAATGATGCAGTGCCAATATGGCAGCCATGTCATGCCTAGGTGGTTTTGGTGGAGTTCCAAGGTGCAGTCCCTCATTAATGTTGCTGGCCCATTTTGAACCTGATTTTTTAGCTTCTAAATGAAAGAATTATGGAAAGTGGCAAACTGCAAAGTAGTACGTATCTTTGAGATTTTTCCAACAAGTATTTGTGCTTGAAAATTGGACAAGAGGGTAGAAAGTTATGACAGTTTTTGTGGACTGTGTCTGTGGGTTCCCAAAACAGTCAAAGTTAGTGAGTTCCAATGCAATTAATGTTATGTTAGTCCTTAAGCTAGCTAGTGGAGGAGCTTGAACGAATTTGCTTTGGTTTTTTTTTATTTAAAGAGTTAGAATCCATCTTTAGAGGGGATTTTGGATGTTGATTAACTTATGTAATTGATGGAATATCAATTGGGTTGAGCTTTGCTCCCATTTTCTTCTTATTCTCTAAGTTGTGTTCTTGATTTGTAATTTCTCTTCTTCTTCCCTCTTAAGCACCCGCATTAATACTGCACAACCAAACAGGCGCAAAAAGATTTTAAAGCTCTAGGAGATTGAGAACAGTGACCAAACAAGCCTTAAATTAAACCATTAGAGGTAAAATCGGAAAACAAGACAACTTGAAACACATAACATTTCCAATGCCAGTTCTTCGCAACGCTAAAGAATAATAGAAGCAACTTAAAGAATAAAAAAGATCTAAAGAATTATAGAAGCACCTTAAAGAATATAAAAGATCACTAAAAGAAATAACCTTTCTAAGAATCTATAGCAGTAAATAACAAGAAAAAAATCATGCAGATGAAACAGAGCAAAGAATAGCATCATAGTCTATATTTCTAGGGTTTCTAATTACCACAAAAAAAAGAAGTAAAAGAGCCGTAGAGAAAAAAAAAGAATTCGAAGACCGAATACCCTGTCAGTCTTGCCGGAAGTTCTAATCTTTTCTTTCATCGTCCATCCCACTGACAACCAATCCTGCCCGTCGCTTGCAGTGATCATTCCCTCCCAGAATGGATCATTCGTCGGAGGAGGAGGCGTGAACAAGTTGATGGAATCGTCCGCCGGTGCAATCGATTCCAATAAGCGATACAATGGAATGTCACTTGTGTCATGTTGGCTAGGAAAAAGCTCACATGAGGAACATTTGGGGTCGGAGTCCATCTCAGAGATAGATTTTGATGCTAAAAGTCAGAGGCCGAAATATAGGAAGTGTGGGTCAGTTGAACAGATTTCCAATTTTTATAGTAGTAGAAAGGGGTTGGCTGAGTCCAAAATGCGCCAATGAGGTTGAAAGAAGGTGTGCTTCTGGCGTACGATAGAAGAGGCGGCGAAATTAAATGAATAGTGTATATTTGGTAAGAAAATCTCGACTGAGAGTTGGCAATGATTTCATTTTTAATAGATGAAATGCATGGAGGACGTTATATGTGAAGGGATGCATTGTGGAAAATTTCACACATTCCTATAGCTCTTTTTCTTTAACCAACAGGTTTGATGTTCTTTGATTCTTGTTTTTGAAATGATTTGAAATTCCTAGGAAGATCAAACCAAGATCCGCATAAGAAGTTAATCTCATGAAGATTTGTAGAGTCGCTACCTAGGATTAGGACCTATGTCGCTTTAATTAACTCTATATAAGGCTTTGACTTCGCCGAGAGTCTAGGTCGTACTAGGTTACATGAGTGGAAGGTGTTAGGCACCACTCATGCACAGGAAAACCTGATCTTAAGAATCAGATCTTGCAAAAGTTTCAAAGATTTCACTAGCTTAGTCTTTTGTTCTAAAATTTCGTATGAAATCAATGATGTTTTGTAATTTCGTACAGAATTATGATAAATTTCGTATGAAATTTTATCCAGATTTGAATGTTTGAAATTTTCCCGAGATACTGTCTCTTCGTACGAATTTGAACCATTTTTGTATGAATAGTTTTGTACGAAAATGTGTTGGAAATTCATACGAAATTCCAGTTCTTCAAGAATTCTTGTTGGATTCTCTAGAACTTTTGAGATCCGGACTCTAGTGATGTTAAAGGAGTTATTAGAAACCTAATTCTAATGAATTTCCTACTGGATCTCTTTATAATTCAAATTATATCAAATTCCATTGATAATGATTGAGGAATATGGAAGAATCCTCCATAATGCTCAAGTTCTAATTGAACTTTAATAGAATTTGAATTCTAGGACCTTATTCCTGAAGTCTTATCCTATATCTAACACATTTGAGAT
Source organism: Tasmannia lanceolata (assembly GCF_043159265.1). Taxonomy (NCBI): domain Eukaryota; kingdom Viridiplantae; phylum Streptophyta; class Magnoliopsida; order Canellales; family Winteraceae; genus Tasmannia; species Tasmannia lanceolata. The sequence continues at coordinate 26,600,616 of NW_027518695.1, read as the reverse complement.
GAAAAACTAGAGAATTAGACTATAATTCTATAGATCCTCACCTAGATTTAGATGATTTTCAACTTAAAATTCCAACGAAAAGAAGAACTTGTTTTGAAAATAGTTGAAGAAGAGCAACAAAATCAATGGAGATTTTGGTGAAAATTCGGCAGCGCTTCGACTCCTCAATCAATCTTCATGGATGATTCGACGGAAGATTCAAGAAATGAGATGGGATAAGGCCTTTAGAACCTTTGTCTCCTTTGAAATTCTTCCGGCGAATTCTTTGGTCAGATTCCGCCGAGCTTTTGCAAGTGTTTCCTTTTTGGAAAATTTGGAGGGAAAGGTTACTGTAAAACTCTAGCAAAAATTTCAACCTTTTTTCCCACCCAAAAGAAGTTTCTCAAATTTTAAAACTAGGGCCTATTTATAGGCATAAATGGGAGGGAGAATTCCCGCACAAATTTTGAAAAGTGGTTAGAGATCTGATTTTCGTACGACCTGAATTTCATAAAAAGATTTCGTATGCTTTGAGAACATACGAATGAAAATTTCCTACAAAGACAAATTTCATCAAATTTCTAGAAGTTCGCACATTTTTAAATACACGAAAATAAATTCGTACATATTTAAAAATACGAAATCAATTTCATACCCCTATAAATGTATGAAAATTTAGCAAAATGTTCAACTGAGCTCAGAAACTGGCTAACTTTCTGCTGTTTTGCTAGTTTTTGGGCTTTATCTCAAGGATCTCAGGTATGCAAGGTCAGGGCTATAGTTGCAAACAGAATGGGTCAAACTTTATGCCTGATTTGAATGATATTTGAGATCAAGCAAAGGCTTTTGTGCAGGAATTCTTCCCACTCATTATATCTATAATAGATCATAGTTTCATTTTTTAGGAAACACCAAAACTCTGTGATCCTCATGCCGAAGACACTATACCACAAGGGTAAGCATAAATCCCATAACATGGATTCATTATTGGAATCATTATCGCGCCAAAAACTATTATCAGTTCGAACTTGGAAAAATGGGTGTCTACAACTGCTTGAGTATATTTTTTGGAGATTTTGTGTGAGCTTTTTTAGTAAAGGCGCTTGCACCCTCTTATCCTTGCCGGGCCCAAGAGACATGTTGCATGTATGGTGATCAGGGCCGTTGATTTTGCTAGTTCCCCGGTAGAGTGATCTAGGTTTATCCTAACAATTTCGTGGGCCGGCTGTTGCATGGGACAGAATCAACCTCTGATGAATTAAATGAATAAGACAAAATCTATTAAAAAATGAGCCTATGTGGCTGCTCTCTCATTCAACAGCTGGCCAGCGAAATGCCTTCTGCAATGGTCCCTAGCAAATCCCACAGTGATATAAATAATTAAAATTGGCGGCTAGGGCAGAAGAAATGATAATGATCCTAGTATGAAGGCTTTTTGGCCACTTAGAATATCAATGTTTTTGTAAGCCCAAGGGTACATACCTCTCTTGTTTTGTTGATCAACAAACCCAAATTGATGGTAGTTTGCTAATGGCTTCTCATGTCAACACTTGAAGCAAGTCTTAGAGAAAGTAAAGTCTTAGTGGCCATCCTTCAAGCCGGATGGTGTATCAAAGAATCAAGGAAACCACAAGCGTAAGGACAAGGTTAAAGACTATCTCAAGACAAGAAGACGTTCATGCAAGCGCCCAAGAAGATTGAAGATAAGATTGAAGATAAAGAAGAATCAAGGTTCATATAGTTTAGAATGCATTGGAGTCCTCTTGGCATTTAGTGTTTGCATGAGTTAGTGTTTTCAAAACTCTTTGAAACTTATCTTTACAACTCATAAAAGGTATTTGAAAACACATGTACAAAGCCCAAAGACCATGGCCCAAAGCCCCTTAGATGAAACTTTTAAAACCAAGTTTTTAACACGGGGCCGGTCGACCTGACTATGCCGGGCAACCGCGGAAGGCTTGCTGGAAATCCAGCAACCTCCGAAATTAAGCGGGCCGGTCGACCGGGTCACACCGGACGGCCACAGATTGGTTTTCTGAAAATCCAGAAAACGCCCAGGAAGGTCTTGGAGGACGACCGCGACGAGCCGGTCTACCACGGAATATTTTGAGCCCAAATTTTTATCAAACAAGTAGCCCTCGGCGGGCGACTGCGGTGACCCCGATCGACCGTGACAGTTTAAATTTGAAAATAAAGAAGGGCGACCGATAAGGGCGGGCGACTACCGTAGCTCGGTCGACCGTGCCGATCTGGCAAAAGAGCCGTTAAGGCCTGCGCAGGGTAGGTATACACCTAACCAGTTTATTACGGTTTTGCCCCTGAACGGTCCTAAATGAACTTGGGCTATTTAAACATCATCAAATACCTTCTTTTACACCTTTTGAACATTGATTATTGAAACCCTAGAGCTTTGTTCCTTGAAAATCAAAAGGAATCTTCTTCAAACCTCTTGTGCATTAACACTTGCATTCATTTCTTGTCAAGAGGGTCTCCAAGAGCATTTAGTTTCAATCATTTGGAGATTGTGTGAGCTTGAGAGTTGTATTTGTCTTAAAGAGGCTTGGGAGCTTTGTTTTTCTTTTCTTCCTTGTATTTGGAGTTGTGCTAGAGGCGTTGTCTTTCTTCAAGGCAGTGTGCAACGAAGAAGAGCGTTCTCGGAGGCGGATTGTAGAACAAGGGTGTGTCCCCTTGTGGGGGTGGAGTGTGCTTGTAACACTTTGTCAGGCAGCGTTGAGGAGTCTCACCGTAGTGGAGAAAATCCCAAGGAAAGACCAAGTACTTGGGTAGTGGAGTAGGTCAAGTTGTGACCGAACCACTATAAATCATCTTGTAGTCTCCTTGCTCCCTCTCTCTTCCATTTTGGTGTGATTGGTAATCTCTTTTCATTTTCTACTTTGATTATAATTTGAACAAGGGTTAGAACTAATTACGTAAATCTTATTTGCCCTAGATATTTAAGATCAAAAATTTAAAAACACCAATTCACCCCGTCTTGGTTGTTGCCCTTTGGGATTTCAGTTTTAGCTTGTAAAATCCAAGATTTATAATCCTAAATTATAGAATCCTTGTATCCAAATGGCACATAAATGTCGACTACTACCATTTGTTGGTAAAGTTTGGACAGTTACCATTAACGGCAATCCAAATGCATCACCAAGAAACTTTCATTTGTAAGAATCAAACGGTTAGCATTTATGCCATTAATCTAGCCCTAAGAACCTAATCTAATTATCCAAATTAAGAGGGTTTTACCCTCGAAATATTGGTTGATGCAATTTTTCGGTCAGGATCAAACAGTTAGGATAAACCTTGATCACTTTAATGGGGAACCATCCAAATCAACAGCCCTGATCACCATACATGGAACATGTCTCGTGGGCCCGGCAAGGATAAGAGGGCGAAAGCGCCTTTACTAAAAAAGGAGACACAAAATCCCCAAAAAATATACTCAGCCAGTGAGTGAGATTTTCCGCAATGCCTCCCTTCATATATAACATCCTCCATACATTACCTCTATTAAAAATGGAATCATTGCCAACTCTCACCTGAGAGTTTCTACCAAATATACACTATTCATTTAATTTCACCGCCTCTTCTATCCTACGCCGAAAGCACACCCTCTGTCACCCTCATTGGCGCATTTTAGACTCAGCCCACCCCTTTCTCCTACTATAAAAATTGGAAATCCGCTCAACTGACTCACACTTTTTATATTTCATAATCTCTCTTTGGGATGGACTCCACCTCCCCACCTTCCTCATGTGAGCTTGACACAAGTGACATTCCATCGGACCACTTATTGGAATCTAATACACCAATGGACGATTCCATCAACATGCTCACGCCTCCTCTTCTGGCAAATAATCCGGTCGGGGAGGAAATGATCATTGCAAGCAAGGGGCCGGATTGGTTGCCGGCTGGATGGACGATGAAAGAACAGATTAGAACTTCTAGCGAGAAGGAAAGGGTATTCGACCTTCAAATTCTTTTTTTTCTCTACGGCTCTTTTTACTTCTTCTTTTTCTGGTAATTAGAAACTCTAGAAATCTAGACTATGATGTTATTCTTTGCTCCGTTTCATCTGCATGGTGTTTTTCTTGTTATTTACTGCTTTGGATTCTTTGAAAGGTTATTGCTTTTAGCGATCTTTAATATTCTTTAACTTGCTTCTATTATTCTTTAGTGTTGCGAAGAACTGGCATTGGAAAGGTATGTGTTTCAAGTTGTCTGGTTTTTCGATTTTACGCCTGTCATGGTTGAATTTAAGCCTTGTTTTGTCACTGTTCTCAATCTCCTGGAGCTTTAAAATCTTTTTGCGCCTGTTTGGTTGTGCGGCATAGAAGTCTGTGAGTAGTGGAATAAGTAGTCAACAGTGAGGAGACAAGCATTGAATTTGCATGGAACTTACGTTTGAGAATAGAAATATGTACTGTTCGGTTGTCAACCTCGTAGAGTCAGTAGTAGGGGGTTTTATTATATATATATATATATATATATATATATATATATATATATATATATATGAGGAAAATCATTGTGAGCTTGAAGCTCATATAGCTTATATGAGCTTGAGGACCCAAACACATGGGTCCCATATTTTTTGTGGTGATCCAAACCATTCATTTGCAAGGCCCCATCATAGATAGGGTGTGTACCAAAAATCAGCTCCATTGGATCATCCTAACCCCTCCAAAAGCGGAGGGCAAAAATGGGCAGATTTGTGGCAAATGGTGTCTGTCCATTTTGTACTCCACTTTTGGATGGGTTAGGATGATCCTATGGAGCTGATTTTTTGTACACACCCTATCTATGTAAGGTCCTTTCAAATGAATGCTTTGGATCATCCTAATAATGTGGGCCCAAATGTGTTTGGGCCCTCAAGCTCATATAAGCTATATGAGCTTCAAGCTCACAATCATTTTCCTCTCTCTCTCTCTCTCTCTCTCTATATATATATATATATATATATATATATATATATATATATATATATATATATATATGTGTGTGTGTGTGTGTCTGGGATTTGCTAGTGTCCATCACGTAAGGCATTACGTGGAGCGTCTATTGCATGAGCGAGCAGCCACATAGGCTAAGATTTTGTCTTATTCATCTAATTTATCTGAGCAAAAGAATAGTAGACGCAACTTAAAGAATAAAAAAGATCTAAAGAATTATAGAAGCAATTTAAAGAATATAAAAGATCAGTAAAAGCATTAACCTTTCTAGGAATCCAAAGCAATAAATAGCAAGAAAAACATCATGCAGATGAAACAGAGAAAAGAATAGTGCCACAGTCTAGATTTCTAGAGTTTCTAATTACTAGAAAAAAAAGGAACTAAAAGAGCCATAGAGAAAAAAAAAGAATTCGAAAATCGAATACCCTGTCCTGTCCTTCCTGCCGGAAGTTCTGATCTTTTCTTTGATCGTCCGTCCCGCCGGCAACCAATCCGGCCCCTCGCTTGGAGTTATCATTCCCTTCCCGACTGGATCATTCATCGGAAGAGGAGGCGTGATCATGTTGAAGGAATCATCCGCCGGTGCATCAGATTCAAGTAAGCGGTCCGACGGAATGTCACGTGTCTCACGTTGGACAGGAGGAAGCTGAGACGAGGAAGGTGTGGAGCCAGAGTCCATCTTAGAGATAGATTTTGATGCTAAAATTCAGAGGCCAAAATATAGGAATTGTGAGTCAGTTGAGCGAATTTTCAATTTTGATAGTAGGAGAAAGGGGTGGGCTGACTCTAAAATGTGCCAATGAGGTTGACAGACGGTTTGCTTTCGGCGTAGGATAGAAGAGGCGGTGAAATTAAATGACTAGTGTATATTTGGTGAAAATCTAGAGTGAGAGTTGGCAATGATTCAATTTTTAGTAGATGAAATGTATAGAGGACGTTATATGTCAAGGGATGCATTGCGAAAAATCTCACTCACTACTTGAATCTATTTTTTGGGGATTTTGTGTTACCGGTTTTAGTAAAGGCACTTGTGCCCTATTATCCTTGCCGGGCCCATGAGACATGTTGTATGTATGGTGATCAGGGCCGTTGATTTGGCTGGTTCCTCGTTAAAGTGATCTAGGTTTACCCTAACCGTTTGATCCTGACTGAAAGATTGCATCAACCGATATTTAGAGGGTAAAACCCCTTAATTTGGATAATTAGATTAGGTTCTTAGAACTAGATTAATGGCATAAATGCTACCCGTTTGATTCCAACAGATGAAATTTTTTTGGTGACGCATTTGGATTGCTGTTAATGTTAATTGTCCAAACCTGACCAACAAATGGTAGTAGTTGACATTTATGTGCCGTTTGGATACAAGGATTTTATAATCTAGGATTATAAAACCTTGGACTTTACAAGTTAAAACCTTGCTTTTCTAAGTGGCTAAAAAGCCTTCATACTAGGATCATTACCATTTGTTCTGCCCCAGCCGCCGATATTAATGATTTATATAACCAAGGGATTTGCTAGGGACCATTGCAGAGAAGGCAATTCGCGGGCTGGCTGTTGCATGAGAGAGCAGCCACATAGGCTCACTGTTTAACAGATTTTGTCTTCTTCATTTAATTCATCGGAGGTGGCTGCTCTCTCACGCAACAGCCAGCCTGCAAAATGCCTTCTACTATGGTCCCTAGCAAATCCTCATTTTTATGGTTTCCACATGGCTACTGATATCCACAAGACCATGTTTTGATCATAAGAGGACAAACCCAGAAAAGTGAAAAACAAGGACTATACAGAGTTATAGAGTCAATTCTAAAATTAGTATTAGTTCTATTAAGTGAAAAACAATCAGATCTCTTTATTTGTTTTATTTCTTTTGGGTTATCTTTTTGTAGTTATATATGAGCTTAGTGTTGTAGTCTCAAGGTATGAACTTGCTACCAAGAGAGAATCATTGAAAATTATAGAAACTAAGGGTGTGTTTGGAAACCATTATTAAAATGGTTTCTACTGTATTTATAGGTTCTGAGAATGCAAAGAAGTCTTGAAAATATTGTTGGAATCCACGACCTGCAAAGCCAATTTTATAACTTAGGGGTTATAAAGTTTCTGACTTTGCAAACACAGCTTATTCCCCAATTCTCTGGGGAAGGCATTTAGTCTACCATAGAACTGACTTTGCAAACACAGCTTATTCCCCAATTCTCTAATTAGTCTGGCCTTCAATTTGCATATAAGTATACCACCGAAGTCCTAATTGTGCCGGAGAATCGCAACAAATGGAATATCTGTTACATTCTCAATTCTACAGAATAGAGCTCGAGGTAAATATTGCCAATTTGGTTATGCTAAAACAACAATCGAACGAGTCTATGGAAGCATTTATAGCTCGACTTAAAAGTGCTAAAAATATATGTCATTTGAATCTACAACTGACTGATTATGTTAAGCTAGCACAAAATGGGCTAAACTTAAAATTTATAAAGGAATTTGCATGGCAAAAAATTCATGATTTGTATCATTGGATTCTCAGGCTGCTCGATATTTGGTACTATTTTGTAGAATAAGTCTAAATTCACTGTCCTCCTTATACCAACATCGCTTGTAGTGACAACATTTTTACTACAAGAACAAATAACAACCCAAAAAAGAAGCAGCGTCAGTAGAGTCCCCATGTAGGTGCAGACTGGACATGTACATGAACCTCTGCTTGAGACAGCGAAACCTCTCTTGACAGCGGGACATGTCCTTCCTCTCGTCCTGACATTTGCAATTGCCGAAGCCTGTGTTCCCTTGATTGTTGTTCAGCCTCCTCCATAGTGGGATAATAATGGTGAACGACGTCACTATAGTACTGCCTTCCCCTGAAAATAACATAGTACTTCTTCCTACCCATAATCTCCCTGTTACAAGCACGTAAATAATTTGAATTACTGAAAATGTATCGGTACAGAGAAAACAATGAATACTATAATTATTGGGAGCAAAGAATGATGGTTCACAATAAATGGAGAAAGGGAACCGAACGAACCCTAACAACAAGGAATACTTTAGTGACCCAACCGAAAGAAATCAGTACTCCTTGTTCTGCAAGACCACTCCGTGGGAGTGAAGCTTCCTGAGAAACTGCGCCTGGGAGTGAAGCTTCCTGAGAAAATCCCCAATGGTGAGCCAGCAATATTTTTCAACGATGTAGATGTTAAAAAAGGATCGGCCCCTTTCCGTCTCGCGTTGATTGCTAAATGCTCTTACGGTAGGCCATCCTTAGCACTAGTTAGAGAAACCTTGAAAAAGAAACTCTACCTTGAAGAAGACCCTGTTGTGACAATAATAGATCAGAGGCACTTACTAATCAGGCTAGGAACAGATAAGGACTTTATGGCAGTTTGGGAAGCAGATAACATTAAAATCCAAGGTCTTCTTATGAGATTCCCAAGGTGGACTCCCGATTTCTCCCCGGGAGAAGAACCCCCCTGTTGCTCCAGTTTGGATAACCCTCCGAGGCCTACCCTTATTTTGCTACAATGAAGACTTCTTGGTCTCTCTTGGAGGGTTAGTTGGAAGGGTCTTAAAGATTCACGGTCCAACATCTATAGGAACTAGAACAGAAGCTGTAGACTGTGTATTGAACTTAGAATCAATGCACCCCACCCTGAAAGGATCTGGCTGGGATTCCCTGGGCAGAAAGGCAGATTGCAAAAGCTCGTTTATGAAAGAATTCCATTCTATTGCAACTGCTGCCACAAATTCGGTCACAATGACACAATTTGCAAATTCTCTCCTCTGATCCAAGTGACCCAAGCAGCTACTGAAAATGAAAAAGAGTAAGGAGATAGAAAAGATGCTAATGCACAGAGATGTACCAAAGAAGGAACAACCAAGGCCTGGGTAGAAACCTCATTCCAAAGAAAGATTGTGGAACTAATAACTTTAGCAGACAATGTCACAACTAATCCTGTCCCTCAACCTAATCCAGCTACATTAGATAGTGATGCAGATAGTCCAGATAATTTGGAGAGCTCTGATATGCAAATATCTGACCATGTCCAAGACAACCTGATCATAGATGAGTCTGGCCTATAGAATGATTTCCAAGCAGACCCTCTCTGCTTGCCTGAACCAAACCAACCCCCTGAAGCGGATCAACCTACTGCCCTCACCCAGTCAATGGATATTATCCTTCAATCCTTAGCATCACCCACAAATCTATCTACCTTAGAATTAGACACAGAAGCCCATACCCTCCTACCAACAGGCTCAGCTAACTCTTCCAGACCCAAGCAAAACCCAAAGCCAAAATAGGACAAAGGACAAAAACCCTCTACCTTGCCTGTATCTATTCCCGTTAAATGGTCAAAAAGCCTCCTCAACCCTGGCCCAGCTTCAGTAGGTTCAATCCCATAAAAAAAATCCTTCGTATTCAGAACTAATAGCAGGAAAATAACTTTTTGATGTTTGAATACAAGAGCTTTCTGAAAAAGTAAGAGAGGACAACATCCGAATTGCTATCCTTTTAGATAAAGACAGCACTTTGCAACCCTCAGAAGAACCTATGCAAATCCTTACTCCAACAGAATTTCTATTGTTCAGTTGTCCAACTGGTAGCTTGCCTACTCTACCTCCTGAAGATTCATCTTATGGCACAACTCTACCTAATGCCTCATCAGACCCTTCACTTGCAGCTCTTCCAACTGAAGATCCTTTGCAAGACCATGTTCCCCTAGAACCCTCATCAGACATTGTCCTAGCAGTTCAAAATCTTCAAGAGACTCCAAGAGTGCAGAAAAATAAACAACAGAAAAAAATGCAAGCACCTCAACCCGATCAGAAAGACCGTCAGAGAGGCCGTCAGGAAGGCCATCAGGAAGGTATTCTCCATGATAGCGGCATTATATGGAATACCAGGGGGGTTAGAAATAGCCTCTCTCGGAGGAGACTGAAAGTGATATCAAAGATGTACAACCTTAGCTATATAGCTTTGATGGAACCATTAGTAAATGATCAGGAAATTCAAAACCTTGCCAAAATGCTGAAATTCGAGCATTCTTTGACTAACCTCACTGGTTATTCTAAGATTTGGCTTCTTTGGAACAAATCTCTTAGTATGAGACTGGTATCTACCATGTTTCAAGCCATGTCAGTTGAGCTAACTCACCTCCAATATGGAAGTGAGGCCTTTCTCTCTCTCGTCTACGCCAGCTGCTCTATGGTAGAGAGGAGAGAGCTCTGGTCCTATCTTTGTGATTGTAGCCAGGTATTTCACACGGCCTGGTTGGTGGGGGGGACTTTGATGCCCTTCTTAATGCTAGAGAAAAATTGGGTGGGAGGCCTCCAAACCTTGTTTCCTGCAAGGAATTTCAAGGAGCCATTGATGATGCGGGTTTGATTGATGCAGGCTTCACAGGATCGAGATTCACCAGGTGTAACAATCAAAGAAATGGAAGTTGTGTTTGGACTAGGCTTGATAGAGTGCTCCTCAACTCCCAATGGCTGAATGACTTTCAAGCTACCACAGTTACCCACTTATCTCGTACATGCTCTGACCATTATCCACTCCTAATAAGCATCCATGCTCCATCTTCACCAATCATCAGACCATTTAAATTCCAAGCCATGTGGACTAGGCACGCCCAATTCCAAGCAATTGTAGCTGAGGCTTGGTCTATCCAAGTGGATGGAAACCCACTGGAGGCACTATCCGTAAAACTGAAAAATACCAAAAGAGTCCTAAGAACCTGGAACAAGGAGATATTTGGCAATGTTTTTCAAAACATCAAAAGCCAGGAGGATGAGGTCCTGAAAGCAGAAGTTGCTCACCAAGGCAATCCAAACCAAGAAAGTATTGAGGCTCTAAGTAGGGCTAGATCAAACTTGAATGAAGCTATTCTCCACGAGGAAATCTTCTTGAGACAAAAATCAAATGAGAAATAGCTCAAAGAGGGTGATCAAAATACCAAATTTTTTCATGCTTCAATGCAACACCAAAGAAGGGGAGTAGGGATCACCAAAATCAGACATTCGGGAGAATGGATTACAAACAAATGCAAAATCAAAGAGCTAGCAAGAAAACACTTTGAAAAGGCCCTATCAGAAGAAGGTTCAAGGCAGAATCAAGAATTACTTAATCATATCCCCATGATGGTCTCTACCGAGGACAACCAAATGTTACTGGCCCCTCCCTCAGAGGAGGAAATCAAAGTCGCCACTTTCAGCATGCCTCAGCAAAGCTCTCCAGGACCCGATGGGTTCGGTGTGCTCTTTTATTCCACATGCTGGGACACTATCAAATCTAATCTAGTGGCTGCTTCCAAATCTTTCCTGGCGGGAGGTAAATTACCTAAACACTACTCATCTACATTCATTTCATTGATCCCAAAATTGGAAAACCCAAAAGATTTTTCAGGCTTCGGACCCATCAGCCTTTGGAACTTTTGTCATAAGATTTTCTCCAAAGTTTCTGTATCAAGACTTGCAAAAGTATTGCCAAATCTAATCTCCCTAGAACAAGGAGCTTTTGTCAAAGGCGGGTTCATTTTGGACAACATTGCAATCGCTAAAGAAATGATGACATGGTTGAAGAAAAAAGTAAGAGGAAGCAATGTGATGCTAAAAATAGATATGGCCAAAGTATTTGACAGACTCAAATGGAAATTCATGCAAGATGTGTTAGAAAGGTTTGGATTCTCTAACCAATGGAGAAAGCTTATCGAGGAGGCTACCCAAAGTTGCTGGTTCTAAGTCATCCTGAATGGTGAGCCCAATGGATTCTTCAGATCTTCGCGAGGATTGAGACAAGGAGACCCCCTGTCCCCCTGCCTATTTATTCTAGCAGAGGAAGTTCTAAGCAGAGGGCTCTCCTCTGTTTTTAGAGAAGGCCGAGCAACATATTTCCAAAGGACCAGAGGTAGCATCCCGATCACTCACTGGTTGTTCGCGGACGACACCATAATCTTTTCAAATGGGAGTAAAAATAGCCTCAAGCAAGTCATGTCCTTCCTCAGTAGATACGAGCAAGCATCAGGCCAACTAGTTAACAAATCAAAGAGTTGATTTGCTGTTTCTGAGAAGACCTCCCCATCTAGAAGAAAAATTATCGCAAGCACAACTGGATTCACCAATAAAATATCACCAATCACTTACTTGGGAGTACCTCTCTATGTAGGGCGTGTGAAATCCAGCTTCTTCGATGATTTAATTCAGAAGATAAGAAGAAAGATAGAGGGCTGGAAAGGTAAACTACTTTCCCAAGTTGGGAGATTAGTTCTCATCAATCATGTCCTGTCAAGCACTCCTATTCACACATTATCAGCAATGTGTCCTCCCAAAGCGGTCCTAAAGAGAATAGCGAACTTGTTGTCCAGTTTTTGGTGGGGCAGCAGTGATCAAGGAGCCAAAATGAACTGGGTATCATGGAGTCGCATATCCAAGCCCAAAGTTGAGGGCAGCCTGGCAACTAAATCCCTTTCAGAACTAAGCTCAGCATTCAGATTAAAGTCTCTTCACCTCCTTCACTCTAACAACTAGTTATGGAGCTCCCTTATCAGATCGATATACTGCAGAAAACATCACTTGAATTTAATTCAACCAACTTGTGGTTGTTCAAAAATGTGGAAAAAAATCTTATCTGTTCGAGTTACTTGGATTCAAAATTCGAGATGGATTGTTGGAAATGGATCCATCTCTTCTTGGGCTGATCTCTGGATGGGTAGCACCCCATTATTCTTCTTGGTTGAAAATAGAGAAGACATAAACATCACTCCTACCATCAAAGACATTCTTCTTCCATCAGGGGGCTGGAACATGGAGATCATTGAACCTCACCTCTCGACAATCTGGATTGAGGCGTTGTTCAACACCAGGCTCCAATTGAATGAATCTCCATATATTATGATTTGGTGTCCCTCCCTATCAAGCACCTTTAGCACCAATTCAACATGGATCGTCAACAGGACTAGAAATAGTAATGTGAACTGGGCCTCACCAACTTGGGGATCTATTCCTCCAAAAATTAGTTGTTTCCTCTAGAAAGTTTTCCAGGAAGCCATTCCATAGATGAAAGAATAAAAAGCAAGCACATTCAGGCGCCATCCAAATGTGTTTGTTGCTCGATCCATAAAGAGGAAACCATGAACCACCTATTCATTGATGAGTTCCAAAATTCGTTAATGTAAAATGTAAATTATTCATCTTCTAAATCATCCAATTCATCGAGTCATGTCGATTCATTCAGATTATTCCGCGGCGGTCAGAGTTTTCCAACCTTTGGAACTTCAATCTGATCCAATTTCAGTCTATCAAGACTAGAATTATAAGTTGGTGGAAAGCAGGAACTAAAAGAAAAACTCTAGCAACCCATCTATTCAGCCTCACAGCGCCCATCATAGCTTGGGAAATTTGGAAAGTGCAGTGTAGCAGACGAATGGAAGGAAAATCCAATTCCACCAATAGAATCATCAACACCATTTCAGAGGGTATCAGAAACTTGGAATGTAGCCATTCTCCTCTCAAGGAAAACAAACTTGTTAGACGTTCTTTCTCTGTCCTAGCTTGGCATTTCTCCTTGCTGTCAAAGGATTCAAAAGGATTGCTAGATTCTATGGAAGAGACCCCCTTAAGGAACCCTTAAGCTCAACATAGATGGAGCTTCGAAGGGGAACCCAGGAGAAGCAGGTGGAGGAGGAGTTATTCGAAATGAAAAATCAATGGTTATCTTAGCTTTCTCTCTTTACTACGAGAAAGGCACTAACATGGTTGTGGAAACCCGTGCTCTCTTGGACGAGCTCCGCTGGTGCAAGGCCTTTAATATGAGCAAGATGATCGTGGAATCAGATAGTAAAGTTCTAATCGATCTCATCGACGGGAAAGGGCAAATCCCTTGGGCAATCCAATATCTCTTGAAAGAGATTCAACCACTCCTTTGCATTTTGTCTCCCACTTGCAATCACCAATTCAAAGAGGGAAACTCAGTTGCAGATGCCCTTGCAAACTTCGGCTGCTCATCAAGATCCAATTTGTTCTATCCCTCCTGGGCCTCCATGCCTCGCTTGGCAAGAGGGGAAGCAAGATGTGATGCACTTGGCCTTCCCAACATCAGAAGCAAGATCAACTAAGGGCACTCTCCCTTATAAGCATGGAATGTTGTCTTTTTCCTATGGCTTTTGCTTGCTATTTTGTCGAGTTAGAGGCTTCCCCTCCTCCTTACTCTCTTTCTAGGGCTACAGCTTCCTGTATTGATGGCTAGGAGGTTTCCCCTCCTCTTGTATGGTCCCAACTTTTTTATATATAAATTTGCTGATCCACCCCGGGGTCGTTATCTTTGTGGGTTGAAAAAAAAAATGACCACTCTGTCATCGAGAGAAGAGAAATCACGACGGCGAAGAGCTGAATCAAGAGCTAGGGTTTTTTTAGATTGGCTTTTAAGACCAAGGAGTCCTTATATAGAACTGACACATGGTTAGGGTTAGGGTTTTTAAGTTAATTAATTAATATACAATATAAGGGTGCCATTTGATATTGAAATTAATAATTGAGGATAAACTTAGTGAAAATTGGTACGCCACCGGAAAGATACGGTCCGCCAGCAGTATTCGAGGTGCCAACTGAAAGGTCTTCTGAAAATGGGTAGGCCACTGGAAATTGATGAAGCGCCAGAGGCAATCGAAATGAACAATTTGAATAGGGTACGCCACAGGAATAGTTCGAAGCGCTGCTAGAATTTTGTCGAACACCACCGGTATAGTAGACCAAATTAACCCAGTTACACATCTGGTGGGAATTCTCCCCTATTTCTGTCTAAATTTAAAGTGGGTACGCCACCTGAAATACCAAGGAAGCACCACCAGTATTTGTAGACCAAATTTACCCAGTTACACATCTGATGGGAGGCCTCAAATTCTGTCTCATTTTAAAGCGGGTACGGCACTTGAAGTACTAGGGAAGCGCCACCGGTATTTCTAATGAAATTTACCCAGTTGACCGCATGGTGGGAAAAATCTACCCAATGGGTACGCCATCCGAATGATAAGAAGCTCCGCCGGTTTTATTTACAAAAAATAGCCAGTTAAACATCTGGAGGCAATCCCCTCTATTTACTTAGGATTGCCTCTAGATGTTTTTATCTGTGGTTATATTAGTTATATTAGACAAGGCACCACATTCCATAGTACTAAAATGGCCACTCTGAAACCATAAAACATAGGATTAAAAGTGAAATTATTGCGGTAGCTTAAATAACATTTTCCCGAATACTGAGATGCTAATGTTCAATCCCAAGCACAGATGACATGATCCAAGCGAAAATATTGCGGTAGCTTAACTTACATTTCACCATGTCTCAAATTTCTATAAACGTATTTCCCATGTTTGCTTCCCGTAATCAGCTCAAGCATCAATTCCCTTCGATACAAATAAAGGATATCATCCTGCAACAAGAAATAAACATTATTTAATGACACACCGGATGGGTGTTTACAATTACACAATAAAAGATTACCTTGGTGAAATTTGGTTCCCTATAACCCCATACCCCATCACGAAAACACCGTTGTCGTTACTAAGGAATTATTGCAAAGTTAGATCTTTGTCAGTTCTATCTCCAAACATCAATATAGTATGTATGCTCACCTATTACGTAATTGACCGTAAATGATTGAGAGTCTTCACAGCCAAAATACTTTAACAAATACCTTTTGAAGAAGTCAATCTACAACCCAAAAAGATATGTAGGTTATGACAGAAAAACAAAACAAAGCGTGTTAAAGGGATCCAACCTATATACAAAATCAACTGGACTTACGGTCGGGAAAGCAATAGCCTTATGCGATCTGGACTCAGAATCTTATATTCTAAGCTGCCCCTCTTTTATATCCACCATGAGAAGGATCTAATGCTTTGTGTCTAGTAATGGAACTAAAATTCTATCCACCTGATCCATATGTGGATCATTAAGATAGGTGTCTACCAGACGGGAATCTTGGAACTGTCGTCATTTAATTCAGCATGCACCGATTCATGAATGAGCTGTAGTTAGATGTGTAGTATGCTAAATGAAGAGCGCAGACATCAAGACTTAATAAAGAGAACACTTATAGATATATTGTTAGAAAGGCAAAAGCATCTACAATTTACAACAACAACGAATTTTTTCGAGATTTGTACATGTAGAGATCGGCATAGACATTAATGACCTAAATCATGAAATTAAACTGGGTAAGCAAAGATACTCTTTACCCTCAGATTGCGATTCGTGGACAGTCAGTGCTTAAACATACTGACGGCAGTACGAAACAGTTCAGCTGGCAGAGGGATGACATTTCCTCTCTCGTGCAGTGGCTTTTCTCACTAACAAAGAGAATCTGACTGCATGAATGTTGGGAAATACAAATAAATCTCAGGCACTACATTGGATACACAAAATTCTACATGAGCTATGGAGTCGGAGCGTTTACCTGTCGTCACCATGGAAAAATTCATCTAACAAATTTATCTGGACATCAGGATCCGATGGATCATATCTACATCTCAACAACGCCCAGGGTGTCTCCAAACTCACCATGCCTCCGTCTCTCTGCCTCTTCTCGACAACAACGGGATCAACCTGCAATTCATCGAGACCTAATGATACATCACATCCTTCATCATCAGCGCACAAGCGTTTTCTCATATCCTGAGATGCTTCTCCAGCATGTAAACTTTGTCTTCAAGATGCATGATGTCCCTTTCTCTTGAACAAATCAAAATTCTTTGTCGAAATAGTCACCTTTCGTGTTGCATCCTCTCGCGGCCCAATTTCTTCCGCAGTTCCGAAATGGTTCTCTCCTTGCGTTAATGATAATTAAATCATATTAAATGTTGCAGGCATCGTTAGGTATTCTAAAAAAATATGAAAATCATTTATTCAATGGGTACCAGATGTGATAGAGAATCTAATAAAGCTACCTCACGTTTGTGTGGTTCGAGCTTTATGATGAGCTTGTCAGTACAAACATTGGGACTACCCATTCAACATTCATAAGGCAATTGGTAAACTAAAAATTTAAACCCAAGAAATGGTTAGAGTAGGCTTACCAAAGATGAATCAAGACCTCTAGCCTCTCTATTATGATAACCTTTCGAGCGATTCTCCCCACTCGCCATTTGAATATTCGTGGGAATTGTGAAGGGAAATCAGACTTAAATAACTTGCAGTGCTCAAAGCCCCACACCTGCAAGATATTAAGTCATAAATTGATGATTTTTGATAAGTTAAATCAAGAATGACATGCGAAGATGAAATGTATGCCACCTGAAAGCAGAAGGTGCAGCCAGAAAAGTTGTAAAACTTTTTAGGTTTCTTGCATATCCGGTCTAGGCTTTCCAAGAGAAATCGATGCACCATGAGCCCCCATGTATAATTTCCATTAAGTTGCAGATTATCTACATGCTCCACAAAGAGTGCACACCAGATTTCTCATTGACAAACAAAACAGTGGAAAAAAGGAACAGTATGAGGAGCTTCACCCTAACTGGTATCGATTCCTCATCCTTTTGCCCTATTATACCCAGTCAGCAGTGTAGGATCTCATCCTTTTTCTGCTCCCTTCTTTCTTGAATCTTATATCTGTCAGAGAAAAGATATGTTTCAGATTATAATAATATAGGAAACATGCATATATAGGAATTACAATAACGCAAATCATACAGATCGAATATTTGCAAGTAATCGAATCCAATCATACGAAAGCAATAAAATGTAAAGAAGAAAGAACATATCTGAATCGAGGCAAGGATCTAAATTCGTTGTCCTTAAGGAAAATATTGCCCCCAGATTTGACTCTTTGACGGTGCAAATGGGTTACTAGTGTATGCCTCCAGGATACAACGACTCCGCTTTAAGGATGTGCACTCAAGCAGCCTCGTAGCCTTGTTGCGAACACACATTATGTTGCCTTGACCAGATGGAATGAGAGTTCTTTTTATTGGGTTGAAGGACAACTTATATTTATAGGAGTTGAAGAGGAATCTTGAAGAGCCACCTGAAGAGCTACTTTTTTTCATTTTAAAATGTATTTAGAGAAACTTCTCTTCATTTTAAGTCTGACTTATTATATAAGTTAAATAAATTTTGAATTTCTGAGTAACTTTTACTTGGTAAATAAAAAAGTCATCAATTTCTACACCTCTCATCCAAATTGATAATGCTATGCCCATCTTCTTTGCAGGACATTCATACCGAAATTACCCCTACCTCCGCCGCTGGCATTGTACCCTTACCATTTAACATAGGTGATTGCGTCACCTACAGAGACAAGCGGACCGGTCAAGTTGTAGAAATTATATTCAGTTCATTATCTCCAACAGAGGGTCCCTTCCTTTCTCCTAATGTTGCAGGGGTACAAGTCCTATCATTTATACTGATGTTTTTCATAACTTCCTTTCGTTCTACAGTCACCTTACGCATACCTTGCTACATTTCCATAGATCCGACGCGAGGACGTGGAGAGACTCCTACAATTGCATTCTGGCTGCAGGAATAAGTTGAGACGAGTACTGGAAGATGTGAGCTGTTGATCCTCTTATGTGTTCCATTTGAACCATCTAACAATAGTCTCATTATCTTAATTATATTGCAATCAGGCAAGCCAGAATCGAGCAAATTTGAGAGTTTGTACCAGGGATCTCGCCCGTGCGCAGCAAGAAAGAGATGCAATCAGAGCACACAAAGATTTCTTGGTGGGGTTCCGGTAACCTTAAGTTCTCATTTTACATTCTCTTAGTGTATCGCTGCACATATATTAACTCGTTCTCTATGTACGTGCAGGCTCGGGAAATAGCTGCAATTACAGCAGAGAGAGATTCATTGGTGGGGTTCAGGTCACCTAAACTTCTGGTTTTACATTCCTTAAGTCCATCAGTGCATGTATATTACCTTCTTCCTCTATGATCATGCAGGCTCAACTGGTTCATGCTTTCGCTCAAAGAAGGGAACAGGAGCAACTACACGGGCTGGTTGAGGAAGAGGAATCTGATGAAGAAGATGAATATGAGGTGGAAGATCAAGGACTTGATGGGGGAGAGGTAACCGATGAAGAGATTTGATGGATAAGTTTGTTAATTTGGCAATTTAAACTTATTAAACTTATTTGTTCTAGCATGCTGAGCATGAAGGATACAGTAAAATTATATTCAACTTTGAAAATTAATTTATTAGACTACAATGATGTGGATCGAATATGGAGGGATAAAGAAGTTTTGTTGTATTGTGTTTGTAGTCCCCAGTATATAGTCCGGTCATATTATCCAAACTACTACGACACCACTCACATATTTCAGTCCTCCACACATATCATTTACTTCACACATGTGGTAAATGTTATGTGGTAACATGAACAATAGATACTTTTATACTATTTCGAGGACCCGGTCCTCATAATACAACTACAGCTTGCTAGGCTAAATATTTCAATACACAACAATGCAATACAAATAATGTGGGTAAACATATATTCAAACAAAACAACCTACTATCCAAACATATGTTCAACAATAAGCTAATAACCAAAACTATTCATTTACACTAAATAATGTGGAACTTCAATCATGGAAGCATCATCTTATATGAAAAACGGGGCTGCCCAACTATTGCTGGCCGGCAATCACCCATAAAAATGTATTACAATATTGGATTAAAACGATAATAAGTTATAGTGTTAACTATCGGGGATCTACTTATCGGATCGTTCCAGCATCTTCGTTTGTTGTGTCCAATTTCACCACAATTACATCTGTGGTGTACTACAGAGGTCTACCCACTTTATTTTCTCAATTTCTTTGCCCTTCCAGGTTCTCTTTCAAATTTTGGCGGATCGATCGGCAGGAATCGAGCTGCACGTTGTTGCCACTGCAACCTGTCTAGTGTTGTGTCAATCACTTCTTTATACATATCAAAAGCATCGGCGTTTCTAGAACCAATGGCGGCCATAGCATGACTACATGGTATCCCGAGAGTTTGATATGCTCCGCATGTACAAGTCCTCTCTCCTAAGTCAACTTTGTCTTGGTGAAACTTCGACTTGACCTCAAAGAGAAGCGAATCGAGAGCAAGAACATTCATCCTCCTTCCCTTCTCACTGGCAGAACTTATGATCTTAATGGCATAGGAGGTCAAAGGACCTTTCAAATAATTACTGTCGCGCCTACATTTTTCAACTGATTCAGCCGCCTTCTGCCAAGGTGGCAATAGGATATTCACTCGCATTCGTCATAACAGCACTCGAAGCTTCACATGCATTGGATGTAATAATATTGTATCTCTTCCCCTTGAAGAAGAGATTTGCCCAATCTTCCTTAATAATATTGCATATCCATTCATATGCCTTTTTATTTTTATCTTCGATATCGGCCATGGCCAAGCGACAAAATATCTTTTCTCAACATAGTAGCTGCTTTCCAAAATAAGTCATTCACATATTCGTCCTTAAAATGCTCCATCAAGTTCTCTTGCATATGTCTAAGGCAAAAGCTGTGATAAGATTCAAGGAACACTTCATCAACTGCTCTTATTATTCCTTTCTGTCGATTTGAAACAAAAGTGATGTCTATTCTCTGATCCAGTGCAAGAATTCTCACATGAAGTTTGCACAAAAACCAAATCTACGCCGGGATGTTCTCTTTCTCAACAACAGCGTACTCCAAGGGAAATATCCCATTGTTTCCATCAATCCCGCATGCAATCAATAATACACCGAGATACTTTCCCCTAGGGTGCGTACCATCCACGGTGATAACGGGTCTGACTGATTTTTTCTAAGTACGAATACAAGGACCGAGTGCCAAGAATAGACGGTCGAATGAATCATCTCTATCTTTGGATATCTCAGATAACCTGTAAACTTCCATAAAACTGACAGGGTTATCATGACAAAATTCTAAGGCATATATGTCGGTCGTATACGGTTAGACTTCTGATGATTTTCATAGAAATGTTCAAGAACTAATTCCTTCGCAATATGTGCCTTTCGGTAACTCAGTTTGATACCTCATTCAGCCTTTAAGATTTTAATAATAATATTGGCGTCAATCGGTCGACCGAATTTAGATATGCAAGTCTTAGCTGCCCAATCCGATGTGGCTTTTGGATGATCATGTCCAGGTAGTTGAGGAGTACAAGTATGTTCCTTTTGAAATCTTTTCACCTTGGCATTACCTTTGTTTGATTGTGCTTATTCTCCAGGGACAATTATCTGTCTTGCATCTAACTGAATACTTGTTCATGTTTCTAGCAGTAGCACAGAATATGAGGAGCCAGTGTAGAGCATATTCAGCAACTACTCTTTTAAATATTGTGAGACTTCGATAGACGATTCCAACCTTAAATTCATGTTCCTCAGATCCAAATAAATCACCAAGCTCATAGTTAATCATTTCATCATCGTCATATGCATTCGGATTGGAACCATCATCATATTGGCTCGAGGTGAGTAGCATAACAGAGCATTTATTGTGGCTTCGTTCCCAGTCACATTGTCATTCCGGTCAGTGGCATTGTCCACGCCCATGGCAAAATCCATATCATTAAACCCATTCATGTATTCATCATCGAGGTCATATGCATCCTCCATTAGATTAAAATTAATATCGGGAATGAAAGGACGGACCTCCCCCTTCACATGTTCATTCAAATCAAACCTACAATAAGAACAAATAAAACAACGTAATGAGAAACATTCCATTCAAGATGATATTTGCTCAACAAGAAATTACAGTGAATCATGAATTTCACCTTCCTAAGGGACGAACATAGGCTTATTCATGATCTCCATTCGACATTGGTAGGATGGGACAGCTTGAATTGGGGAGGGGTGCATGAGGTGGCGGATAAGTATCCTCCTGCATATTAGGGCTATGTTAAAGGCTGGTGCAGCGTACAAGAGGCTCGGGCGGATAAGTATCTTCTTGCACAATTGTGCAACGCACATGATACATTGGCACATAAGTCTCCTCTTGCACATTGTTGCAGTGTACAGGATGCACTGGCTAATAAATCTCCTCTTGCACATTGTTGGAGCGCACATGAGACATTGAATGGCTTTCATCTACCGCAATTTTGTATATATATATATATATATATATATATATGAGGAAATGAAGTATGTGCAGCTGCACAGATAAGCTATCTGTGCATGGCTCACAAACCATAGTGGGGGCCACATTTTTTGGGGGATCCAAAGCATTCATTTGGAAGGCCCTTCCATGGATAGGGTGTGTACAAAAATTCAGCCCTGTAGGATCATCCTAACCCAATCAAAGTTGGAGGGGAAATTCGATAGACACTGTTTCTGCCCAATTTTTCCCTCCACAAATGGCAGGGTTAGGATGATCCTAAAGGGCTGATTTTTTGGTAAAAACCCTATCCATTGAAGGGCCTTCCAAATGAATGCTTTGGATTCCCCAAAAAATGTGGCTTCTACTATAGTTTGTGCAGCCATGCACAGATTGCTTATTTGTGCAGCTGCACATACTCCATTTCCTCTCTCTCTCTCTCTCTCTCTCTCTCTCTATATATATATATATATATATATATATATATATATATATATAATGAAATCATTCAACCCTTGCACGTCAAACTTTCTCATTACTGCAGAGAGGTCTTGGTCGTCACTGTTATCATAAAGAAATCACTTATACGGATCCACGATGTATCGAAACCGAATACACAGTGAAACATCATTTTCCCTCATTTGAATCGTATTACGGATTGCAAATAAAACTTCAGAGTATTGAACTCTACGGTCTAAGATTACTGCCTTCACAATACCCCCAACGTAATCAAACGATCCATCCTCCCTCAATCATCCATCTTAATCTACCATAAAAGCATATCTACCCCCGTCCATCTTCTTAACCAATATTCTTAATATTCTTAAGATTCAATACAATATTTTTATTAAGATAAATGACAAAAAATATGCCAGTGATATGTATGGAACTGTGAGCCCTTAAACTATTATTGTAAATGTAGAAATAATGATAAATGTCTTACCCCTTAAACCCTTTCAAACTATTATATTTTCAAGGATTTGACAAATATAACAGTGCTTCAAAGGGACCTTAAGGAGAACTTCAAATGCATTTACAGAGTTTTCTACATTAACACATTATAAATATATCTTGTTTTGATAGACTTATATAAGTCTCAAGAAAGGAAACCAAATTTGATTGTCTTTCTTTAAGAAGGCTTCACATAGACCAGCTTCAAAGAGACCTTCAAATACACCCTTTGGAAGTAGGCTTCAAAGAGACCAGCTTCAAAGAGACCTTCGAAGAAACCAACTTTGCAAATATCTTGTTGTGCAAGACTTGTAACTCTCTAGAAAGGAAATCAAAGTTGCTTGCCTTACTTTAATGCCACCGTTATAGTATTCTTTTCTTTGTTCATACTAACTTTATATTAAGTAACGACGACATCTTTCTAAGGACGTCAGCGTCTTTCTGAGGACAACGGTGTCTTTCGAAGGATGCCAGAGTTTTCCTTTGTATTAGGTGACAAAAAACAAGTATGTGGAGAGTGCAGCACGCACCGCATCTCATGCATTAATGTGTCAAGATGTGCATTAAATGAATCGCCATTTTCTCGCCAAGAAACACTAAAATATTGAAAAAACGTTCATGGAAAAAGAATGATTGAGGTGTACCCCCTTCCACAAACTATGAGGAACTACGTCTGCGCTCGGATTATGTCAGGAAGGGCATTGCGGTCTTTTCCCACCCTTTTTTGAAGAATCGTGCCTGTTTCGTCGATAAGATTAAAGGTGCCCACTTTCCGTACTTTGTTGCAATTAATGCACGCATGCCGTACTTTTCTCGCTAGAATTGCACATGAATCTAAGAATTTCCATTTCCAATTTGACAAAGGGAGATGATTTTTTCACCCCCACCCCAAAATTATGAGCCCCCTTTTGACGTGAACTGTGGGCAGACTTTAACGCTTTTTGATGTCAAATCATGTTAAAAGGGAGGCGCATAATCCTAGGCTGCTGAAAAATCATCTCCCTTTGACAAATTAGCAGTGGCTATAGATGAGTGAGGGTACATTGGGAATCAGTGTTACATATAAGCAATAAGTTGGTATTTTGGGAAGGAAAACGCTAAAAAGTAACTCACTTTTATCCTCCTTCCTAAAAGACACTTATTCTGCCAATTTCCCAACTTCTCTCTTGTTTACCTGATCGGAATGACAACCGTAAGTCTGGCCAAATGGCCTATAAAATGGATAGTTTTGATGAATCAAATGTGAGACTCATTAAGCAATAGAGGAGCATAGTATTAATTGTATTACAATGAGGTCGTATTAGAATATATCAAATGTGAGACTAATGCTATAGTGTAGCATAATATTAATTGTATTACAATGAGGTTGTGTTAGAATATATCAGATCAGATCTACAAAGAGTTGACCATTGGATTGTTTTGGTAAAGGTTCAAATAGGTTGCCCCAACTGAAGCATTGCCATTACATAATTTTTACCGTATTTAACGGCAAAAATATAAACAAGGGTTAGTTGTTGGACATTTTCCTTTCTTTGGGTTTCCAAAGATGGAGTTTCCTTTTTGGATTGAAATTCTAGAATATATTCTATGTCCTAGAGTTGCCAGATAAAGTTGTGGCTTTGCATTCAAGCAACCTGTCATCATATATTAGCAACCCTTAAGTTTAGTAATGTTTGAAGTGGAAATTGTGACTTGTACTAGTTGCTAAATTTACACCTCAGAGGCCAAACAAATTGAGCACTTTAGAATAGAAGTTCTATCGGAGATTGGCCTATAAAAGGAGACCGTTGGTCTCTCTTTTTACACACTATGAATTTGAGAGCAATCGAGAGATTGATAGTTAGCTCAAAGAAAGGTTTCCCATAGACCGACTGGTGTGCGAAGAAAGAGAAGAACAAAGGGGCATTTCTGGGCCTTCGCTGTGGTCGGAAAAGCTACGAGGATCTTCGAATTATATATGTTCAAGCACAAGCCATGGTGAAAGGTAAATCACACCCATGTTGAAAAAATCAAGTTTTTCTTTGTTTTCATTGCACAAGATCCAAAGGGTGAAGGAAGGTTAACCTCTTCCCGCAAAATCGCTATGCGCAGCGGAATAAAAATCACATAGAACTTAAAAATTTTCTTTTCGATCTTGCAATTGCCCAAGATCTTAGAGTCTAGATTAGTTAATTATGTTAATCAAACATAAATAAATACCTCTTTGAAGAATAAATCAAGGAACCACGCTGCTTGATCTACTCTTCGAACGGTTGCGATCGTACTGAACGCTGCGAACCCTGCAAGTTGAAGCGATGGATTCTTTTTCATCGCTTGTCTGATATAATCAGTACCTTTATTGTAGAGAACAGAGAAATTGATTGGAAGCCTTTCTCTTTGAAACTATTTCAATTGGAAAGAGATAGAGAGAGAGATGGAAAATAATTTTCCAAGGGGAAAATCAAGGGGGAACGAATTGTGGAGTATTACTCACTCCAAAATTCATTCAGCCCTCTCTCATTTATAGAAAGTAGAGTTTTCGTTTGATAAATCATTGTTTCTCTCTCCCAATTCCAATCCAATTGAGAAACCAAGTTGAATTGAGACTCCTCGAGTGAATGGGACTCTCCTAAATATCCAAGGCTGTGTGTGGGGACACTCAAGATACATGAGAGAATGTGTATAGATGCCTCTATCCAGCCCTTATGGCCTTATCTCATAAGAGTTGGTGTTGGAAACAAATTGCTTGCTTTGTACATCCTACAAGTTAACAATTCTTATCCAACAAGGAGTTGAGTGCAACTCAAAGTCCATGAGCAATTGTGACTCTTTTCCCCAGCTCTCCAACTGATTTAGGAGTGTTGTGGGCCTCACAAACTTTATCCAAATTTGTAGTCATATCCCAATTCCCAATTCCATTCCAATTCCGCAACTTTTACAAAACTGGTTTGGGAATAACTATCCTCATTTGGATTACACATTATTATGCTTATTATTAATCAAATTAATAATACATAATAATGTATAATAATTAAATAATTAATTAACAACTCACATCCAATGGATCCTGATCCGTTTGGATGTTACCGGGCTATTCGAGTTATGAGTGGGATCGTCGCAGGAATCCGACGGTCGATCCTGTAGAATCCTATGGTGGGCCCTACTGCGATCTCTCTGTAGTTAAAGTACACTCGCGTTCGGCCAGTGGCCTCCATCGAGATGTAACCCTGAAGATGTTCATCATATCATCTTACCCCTAATCACATCATGTATGTGCAAGTCCTTTCTTTGTAACTACATCTACTGAGTTGAGTCATATAGGAGGTGGACACCATTTACCCCCTTGGCCCACTCTTGGTATACCATTTTGGTCAAGCGGTGTTCAGCCTCTAAATGCATTTGTAAAATCCTTTGAAAATAATTCAATGTTTCATAAAACTTTTCGATAAACATTTTATCAAATCCGCCTGGCTAGGCTATTTAATAGGCCTACCGCTCTAACAAAATTGTAGATGTCATTCCCTAAATTTTAGGGCGAAGAATCCCTTGTCGAGTATAACTATTGCTCTCGAGATTTTATTCTAGGATATAGCTTTATCCGAATGTGACTCAGAAATAGAATCACTATAAGATAGACTAAGACCCTAAAATGGGCCGACAGACCAATAAGAGCTCTCAGGTCTATGGACTTGTGAAGGGTCCGGTCTGGAAGGACAACTTAATACTTTCTTGTCCACAAGTTGTTCTTTATTTTATCCGGTTCGGTTGCGCGATCCAATCGTCGCACCCACTCTTCTTACTTAGGGTCCACTACCAAGATGACCGAGATAAGTCACCTCATGACACATGCTTGTAGGCTCTCTTTCCTAACTAAGAACTATTAAGGCTTGCATAGAACTGAGATGCCATATCTCCTTGCTCCCTTGGATCTGTGAATCATTTGAGCATGTCATTTCTATAATGCTACCTAAGGACGAAGATGTGTCAATAAACAAGCACATCATATACATTCATTATTATAATTACTCATTCATGTCATGAAATAAATCTTTATTGATTAGAAAATGTCATTTTACTGGCTTTTCACGGCATATTCTCTAACAATCTCCCACTTGCCCTCAAAGCCAGTCATGCATGTATCTTAGACCCATTCCCTCCAGATGCCTGTCAAATACCTTTTCACTAAGGGACTTGGTCAAAGGATCTGCCATGTTATCCATTGAAGCTACTTTAGCTATGGCCACATCCCCTCTGTCGATAATCTCTCATATCACATGATATTTCCGAATGACGTGCTTTGACTTCTGATGAGACCTTGGTTCCTTTGCTTGAGCGATCGCCCCACTGTTATCACAATACAGCGTAATAGGTCTCTCAACAGAGGGCAGGGCTCCAAGTTCGTCTATAAATTTCCGCAGCCAGACCGCCTCCTTCGCCGCATCACTCGCAGCGATGTATTCTGCCTCAATCGTGGAGTCCGTCGTGGTATCTTGCTTGAAACGCCTCTATGAAACTGCTCCATTAGCTAAGGTGAAGACAAAACCTGATGAGGATTTCATGTCGTCGCCATCTGACTGAAAATCCGCACCGGTATATCAAAAAATGACTAATTCATCTCCTCCATACACTAAAGAGTAATGTTTAGTTCTTCTGAGGTAGTTAAAGATATGCTTAACTGCTGTCTAATGCTCTAGACCTGGGTTTGATTGATATCTACTAATCACACTTACAGAGAAACAAATATCTGGTCTTATACACGACATGGCATACATCAAGCTTTCCATTGCCGAAGTGCAAGAAAATCCTGTTCATTTCTTCCTTCTCTTCAGATGTCTTAAGAGACATCTTCTTAGAGAGCTTAATTCCATCTTAAAAGGTATTAACCCTTACTTGGAATCTGTCATATAATACTTGGCCAATATCTTATCTATGTAAGTTTCCTGTGATAGTCCAAGTGTCCTATTCCTACGGTCTCTAAATAATTTAAAGCCAAGAATATAAGACGCTTACCCAAATCCTTCATAGGAAAGGTACTAGATAGCCATACCTTTGCATTAGACAACATTCCAGCATCATTCCCAATGAGTAGAATGTCATCTACATACAAAACAAAAAATGTCACGGAACTCCCACTTACCTTTTTGTAAACACAAGCCTCATCTATGTTTTGTGTATAGCCAAACTCTTTGACTTCTTGATCAAAATGAAGATTCCAACTGCGAGATGCTTGTTTTAATCCATAAATATATCTTTGCAACTTGCTCACTTTCTGACTTCCTTCTCCTGCAGCTTCAAAACCTTCTAGCTTGATCATATAGATATCCTCTTGAATGTTTCCATTCAAGAAAGCAGTTTTGACATCCACCTGCTATATCTCGTAGTCATAGTGTGCTGAGATAGCTATTAGAATCCTAATAAACTTTAGCATTGCTACCGGTGAAAAGGATTCCTCATAGTCAATTCTAGCCTTTTGATTATATCCGTTCGCCACCAACCGTGCTTTGTAGGTCTCTACTTTACCATCAGGGCCTTTCTTCCTCTTGAAGATCCATGTGCATCAATAGGCTTAATTCCCTTTGGTGGATCAACTAAAGTCCATACCCCATTAGTGTACATGTAGTCCATTTCAGATTTCATAGCTTCCATACATTTTTCCGCATCGATGTCTAACATCGCTTATTTGTAGTTAAGGGGATCATTATCATTTTTATCTGAAATCATATCATACTTTCACCCAAGTAGACTAATCTATCCGGTTGTGTGATCAACTTTCTACTACGTCGGAGTGTTTGTATAAGTATAGTGGGCTCTTTCTCAGTGTTTTCTTCTCTTTCTATTGGAGTTTCAGGTTGCTCTTCCAAGGCAATCCTGTCCCTCTTGACAGTTCTTCGATGAACTCTTCTTCCAAAAGTATCGCATTCCTGCTTACAAAACAGTTTCTCTCACTTGGGTTATAGAATATATAACCCTTTATTTCCTTAGGATACCAATGAAAATACACCTTTCGGTTCTTGTCTCTAACTTATCAGCACTTATCCTTTTAACATGGGCGGAACACCCCCATATCCTCATATGATTCAATGTGGGCTTTTTTCCTGTCCATATCTCATATGGAGTAGATGGTACTGATTCAGTTGGGACACGATTTAAGATATAGAACGCCATTTGTAGGGCATATCCCCATAGAAACAGAAGTGCTTCTGTGAAACTCATCATAGACATAATCATGTCCAATAAAGTCCTATTTCTACGTTATAAAACACCATTTAATTTTAGTGTTGCAAGTGGGGTCTATTGAGAGATGATTTTATTTTTCTTTAAGTAATCCCTAAACTCATCCGAGAGATACTCTCCATCTCTATCAGAGTGAAGAGTCTTTATTCTTTTATTTAACTGATTCTCTAATTCATTCTTGAACTCATTGAAGTTTTCAAAGGTTCAGACTTACGTCACATAAGGTACAAATATCCGTACTTTGAATGGTCATCCGTAAAAATCATGAAGTATATCAGCCCTCCACTTGCCAGATGAGAAATCGGACTACATACATCACTATGTATAATCTCCAACAAATCTTGGGATCTTTCACTCTTGCCCTTGAAGGGAATTTTTGTCATTTCACCTTGAAGGCATGGTTCACAAGTTGGAAAAGGTTTCACTTGAATAGAATCCAATGGACCATCTTTTACCAATCTTGTAATCCTATCTAGGTTAATATGGCCTAATTGAAAATGCCATAGATGTGTGGGATTGGTCATATTCCTTGCCCTTTTGAGATTTGGAATATTCTGAATAGGAATATCCTCAATATTACTTGCATTTTCTAAAGCATTTACTATAAATAATCCGTCAACTAATGTACCCTATGTAATTATGAAATTTCCTTGTTTGATAAAAATAGTACTTTTATCAAAAGTTGTTGAATAACCATCAATCAAAAGTTTAAAAACTGAAATCAAATTCCTTCTAATGGAAGGTACATAAAGACAATTGTTTAAACGTAAATATCCTCCTGAAAATGGTAGTAGTAGATCAATCACAGCTTGGACGATAACCATTGCATCCGTTCTAACTTGTAGGTAGAGCTCGCACAAAGTCAACCTTTTCCACAATTGAAGCAAGCATCATTGATATTGGTTGACTTCTTGAAAGTTTTCTTGTTCTTGACGTTAGAAATATTTTTCTTAGAACCCTGGCTTTTACGCTTTCTTTTTCCCTTGTCTTTCGGTTTGGGAGTTGAGACTACATTAGTTTTAACTAAGAAAGAGAACTTTTTTATTCTTTTTTTGAAGTTCCTCAGTAGATTGAAGATGATTGAGCAACTCTTTCAACGTCATTGACAATTTGTTCATGTGGTAATTCATGACAACGTCATTGAATGATGGTGGTAGGGATGCTAACACCATGTCGACTTGCTACTCTTCATCTAATATGGCTCCTAAAACTTCGAGCTCATTTAGATAGCCCATCATCTTCAACATGTGATCTCTAATTGGGTTTCCTTCCACCATTTTAGTGGAAACTAGGCCCTTAATTACTATTTGTCTGGCACTGCGATTTTATTGTCCAAACATCTCCCAAGATTGTACATTATATCCATGGACGAAGCCATTCCGACATGTTGTTGTTACAACACGCGACATTGACCCAAGGATATAACACTAAGCCATTTGGTCATTTTCATGTCATTTTGTGGTTCTATCCCTAACATCCTGGGGAGCATCGGGACCAGGCAACTAGATGCCTTAGTAGTCACGACCCAATGAACTTTCTCTGCTGTGAACATTAGGGTTAAGTTCCTCTTCCAGTCCATATAGTTTGGACCAGTAAGTTTGTTGTCTTCAAGAATCCTAGCTAATGGATTGAAGGATACCATATCTAATGCAAAGAAAAGAGGCACAATATAAGTAAAACTAACCATTTTAAATTTATCATGACATGTAACCATTAGATTTGGATTTTTGATCTACAATGGTATTGCTCATATCTTGTCTCATTTATGTGCCCCTCAAACACATAAATCAAGATAAATAACATGATTTCTCCAATGGGCATCGAATGCTCATTATCAACAATTTTGTTAAGAATGAGTGGATTCATCTAATCCATCATATTATTAATATGATATCCGATTTGATTTTGGCCTCCAAGCATCGCAATGTGTCTATCCTTTGGGCATCAACAGTCTTTGCTTGGTTAAGCTAACACCCACGGTCTAAGAATTATTTTACAAAATATACTAACTTCTGCTTTGGCATATGACTAATGTATTTTGCAAATATTCCTTATCATTATAGGAATCTATTAGTTACTCTAGATAGAAAATCAAGATCGGCTTCTGCTTTGGCATATGACCGTCTTGTTCTCTAAACTAGCCAACCAATAGATGGCTATGGAAGGCCATGGAGATTAATCATTTCGATTTAAATCCCCAGTTACAACTTAATATTTTATAACGAGGGTTTCTTTTAAGTGGGAAAAACTTATTCCTATGTATGCATATAAAATAAACCATCCAATGGAAATACATGCATAAGGAAAGGAAAATGCAATCATCCATCACACATCCAAACCATGAAAGGTAAAACAACCACATCCATAAGCTTAATTTTGGCATCTTGGATTTATAGGAATTCTCCCACTAACCTTTTAAGAATTATCTAACCATTTTAGAGTAAGTTAATCCCCATAATTCAATATTACCAAAATTAAGGGTCAAATTTGGGCAACTATTCGCTATTCGCAATAGGAAAAATCCCCCGACCTCAAGGTGATTTTTCAAAGGTATTGGTACTGATATACTTCATCATATGAAGTATTTTAGATCAGTAAAAATCATAAAGAATGCGTCTGCCCTCCATTGAATTGATAGAATTGAGGTCTGCCATCATCTATAGCCTTCTTGAAGCATCGCCATGTCCAAGTTCTTTGATTCTTCGATTGACCACCTAAAGAGAGTTTTTCTTTCTTCATTACTTCTGATGTAATATGAAAAAAATACCCTAGTGTCCTACACTAGCCTAAATAATATGTACATAAAAAAAAAATTCTCCATGGGAAACCAGTTACCAACACAACTGCCCAGAGGGAGTACATAAACCAATAAAATCAATAATTATTACATTGCAGACTTTTAATTACTACATTCCAGCAATATCAAATCATAAAATAAATAAAAAATATCCACAAATATTAAATTAAATAATTCTTAATTCATCCATAAAAACTATTGACATCTAAAGAAATACGATATAATCAATCCTTATGATGTCAGAAGTCACCGCAAAAAATTATGCATAAAAACAAAATCGTTTGAACGAGAAAAGCTCAAATTAGTGGTTTCCAGAAACCCTTTCAGAATAGAGTAATTTTTGAATATTTTAATTGGAGAAAAATTATTCGGACCAACATATTAGTTACTGATTATGCTTAGAATACACCCAAATAATGTTTGAAAAAATTAATATTGGGCTATAAATTTTTCTCACAATAAAACATGTAATTCCCGAAATAAAAAGTCTGCACTTCATATCTCCCAATCTGCTCATCGGATTTTGATGATTCTTGATGTTTTGGACTCGTATTTGAGTCTACTTTTTAACCATCAAGGTTAATCAAATCAAATATCACACTAATTATATCAAAATTACTTATCTTTACACAATAATCCATATGTTGATTAATTAACACTATGCACTAACAACCTCGGATAGCTGGGATAGAACGTCCGAACTCAAAGCGGATATACCGCATGATCTATCTTTGGTTAATTTAATCTCCTAATCTGAGCCCTAGTTGCTCTGATACCACTCAAATGAAGGTTAACCCCTTCCGGCAAGATCACTATGCGCAGCGGAATAAAAATCGCAAAGAACTTTAAATTTTTCTTTTTGATCTTGCAATTGCCCAAGATCCTAGAGTCTAGATTAGTTAATTACATTAATCAAACATAAAGAAATACCTCTTTGACGAAGAAATCAAGGAACCATGCTGCTTGATCTACTCCTCGAATGGTTGCGATCGTTCTGACAGCCGCGAACCCCGCAAGTTGAACCGATGTATTCTTTTTCTTTGCTCGGACTATTATGAATGTGAATAACTCTTATTCACCTCCTTAAGGTCTGGTCTAATCTAATCAGTACCTTTGTTGCAGAGAATAGAGAACAGAGAAATTGATTGCAAGCCTTTTCCTTTGAAACTATTTCAATTGGAAGAGAGATGGAGAGAGAGAGAGATGGAAAATAATTTTTCCAAAGTGGGAATCAAGGGGGAACGAATTTTGGAGTATTCCTCACTCCAAAATTCATTCAGACCTCTCTCATTTATAGAAAGTAGAGTTTTGGTTTGATAAATCCTTGTTTCTCTCTCTCAATTCCAATCCAATTAAAAAACCAAGTTGAATTGAGACTCCTCGATTGAATGGGACTCTCCCAAACCTCCAAGGCTGTGTGGGGACACTCAAGATACATGGGAGAACGTGTATGGATGTCTCTCTCTAGCTCTTGTGGCCTTATATAATAAGAGTTGGTGTTGGAAACAAATTGCTTGCTTTGTAGATCCTACAATTCAGCAATTCTTATCCAACAACGAGTTTGAGTGCAACTCAAAGTCCTTGAGCAATTGTGACTATTTTCTCTAGCTCTCCAACTAATTTAGGAGTGTTGTGGGCCCCACAAACCTCATCCAAATGTGTAGTCCTATCCCAATTCCCAATTTCGTTCCAATTCCGCTACTTTTGCAAAACTGGTTTGGGAATAACTAACTTCATTTGGATTACACATTATTATGCTTATTATTAATCAAATTAATAATACATAATAATGTATGATAATTAGATAATTAATTAACAAATTTATTAATTAATAGCTCACATCTAATGAGAGTTATTTCGGCTCCAATTTGTCTTCGAAAAATTCTCTTACTGTCTCTTATTACATACTTAACAACGACATGTATATATACATATATATATACACTTAATTAATATCACATTAATCTAACGGATCATATCTGTCTATGCAATTACATAAAATGCGGAACCCTGATCCGTTTGCATATTACCAAGTCATTCGAGTTATGAGTGGGATCGTCGTAGGGATCCAACGGTCAATCCTGCAGAACCCTATGGTACGCCCCACTGCGATCTCGCTCTGTAGTTAAACTACACTTGCATTAGGTCAATGGCCTCCATATCAAGACGTAACCCTGAAGATGATCACCAGATCATCTTACCCCTAATCACATCATGTATGAGCAAGTCCTTTCTTCGTAACTACATCTGTTGAGTTAAGTCAAATGGGAGGTGGACACCATTTACCCCCTTGCCCACTCTTGGTATACCATTTTGGTCAAGCGGTGTTTGGACTCTAAATGCATTTGTAAAATCCTATGAAAACAATTCAATGTTTCATAAAACTTTCCGATAAACATTTTATCAAATCCGTCTGGCCAGGTTATTTAATAGCTCTACCGCTCTGAAAAAATTATAGATGTCAATCCCTAAATTTTTGGGCGAAGAATCCCTTGTTCAGTATCACTATTGGTCTCGAGGGTTTGCTCTAGGATATAGCTCTATCCGAATGTGACCCAAAAATAGAATTACTATAGGATAGACTAAGACCCTAGAATGGGCCTATAGACCAATAAGATCCCTCAGGTCTAAGGACTTGTGAAGGGTCCTGTCTGGAAGAACTTCATACTTTCTTGTCCACAAGTTGTTCTTTATTTGATCCGATTCGGTTGCGCGATCCAATCGTCGCACCCACTCTTTTTGCTTAGGTTCCACTACCCAGATGACCGAGATAAGTCACCTCACGACACGTGCATGTAGGGAAGACTGGTTCTAGTTGTATACAGAAAGAGATGTCCAGTCTCTTTCCCAACTAGGAACTATTAAGGCTTGTATAGAACCGAGATGCTATAACTCCTTGCTCCCTTGGATCTGTGAATCCTTTGATCATGGCATTTCTACAATACTACCTAAGGACAAACATGTGTCAATAAACAAGCACGTCACACATATTCATTAATATAATTACCCATTCATGTCTTGAAATAAATCTTTATTGATTAAAAAATGTCATTCTCCTGGCTCTTCAGGGCATATTCTCTAACAAAGGGATCATTATGTTAATGTTTATAATAATAATTTGGTATCAAAGCCAAGTTGCAGGCTTTGAAATTAGAGAAAATTTGAGTTTTAGGTGAAAAAATTACCTATTTTTGCACCTCACCGGAATAGTAATTGTGGCCAGCATCCGGCAATATTTTTCGGTGATTGGCTGGTACCATTGTGTTCCTTTTCGGTCGACGATCCATCCCCTAAAGTTTCAAATCAATCTGATTGCCAGATAGGGAGAACCAAGGTTTTAAAGTGTGATGGAGAATTCTGTAATTTTTTCAGAAAACTATTGGTTCGTTTTTGAAATAACGGAGAAGACGACCTCATGTTTGCATCAGTAATGTTCTAAAATTATTGACATTCGTTGTTAGTTTTGAGACTTTAAGTTTCTAATATCAATTTGGTAGTTTTTAAAGAAAGTGATATTGGATGGTAGTTTCCAAAACATTTAAAGTTTCATCCATTGATAGTTTTTGGTGAAACTATCCTCAAATGGTAATTAATGAAAAGAAGTTTTATTTTCAAATGTGCGGCCTCTTAGTCTACGACTTGGCGGCGCTACAACCAGAAGGGGGTGAATTTATTCCAGACCAGAATCTTTCCGGGTGCCGGTTCGGCCTTCTATTGGCCAGTTCTTGGCAAACAGAAACTGGTTCAGAGACTCTCTAGGTCCCATCTATCTTCGGTAATTTTAGGGCCATAAGCCTAGCATTTTGAATGAAATCTGAACTTTTTGGCATATTTGGGTTTCCCTACTACAAGCTTTTTTAACCTAGTTTCCAAAAAAAATTTATAAGATAGGTTTGTTTCCCAAGGTTTTCAGGCGTTCCGGATCCATTGGCTTACGGTTTTGAAGCTATTTGAGGATCGGATTTTATAGCTCATGTGTAAATGTGCTTGTAGGCCTCCTTTGGTGAGTAGGTTTTGGACCCTTTAGGGTTGCAGTTTTCTATTTCTTACAATTGATACTTGTTTGGTCTTACTTGTGGAATGCATATTTAGTTAACCTTTTATTCACCCAAACACATATTGTTGATTATTTGTATGCCCCTACTTGGTCTTTAATCATTTTGATTCCTCATTCTTGAAGTTATGAAGCATGCTATTAATTGGGTACATATTAATTTTATCATTGGACATGAATCTAATATGAATATGTGCTTTAGGCTTTTATTTTTAAATATCCATTATATTTTATGTGTACTTTTGTGTTTGGATTTAGTTGGAGTATTTAAGAAATACTCGTACATGCTTTATGAAGGACCCTTGGATTCTTACAACAAAGTTTCCAAATGATTCCTATTGACTTTGAAGGACAAATCAAGAGCCAAATATATGTGAAAACACTAAAGGATTTATATCTTGTGAGTTGGATTATTTGTTGGCTGTGGATAAGCACTGCTGTTGCACTTGTATATATTTAGTTTCCCCTGTGCACCTAACTACGGTTTCTCCATGCTCATTATTCACATAAAAGTATTTTTTTGTGCCTATATGTAATGGATTCTTTGGATTCACGCAACAAATTTTTCAAAGGATCTCTATTGGTCGTGAGGCACAAATTGAGAGGTATGCACACTATAAGAGTTTGCAATATTGAAAATTGCATAAGGGCTTTGATTGGCCCAACAGAAGGTCTACATGTAAATGTGATCATGAATGCCTATTTCCAAATTGATCCAAACTTTATGTCCATTACCGGACCCTTATCTTCAACAAGTGAAGTTTGTCCATTACCGGACCCTTATGCTTCAACAAATGAAGCTTGTCCATTGCCGGACCCTTATGCTTCAACAAGTGAAGCTCTTAAGACAGGCAATCCTGATGTCTTAATTACCTTTATACCTTACCCATATGTGAGAAACCTTTATACCGCATAACCAAAGCCTGCCCTACTTAAAGCTTAAGTATTTAAGTATCACACCTCCCATGAGGCAACACCTCCTATAAGGCATAATTGCAACACCTTCCATGAGGCAATACCTCCCATGAGGCGTAACAATATATAATCAATTATGCGCGCACAAAAAATGGCAATAGCAACCATAATAACGTTCTCGAGAACATATCAACTTTATTTATATAAAGTAGCTGCAACCAATAGAACCATACAGTTCTACTAAACCAAGAAACTCCCACTAACCAAAATATCAAACTATAAAGTAACCCCATACGGGCAACATGGCCATTAAAATCTTTATGGCAATCATTATGTTAGTGGGTCAACAGTTATGATATGGCTCATCTTGCTATAACATATATACTAAGGTAGAACTCATATCATCTAGACAACCCACAAAAATTGCATCTGCATGGCTAATCTCCTCAAGGTAATCTGACCTACTGTATGTGAGCATAATGACCTTAATCCTTTGCAAATAACGCATAACCTTTTATTCCTGATGTCCAGTGACCCCTGCCAGGATCACTCTACCATTTGACAAGTACACTGATCGCAAAAGCGATATTTGGATGGGCATACAACTGAACGTACATCAAATTTTCCATTGCTGATATGTAAGAAATTTTCTTCATTAAATTTCTTTAGACCATTTCTAGACTATTATGGTTTGGTGAACATATAACCCTTAAAAAATTGTACTACTCCTTAGAGAACAAGCATGCATGCTAAATCACAAAAGAACCTGATTGATGTACGCACTCCATGACCAGTTCGGTATGCCACGGTGAATCTATATGCCAAACAAAAGATGTCTCAACTAGATTTTTTTTCATAGAAAATGACTGGAAATATCAATTTTGTCTCACATAAGAGACCGATATCAGAGATATCAACATTAAAACCAGGAAAATAAATCTGGTCCCACTGATCTTAAGTTAGATGGACAAGTCAATTGCAGTTTCTTCAAATCCAAAAGAGGTAACAACCTAGTCAAACATTAAGTATCATTATGTGGAATCCTATTTAAGGCTATGAATAAATTTCTTTAGTTTGCACATCAAGTTCCCTTACTCACTTGGAAAACTTATGACTGCATTATATATGTCTCTAGCCACTCAGAAGAGTAAGGAATTTCAACTTATCTATTCTTCATGAACAACTAGAGAATCCTTATGACCAGGCTATTCAGTGGGAGTTAAATTCTACTTGAGCAACAATATTAGGCTAAACTATAGGCATGAGAACATACTTTTCCTCAGAAACTATCTTTCGAGGCTCAGAACTCCCACTGGTCTTACATTTTTTTGAAACACTGCATGATAAGTTTGTATGACCCTATTGGAGTAGGATGGATAGTAAAAACAATAACCCTTTGACTTATCGGGATACCCACTGTAGTGAGAAGTGACGGTTCTAGAATCTGGTTTTTCTAATCTGCAGACTATAAGGCCTTGCTTCCGCTGTACATACCAAAACGTGCATAAGGGAGACACTTAACCAGAGAACTAGAAGAAATCTAAATAACTCTTACTAATTTAACTTTTGCATGTATCTATGCCCCTCCTGAAACATTAAAGAAGTCATCTCATCTAAACCCCACTCAGCCTTTTGAGTGTTATATGATGTCTTAAGGGCATTAACCACAAAGGCAGAAATTTAGGCAATGGGCTTTGCAAGATCATTCACCCTAAGAGCAAAGTCAATTCTCATGACACCAAAAAGGCTCCAGGAAGGTTAGCATTCCATTTCTCAAAGTTGATTCCAGTCAGTGTCTTGATGGCAAACGTAATTACCAATTGCAGAGGTGTTAAAACAAATATTCAATGCTCACAAAATCCACAGTATAAAATTATACATGAAATAACATGTATCATGAAACTTCAATGTGCAATAAAAAATCTAATTAACTTGGGCGATTAATCAGATTTAATCCAAACTGGTCTTGAAAACCTTGTAAATCCTAGTTTGGTTAGACTCCAGGCACACCACTACAATTCATCACCTACGGGCAAAATGAATTGCAACGTGTAATAGGTCATCTCTTTATTATCAGACCAAGCTTCCAGATAAACACAAGTCTTTGAAAAGTCTGCCGCCTATGGGCAAGACGAGACCCTATAAACTGTGTGCCTTGATCACCTGCCTTATGCCACCACAGTATCTTACCAAGTAGTGAGCCACCTACGGGCAAAAGCCACTACCCATGCAATTGCAATCCTTAACATTTGGAGAAAACTTGACCTTTTAAGATCCTCATATATCATCATGATTGACAGCCTACGGGCAATGACCAATCATTAAACATTTATGAAACCTGAAAAGGATTGGATTAGTAAAACGATGCCTAATAATTATAGTATTTAATACCCTGCGCTTCGTGCCGAATGTGGGATTTTTTCCAAAACCTTATCCCACGAACAATATAGGGAACATTTATATTTACTTTTAAGCATAGGGTGTTACTATAAAAAAATGTCCAAACCAAAGAAAGGGTATAAATATATCGTAACGTATAAGAGATATACATCCTTCCATTTCTATTTTAAAGAAAGTGAACAAGTGGTTAAGATACATTTGACTTTCTCACGGCACTTCATCCACAAGACCACTTTCTCCTTTAGTAACTGATTTGATACATGCACCAGAAACCAAATAATAATGAAATAAAAAAAGACGTTTTGATAAAAACAAAAGGGTGTATTTATCAAAAGCCCAGGACTTCAAAATGTCATCATCATTTTACCCTTTTAATAATGGGTGCCGCTAACAAGTGGGCGTTATTTCAACACATTGGGCATTATTTCCAAAACAACAAACCTTCACTAGAATGAAGCAAACACAACCCCTTCATGGAATCATGGCAATCACAGAATACCAAAATATGTAAATGTTCTTTACTATAAGAACGTGAAGTTGATTATGTTTCTCTTTATCTTTAATATAAATGAGGGATTGCCAACCAATGATAGAAAAGACAAGGAAACCAAAAGAGATCCTATCATTTCCCATAGCTTTTGGGCATTTGACCCTGGGAAGGATAACAGAACCCAAACCAAAAGAAAAATAAAATCTTTCCATTATTACTATTTTTAAAACATTTAGGTGTGCTTATAAAAAGTAGGGGTGTAAGAATGTAAACTATATAAAAATCATATTATAACTTATAAGTCACATTTGGAGTTTCGACCAATACTTCCAAAACGAAATTTCTTTTGCAAGGTAAAGAGGAAAGAGAAAACAGCATGACCCACGAAGTCCTTTTATTTGCTTCGTGCATAGCTTAGGTGTCTTTCTATTTTAAAATACTTTCCCCAGGCGGTTGGATCTCCCTTACAATATAATATTAAAATCAAAGCCTTGTCTTGTTTAAAGGGAAATTATAGAAGGTTAATAGAAAGTTTTTCTACCTCTTTTCTACTATGGCTCTGTTCACTTCTTTTCCTGGTGCTGTTTTCTCTGGAAAACAGCCTTTTTTTCCCCTGACAAGATAGAATTTGTGTGTTCACTTCTTTTCCAAGGAAAAATATTCTCAGATGTGGAATTTCTTTTAAAAATGACGCGGAAATTGACTTTTTCCTTGTTACTCGAGATTTGCTTTCCGATTAAATATATAGAAAAGAGGCTTTCCATGGAAAACGAAACCTTTTCCTTGACAATTTTTCTGGATTCATTTTCCTTCTGCCATGTCACTTGGAAAGGAAAGGAAAATGAAATCCGTTCCTTTCCTTTCCAAGGAAAAGAAGTGAACAGAGCCATATATAAGGAAAATGGGTTGTCCAGCTTTCCGTTTACAATAGAGGTTTTAGGCGACAAAAAGATTTTTAGGATTAACAATTTCTTGTATCCTCTGCACCTTTCTTAACGAGGGGATTTATATTCCTTTTAAGCACTCTGATAAGAGTCATTATTATGCTTCCAAAAATACCATCACTTTTGCAAAGCACCTTGTTCACCCATGTTTTGGCTAACTTAACCTCAAACGGAATTGGCAACCATGCCAACAATGTCGGTGTAGTGAAAGCTTGAAACTTTAATGGGTGGAAATACCATCAAAACGTGGAAATATCATTCGGAAAGCATGTAAGTGTATTTTGGGTTGGATTTCTTTTAATAAAATATTGAAATCAATAGTAGGTTTGATATTACATAGTATTTAAGAAGCTTTCCTTTAATATAATATTGAGATCCAAAAGTTTCCTCTTGAAACCGTACAATATCTTGAAGCTTTACTCTTAATATAATATTACATTCTTAGAAACTTTACTCTTAATATAATATTATATTCAAAACTTTCTCAAAAATATATTATCACATCCTTGTCCCAAAATTATGTTCTATGACCGTCGCCAAGAGTTGGGTACTGTCGTTTCTAATCAAAACCATGGTCTAAAATTTCGGTTTCGGTAACCATTTCTGACCCCACCGAAAACTAAAATTTTGGTCCGAAATTTGGTAATTTGGTTCGAAATTTAGGACCGAAATTCCGAAATTTCAGCTGGAATTTTGTAATACTTTAAAAAAAAAAACTAAATAATGGCATTTAATCGAAATTTCGGATAGAAATTACCAAATGGCGAAAATTGAAATTTCGGTAAATTTCGGTTTCGGTCCCCACTGAAATCCGAAATTTGGGTCCGAAATTTCGGATTTCAGTCGAAATTTAAAACCATGATGAAAACACATCCATTTTTATATCTCATCTCCGTGTGACAAAACATGGACGGATATGAATCCCTTAGATAGTATAAACAAAACACCAGTCATGGTGGTGGCCCACCTCCTTGAGATAGAAACTTCAAGCCCAAATCGGTGATGAAAATGGGTAATGAGTTCACTATGGTTCATTCTCTCTCTAACAGGAAAACTACTTTAATGATTTCAATCTTGAACACGAAAATAACTTTAATCGGGAATAATTTTAAGAGAGAAAACATGATCTAAAATCTTAAACCGAAAGAAAAACTTTGATTTTCTATTTGAAAAGTTTATAGAAAATAAGAAAACTATTGCAGCCTATGATTTGAGCACGTAGGCTCTGATACCACATGTAAAACTACTATGAGTTGCGCGATCAAAACATAAGCATGTGATTGAACAAATTAAACACGAGGAGAGATCCGGCATACATACCTCCTTTAATGGCTTTTGGTCCTTAGTGGAAACGTGGTGTTACATCCCAAGATGGTATCGCTTGTGTGCAAAATGAAAAATGTTATGGGCGCGGTCTTCTACTCTCTCCACTTTCTTATCTGTATTCCAATGGGGAGAAATAACAACCTTATGTGTGAGAGCAGGGACCAATCCCGTATTTATAAGAATATAAAGGAAACCTTAAAGCCCACACATATTATTAACCCATTACCATACCCCTTCCAACGTGAACACACGTGGCTAAGGTGTCCTAGGCTCAAAACCTTATTGATCACTAACCAGATATGAGTCGATCTGGATTACTCTTTACGATAATCAAAACATTCTCTACAATCCGGTTTTCCAAAAGCTAAAACATGAACTATGTAAGTCCATAAAAGTCTTACACCCATAGCATTAGGCTGATCAGCGCGACTTGCAACAGAAGAGTGCACTTGATTCCGTGAATTATGTTCCCCTCCAGTAATAACCTACCATTAATTAAAAAAAAAAAACATGCATGTGTATGTCATATACCTAAAACATATAAATAAATAAATAAATAAATAAATAAATATATATATATATATATATATATATATATATATATATATAAACAAATAGGTAAGTGATATATCTGCCCCCTTTGATTACTTGGGATGCCCAGGGACAGTGTACGTGGCAATCAACCCCATTGAATCTTTCTGACGTGAAGTACATCAGCCCTTATGCAGTCATTGATACACTACTACTGGGTGCCCCAAGTAATCAAAATGGGCGGATATATCATTTCCCAACAAATATTAACCATATACAACTAGGAATACTTACATTTTGCATGAATATGTCTTTCATCTGCCTCATCTCCTCGGCTAATTCATTTTCTAATACCTCACATCTAGACTTACTCGTCTCATGACGGGTTTTTTCCATAGACAAGATGGGGTTGGGCCCGAACCTAAGCAACGAACACAGCCATGTTTATTCGGACCCAAATCTTTGCTAAGGATGTTGGGCTTGGAAGCCAGGCTACACTGCTAGCTCTCCATTGGTTGTGTTTCCTAAAGCTCGCGTATTTTTTCCTACAATAAGAATGGAAATAAATTGTTAAAGAGTATCTTATCAACAAGTGAGGAATGAAAGTGAACCGTTTGGAATTTTTATCATATCATAAGAAGATGGTATGCACAGAGTAAATATACAATAGCATCTAATGAATCTTTAACAAAGCTCCCATCGTTGTGAGTACGGGTAATGATCCCTAATTCATCCCGCCCAAATGGTCTCTTCGTCTTTTCCTCCTATCATCAACATAGAAGAAAAATTAAGATTCATTAATTAAGATTAATTGCAAATTCAAGAAATAACAAAAATTCAAATTAAAAGTTACCATTTCCTCTCCAATAACAGCGAATGTCTTAGATCCCTGGTATGTGGTGTCCAAGACTGATTGTGATTTGCAGGATTTTTTGTGCTTTTAGTCTGCAATACCGAGTTCATAGTATAATTAGTTGGGAAGATCACCCTTCCAATATCATTAAAAACAAAATCACCCTTCCAATATTTAATTAAGAACTATATAAATACCTGGAACTC
Source organism: Tasmannia lanceolata (assembly GCF_043159265.1). Lineage (NCBI taxonomy): Eukaryota > Viridiplantae > Streptophyta > Magnoliopsida > Canellales > Winteraceae > Tasmannia > Tasmannia lanceolata. Next base: position 26,556,929 of record NW_027518695.1, on the reverse strand, counting down.
ATCAGTCTTCCAATGTTTCCACAAATTATTGTATTATGACTAGACAATCTTAATAGGCTGAGGTGGAAAAATCACTTCATCACTTGTTTCATTGAAGTATTTTCTCCTTAGTTCGTACTTGTGGTACTTTCATTTTTATTTTGTTGGCTCATCGCCCAATCTTTTCCATCTTTTGGAACATCAAACTTTTCCTACATATGTCAAAATTAAAAGTGATAAAGATGTAGTTACAGCATATGATAAAACAATATATTCACTATAGAAGGATAATCAACTTTATCTCCTAATAAGTACCAATAATGTACTCCAGACTTCCTCTTTATTAGATTCTGGTATCTTTTTCCATGTAAACACGTCAATAGGTAGTAAAGTCCCTATCTTAGCAATAATACTCAAGAACTTTCCACATTTGCAAGCATTTTTACCAACCACTTGGTCGTATTCATTTAGTTTCACAGTTAAGCGACATTCCATCTTGTATAATTGGTCCAATTTTGTGGGTCCTCTATTTTTCTTACTTTTGGATGAGGTCTCCTCTTGGGATTCGGATGCCACCTGTTGTAAGTCTATTGAGTCATGGTGATGGGAGACATGTGCTTTGATGACCCCCTCTTCTTGAGCCTGCAACATATTTAACTCCCTGGCTCTTTTCATAGTGTGAAGCAGTAGTGTACAAAATTCATCAAAACAGAATGCATGCTTATTTATCATAATAATGAACCAAGATAACAATAAGAATAAAGCAAAATATATTACTCAATGGACTGTTTCACGAGGGAGCAGCCAAATAGGCTCACTATTTGTTTTATTCATTTAAAAAACAAACAACAAGGTGAGTTCGGCTCTCGGAAAACAATTAGAGGTAGATAGCAAAAAAGCAATTAGAACTCAAAGTAGCGAAAAATCTTGGAAAACAATTAGAAAATGGAGTAGCTGATCAAGGATAAGGCACCATCAATTAGCTCCTACTAATATTATATGATTGGACAAGTAGGCAGACATGCACACAATTCCCCAAAACAAACAGGACCCAATTATTTCACAATTCATGGTTTGAGGCTAGCAACAACACCTTAAAAAGCGTGCTGCTGTTGGAACAAATATCAAGGGCATGCACATTCACCATATAAACCTGTATTTTTTTCAAAAAAGTGTTGTAAGGCCCACAACTTAGGATGATCTAAACCCTCCATTGTTGGGCACACCATAAATAGATTGTGCCCCAAAAATCACTTCCATAGGATGATCCTAACCCTCCATTTCTAAATGGGAATTGATATTAGCAAAACCTATTTTTAATTTTTTCACTAACCCACCATCGTCTCTTTTATAATTTAAAGAGGTGCCAAAGGTTATTACAGCTCCCAAAAAGCTCACACAAGCCAATTAAAACATGGTTGTGCTCATATAATTTCCCTTCTAAATATGTAAATTTTTTATTGGTGTTTAGGAAATTTAGGTGCTATCTGCACTCTTGCCAACTCAATTCTCTTCTTCTCCTTTATAATTCACCAAAAGTCTTTTTGCTGATTTATTCTATTTTAAAACCAGAAAAAAGCACCATAAATGTTTGGCCCCAAACTGATGGCGTCGGAATCTGGGTCTGCGATCGCGCGGTCGTGTAGACACCCCCATTTTGCTACACTTTAAAAAGCAAAAGATTCGGAAGTATCATCGAGTTTTGAATCCGTATTCAACATTAGATTAGGCATCCATGTATTTTAGGGTAGATTTCATTTCATTATGGGAGTTTTGAAGTTGATTTACGATCCTGAAGGTCTCTAGGGGGTTCCTTTGGCCTCTGGAAGATGAAAGTTCAAGTTTCCAAGGAAATAAAAAAAACCTGCTATTTTTAGAATTTTCAGGGTTTCCCTCATTTTTGCCTATTTTGCACTGCAGGGGTATTTTGGTCATTCCCGATGTGTCTCGTTTGACCCCCGAGTTATATTTGAGAAATCTTGAGTGATTTTACAAATTTTGAAAAACCTGCTATTTTTAGAAACTCATGGGGCTTCCACATTTTCATCATCTTATGGATATTTCAATCATTTCTCATATGTCCAAAACCATCTCGAGGGTACGGCTGATTGATTAGGAGTAATTTCGTAAGATTTTGGAAACCTGCTAAATTTAGATCTCTCAAGATTTTCTCTTAGTCTTGCACTTCGGAGGTATTTTAGACATTTTCAAACATATCATATTTGGTCCCTAAGTTGTGTCTAAGAAATCTTGAGTCCGTTCATAAATTTTCAAAAATCTACTATTTTTAGAATTTCTTAGGGTTTTCCCTAGTCTCGCCAAATTCTAGCACCTCGGAGTAATTTGGTCTTTTCCTGTGTAATTCTTTTGATCCCCGAAATATGTCTGAGAGATTATGAATGATTTCCTAAATTTTGAAAAACCTGCTAAATTTAGAATTTCTCAGGAGTTTCGCTTAATTTGGAAATTCTAAGTGTTGAGGGCATTTTGGGTATTTTCAGGGATACCAAATGATCCTGTTTAATATTGCTCACCGAAAGGACCCAATTTTAAAAGTTTCTATTTTTGAAGTTTGACCACAAAGACTTTCCACTTTTAATTTCCCTTTAGGGGTGAATCAATCTGAGGGTATTTTGGTCGCATTTGGATGTCTAACAGTCAAATAGGTGTATTTTGGTCCGAAAAGTTATTTTTCAAAAAAGATGGTTCTATCATGTGTGAGGAATGCACCATAAATGTCAAATGGGTTGGGTCCATATATAGAATGTTGAATTTAGAAAGATTTTATTGATTTTTTACGGAAAAACCCAAAACCCGTGTGAAATGGCCCGTTGGGATAAAGCCCGCAAAGATGGAGCCCATGTGGGTTCACCCATATGGGTCAACCACCATGGTGGGCGGCCCACATGGTTGACCCACATGAGTTGAGCACCCAACCTTGATGATGTCACCAGTGTGACATCATATTTGTTAACAGAAAAATGAAAAGAATAAAAAATGAAAAGAAGGAAAGAAGGAAAAGATGAATGATTGCTTAAAAAGGTTTTCTTCCAAAGAAGCAATGTGAAATGAGAATAACATGTCTTGATTGATAAGAAATTAAGATTGGAATCAAATCCAATTTGAAAACAAGAAAGAAAGAAAGCAAGAGAGAAAAATTGGAAACAAGCCAAAAAGGGAGCTTTCACATTGGAAATTATTATTTCTCTCTTAACCCTAACTTTTTTTGTATAAAAATCAAAGCAAACAATCCTAGAAAAGATGGAAAAAAAATCTAAATTCGTCATTTTTCTCTCTCCTCCCAAGAAAAAAAAAGAGAAAAAAACCCCTCTCTTGAAGTGTGTTCATCTCTCTCTCAAGTGTTCTTCACAAAAAAGAATTCTTGAATTCCTTCTTCTTCTCCAAGGCATAACACAATAAAGGATTATTGGAGTGTTCTTTGGATCTATTTTAGCGTATAAAAGGGTTGGACAAAGCGTATATCTTGGATCACCAACCCTAGAGACAAGGAGCGCGATCAACGGTATAATCTTTATCTTTGTAATATCAAAAGTAGAAAAACATGCTAGGGTTTTACTTTTGATAGATCAAATCAATGAATTTTTTCTTGAAATTCCAGTATGTTATAATATAGATTATAAGTTTTCAAAATTCAAAATTCACCAAAAGGGTTGGACAAAGCGTATATCTTGGATCACCAACCTTAGAGACAAGGAGCGCGATCAACGGTAGAATCTTTATCTTTGTAATATCAAAAGTAGAAAAACATGTTAGGGTTTTACTTTTGATAGATCAAATCAATGAATTTTTTCTTGAAATTCCAGTATGTTATAATATAGATTATAAGTTTTCAAAATTCAAAATTCACCAAAAAATTAAATTTCCTCCATTTAATAATGATTTTCTTCCGTTTTTTATTCAATATGGATTTAAATCGGATTATCAAAGCAAGTGTTAGAAAACGTGGGTTTCTTTAAAAACTGATATTTTTTGGGATTTCTTAAAATAAAATACTACTGGAAACTTAATTTTCAATCGCCGTTTTAATTTTCATTCTATTTTTCAAACAATAACCCCGAAAGAGGTTATTTCTTGATGAACGAATCCAAAATTATATCAAACCATGTCCAAAATTTGTTAAATCTTGTTTCCAAACCAATGTTTTGATTTTCAGAATACCCAAAAATTTTCGGATATTTTTGAATTTGTTTAATCCGGTTTTAAATTATTTTGAATTTCGGCCATTTTTAATAAATATCAGAATATTTTACAAATTGAAGAAATTCTCTAGAATTAATGCTCAATAATAAATTGAATTTCTCATGAAAATTTTTTTTCGAAAAAGATTTTTTTATATATTTTATAATCGCTTCTTCATTTTACGTGCCGTAATTCGTTTTCATATTAAATTAGTAAATTTTTGAAAATTTTCTTCACAAACCAGTAACTTTGGTTACTAGAATGTTAGATAAAAATTTTAAATTGGTTTTGCAAAGTTTTAATATGGTTTTATAATTTATTTTAATAAATGGGTTTCAATTCTTAGGAAACAAATTCTCCTTTTCTATTTAAAAATCAATTTTATGGAGGAGATTTAATTTTTAAGTTTTGAAATTTTGATAGAAAATTTTATAATCTATTATATATCTACTAGAATTTTTTATTTGATTTTAGGATACTATTAGGTTTGCTTTTTAAGTAATTCTTTGGTTTCATCCAATTTTTATGTGAATTTCAATTGACATCAAAATGTAATACAAGTCAATGAAAGTCATACCGTAGTCTAATCTCATGATTATCTTTATTCTGTGAAAGTTTGGATTAATTTGAAATTGATATGCTATAAGTTACTGTGTTAATTTATGAACTGATTTGAATTTTGAGAAATTGGAAATTGATATCAAATCTTAATGAAAATTCATATAAGTTTTCCAATAAGCTATAATAATATAGATCTCTATTCTGTGAAAGTTTGGATTAATTTGAAATTGATATGTTATAAGTTGCTGTGTTAATCTATAATCTGATTTTAATGTTGGAAAATCAGAAATTGATATCAAATCTTAATGATAATTCATGAAAATTTTTGAATAAGCTACAATCATCCATATCTTGTTACTGGAAAAGTTTCAGCTGATTTGGGGTTTGATTGCTTAGGATTTCTGTGTAATCATTTCAATCTGGTCTTAATGTTAATAAATCATAATTTAATAGCAAATCAATACAAAAGTCAGTAAAAACCTCCAACAAATCTTAACTTTACATCATGAATTTAATCCCTAACTTGTTTGAAACAGAAACCTTAGGGTTCGTAGATCTCCATTGTAAATTCGTTATACCGCGATAGTCTAACTGCCGAGATCACAACCGTAATCGTATACTAATTGCGATTAATCCTGCATAAATGGAGTGCGTAAATTATAGTATGATATTGGCTCCGAGGTCCACTGTCCACGAAAATCCTGAGAAATATGCCAGGCAATAAGATACTATAATTTGCGTGCTAAATTATACAAGTGTTGAGAGCACGATTCCCCTCCATGGTTGCGATTCGAGGCCGAAACTTGCGAACCATAGAGCCTTTGGTATTCCTTAGATGTTTAGGAATCGAAAATCCTCAAAAATAAAAAATCATTAAGTTTAACAAATTGAATTAACTCGATCCGCGTCTTAGGAGCCGTTGGATTACGGTCTCCTATCGTAGGAACCTTTAGGGCCCCTTAGGAACACTTACGTCTCGTTGTATCCTAGGTTTTAGGGAGTCCTAGAGTTAGGAGTCCAGCCTCATCACGGTCATTTTCTATGGATAGCAACCGTGCTAATAGATCTAGTTACACTAGTCACCCATTTTTCCCATAGGACAAGCCTAGTTACCTAGGATGTAGGTTCACCTGCATTAGTCAAAGGGATGTCTTGCACTTAAATAGGACCATATAACATCTTAGATGGAGTCCTAGGATAATAAAATCTACTCAACTTGAACTAAATAATTTCTCTTAAACTGTAAAACAGTCAATCCAGTCTAGATTGGTGTCTTAGATGAGTTAGGCATAAGTAGCTTAGTTCAGGTGCACCGAACTACGATCGACTCTGATTCCAGTGAGGCTGGGATACGTAGGCAACTTGAATACTTGAGTGGCATACCAAGCCCGAGTCGGCTCCACACATAAGTGGTGGGGTTTTGTATATTAATCCTTAAATTTAAAGTAATTAAATCACTTAGGACTTTCCATGAAATTAGAATTTTAAGAGGACTTTCACTTAGATTGAATTCAAACAAATTAAGAAAATCAAAATACACATTTAGGAATTACACTGAAATTAGATCTTAGGATGCATGTTATGTAGTTCGCACATTAATATAGAGTTAAATGAGTCATTTAAAAGAAATTCAAAAGAGTTAACTTTTGGAATTAAAGACCGATTATCGGGCAGGAATGGTGCATGTGGTGGTAACTCCCCATACCTTCCATTCTCGTAACCAGGTAACGAGTCTAGATTTCTGGTCAATTATGGGTCCTAGATCCCTCATCTAGGTGGCGACTTTGTCACTCTCTTTTGCGTGGAATTTGGATTGCCTTAGTGATCCCAAGTTCACGGAAAAGATGAATTAAATCACTCCTTGCTAGGCTCGGCGGCTTACCCCTGCCCTTTTGGGTACTGGGTTGCACGTTTGTTTGCACCCTATGGCTTGGTTGCTGCCTGCTTGGTTGGGTAATTAAAATCAATAATAAAAAGCACATGCCATTCACGTGGGTAAGAGAGACCATGAGAGAGCGTGACGCCTTGCGCGTTCGCGACCCTCTCGCGGGATCAGGTCCCACAGGTCGGTAGAGAGCCTCCGCGGGGTCTGCAATCACAAAGAAAGGGGGTCAGGGGGGTCCGGGGTGGGTCCCGGACGACCACTTCGACACCCAAGTCAGATTCTTTGACCAGTCAATATAAAGAACAGCGAGAAGAAGAGAGGGTTTGATCAGGTTTACCAAGGCCAAGACGCAGGTTCTTTTCTTGGTATGTGGGTGGATGGGCCAGAGGGGACTAAAAGAGAGAGTGGGATTAAGTTCTTGGCCTCCTCTGCTGTTGCCTTGCCTCTTTCTTTTCCGGTTGTCTTGTGGGAGCTGAAAAAAGGATCCTCTTCTTCTTCCCTTCTCCCCCCTTTTAAGGGGTGGCGTGTGGACCTTTTCATCATTATGGAGAGAAAACCTTCCTTTGAAGGATTGGGCCGTTCTCCTGTTTCGACGGCGCGCGTGGCTTTGCTAGATAATCCCTTCCATAATTTGTGATGATGAGGTTTGGACGGCGAGAAAGTGACATGTGTCGTAATCGTACGGTCTTGCCGTTTCCCAACACCTTTCTTCATGATGGTTAGGCTCTATTGGTGCATGGACGACACGTGACGAGATTTGGGAGCAGTGCCGTATTTATGTCTCATCATAACACCCCCTTACTCCTTTGGTCCATTCAATGGGCCAACGGAGTAATGTTTGGTCAAGCGATGCCATGGTGAGGGCATTTATGGGGGCTTCAGAGTACGAGGAGACGTGCCGTTTTATCCGGCGGTTATCCCCGAGAAATGGTAGCATCATTATGTGGCTTCCGGTCGGAGACACGTGTCTGGTCGGTCGGTCGGAGACACGTGTCTGGTCAGTCGCCTTGTTTTGAGACACAAGGGTTTCTCCCTCGAGCTTAAAGAGGAAGACCATCCCGGCGTTCTGTCGTTGCTTTTTTTTCTGAGATAGGTGTTTCTCCGCACCTTTTTCCTTTTTTTGGCAACATGTCTGGTTCCCCTTCGCGGGTTAGGGGCAAAGCCCCTCTTTCCTAGGAATCGTCGAGTGACCCCGACCTGTCTTCTGACTCGGAGGAGGTCCTTACGGCCCGCCGGAAAAGGGCTAGGAGGGACTCGGGCCCTTCCTCGGGCTTTCCCCCCCTTCATCTGTCCTCCTTGCCTAGGAAGGACAAGTCGTCTCGCTCCCGTGTCGCCAGGGAGTGGTCTTTTTTCTCCTGGGCCTATCACCAGGGGATGGAACTACGTGGCCGGGTTTCGAAGATGGGTAAGGAGATTGAGGATTTGAAGCAGGAGAACGAGGCATTGCAGAGAAAGGTTCACTCCCTCAACGAGCAGCTGGTTGAATACGAGGTGGACCCCTTGCTGGAGAGCTCCTCGGAAGAGGAGGGGAACCCTTCGGGAGAGGAGTCTTCTTCTGATTAGTTTCTGGCTTCTCCTGCTTTCCTGTTTTTTTTTCTTTCTTCCCCTTTCTTGTCGGGGATTTTGGGGCTTGTGTGCCCTATGTTCGGTTTCTTATCCCCTCCTTTCTGTAGGCCTGTGGGCCAAGAGGAAGTGAATGGATGGTTTTTATGAGTTTGTGCCGTGTTTCTTATGGTGCTTTTCTCATCTGTTTGGTTGCTTTTCCACTGTGTTTGGTATATATTTTCCTTGTTGCGAGAAATTGTAGAGCTTTGCTCGAACCTGTGCGGGGTTCCGAGCCTTTACCTAGCGTGTTTAGTTTCCTCCGCCTGTTGTGTTCGTGTGTCGAGCTCTTCTGCCGTGGCTCTGGGCCTGGGCGCGTATTTTTCCTCTAGTGGCTTTGAAGTCGGATTTCTTTGCTTGGTTTCCCACCTCCGGACCGTTCCTTTTCATTGGGTGGGAAGGACTTGAAAGTGATTTGTGATGATGAGGTTTGGACGGCGAGAAAGTGACACGTGTCGTAATCGTATGGTCTTGCCATTTCTCAACGCCTTTCTTCATGATGGTTACGCTCTATTGGTGCATGGACGATACGTGGCGAGATTTGAGAGCAGCACCGTATTTATGTCTCATCATTGCAGAGAAAGGTTCACTCCCTCAATGAGCAGCTGCTTCAATACAAGGTGGACCCCTTGCTGGAGAGCTTCTGGGAAGAGGAGGGGAACCCTTCGGGAGAGGAGTCTTTTCTGATTAGTTTCTGGCTTCTCCTGCTTTCCTGTTTTTTTTTTCTTTCTTCCCCTTTCTTGTTGGGGATTTTGGGGCCTGCGTGCCCTATGTTCGGTTTCTTTACTCTCCTCTCCCCTTTTTTGTAGGCCCGTGGGCCAGAAGAAGATAGTTATGAATAGCTTCTTTTTGTACTTATGACTTGTATCTTGTGCTTCCTTTCCATCTGTTTGGTAGTCGAGTTATTTGAGCGGAGCGGTAGAAGTGAGACCGGGCCTTTGTTATGCGACCCGAGCCCTTTCCACTGTACTCGGTATTTTTCATCTGGTGGAATTGAGGTCGGATCCCTTTGCTTGGTTTCCCATCTCCGGACCCTTCCTTTTCATTAGGTGGGGAGGAGTTGAAACTGGGCCAGCGCGGGAGATTTAAAGTCCGAGCCCTTCCTTTGATTAGGTGGCGAGGATATGAAACTGGGCCAGCGCGGGTGGTTCGGAATCCGAGCCCTTCCTTTTGTTAGGTGGGGAGGATATAGGGATGGCTTGGTGGGGAAGTCATTTAGCGGTAGGGGTAGCAACGTCTTTTCAGTCGGGGGGGATGGCGCTTCGATTTTTGGCGGTTTCCTCGAATTTCCCAATCGGCACCACGTGTGCGCGTCCCATCGGATTAGACAGGGAGGGAGATTAATCGACGCGTGTCGAAACCCTAGTTCTTTTTAAGGCCTTTTTAGGGATTTCATTCTTGCTTTATCTCTTCGTCTCTCTCGGGTGAAGTGGGCTATCTTCTGCGGCGATTTCTCTAGGTGCTGCTCTTCACCAACTTCCCTCTGGTTTTTGCCCTTCCTCGTTTATCTACCTCGGTGAGTTCTGTGCTTTTTATTTCGTTTGACATTTGATTATTTTACGATGCCTGTCGCAATCGGTTCCCAGACTCCGTCTTCCGAGTCAGTAGAAGTAGTGGAGAGGGCTCCGCCAAGGAAAATGAGGCGGTTGGTAAAAGGCGGTGAAATCCCAGTTGGGCAACCAAGAGGGGGGTGAATTGGTTGGGTATTAAAATTTCTACTCCTTTAATATTTCTTTTCAAAAGATTACTAACACTTGTTAATTACTCTTTGGTTAATAAAGGTTAGCAAAAATAAAAGTAGAGGAATGAACAACCACAAAGCAAATAAGAAAAGGGGAAGAGTAATAGAAGAGATACCACACTAAGATTTATAGTGGTTCGGTCTTATAACTCCAAGACCTACTCCACTCTTCCCAAGTTTGTGTCCTTGAGGGAATCCACTAAAAGTATGATTCTTGGTACAACAAAGAAGGCTCCGCGTCTTCAACACTTGCCCACGAAGATGGCTCCGAGTCTCCGAGCACTCTCCAATTTCAAGGGGTTTAATATTGGTGCCCTTTCCACCTTTACAATGATTTTCAAATTACAATATGTGAATGCCTTCACTTAAGGCTAATACATCACTTCAATACAAGAAATCTTCTCCAAATGATTTGCAAGTGAGCTTGATGAGAACTTCTCCAATGATGGGATTGCAAGGGAGCTTGGGAGATCTTCAAAGATGTTGAAGGCAAGTGAGCTTGAGTGATTCTTCTTCAACTAAATTGCAAGTGAGCTAAAGGAAATCTTCTTCAAATGAGATTGCAAGATTTTGGACAAAGAAGAATTTTTTGTAAAGATTGCTTGAAAACTTAAATCACACTTAGGGTTCTTTTCTCAAGCTTGCAAAAGTCATAGAATGATGAAAATAAACTCATATATATAGCCCCTTAGAAGATATAACCGTTGGAGGACATATTGGGCATTTTTGGGTTTTGAGAAATCAAAAAAAGAACCAGCCGCAACTCCCAACGGTCATATTTTCCCGACGCCAGACATCTGCCCAGACGTCTGGTTGCTTCCAGGGATTAACCAGATGATTGGGCAGACCTCTGCCGGAAGGTCTGGTTTGCAAGTTCACTTATCAGATGAATGAGTTTTTCTCTGAATTTTTGTACACATGTATTGATATTAGGGAAGATTATGTACCAAAATTTAGCTCATTTGAAAACCGTTTGGGTCCCTTTTTGATCCACAGATGATCGGACCAGACTTCTGCCGCAAGGTCTGGTCTGCAAGTTTGGCTAGTAAATCAATGAGTTTTCTTCCCAAATTTTGTACATATCAAAGTAGGTATGAGATAAAGGTGTTGCCAAAATTTCAGCTCAATCGGAAAACATTTGGGTCCCTTCGTGATAGAAAAGCAAATGGTCTTAATTATGGTTGTCAAAGGATGTTTGGATTTTTGCGTTAAAAAAATACTTTGGAAACACTTTGAAAATACTTGCAATCTTGTTTTAAAGATGGTCTCCATTTGACCTATTTTTGAATAGTCCTCTTGAGTCCGGTGGTTGAATGAGCATGCTTATCCTTCCTTGTACATGCTTGTTCTTTGGTCTTTAATTTGACTTAGCTCTTAATGACTCCATCTTGATGTTGATTGCTCTTCTCTAAGGTTCAACTTGATTTGTCTTTGTCCTTCTTGGTTGACGAATCTTCACTATGCCTTTGATCACTATGTTCTACCTTGTTGTCGATCTTGGTAATCTAAGTTTCCTGTATGAGCTTATCATGGTAGAATCATTAGTACCAACCTACTTCGATCAATGTGGGTTTGTTGTCATCAAAACAATGACTAGGGCCACACATGGGAACCCTTGGGCTAACATTCTCCCCCTTTTTGATGATGACAAACTCATATTGATCGGAGGCAAGGAGCTTCCCTAAATGGAATGATAAAAGCATAATATGCTCCCTCTCAATTGTGGATCCATTTTAGTTGTCATTTCAAAGTTATATGATTGCAATTTTAAGATTAGCATTAAGGTATATGACATAACATTTGTAAGCAAGTATAAGCACAAACTCCCCTTGAATCATATGAGTGTAAGCTCCCCCTCAAATTATCCTATCAATAATGAGGTAGCACATAAATTGGGTAGCATGTTACTGTTTTTCTCCCCCTTTTGGCATCACCAAAAAGGGAAATCTTAGTATACATATAGATATAAAAGTAACACACATATGACATAGTCATGGTTTAGATGGCGGCAAGTGGCCGAATGAGTTAGGTGTATTAATTTAGGGTGAAGGTACGACCTCCCTCTTAGGATCTAAAAGGGCTAATGGCACCAATTGATTGGCTTTTAAAATTTAGGGTTACCATCTTGACCATGAAGCCATTTACCAAATAAGGGTGATAATAGATAGGTAGATAGAGATAGACAAATAAACCAACATACATGAAAATCCACCACAAACCAAGCAACATCCATACAAAGTAAGCAACAAAATCCATGGGAATCCAGCAAGTCATAGCTTGATTGTTTTTTTTTTTTTAATTAAACATCACAATCCATGTATCATTGAGGGATAGAAGATAGATCAAAATAAACAGCCAAATAATTCAGTCATTTCATGTAACCCTTTGAGTACAGGAACCATATAGCAAAAGGACACAATCATAACAAAAGTCACATGGGTGAGGTCTATAGACCAATACATCAATATCCTACTCAAGCTCTACCCATGGCCATACAAAAAACAGATGAGCACACAAACGACCCTAGTGACAAGGAGAAAGGAAACGAGTCCTAAACAAATAGTCAAAGCAAACTAATCCTAAGTAGATGCAAAAGGAACTTTAAGTCAGAATCAAGGTAGAGCTACTCGGCAGGTGGAGAAGCATCTCTCCATCCCATACGGCGCTCAAAATGATCGAATCGGCTGTCAATATGCTGCTGGAAGGCCATAAGATCTCTGTATGTGATAGGGCGATCCAGAGGATCCATCTGAGGAGCAGGAGGCTCCTCATCTCCATCTGCTGCAGCCGCTTCGCCTTCATCATTGTCTTCCTCCTCTTCTTCAGCTGCTTCTTCTTCTTCGTCTTCTGCCTCTTCGTCCTCTTCTTCGTCTTCAAGACGAGGATGATCCTGCACCACTCTCTCCATCCGATCAGGGTCCATTCTCATTTTTCTGATAGTAGTCTTGTCAATTTGCTTGGCCGATTTCTCTTTCAAGTCTCCTACTACTGAGATAGCAAAGTGAGTCAGGATTTTGGTGATAACCATGCGATAGGGTAAAGATCCAGTCCTCAGAGGAGCAGCCTTTAAGTGGTTGAAAATGATGTAGCCCAGATTCAGAGCAGTACCAGTTATCAGGCAATATATCACAAAAGCATCTAAGGGCCTCACCTCATTCTTCGAACCACCTCTAGGCAAAATCGTGTTCACAATGATATTATGCAAAACCCTTGCCTTGGGCATCAAATCATGGGCCTGAATTGTCCCGCCAGGGATGTAACGTCTACAGATTGTCCGATACACATCGTTGCGTGTGGGCCCACGCTCCTCAATCTCATCAGTACGCCAGAAATAGATCATAGGGCCAGTCGCTGGAACTCCTAAGATCTCACAAAATGCGGTGAACGTAAGGTCAATCGACGTAGATTTCACAGCGGATTTCAGTTGCCATTTATCTACTGAATCATCTAATTGAGCGTAGAAGACTTTGCACAGAGTAGGGTAGATGGGTTCATTGATTTGAAGAAAGGGAGACCACTCCAAGGTATCAAAGCATGATCGAATACGATAAGCAGTAAGAGCCTCAAAATTCACATATCTACCAGAGACTACCTTTCTTGGAGCCATTTCCTCAAAGATTGCTAGAGCTCGCCGATTCTGAATGCCAAAATTAGCGGATGATTGTCCAGATCATGACCGGGTTTGCCGTCGAGAACGAGAGCCACGTTCTTCTTCAACGTCGTCGAACCGCATGTTGGATGGCATGTTAGGGTTTCGAGTGGGTCGAGGGTTTCGAGACATTGTTCAAGGATTTTCAAGAAAAATCAAGGAAGGATGGAGGAAACCACAAGAGGGTGAAGGAAATCTATGGTTTAATGATCAACTCAACAAAACCCCAAAAATCTAATGGATTTGGAGTTAAATCCACGGATTTTTAGCCAGAAGAGAAGAAAATCAAGAAAAGAGCAAGGAAATGAGGAGGTTTCAAGAGTTTTGACAAGTTTCCCCCCAAACTTTGAAGTTTGAAACAAAAAAATAAGAAGAAGCAAAGATATCAAGGTGGAGAGATGATAGTTTAGGCAAGAGAGAGGTGTGTTAGGGTTTAGAAGTAGAGAAAATCAGTTTTTGAGGTGAATCCTACAAGAATGGAATGGGGTTTTAGGCAAGGAGTAGATGACTAGGGTTGAGAGGAAAAGAGAGTGAAAGAGATGAGAAGATAAAGCCCTACACAGAGGTTAAATGCACGTCCTAAAAACAAAATACCCAAAAAAAAACGCATCCCCTTTTTTTTTTTTAAATCTGTTCGAGTCCAGACGTCTGAGCATGAGTCCATCAACTCATAAGTAGGAATTTGAGTGGGGTTGATTTTTTTTGGTATTTTTCCTTACTCATATTGCTTAAAACACACTATATTTTTTGTTTGGATATTGATTTTGAGTTAGTTTGAAAACTTTGAAAAATGTGTGTTTTTGAAAACCTTTTTAAGTGTTGAAAGTCAAGTGAAATTGCATGAAATGAGATTGACACCATGATGAGTGAGTTTGCAGAGTTTGACGATGTTCGCAACTCACAAATAATCTTTTTGACATGTTGGGGTAATAAGATTAGATCCAAGTGACAAAATTCTCATTTTGTGTGCATGGATGGATTTTCGAGTGTTTTTGACCAAAAGTGAGATTTTTGGGAATCCATTGAGTTGGATATGTCACAATCATTTCATAGGCTTCATGGGCTCACAAATATCATATAACATTAAGTCATAACAAACAAACAAGACAAATGCAGGCAAATTTGATCTCAAAGCCCCCTTTTTTTTTTTTTTTTTTTATAATTACTTAGTCAATTCTTTCACTTGATCTCCTCTCCAAATGTTCAAGGCACTTCTTATATCATACATCCTCTCTTCACTTAGAGGTTTTGTGAAGATATCGGCAAGTTGGACTTCAGTGTTGATGTATTCTAAGCATATATCCCCCATAAGTGCATGATCTCTAATGAAATGGTGCCTTATTTCAATGTGTTTTGTTCTTGAATGTTGTATAGGATTTTTTGTTAAGTTGATAGCACTAGTATTATCACATAAGATGGGAATATTATGCAATTTAATGCCATAGTCCATCAATGTGTTCTTCATCCAAAGGACTTGAGCACAACAAGCCCCTGCAGCCACATATTCAGCTTCAGTTGTGGAGGTGGCTACGGAGTTTTGTTTCTTACTAAACCATGAGACAAGAGATTTTCTAAGAAACTGGCAAGTCCCACTAGTGCTCTTTCTATCAATCCTACACCCAGCAAAGTCGGCATCCGAAAACCCAGTGAGGTTGAATTCACTAGTCCTTTCATACCACAAGCCAAGACTTTGGGTGCCTTTAAGATATTTGAAGATTCTTTTTACTGCAGATAGGTGAGACTCCTTTGGAGCAGACTGAAACCTTGCACATAAACAGACACTAAACATAATGTCTGGCCTACTGGCAGTCAAGTAGAGGAGACTACCTATCATACCCCTATACATCTTCTCATCCACAACTTTTTCAAATTCATCCTTATCTAGTTTACATGTGACACTCATGGGTGTTCTCATGATCTTGCAATTATCCATTCCAAATTTTTTGATAAGTTCTTTCGTGTATTTTTCTTGATGTACAAATATGCCATTCTTAAGTTGTTTAATTTGCAAGCCAAGAAAGTAGTTTAGTTTACCCATCATGCTCATTTCAAATTCATTTTTCATTAAGTTTATAAACTCATCACACAAAGATTCATTTGAAGATCCAAATATAGTATCATCCACATAGATTTGCACAATTAAAATGTCTTCATTTTTTCTTTTAATAAATAATGTTTTATCTACTTTACCCATTTCAAATCCTTTCTCAACAAGGAATGTACTTAGCTTCTCATACCAAGCCCTAGGGGCTTGCTTTAAACCATATAATGCCTTATCTAGCTTGAATACATGGTATGGATGCTTGTAGTCTTCAAAGCCAGGGGGCTGCTCAACATACACTTCCTCATTTATGTAGCCATTTAATAAAGCACTTTTGACATCCATTTGAAATAGTTTGAATCCTTTATGACTTGCATATGCCAAGAGCATCCTAATGGCTTCTAATCGGGCCACATGAGCAAAAGTTTCTTCATAATCAATGCCCTCCTCCTGATTGTACCCTTGGGCTACTAGTCTAGCTTTATTTCTAGTGATAGTTCTGTGTTCATCAAGTTTGTTTCTATAGACCCATCTTGTTCCTATGACAGGGTGATCACTAGGTCTAGGCACTAATTTCCAAACTTTATTTCTCTCAAATTGGTCAAGGTCTTCTTGCATTGCCATCATCCAAAATTCATCATTTTCAACTTCATTGATGGACTTTGGTTCAATCTCAGATAAGAATGCCACATTAGCACAAATATTTCTATAGTATGATCTTGTTCTAACAGGTTGTGAGGCATCTCCTAAGATTTGAGTTTCAGGGTGATTGGCTAAGATTCTCTTTTCCTTAGGTAGGTCCACAATTTGTTCTTCCTCTTCCCTTGATTCATTATCTATGACTTGTTCTCTAGGAGGATTAGAGGATATTTCTACTTGATTTACAATAGGCTCATCTTTATGCAACATCTCTATTTGGGATGGCTCTCTTTCATCAAATGTTACATGGACGGACTCCTCAACAATCAAGGTCCTTCTATTAAATACTCTATATGCTTTACTATGTGTTGAGTATCCTACAAATATCCCCTCATCTGTCTTAGGGTCAAATTTATGCAAATGATCCTTGATATTAAGAATGAAACATTTACAACCAAACACTCTAAGGTAATCAAGATTGGGTTTTCTACCTTTCCACATTTCATAGGGAGTCTTTTTAGTTGAGGGCCTCAAATAGACTTTATTCATAATATGACATGCAGTGTTTACGGTTTCGGCCCAAAAATATCTAGGGATGTTACTTTCATTTAACATTGTTCTAGCCATTTATTGAATAGTTCTATTTCTTCTTTCGGCTACTCCATTTGGTTGAGGTGTTCTTGGTGCAGAAAAGTTATGATAGATTCCATTCTTAGCACAGTATTGTTCAAAATGACAATTCTCAAATTCAGTGCCATGATCACTTCTAATTTGTGCAATTGCAATACCTAGTTCATTTTGTATTCTATTGGCTAATTTAAAAAACATATCAAAAGATTCATCTTTATGAGCAAGAAATAACACCCAAGTATATCTAGTGAAATCATCTATAATCACATATACATATCTTCTTCCACCAAGGCTACTAGTTTTCATTGGTCCGAAGAGATCCATATGTAATAGCTCAAGTGGATAAGAAGTGGAGACAATGTTCTTAGGTGTGAAAGATGTTTTGATTTGTTTACCCATTTGACATGCTTTACAAATGTGATCTTTGACATATTTGATTTTGGGTAAACCAATCACGGCATCTCTAGATGATATTTTAGAAATTAGTTCCATGATAGCATGACCTAATCTTCTATGCCATAGCCATGAGTTTTCACCAATGGCGGAAAGACATTTTACATTTTGAGCTTTTAGGTCATCTAAGCTTATGGTGTACACATTTCCATTCCTATTTCCTTTAAATTGGATTTCACCATTCAATTTATTCTCAATTATGCATGTATCATGTTCAAATATAACTCTATGTCCACTATCACATAGTTGACTAATGCTAATCAAGTTATGTGACAAACCATCAACAAGTAAAACATCGTGGATAGGGGATTTAGAGTTACCTATGATTCCTTGACCTATGACTTTCCCTTTCTTATCATCTCCAAAGGTAACTAATCCACCATCCTTGATAGAGAGAGACTCAAAATGAGATAAGTTTCCGGTCATATGTCTTGAGCATCCACTATCAAGGTACCACTTGTCTTGCTTGGTTTGGCTCCTCAAGTAGACCTATATTTAGATACTACATTAGTTCATTTCTTAGGAATCCAAACTTTCTTAATCCTAATTTGACTAGTCTCATTCAAAGAACCTTTCTTTACCCACACATACTTAGGATTATTAGCATACATACAAGTAAATTTATAATGACCATGCAAGCCACAACCATTGCACACAATACTACTAGAGGATGAGGAAGAGGGTCTTGCTTTTTCAAAGTTGGATTGAAGTCTTGTGGGACTTTGATAATCATCATATCCAAGTCCAACTTTGTTCAAGGACCGTTTTCCTATGCCAAGCAATTTGTTTAGAGTTAATGTACCTCTATCAAATTTATCAAAAGAAGCATAAAGATCATCATATTTTGCACTTAACTCCTTATATTCATGTGTCATTTTCTTAATTTCTACAAGCAATTTTTTGTTTTCCAAACTAAGTGAATCATTTATTTCTTTAAGCTCATCACTCTCAAAGCTCATGGTCTCATTTTCATTTAAAATGTATTCATGGTCCTTTTGTAACCAACCAAACTCTTTAGTAATGCTAGCAAGAGAGTTTTTAAGAGATTGATTTTTTAACATTTGAGCTTTCAATTCTTTATGCAATTCTTGAAAGGCATCATACAATTCATCATATTTAATATCATTAGAATCATTAACATTGGAGTCTTGTGTTACCTCATTGTCATTTGTAGAGGCCATGAAACACACATTGCAACTTTCTCCTTCCGGTTCATCTTCGGATTCTTTACTCATCTCACGTTCATTCCATGTTGCCGACATTCCTTTCTTCTTTTCTCTTCTCTTGAAGTTCTCATTTTGTGGAGGCACTTTGTTGAGTGGGCAATCTGGCCTCAAGTGTCTAACCTTCTTGCATTTAAAGCATCTCGGTTGTCCTTCATTTTCTTCTTTCTTTTTGAAGGGTCGAGGAGCTTTTCTCACATTCTTGTTTCTCTTCAAGAATTTGTTGAACTTTCTAGTCATCAAGGCGATCTCCTCATTATCTCCTTCGCTTTCTTCTTCGGTACCTGAGTCAACATTCAAAGCAAGTCCTTTTCCCTTTTTGTTTTCGCTTTGGTTCTCATTTGTTTTAAATATCATCTCATGTGTAGTGAGTGATCCTATCAATTCTTCTAGACTTAGTATTGATAAATCTTTAGATTCCGTTATAGCCGTTGATTTTGCTTCCCAAGTCTTTTTAGGTAGTGACCTAAGGACTTTTGCTACTAGTTCTTTGTTTGAAAATTATTTTCCAAGCCCTTTTAGCCCATTTGTCAAGTTTGAAAACCTAGTATACATTTCCGCTATAGTCTCATTAGGTTGCATTTCAAAGAGTTCATATTCCCTAAACATGTAGTTTAATTTTGATTATTTTACTTGATTTGTTCCCTCATGTGTTATCTGTAGAAGATCTCATATTTCCTTAGCCGTTTGAAGGTTTGTTACCCTATTAAATTCCTCCGGTGACAAAGCACAAATCAGGGCATTCATAGCCTTAGCATTTACGTTTGAAGCTTGTTGTTCACCTTCGGTCCATTCTTTTAGATCTTTGGTAGGTTCTACGTATCCACTTTGAACACTCTTCCAAATTTGAAAATCTTGTTGTAAAAATACTTTCATTCTAGCTTTCCAGTATCCATAGTTAGTTCCATTGAAATAGGGTGGTCTAGTGGTTGATTGTCCTTCTTGTTGTTGAGGGAAGGTTGCCATAATTAGTGATCTTTTACTCTAACCGGTTAAGGCAATCCTTGAGTTCTAGCTCTGATACCAAATGAAATCCCAGTTGGGCAACCAAGAGGGGGGTGAATTGGTTGGGTATTAAAATTTCTACTCCTTTAATATTTCTTTTCAAAAGATTACTAACACTTGTTAATTACTCTTTGGTTAATAAAGGTTAGCAAAAATAAAAGTAGAGGAATGAACAACCACAAAGCAAATAAGAAAAGGGGAAGAGTAATAGAAGAGATACCACACTAAGATTTATAGTGGTTCGGTCTTATAACTCCAAGACCTACTCCACTCTTCCCAAGTTTGTGTCCTTGAGGGAATCCACTAAAAGTATGATTCTTGGTACAACAAAGAAGGCTCCGCGTCTTCAACACTTGCCCACGAAGATGGCTCCGCGTCTCCGAGCACTCGCCAATTTCAAGGGGTTTAATATTGGTGCCCTTTCCACCTTTATAATGATTTTCAAATTACAATATGTGAATGCCTTCACTTAAGGCTAATACATCACTTCAATACAAGAAATCTTCTCCAAATGATTTGCAAGTGAGCTTGATGAGAACTTCTCCAATGATGGGATTGCAAGTGAGCTTGGGAGATCTTCAAAGATGTTGAAGGCAAGTGAGCTTGAGTGATTCTTCTTCAACTAGATTGCAAGTGAGCTGAAGGAAATCTTCTTCAAATGAGATTTAAAGATTTTGGACAAAGAAGAATAACTTTTTGTAAAGATTGCTTGAAAACTTAAATCACATTTAGGGTTCTTTTCTCAAGCTTGCAAAAGTCATAGAATGATGAAAATAAACTCATATATATAGCCCCTTAGAAGATATAACCGTTGGAAAACATATTGGGCATTTTTGGGTTTTGAAAAATCAAAAAAAGAACCAGCCGCAACTCCTAACGGTCATATTTTCTCGACGCCAGACGTCTGCCCAGACGTCTGGTTGCTTCTAGGGATTAACCAGATGATTAGGCAGACCTCTGCCGCAAGGTCTGGTTTGCAAGTTCACTTATCAGATGAATGAGTTTTTCTCTTAATTTTTGTACACATATGTATTGATATTAGGGAAGATTATGTACCAAAATTTAGCTCATTTGAAAACCGTTTGGGTCCCTTTTTGGTCCACCAGATGATCGGACAAGACTTCTGCCGCAAGGTCTGGTCTGCAAGTTTGGCTAGTAAATCAATGAGTTTTCTTCCCAAATTTTGTACATATCAAAGTAGGTATGAGATAAAGGTGTTGCCAAAATTTCAGCTCAATCGGAAAACATTTGGGTCCCTTCGTGATAGAAAAACAAATGGTCTTAATTATGGTTTTCAAAGGATGTTTGGATTTTTGCGTTAAAAAAATACTTTGGAAACACTTTGAAAATACTTGCAATCTTGTTTTAAAGATGGTCTCCATTTGACCTATTTTTGAATAGTCCTCTTCAGTCCGGTGGTTGAATGAGCATGCTTATCCTTCCTTGTACATGCTTGTTCTTTGGTCTTTAATTTGACTTAGCTCTTAATGACTCCATCTTGATGTTGATTGCTCTTCTCTAAGGTTCAACTTGATTTGTCTTTGTCCTTCTTGGTTGACGAATCTTCACTATGCCTTTGATCACTATGTTCTACCTTGTTGTCGATCTTGGTAATCTAAGTTTCCTGTATGAGCTTATCATGGTAGAATCATTAGTACCAACCTACTTCGATCAATGTGGGTTTGTTGTCATCAAAACAATGACTAGGGCCACACATGGGAACCCTTGGGCTAACATTCTCCCCCTTTTTGATGATGACAAACTCATATTGATCGGAGGCAAGGAGCTTCCCTAAATGGAATGATAAAAGCATAATATGCTCCCTCTCAATTGTGGATCCATTTTAGTTGTCATTTCAAAGTTATATGATTGCAATTTTAAGATTAGCATTAAGGTATATGACATAACATTTGTAAGCAAGTATAAGCACAAACTCCCCTTGAATCATATGAGTGTAAGCTCCCCCTCAAATTATCCTATCAATAATGAGGTAGCACATAAATTGGGTAGCATGTTACTGTTTTTCTCCCCCTTTTGGCATCACCAAAAAGGAAAATCTTAGTATACATATAGATATAAAAGTAACACACATATGACATAGTCATGGTTTAGATGGCGGCAAGTGGCCGAATGAGTTAGGTGTATTAATTTAGGGTGAAGGTACGACCTC
This sequence comes from Tasmannia lanceolata, assembly GCF_043159265.1. Taxonomy (NCBI): domain Eukaryota; kingdom Viridiplantae; phylum Streptophyta; class Magnoliopsida; order Canellales; family Winteraceae; genus Tasmannia; species Tasmannia lanceolata. The sequence continues at coordinate 26,535,151 of NW_027518695.1, read as the reverse complement.
CCTCTTAGGATCTAAAAGGGCTAATGGCACCAATTGATTGGCTTTTAAAATTTAGGGTTACCATCTTGACCATGAAGCCATTTACCAAATAAGGGTGATAATAGATAGGTAGATAGAGATAGACAAATAAACCAACATACATGAAAATCCACCACAAACCAAGCAACATCCATACAAAGTAAGCAACAAAATCCATGGGAATCCAGCAAGTCATAGCTTGATTGTTTTTTTTTTTTAATTAAACATCACAATCCATGTATCATTGAGGGATAGAAGATAGATCAAATTAAATAGCCAAATAATTCAGTCATTTCATGTAACCCTTTGAGTACAGGAACCATATAGCAAAAGGACACAATCATAACAAAAGTCACATGGGTGAGGTCTATAGACCAATACATCAATATCCTACTCAAGCTCTACCCATGGCCATACAAAAAACAGATGAGCACACAAACGACCCTAGTGACAAGGAGAAAGGAAACGAGTCCTAAACAAATAGTCAAAGCAAACTAATCCTAAGTAGATGCAAAAGGAACTTTAAGTCAGAATCAAGGTAGAGCTACTCGGCAGGTGGAGAAGCATCTCTCCATCCCATACGGCGCTCAAAATGATCGAATCGGCTGTCAATATGCTGCTGGAAGGCCATAAGATCTCTGTATGTGATAGGGCGATCTAGAGGATCCATCTGAGGAGCAGGAGGCTCCTCATCTCCATCTGCTGCAGCCGCTTCGCCTTCATCATTGTCTTCCTCCTCTTCTTCAGCTGCTTCTTCTTCTTCGTCTTCTGCCTCTTCATCCTCTTCTTCGTCTTCAAGACGAGGATGATCCTGCACCACTCTCTCCATCCGATCACGGTCCATTCTCATTTTTCTGATAGTAGTCTTGTCAATTTGCTTGGCCGATTTCTCTTTCAAGTCTCCTACTACTGAGATAGCAAAGTGAGTCAGGATTTTGGTGATAACCATGCCATAGGGTAAAGATCCAGTCCTCAGAGGAGCAGCCTTTAAGTGGTTGAAAATGATGTAACCCAGATTGAGAGCAGTACCAGTTATCAGGCAATATATCACAAAAGCATCTAAGGGCCTCACCTCATTCTTCGAACCACCTCTAGGCAGAATCGTGTTCACAATGATATTATGCAAAACCCTTGCCTTGGGCATCAAATCATGGGCCTGAATTGTCCCGCCAGGGATGTAACGTCTACAGATTGTCCGATACACATCGTTGTGTGTGGGCCCACGCTCCTCAATCTCATCAGTACGCCAGAAATAGATCATAGGGCCAGTCGCTGGAACTCCTAAGATCTCACAAAATGCGGTGAACGTAAGGTCAATCGACGTAGATTTCACAGCGGATTTTGAGTTGCCATTTATCTACTGAATCATCTAATTGAGCGTAGAAGACTTTGCACAGAGTAGGGTAGATGGGTTCATTGATTTGAAGAAAGGGAGACCACTCCAAGGTATCAAAGCATGATCGAATACGATAAACAGTAAGAGCCTCAAAATTCACATATCTACCAGAGACTACCTTTCTTGGAGCCATTTCCTCAAAGATTGCTAGAGCTCGCCGATTCTGAATGCCAAAATTCGCGGATGATTGTCCAGATCATGACCGGGTTGGCCGTCGAGAACGAGAGCCACGTTCTTCTTCAACGTCGTCGAACCGCATGTTGGATGGCATGTTAGGGTTTCGAGTGGGTCGAGGGTTTCGAGACATTGTTCAAGGATTTTCAAGAAAAATCAAGGAAGGATGGAGGAAACCACAAGAGGGTGAAGGAAATCTATGGTTTAATGATCAAGTCAACAAAACCCCACAAAATCTAATGGATTTGGAGTTAAATCCACGGATTTTTAGCCAGAAGAGAAGAAAATCAAGAAAAGAGCAAGGAAATGAGGAGGTTTCAAGAGTTTTGACAAGTTTCCCCCCAAACTTTGAAGTTTGAAACAAAAAAATAAGGAGAAGCAAAGATATCAAGGTGGAGAGATGATAGTTTAGGCAAGAGAGAGGTGTGTTAGGGTTTAGAAGTAGAGAAAATCAGTTTTTGAGGTGAATCCTACAAGAATGGAATGGGGTTTTAGGCAAGGAGTAGATGACTAGGGTTGAGAGGAAAAGAGAGTGAAAGAGATGAGAAGATAAAGCCCTACACAGAGGTTAAATGCACGTCCTAAAAACAAAATACCCAAAAAAAAACGCATCTCCTTTTTTTTTTTTAAATCTGTTCGAGTCCAGACGTCTGCCCAGACGTCTGGATGAGTCCATCAACTCATAAGTAGGAATTTGAGTGGGGTTGATTTTTTTTGGTATTTTTCCTTACTCATATTGCTTAAAACACACTATATTTTTTGTTTGGATATTGATTTTGAGTTAGTTTGAAAACTTTGAAAAATGTGTGTTTTTGAAAACCTTTTTAAGTGTTGAAAGTCAAGTGAAATTGCATGAAATGAGATTGACACCATGATGAGTGAGTTTGCAGAGTTTGACGATGTTCGCAACTCACAAATAATCTTTTTGACATGTTGGGATAATAAGATTAGATCCAAGTGACAAAATTCTCATTTTGTGTGCATGGATGGATTTTCGAGTGTTTTTGACCAAAAGTGAGATTTTTGGGAATCCATTGAGTTGGATATGTCACAATCATTTCATAGGCTTCATGGGCTCACAAATATCATATAACATTAAGTCATAACAAACAAATAAGACAAATGCAGGCAAATTTGATCTCAAAGCCCCCTTTTTTTCTTTTTCTTTTTTTTTATATCTACTTAGTCAATTCTTTCACTTGATCTCCACTCCAAATGTTCAAGGCACTTCTTATATCATACATCCTCTCTTCACTTAGAGGTTTTGTGAAGATATCGGCAAGTTGGACTTCAGTGTTGATGTATTCCAAGCATATATCCCCCTTAAGTGCATGATCTCTAATGAAATGGTGCCTTATTTCAATGTGTTTTGTTCTTGAATGTTGTATAGGATTTTTTGTTAAGTTGATAGCACTAGTATTATCACATAAGATGGGAATATTATGCAATTTAATGCCATAGTCCATCAATGTGTTCTTCATCCAAAGGACTTGACCACAACAAGCCCCTGCAGCCAAATATTCAGCTTCAGTTGTGGAGGTGGCTACGGCGTTTTGTTTCTTACTAAACCATGAGACAAGAGATTTTCTAAGAAACTGGCAAGTCCCACTAGTGCTCTTTCTATCAATCCTACACCCAGCAAAGTCGGCATCCGAAAACCCAATGAGGTTGAATTCACTAGGCCTTTCATACCACAAGCCAAGACTTTGGGTGCCTTTAAGATATTTGAAGATTTTTTTTACTGCAGATAGGTGAGACTCTTTTGGAGCAGACTGAAACCTTGCACATAAACAGACACTAAACATAATGTCTGGCCTACTGGCAGTCAAGTAGAGGAGACTACCTATCATACCCCTATACATCTTCTCATCCACAACTTTTCTAAATTCATCCTTATCTAGTTTACATGTGACACTCATGGGTGTTCTCATGATCTTGCAATTATCCATTCCAAATTTTTTGATAAGTTCTTTCGTGTATTTTTCTTGATGTACAAATATGCCATTCTTAAGTTGTTTAATTTGCAAGCCAAGAAAGTAGTTTAGTTCACCCATCATGCTCATTTCAAATTCATTTTTCATTAAGTTTGCAAACTCATCACACAAAGATTCATTTGAAGATCCAAATATAGTATCATCCACATAGATTTGCACAATTAAAATGTCTTCATTTTTTCTTTTAATAAATAATGTTTTATCTACTTTACCCATTTCAAATCCTTTCTCAACAAGGAATGTACTTAGCTTCTCATACCAAGCCCTAGGGGCTTGCTTTAAACCATATAATGCCTTATCTAGCTTGAATACATGGTATGGATGCTTGTAGTCTTCAAAGCCAGGGGGCTGCTCAACATACACTTCCTCATTTATGTAGCCATTTAATAAAGCACTTTTGACATCCATTTGAAATAGTTTGAATCCTTTATGACTTGCATATGCCAAGAGCATCCTAATGGCTTCTAATCGGGCCACAGGAGCAAAAGTTTCTTCATAATCAATGCCCTCCTCCTGATTGTACCCTTGGGCTACTAGTCTAGCTTTATTTCTAGTCATAGTTACGTGTTCATCAAGTTTGTTTCTATAGACTCATCTTGTTCCTATGACAGGGTGATTACTAGGTCTAGGCACTAATTTTCAAACTTTATTTCTCTCAAATTGGTCAAGCTCTTCTTGCATTGCCATCATCCAAAATTCATCCTTTTCAGCTTCATTGATGGACTTTGGTTCAATCTCAGATAAGAATGCCACATTAGCACTAATATTTCTATAGTATGATCTTGTTCTAACAGGTTGTGAGGCATCTCCTAAGATTTGAGTTTCAGGGTGATTGGCTAAGATTCTCTTTTCCTTAGGTAGGTCCACAATTTGTTCTTCCTCTTCCCTTGATTCATTATCTATGACTTGTTCTCTAGGAGGATTAGAGGATATTTCTACTTGATTTACAATAGGCTCATCTTCATGCAACATCTCTATTTGGGATGGCTCTCTTTCATCAAATGTTACATGGACGGACTCCTCAACAATCAAGGTCCTTCTATTAAATACTCTATATGCTTTACTATGTGTTGAGTATCCTACAAATATCCCCTCATCTGTCTTAGGGTCAAATTTATGCAAATGATCCTTGATATTAAGAATGAAACATTTACAACCAAACACTCTAAGGTAATCAAGATTGGGTTTTCTACCTTTCCACATTTCATAGGGAGTCTTTTTAGTTGAGGGCCTCAAATAGACTTTATTCATAATATGACATGCAGTGTTTACGGCTTCGGCCCAAAAATATCTAGGGATGTTGCTTTCATTTAACATTGTTCTAGCCATTTCTTGAATAGTTCTATTTCTTCTTTCGGCTACTCCATTTGGTTGAGGTGTTCTGGGTGCAGAAAAGTTATGATAGATTCCATTCTTAGCACAGTATTGTTCAAAATGACAATTCTCAAATTCAGTGCCATGATCACTTCTAATTTGTGCAATTGCAATACCTAGTTCATTTTGTATTCTATTGGCTAATTTAAAAAACATATCAAAAGATTCATCTTTATGAGCAAGAAATAACACCCAAGTATATCTAGTGAAATCATCTATAATCACATATACATATCTTCTTCCACCAAGGCTACTAGTTTTCATTGGTCCGAAGAGATCCATATGTAATAGCTCAAGTGGATAAGAAGTGGAGACAATGTTCTTAGGTGTGAAAGATGTTTTGATTTGTTTACCCATTTGACATGCTTTACAAATGTGATCTTTGACATTTGATTTTGGGTAAACCAATCACGGCATCTCTAGATGATATTTTAGAAATTAGTTCCATGATAGCATGACCTAATCTTCTATGCCATAGCCATGAGTTTTCACCAATGGCGGAAAGACATTTTACATTTTGAGCTTTTAGGTCATCTAAGCTTATGGTGTACACATTTCCATTCCTATTTCCTTTAAATTGGATTTCACCATTCAATTTATTCTCAATTATGCATGTATCATGTTCAAATATAACTCTATGTCCACTATCACATAGTTGACTAATGCTAATCAAGTTATGTGACAAACCATCAACAAGTAAAACATCGTGGATAGGGGATTTAGAGTTACCTATGATTCCTTGACCTATGACTTTCCCTTTCTTATCATCTCCAAAGGTAACTAATTCACCATCCTTGATAGAGAGAGACTCAAAATGACATAAGTTTCCGGTCATATGTCTTGAGCATCCACTATCAAGGTACCACTTGTCTTGCTTGGTTTGGCTCCTCAAGCAGACCTACATTTAGATACTACATTAGTTCATTTCTTAGGAATCCAAACTTTCTTAATCCTAATTTGACTAGTCTCATTCAAAGAACCTTTCTTTACCCACACATACTTAGGATTATTAGCATACATACAAGTAAATTTATAATGACCATGCAAGCCACAACCATTGCACACAATACTACTAGAGGATGAGGAAGAGGGTCTTGCTTTTTCAAAGTTGGATTGAAGTCTTGTGGGACTTTGATAATCATCATATCCAAGTCCAACTTTGTTCAAGGACCGTTTTCCTATGCCAAGCAATTTGTTTAGAGTTAATGTACCTCTATCAAATTTATCAAAAGAAGCATAAAGATCATCATATTTTGCACTTAACTCCTTGTATTCATGTGTCATTTTCTTAATTTCAACATGCAATTTTTTGTTTTCCAAACTAAGTGAATCATTTATTTCTTTAAGCTCATCACTCTCAAAGCTCATGGTCTCATTTTCATTTAAAATGTATTCATGGTCCTTTTGTAACCAACCAAACTCTTTAGTAATGCTAGCAAGAGAGTTTTTAAGAGATTGATTTTTTAACATTTGAGCTTTCAATTCTTTATACAATTCTTGAAAGGCATCATACAATTCATCATATTTAATATCATTAGAATCATTAACATTGGAGTCTTGTGTTACCTCATTGTCATTTGTAGAGGCCATGAAACACACATTGCAACTTTCTCCTTCCGGTTCATCTTCGGATTCTTTACTCATCTCACGTTCATTCCATGTTGCCGACATTCCTTTCTTCTTTTCTCTTCTCTTGAAGTTCTCATTTTGTGGAGGCACTTTGTTGAGTGGGCAATCTGGCCTCAAGTGTCTAACCTTCTTGCATTTAAAGCATCTCGGTTGTCCTTCATTTTCTTCTTTCTTTTTGAAGGGTCGAGGAGCTTTTCTCACATTCTTGTTTCTCTTCAAGAATTTGTTGAACTTTCTAGTCATCAAGGCGATCTCCTCATTATCTCCTTCGCTTTCTTCTTCGGTACCTGACTCAACATTCAAAGCAAGTCCTTTTCCCTTTTTGTTTTCGCTTTGGTTTTCATTTGTTTTAAATATCATCTCATGTGTAGTGAGTGATCCTATCAATTCTTCTAGACTTAGTATTGATAAATCTTTAGATTCCGTTATAGCCGTTGATTTTGCTTCCCAAGTCTTTTTAGGTAGTGACCTAAGGACTTTTGCTACTAGTTCTTTGTTTGAAAATTATTTTCCAAGTCCTTTTAGCCCATTTGTCAAGTTTGAAAACCTAGTATACATTTCCGCTATAGTCTCATTAGGTTGCATTTCAAAGAGTTCATATTCCCTAAACATGTAGTTTAATTTTGATTCTTTTACTTGATTTGTTCCCTCATGGGATATCTCTAGAAGATCCCATATTTCCTTAGCCGTTTGAAGGTTTGTTACCCTATTAAATTCCTCCGGTGACAAAGCACAAATCAGGGCATTCATAGCCTTAGCATTTACGTTTGAAGCTTGTTGTTCACCTTCGGTCCATTCTTCTAGATCTTTGGTAGGTTCTACATATCCACTTTGAACACTCTTCCAAATTTGAAAATCTTGTTGTAAAAATACTTTCATTCTAGCTTTCCAGTATCCATAGTTAGTTCCATTGAAATAGGGTGGTCTAGTGGTTGATTATCCTTCTTGTTGTTGAGGGAAGGTTGCCATAATTAGTGATCTTTTACTCTAACCGGTTAAGGCAATCCTAGAGTTCTAGCTCTGATACCAAATGAAATCCCAGTTGGGCAACCAAGAGGGGGGTGAATTGGTTGGGTATTAAAATTTCTACTCCTTTAATATTTCTTTTCAAAAGATTACTAACACTTGTTAATTACTCTTTGGTTAATAAAGGTTAGCAAAAATAAAAGTAGAGGAATGAACAACCACAAAGCAAATAAGAAAAGGGGAAGAGTAATAGAAGAGATACCACACTAAGATTTATAGTGGTTCGATCTTATAACTCCAAGACCTACTCCACTCTTCCCAAGTTTGTGTCCTTGAGGGAATCCACTAAAAGTATGATTCTTGGTACAACAAAGAAGGCTCCGCGTCTTTAACACTTGCCCACAAAGATGGCTCCGCGTCTCTGAGCACTCGCCAATTTCAAGGGGTTTAATATTGGTGCCCTTTCCAACTTTATAATGATTTTCAAATTACAATATGTGAATGCCTTCACTTAAGGCTAATACATCACTTCAATACAAGAAATCTTCTCCAAATGATTTGCAAGTGAGCTTCATGAGAACTTCTCCAATGATGGGATTGCAAGTGAGCTTGGGAGATTTTCAAAGATGTTGAAGGCAAGTGAGCTTGAGTGATTCTTCTTCAACTAGATTGCAAGTGAGCTAAAGGAAATCTTCTTCAAATGAGATTGCAAGATTTTGGACAAAGAAGAATAACTTTTTGTAAAGATTGCTTGAAAACTTAAATCACACTTAGGGTTCTTTTCTCAAGCTTGCAAAAGTCATAGAATGATGAAAATAAACTCATATATATAGCCCCTTAGAAGATATAACCGTTGGAGGACATATTGGGCATTTTTGGGTTTTGAAAAATCAAAAAAAGAACCAGCCGCAACTCCCAACGGTCATATTTTCCCGACGCCAGACGTCTGCCCAGACGTCTGGTTGCTTCCAGGGATTAACCAGATGATTGGGCAGACCTCTGCCGCAAGGTCTGGTTTGCAAGTTCACTTATCAGATGAATGAGTTTTTCTCTGAATTTTTGTACACATATGTATTGATATTAGGGAAGATTATGTACCAAAATTTAGCTCATTTGAAAACCGTTTGGGTCCCTTTTTGATCCACCAGATGATCGGACCAGACTTCTGCCGCAAGGTCTGGTCTGCAAGTTTGGCTAGTAAATCAATGAGTTTTCTTCCCAAATTTTGTACATATCAAAGTAGGTATGAGATAAAGGTGTTGCCAAAATTTCAGCTCAATCAGAAAACATTTGGGTCCCTTCGTGATAGAAAAGCAAATGGTCTTAATTATGGTTTTCAAAGGATGTTTGGATTTTTGCGTTAAAAAAATACTTTGGAAACACTTTGAAAATACTTGCAATCTTGTTTTAAAGATGGTCTCCATTTGACCTATTTTTGAATAGTCCTCTTGAGTCCGGTGGTTGAATGAGCATGCTTATCCTTCCTTGTACATGCTTGTTCTTTGGTCTTTAATTTGACTTAGCTCTTAATGACTCCATCTTGATGTTGATTGCTCTTCTCTAAGGTTCAACTTGATTTGTCTTTGTCCTTCTTGGTTGACGGATCTTCACTATGCCTTTGATCACTATGTTCTACCTTGTTGTCGATCTTGGTAATCTAAGTTTCCTGTATGAGCTTATCATGGTAGAATCATTAGTACCAACCTACTTCGATCAATGTGGGTTTGTTGTCATCAAAACAATGAGTAGGGCCACACATGGGAATCCTTGGGCTAACAGGCGGGGGCGGCGGCTCTCTAGATGAACAGCCACCCAGGGAGTTGGAAGACAGCTTCGGGGCTTCTGGATCATCGTTGGGGGCTGCTCCCTTTGAATCTCCCCCTCGAGTTTCTTCAGCTCGCGAGGCAGAGATTAGGGACATTCGATCCGGTGCCGTCATTCGCCCTGGTCGGGTGACGTCCTGGAAGAGTTCTTTGGAAGAAGGGGCGGCGGAGAGGATTAGGAGGGAGTTTCACATTCCCGATGATTACGAGATTAGGGTTCCTTCTTTTGGGGAGGGGGTGTGTGAGGGCGCTACGGAGGAAGAGGTAGCTTTCTACGTGGAGGCTTTTCGGGCGGGGATTAGGTTTCCGCTCTTGGGTATCATAGTAGAGGCCCTCGAGTTTTACCGGGTGGCCCCCTACCAACTGGCGCCTAATAGTTGGCGTACTCTCTTGGCCTTTGTGGCCAAGGCGGGTCTTCACAAGATTCAGCCTACCCTCCTTCTGCTCCGGAGTTGTGTTGCCCTTAGCCCATTGGTGAAGGGGGAGGACAGCTGGTTGTACCTGACCCAGCGTCCTCAGGTGAAGATCGCGGCGAACTTGCCTTCTTCCATCAAGAAGTGGAAAGAGGAGTACGTGTTTATCATTCCCCCGTCGGATGCTGGTTGGGGCTTCCCCCGTTCTTGGAAGAGCTCTGTTGAGTGGCGAAGGAAATCCCTCCCTGACGAGTCCGACTGTAGTAAGTTTGACTTGGAGAAGCTCGCCTCTAGGGAGGCTATTGATGTTTCTGAGTTTAGATGGGAGACGGGTTTGAGGAGGCTCGGTTTGCTGGGTGCTATGGAGAGGAGGGCCCGCTGCAGGGGCGAGGAGGTGGGGGAGAGTTCCGCCAGTCATCGTGGTGAGCCTTTTTCCTTAGGTTTTGTCCCCTCATTTTTTTAAGCTGTCGTTTTCTTTGCCCTGAGTGGTTGTTGCTCTTCTGTTTTTGGCAGCATGTATGTCTTCTTCTGGTGATACTGGTAGGGCAAAGGGGGTTGTGGCGACGGCGGCGAAGGGTCCGGTTACCCGTCAGAAGATTCCTTCCGGCTTTATGGCCGCGGCTAGGAGAGAGCGGTAGCAAACTAGGCTTCCCCCGTCCGCGCCGTCTAGCTCTTCCGGTCAATCGGTCGGAGAGAGGGGTACGGCTAGGTCTCCTCCCCGGGAGTTGGAGCCTCCTGCCAAGAGGGTTGCCCCTTCTTGCGCTAAACAGGGGAAAGCCGGCCGTGGGGCCCGTTTCCTGCTGCATTTGCGGAGGACATGTCGAGTCGTTTGGAAGGGTCGGTTATGACCAAGCTGCTTCTGGAGCAAATGGAGTTTTCCCCGCAGTGCTACCGGGCACAAGGAGAAATTTTTAAGCCTGACTGGAAGATCGGCGTTGAGGATGGGGTTCTTGGGAATCCCCGGGTCGGGGTAGAGCTTGGGTTGATGACCGCCCTTCCTGGCGATGAGGCTGAGTTAGAAAGCTTCCCCCGCAGGGCCTTGGGGGCCGGGTACCTTCAATCTATGTCTTGCGTAAGTACCGAGTGGCTAGCTTTTCTGCTTGTGTTTTCCCTTTTTTGTTGCCTTTGAGACTGCTCGTGGCAATTCTCTGATGGTTCGCTTGTGGCGGGGGCTTTTGTAGGTTCAAAGTTACGCCAGGAAGATGCTGCAGTACATGGTTGAGGACGAGTCCGTGATCGGTGCTTTCGAGGAGCGAGTCCGCAAGCTGAGTGAGGACCTGGAGAAGGCTCAAGCCGAAAAGGGCGGCGCTTGACGACACCGTTTCTCAACTCCGGGGGGAACTCCAGCTGGCCGAGGACGGAAGGAACCGTGCGGAAAATAACTTGGTGGTGACCCGTCAAACATACGCTGAGGAGTTGGTGAAAGCGCAGGAGGAATGACGAGATTCTGAGGAGTTTTTCAAGGTCGCAGTCTCGTCTAGCGTGGATATTGAGGTAGATGCTTTCGTCGAGTGCCGCCGGCGCGTTTGTGAGGTTGATCCTTCCTCCCCTCTTGAGAGGTTGGTGCATGAGGCCGAGGAAGCGTTCCCGGAGGATCTTTCGCCGGAACCAGTGGATATCACGAACCGGTTGAGGATCCAGCGGTTGCCCTGGATGCTTCTATCGTTATTGAGACATCTGAGGGGGGTCGGTGAGGCTTGGATGCCTTGGGATTTTTGGCTTCTTTTTATTTTTTTGTTGACGTGCTGGGTCTGTAATAGCTATTTGAACTCTCTTTTATTTTTATATATATACAATGCGCCGAGGGCCATTTGAGCTTTTCGGTATTTTTCTTCGCGGCGGGTTATTAAATTCTAATTTGGTTGGCGAGAATACTTCTAGTGCGCCCTTGTAGGGCGTCTTGTTTGTGGAAGGACCATCTTCCCCTCGAGTAATCAGCTCGGAGTTAATGGGTCCCACATGCCCTTTTAAAAAGGAGAGGTCTTTTTTTCATGGGAAGCGTTTTAGGGTATTTTCGGGGGGATCAGCCTAGATGCTACCTCTGTCCCACTCCCTGTCTTTTTCCGGCCCTTTATTCATCATAGATCGGAAAGTGGAGATGCACATGGCTCAGGTAGAAATGCTATTCCATTAATTTGTAAGGGGGAAAACATGGCTTTGCTTCTGGAAATAACAAAAAGAAAACAAACAAAACATCTATCATAACTTAAAAGAAAAACACGGACCTTACCCTTCCATTTTACTGGTAAAACTCTCGAAGGTTATCCATTCTCCAACTTCGAGGGACTGGGGTCCCGTCGAGGTGCTCTAGCTGGTAGGCCCCGGGGCGGAGCGCTCGAACGACCCTGTAGGGTCCTTCCCGGTGTTCCGGGGGTCGGATACCTCCGCCCGCCGTAGTAGTAGGTCTTCGGGCTTTACCGTGCGCTTTTTTACTCGGGCGTTGTAGTATCGTGCCACCCTTTGCTGGTAGGAGGCGGTTCGGAGGAGGGCTTGCTCTCTTTTTTTGAGTACGAGATCGAGAGCATTCCAAAGGAGCTCAGAATTTCCTTGTTTGTCGTAGTTCTCCGTGCGGAAGCTGGAGAGGCCGATTTCCAACGGAATGACCGCTTCGGCCCTGAAAGTCAAACTAAAAGGGGACTCCCCGGTTGCGGTCCCTGGCGTCGTCCGGTAGGCCCAGAGGACGCTAGGGAGTGCTTCTACCCAGCTCTTTCCAGCTTCTCCCAATCGCTTCTTGAGGCTTTGGAGCAAGATTCTGTTAGTTACCTCTACTTGTCTGTTGGCTTGCGGGTGTGCTACGGAGGCGAAACGGTTTTTGATGCTCAGATTATCACAGGATCTGCCGAATTCAGCACCTGCGAACTGGGTTCCGTTGTCTGTTACGAGTATCCTCGGGATGCCGAAACGGCAGACCACGTCATGATAGAAAAACTTCTCTGTTGCTTTTGAATTGGGCCTTGCCACAGCTTTAACTTCAACCCACTTGGTGAAGTAGTCAATGGCGATGTACAACATCGTATGCCCCCCCGGGGCTTTTGGGAACGGCCCGAGCAGGTCCATGCCCCACATGGCGAAAGGCAGGGGTCCTGCCACCGCGGTGTATGGGGTGGCCGGTTGACGGGGGGTGGTGGCGAACCTCTGGCACGGTCTGCATTTTTTGACGAACTCTTTGGCGTCCCTGAGGATTGTAGGCCAAAAGTAGCCGTGCCTTAGGATCTTCTGAGCTAGGATCCTGCCGCCTCCGTGGTCTCCGCAGATTCCCCGTGTACCTCCCGTAGTGCATATTCCGATTCGGAGGGTACCAGGCATAGGAGGTACGACCATGTGTATGACCGTTTGTACAGCCTGGGTCCGTGGACCACGTAGTGGGCGGCCTTCATGGTTAGGCGTCGGGCTTCCAGCTTGTCCTCGGGTAGTATCCAGTCTTTTAGATACTGCATGATGGGATCCATCCAGTTTGGTCCTGGTGGAATTTCCAAGACTTGTACCTCATTGATGCTGGGGTGGAGCAGTATTTCTGTGAGCACGGTACCGAAGTCATGGGTTTCTTCAGAGGCCATTTTCGATAGAGCATCTGCTCGATTGTTCATGTCTCGCGGTACCTGGAGAATCTCAACTTCTCCCATTCTCTGCAGCTTTTCTTTTACCTTTTGGAGGTATCTCTTCATTCTGAGGCCCTTGGCCTGGTATGCCCCGTTCACTTGATTGACGACGAGTTGGGAATCACTATAGACTTTTAACTTTCCTGCGCCGAGCTCTGAGGCTAGGCTTAGCCCCGCCAATAAGGCCTCGTATTCAGCCTCGTTGTTGGAGGCTTTGAAATCTAGCCGGAGGGCGTACTCTGCTGTGAATCCGTCGGGGCCGTGGAGGACCACTCCTGCCCCGCGCCCCGTTTTACCTGCTGAGCCATCCACGTGCAGGATCCAGTGAATCTCGCCGCTCTGTTCCGTCGAGTCGGGCCCCATGTCTTCCCAAGCCATTTGTTCGGTGGGGCCCCTGGTCTTTTCCATTATTGCCGGTTCCGTGGCAGGGGCTGTGGATTCCACTATAAAGTCGGCAAGGGCCTGGGATTTAATGGCCGGCCTCGGTCGGACCTGTATGTCGAACTCTCCTAACTCGATGGCCCAGCTTACCATCCTGCCCGAGGTCTCCGGTTTTTGGAGAATCCTCCTGAGGGATTGGTCAGTCAAAAGTATTATGGGATGGGCCTGGAAGTAGGGGCGGAGTTTCCGGGCGGCGCTGACAACTGCGAGGGCGAATTTCTCTATGTTCAAGTACCGGACCTCCGCACCGTGGAGGGTCTTGCTTCCATAGTACACCGGGTGTTCCTTCTTGGCGCTCTGTTTGGCCAATACCGCACTTACCGCCGTAGGGCTGATGGCCAGATACAAAAATAGTTCTTCCCCAAGCTCAGGTTTGGCTAGTACGGGCGGTGTTTGGAGGTACTGTTTCAAGGCGTCGAAGGCTTCTTGACAGGCCGGGGTCCAGTCGAATTCTCGTATGTTTTTTAGCTGCTTAAAGAAGGGCTGACATTTCTCCGCCGACTTGGGCATGAAACGGCCGAGGGCGGTGATTCCTCCCGCGAGCCGCTGTACCTCTACCGCTGTTGCCGGGGGTTCCATGTCCAGGATGGCCTGGATTTTTTCGGGGTTGGCCTCGATGCCTCTCTGGCTAACCATGAACCCTAAGAAATTTCCGGAGGTCACCCCAAAGGCGCATTTTGCGGGGTTCAGCTTCATCCGGGCTCCCTGCAAGGTGTCAAAGGTTTCTTGAAGGTCGGAGATGTGTTTGGAGGCATCCAATCTTTTTACCAGCATGTCATCAACATACACCTCCACGTTCCTTCCGATCTGCTCTCGGAATAGCTTGTTTATGAGCCGCTGGTATGTGGCCCCAAGTTTTTCAGCCCGAAGGGCATGACGGTATAGCAGTAGACGCCCTGATCGGTGATGAACACAGGTTTTGGGATGTCTGGTTCGTGCATTTTTACTTGATTGTAACCGGAGAAGGCATCTAGGAAGGTGAGGAGCTCGTGGCTAGATGTGGCGTCGATGAGCTGGTCTATACGTGGGAGAGGGTAAAGGTCTTTCGGGCAGGCTCGGTTTAGGTCCGTAAAGTCTATACAGGCCCGCCAGCCTCCACTGGCTTTCTTGACCATGGCCACATTTGACAGCCACTCGGGGTACCGGATCTTTCTGATAAATCCGGCTTGTAGCAGTTTCTCCACTTCGGCTTTTATGTGAGTCTGGCGCTCTACTGCAAAGTTCCTCTTTTTTGTCGGATGGGTTTGAGGGTCAGATTTATGTTTAACCTGTGAACGACCAATTCCTTAGGTATTCCGGGCATGTCCTGAGTGGACCACGCGAATACATCTTTGTTGGCTCTGAGGAAACTGATCATTTGGTCTCGTAAGGTGCCTTTCAGCAGGGAACCAATCCGGACTTGTTTCTTCGGTTGATCTTGGGCTATGGGGATGGAGTCTAGCTCCTCGGTGGGCTCTCCTCTGATTGTGCGGGCCCGCTCCCGGGGGTCTTCACTCCCGATCGTGAAGTTTTCGGCCGGGGCATTTGTGGGACCCGATCCCGCGAGAGGGGTGAAGCGCGAGCCGCCACGCTCTCTCTTGGTCTCTCGTACCCACGCGATTGGCGTGTGCTTTTTATTATTGATTTTAATTACCCAACCCAGCAGGCAGCAACCAAGCCATAGGGTGCAAACAAACGTGCAACCCAATACCCATAAGGGCAGGGGTAAGCCGCCGTGCCTAGCAAGTTGTGATTTAATTCATCTTTTCCGTGAACTTGGGATCATTAAGGCAATCTGAATTCCACGCAAAAGAGAGTGACAGAGTCGCCACCTAGATGAGGGATCTAGGACCCATAATTGACCAGAAATCTAGACTCGTTACCTGGTTACGAGAATGGAAAGTATGGGGAGTTACCGCCACATGCACCATTCCTGCCCGATAATCGGTCTTCAATTCCAAAAGTTAACTCTTTTGAATTTCTTTTAAATGGCTCATTTAACTCTATATTAATGTGCGAACTACGTGACATGCATCCCAAGATCTAATTTCAATGTAATTCCTAAATGTGTATCTTGATTTCTTAATTTGTTTGAATCCAATCTAAGTGAAAGTTCTCCTAAAATGCTAATTTGAGGGAAATCCTACATATTTTAATTAAGAATTTATAAGAAAACTAATATACAAAACCCCACCATTTGTGTGTGGGGCCTACTCGTGATTGGTAAGCCATCAAGCATCCAAGCTGCCTACGTACCCAAGCCTCACTGGGATCAGAGTCGACGTAGTTCGGTGCACCTAAGATAAGCTACTTATGCCTAACTCATCTAAGACACCGATCTAAACTGGATTGACTGTTTCAACAGTTTTAAGAGAAGATTATTTAGTTCAAGTTGAAAATTTTATTATCCTAGGACTTCATCTAAGATGCTATATGATCCTATCTAAATACAAGACGTCCCTTAGACTAATGCAGGTTAACCTACATCCTAGGTAACTAGGTTTGTCCTAGAAAAAAATTGGGTGACTAGTGTAACTAGATTTATGACACGGTAGCTATCCATAGCAAATGCCCTGATGAGGCTGGACTCCTAACTCTAGGACTCTCTAAAACCTAGGACACGACATGACGTAAGTGTTCCTGAATATGGCTCTAATGGTTCTTACGATGGAAACCGTAATCCAACGGTTCCGAAAGACATGAGGTAAATTGATTCAATTTGTTGAAGTTAATAATTTTCAGATTTCAAGGATTTTCGGTTCCTAAACATCTAAGGAATACCAAAGGCTCTATGGTTCGAAGCTTCGTCCTCGAATCGCAACCATGGAAGGGAATCGTGCTCTCAATTTTGTATAATTTAGCACGCAAGTTATAGTATCTTATTGCCTGGCATATTTCTCAGGATTTCCGTGGACAGTGGACCTCGGAGCCAATAACATACTATAATTTACGCACTCCAATTATGCTGGATTGATCGCAATTAATATACGATTATGGTTACGATCTCGGCGTCTAAATTATCCTAGCATGTTATTTTACAAAGGAACTCTATTACTCCTAAGATTTCTGTTCCAGATAGCTCAGTGATTAAGTACATTATGAAAAGTTAGAGTTATCTGAAAATTTTCATGGTGCTTTGAATTAATTCGGATTTTCAAATGAATTTATCACAATTGGATCAGATTATTGATTTCACAAAGAAGCCTATAACTAATTAAATTATCTGATCTAGAAACTTTAGGACATGATGTATTCTTGTAAAATATATTCTACTTTAATTTTTCATGATTTTAAAGATTGAAATTCTATTTTTAATTGATTTTACACTTTCTGGTCAGATTGATGACATTAGACTAACAGATATATCAAATTAATTTCAAATCCAACCAAACTTTTACTAGACCATTCTTGGAAAAATAGAAAATTATGAGAAAACATTCAGACATTATTTCAATAATTATCTATTTTTAACAGATATATTCATGTTCTGGTCAGAGCAATTAAAAATCAATAAAAATTTCTGAGAAATTCACAATATGATTCTGACTGGTCAGTTTATTTTGCTACCAAATTTCAGCTTTTAAGAAGTTTGTTTAATGACATTTCCTTCATATACATAAAAATCAATGATTTTATCAAAACAATTCCAGTAAAAATAATAAATCAAGCCCGAATCTTTTGAAATTTTTTATATGATATTTAAACATTAAAATTCTACTGCGGACCGAATTTCAATTAGTTTCGAATTATTTTGCTACACGAACGATTTTTAGAACCATGAAAATCCTATTTCCGGGTATTTTTTAAACGAATTTTTGAGCCGACAAGACAAATGAAATCTATCGGAATTTTTAGATTTTTGGTGCTATTTTAACCACATTAAACTCATAAATCATAGTTTCACGAAAAACCGTTGGTTTTAAAACACTCACTTTGTAAAAAAAATAATTCAAAAGCCACTAGATATCCCAATCGGTTAATCGCCCAATTTCCTCATATAACGATTTCCTTTTTACCAAAATTGATAATTAAATAAACTTGACCCATCAAAATCATACATGGTAGCTTTTACGAAAATCATGAAGAAAACAAAGATGAAATGGCCCTAAACATGCTTTTCTACTTTTGATTTTACAAATATGGAAGAACCTACCGTTAATCACGCTCCTTGTCTCTATGGTGCGTAAATCAGAGGTATACGCTTCGTCGCACCCTTTTATACTCTATAGAAAACCCAATCCGCCAAAGTAGATGAATCGCTCTTTCCGATGTTTGTTGTCTTTCCTCGAGCCTTTGAATCTCCTTGAACTTATGATTTTTCGATTAATACCCCGCCGAGAGGTGAGAGAGATTTGAGAGAGAAGTGAGGGTGAGATTGAGAGAGATGTTGAGAGATGAAGAGAGATACGTTGAGAGGGTGAGATTGAGAGAGGGCTGTAGAGAGAGTGAGATAGTACTGTTGAGAGGAAGAGATTGAGAGGGGGCTGTAGAGAGGTGAAGAGAGAGCTTTTAGAGATGAGAGAGTGAGAGAGATAGATAGAGAGCTCTTGAGCGAGGGAGAGGGAAAAGATCCTTTTTTTTTTTTTTTAACGTCCCTCTCCCTCTCTTTTTACACAACCACTCTTTATTCAACCAATAAGCAAAAGCAATAATTTTGGAAATATGCCATCTTTTCCCTGCTACATGCTATTTTTTTTATATTCAAAACCAAAACTTGAGCTACTGTTTTTAAAACAATATGGACTGCTTGTAGCAATATGCCAAAAGTGATGAAAATTTCCATAACAGTGCTTTTTTTTTATTGGCCCAAAAACAATTCCACATAGGTATAGCTGTAAAAATTTTGTAGTTTCTTGCTTTGTTTTAACACCTTTCTAAAACCCAAAGTGGGGCCCACTTATCTTACATGTATAGATTTAGAAAATGCTATTTTCTTTCTTAAAAAAAAGTCCAAATCAAAGAGCATTTTTTTTTTCACTGGATGCTATGGATTGATCCGAACCATCCAATCTCTCTTGGCCGACACTCCAACTTGGTGTTTTCCCAAAAATATGCCAACAAAATAGGGATGGACAAAATATTGGTAGACCCCACTTCAAAAACGTGTAATAAGAGGGGATGAAGCTTTTGGAAACATCCTAGCAAAACTTCCTTTTATTAAAGAAAGACTTTGGAAGCTACCTTGACCATAAAAAGCAACTCCTTTTTATACTTACCCCATTTCAACCAACCGAATCAATGTTCTTAGAAACACATGGTTTCATTGCTATATTGTAATAGATGCTTTAGAGAGGAAAGAATACACCATGTTGGCTGCTTTCTACATTTCCAATAGAAAACGCCAAACAACCGATTATGGGTGGGTCCCACTTGCTACCAAAATATGCGATCTTCAAAAAGGTAACCAAATGTTAGGGACGCTTGGGTTCTAAGAGAGAAAGATTACCCACTAGATAAAGGGTTCAGATTACTTTATAATGTAGGCTGCATAAACTACCATTTTTTTTTTCAAAAGTACTGCACGCCCATTTCACTTGATGATCGCCATCATTTAAACAAATACCAACAAAATCGTTTCCAGTATGGCCCAAAAGCCCCTTACCATGTAAATGGGTCATCCAAAAAATCAATTTCATAGGGTGATCCTGACCGTCCATTCGATGGGAGACAATGTAGTTAGGTACACCCCCAAAATAACTTCCATGGAATGACCTAAGCTGTCAATTTGATGGGCTGAAATGCTCAAATGGGTTTCCTTAGCCAACATCACTTCCATGAGACAATCCGGGCTGTTCATTTCGTGGGCCGCAATGAGAATAGGTTACACCATCTTTAAATCACTCCCATATGATAATCTGAATCGTTGATTGATGGGCTACAATGTTGATTGATGGGCTGCAATATAAATTGGGTTGCGCCCCCTTAAATCAATTCCATGGGCGGATCCAAGTCGGCCAAAACTCATTTCTTCCCAAAAGAAAAAAAAAATTGTGTGGGCCCATTCGATTGACTCTGCCCGAAGCAACTTATCCCAAAGCTCTCTCTCTCTCTTATTTGGATTCCTGTGAATAACCCTTCTCAACATTTGGCGAAAAATGTAAAACACGGCGGAAATGACCGAAGAGATCGGGAAAACATAAGAGGAGGACACGGAAAGGGAAAATACTAAAAAACCGATAGGAAAATACTAACATCTTTGTTGATTAAAGCGGAGCAAAATGGGGTGTCTACAGCGTTGCTTCCTCTTAGGCTTGCCGCGTAGCATTGGCGTGCTAACATCTGCTGCCCCCGAACTTCTCCTACACCGGTTTGAGTGGGGAATTTGATCTTGAGGTGGGCGGTGGAGACTACCGCTCCCAAGTCTATGAGAGCGGGGCGCCCTATGATGGCGCTGTAGGTGAAAGGTATGTCTACGACCATGAAGGTGGTCAAGATAGTCTTTTGGAGGGGGTACATCCCAAAGGTTACGAGTAAGTCGATTTTACCATTGACCCGTACCGACGCCCCGGAGAACCCATAGATGGAGTACTCCACGGGTCCTAGTCTCCCTTCGCCCAGTTTCATCTCTTCAAAGGTTCCGAGGTCTAGCACATTGACGGAGCTCCCCGTGTCAACCAAAATTTTTCCTAGGTCGAAGTTGGCGATTAGCCTGACGACCAGCGCATCGTCGTGTGGGACTTGTAGTCCGTTTAGGTCTTCAGAGGAGAAAGTGATGACCTGATCTTCATGGGGAGGATCCGTCCGGGCCTTTTTGGAAGGCATTTCCAGGGAAAACACCCGCTCTGCATACGCTCGCCGGCCAGGTGTTGTTGGTCCTCCCGCCGCCGGTCCGCCCGCGATGATGTTGATTTTTCCCATAATGGTAGGCGGTTGTTCGTGGGCCTGCGGCCGTTCAAGGGGCTCTTCTTTCTTGGGGCGCTGGTGGCGGCGTGTGTCGTGCCTGCAGCGGGATCGGTGTCTGCTCCGGGAGCGATGCCTGCTCGGGGATCGGCGTCGGCTAGTGGATCGGCGTCGGCTACTAGACCGGCGCCTGCTACGTGACTGACGCCTGCTTCAAGGTTCGTCGGCGGGGTGATGGGCCTCGTGCGAGTTTTCGACAGGACTCTTGATATATTGATTTAGATGCCCTTCCTCGGCCAGTTTTTCTAACTGGAGTCGGAGGTGGAAACAATGGTCGGTTTAGTGGCCGTGGTCCCCGTGGAAGTCGCAGAACTTTCTTGTGGACCGCTTCTTCGGGTCCGTGGCCATTCTCTTGCGGGGGGTCAGGAGACCCTGATCTCTGATAGCTAGCAGGAGATGGGAGAGGGGAACCTTCAGGGGGGTGCTTCCTAGTCTTTCAAAGACGGGGACGGGGTTCCGGCTCGCCTGTCTTTCCTAGGCCCGCGGCCTCATGGCCCTTCAGCCGTCGTTGCTTTTTCTTTCATCGGGGCCGGGCTGGCTTCGCTCTCGTGCGCAGGCTTCTTCTGCTCGTACAAATTTGTCAGCCTTAGATTCAAGCTCCTACAGGTCCCGTGGTGGCTTGAGGGTAAGATGCAGTTTGAGGTTCGGGTCGGTGGTGGAATGCTTCAGTGTTGCGACCGCTATTTGGACGTCCATGTTGGAAAGTTGGGCTAGCTCGGCGTTGAATCTCAACATGAAGTCTCTTAGGGTCTCGTTTCTTCCTTGTCGGAGGGAAAAGAGGGCATCCCCTGGATCGTGGCGGAGGCGGTTGTTGGCGAATCTTGCGCTGAACTTCCTTCCGAATTCGTGGAAGGATGCGATGGAGTCGGGCTCCAATCTTATGTACCAGTCGTTAACGGTCTTTCTTAACAGGGAGGCAAAGGCTTTGCACATAAATCCGTCTGACGCGCCCCGGAGCGTCATTACCCTTTTGAAAGTTTGGAGGAACTCAAGAGGGTCTGTGCTCCCATCGTATAGACCGAAACGGGAGAGGTCTATTCCTGCTTCCACTGGGGTCTTTAAGACCTCCGAGGTGAACGGGGATGCCGTTTCCCTCTCCCATTCGTCGAGAATGTCGTGGGCATAAGGCTTTTTCATTTCCAGTTTTACTTCTCGGATTTGCCTCTGCAGGTCGGCTAGCGGGTCCATACCGGGGGGGTTGCGCTGAGGTCTCTACCTCATCTTTCCGAGCTGGGGTGGTCCCTGGAAACGAGCCGTCCGGACAGGGGGAGAGCGGCTTAGCGTAGCTTGCTTCCCGTCGTTTTGCTGGTGCCCCCTAGCTGTGGGAGGCAAAGGGCTATTTGCTGATGGGGAGGGCGTCTGACGGGCAGGTACTCGCCTTCGCCGGGGATGACGCTCCCCCGACTGTTCCTCGTCACCTTCGTCATAGGCTTCCGTCTGGTCATGTGTTGTCAGGGGCCTTCCTGGGGCCGGAGGTTCCTGCGGAGGCAAGCGTTGGAGTAGCTCTTGGCGGAGTTCGTTGAACATTTCCATGGTGGGGACCATTTGCGGTGTGCTGGAGGAGGGCTGGTGTCGGCCCGAGAGCGGCGAGTTTGGCTCCCAGGAACTTGAGGCGTGGGTTTGCGCGTGTTGGGCCTGGCTCCTGGTCATTACCCCTATTTCTTGCTGTTGGGTGTGGTTTCTCATCGCCGTAAGGCGTTTAATACTCGACGAGTCCCACGGATGGCGCCAATATGATGGCGTCGAAATCCGGGTCTGCAATAGCGCGGTCGGTAGAGAGCCTCCGCGGGGTCTGAAATCACAAACAAAAGGGGTCAGGGGGGTCCGGGGTGGGTCCCGAACGACCACTTCGACACCCAAGTCAGATTCTTTGATCGGTCAATATAAAGAACAGCGAGAAGAGGAGAGGGTTCGATCAGGTTTACCAAGGCCAAGACGCAGGTTCTTTTCTTGGTATGTGGGTGGATGGGTCAGAGGGGACTAACAGGGAGAATGGGATTAAGTTCCCGGCCTCCTTTGCTATTGCCTTCCCTCTTTCTTTTCCGGTTGTCTTGTGGGAGCTGAAAAAAGGATCATCTTCTTCTTCCCTTCTCCCCCCTTTTAAGAGGTGGCGTGCGGACCTTTTCATCATTATGGAGAGAAAACCTTCATTTGCAGGATTGGGCCGTTCTCCTGTTTCGACGGTGCGCGTGGCTTTGCTGGATAATCCCTTCCATAATTTGTGATGATGAGGTTTGGACGGCAAGAAAATGACACATGTCATAATCGCACGGTCTTGCCGTTTCCCAACACCTTTCTTCATGATGGTTAGGCTCTATTGGTGCATGGACGACACGTGGCGAGATTTGGGAGCAGCGCCGTATTTTTGTCTCATCACAAACGATGTCAAATTTCTGAATAATTGAATCCACATGCGGAACCCATCATAAATGTTCTAACTAATCTAGGGTGTCACATGTTATAAACTATTTGTGTATTCACTTTCTAAGATATACAGAGAGCTGTTCAACTTGGCCTTACGTACAGACTGTTAGTTCCTCTTATCACTAGAGTTTTTGTTACCACCGTTGATATTTGATCCAACAGCAGTGCACTTTTTAATAAGCTGCTTTTACGTTGGATCAAATATCAAGGTATATATATGAGATCTTATATGGTGTGTGGTCGTATAGTCTAGCATTTTTTTAAATAAGTATTGGTGCAAGAAGCACAGATAAAGAAGATGGTGACATAAGATCTATAAGCATTGGTGCAAGAAGCACAGATAAAGAAGAGATGGTGACATAAGATCTATAAGCATTGGTGCAACAAGCAAAGATCAGACCATTAAACAAGGGTCGGTATGGAGCATTCAACTAATATTGGCAGAATGTTGGTCAAGCATTCAAGCTCAACTAGAAAAACATTCACGAATCTTACCGAAGCATTCAACAATATTGAGCAACCATTGAAGCTCAATTGATAAAGCATTCAACAACAAATCTAATATTGGAGAAACATGAAACTAATATTGGCCAAGCATTCGAGCTCGATTTCCGAAGCACTCAACAAGAAATGGGAAAGCATTCAAGATCAGTTGACAAAGCATTCAACTAGAATTGCCAGAGAATTCAATTGGCAAAGCCTTCAATAAGAATTGGCAAAGCATTCAAATCAGGCAATCCATGGAAAGGAAATTGAAAAAAAAAAGTTAGTCACCAGATCCTCGTTGCGAAAATCTGATTTCATTTGGCCCTCACCGGATCGCTAAAAACCCCTTCAAAGACCAATATAGAATAGAGAGATGAGAGATGAGCTATTTGAGGCAAACATGTGAAATCTATATGAATGTAATAGAAAAACAAGCAGAAAATTCAGCAAACAAATGAAATAATAGGGATGGATAATTAATAACAAATACGAACCTAATAACAAATATCAACTAAAATCTTCCAAATGCTCACAATCTGCAGCTTGATTGTCTTTCCTTCCAGCTCCATAGTTCTAATTTTCTACAAATTGAAAGGATAATTTGCAAAAAAAAAAAAAATCGAAGAAAAAATTCAAAACAAACACAATCAAACACTTTCCACAGAGTTAGAGAGACTGAGAGCTCACAAAATCAACTCGAATGGTACTGATATAGCTATCAATATAGGAATCATCCTGAAATCAATGGGAAAAACTAAAAAAATAAAAAAATAAAAAAAATCATTACAAGCAGAATTTCATCCGAAAACCAAAACCTTACCGTAACCCTAACAACTTTTTCCCCTCTTCAACAAAAGATTACCTGCTATTACATTTTATATTGGGTAATGCAAGTACTTTGTACTATTTCTTGTAGAACATATTATCAGCCGTATTATTTTAATGTAGTTTAGTACCTTTTTTATGCAAGTAATAGCTCATTATTGGTATATTATCCTCCAATGCTGACACGAACAATGCTTTATAGTTTCCGGTTAGTCTCTTTATTTTACCCTGGTGCCCTCATCATACTTGCTAATTGGTTAGTTTTTTTTTTTCCTCTATTTGGTCAATGCATCACCCAAGCCCTACTTATTCAATTTTCAAACAAACCAAGCCTGAGCATCTTCCTCTGCCTCTTTAGCAACTTGTAACACTATTGCACAGACCCCTCATACATGCATGAAATGAACTTTTGACATCATATTACGTGTGTGTGGTATTATGGATTGTTTAAAAACTTATTTAAAAAACATAAGGACTGTTTACGAACTCTCTGAGCACATCCACATCTTATTTGATTCCACTAATAGGAAAAATTCACTTACTGCGAATATGAGAAGAAGACAAGATTTTCCAACAGAGGAATCACCGATCAAAAGGAGTTTAAACAATGATTGCTGCGAAGAAAATAAAATTCAGAAAAATGAGGAAAAATGCTGAAAAATCGAAGAGAAAATGAAGAAATCGAAGAGGGAAATGTGGATGTAGATTCTTGCTAAAAATGAAGAGAAATTGATTAACAGAAATACACTATTTCCAAAACAAAAAATGAATTGAATAAAAGAAAAAACCTAAAATATCCCCATACCTTGTTATTGCCGGAAAATTTGGAAGAAGCCGAGAGTATGTTGCCGGAAAACGTAACTGGAATGGAATGGTTCGTGGTAAAACTGTAAGCGGAAACTCTAGTCTGAAAAACCAAAATCTGAGACCACTATCGGAATATATTTGTGCCAGAAAACTCGCAACAATGGAAAGGATCGTCGGAAGGAAACCGTAACCATTGGAAAACTCGCCGGAATCGTCCAAAAGTAGTCGGAGAGTGATACAGCAACTTCTTGTAGTCAATCAGAGTCAAAGTTAGTATCTATAATTGTTAGTTATGGGTTTAGTATCATGGATTTGTACATGGGTAGTTATGACGTTGGGAAGTTGTGGTTCGGTCAGTTGCTGTTTGTAGACGTTGTTTAGTTAATGGAGGTAGTTTTATGGGTGGAAGTGGGCAGTTATATGGCTGATGTAGCAGTTGGTTTAGTCTAATTGGTGTCTTGTACTTATGTTAATTTTCTCTACTGCAATGGATTATTAGATTATTCTACCAAAACCTTCTCGATCAGAGAATTGGAGGCTGATCTCCCTCGAAGTAGATCATTGCAATTGTTTTCTTTTTCTTTCTTGACACCATAGTTTGGAAGAAGAAGAATACCCGTATCAAAGTGGTATCAGAGCCTTGTTCAGTCCTGGGAATGGAAGAAGGTACTCGTTCTGCAAGAATGGAAGATGCTGTGAAGCAACTTCAAGAGAAATCTGATCAACACGGCCAAAGGCTTGATGAGCTCTGTCAAATGCTTGAAGCCATCGACCTTAAGTTTGATCAGATCTCCCGAAGCATGACAAAGGAGCAAGAAGAAACTTCGGCACGTGGATCTGTACTTCCATTACCTCCTCCAGATGTAAGTGAAGGATTCGGTAATGATGTTAGTGGATCGATTCAAATTCGGCCTATCCGATTAGAGTTTCCGTGCTTTGACGGAAACAACCCATCCGGCTGGGTCTATAGAGCGGAGCAATTCTTCTCGCACCATCATACACCGCTGAACTAACGTCTTACAATTGCTTCTTTCCACATGGTTGGGGAAGCACTTCAATGGTTTAGGTGGTAGACTAATTTCAATCATCCTGCCACTTGGCCAGTGTTTGTCTCCGCCCTCAACACCCGTTTTGGACCTACTGCCTATGAAGATTTTGCTGGAGCCCTTGCTAAGCTTCGACAAAGTTCATCAGTGCGAGATTACCAACAGGAATTTGAAAGATTGGCTAACCATACTCAGGGTCTTCAAGAAGACTTTTTGATAAGATGTTTCGTGTTTGGGCTAAGGGATGAAATTCAGGTTGAAGTGCAGATGTTTCAACCTACATCCTTGACGGCGGCCATTGGCTTAGCTGGACTGCAAGAAGAAAAATTAAATATTAGGCGGAGGCAAGGGCGAATTGAAGGAGCAAAGACGGCAATTACTACCAACTCCAGTGGGTCTGCCCTAACTCAGCCATCGGTGAAACACCTAACACCGCAACAAGTGACGGAGAGGCGAGCCAAGGGTTTGTGTTATTATTGCGATGAGAAATCTCAGCCCGGCCATCGTTGTAAGAACCCATAACTCTTCACTATCGAAGGTGTTTGGAGTGAAGAAGAGGAGCTCCATGCCTCTAACGAGCCAGTAGATGCACAAATTGAGCAATCAGGGCAAATTACACCAGAAATATCTTCTCATGCCATAGCCGGATCTTCCACACCTCAAACTATGCGAGTGGTAGGTCGAGTCCAAAAATATCCAGTTACAGTTTGATCGACAGTGGCAGCACTCATAATTTTTTGGATCCATCCATTGCTAGAAGGGCTCGTGTTCCAATTGAAGAAGGGCGCGCCCGTTTGAGGTCATGGTGGCGAATGGCAATAAGATCACAAGTCAGGGTAGGTGTTTGGATCTCACAATTCATGTACAGGAAGTTTTAATTAAAGCTGATTTCTTTATCATTCCTTGGTGGATGTGGGGCTGTTCTTGGTGCTCAATGGCTTAGGACGTTGGGGCCTGTAGTATGGGATTTTGCTCAATCAACTATGAAGTTCATAATAGATGATCATGATCATATCCTAAAGGGAGAGAAAGAGCTAGCTATGGAGATAGTTAGGGAACGACAGTTTAAGAAGGAGGTTTTAAAAGGGAGGCACGCTTTCATGTTGCAGCTGCACAATATTTCACCAACCTCCACACAACCCAGCAAAGACTCTAGTTTACAAGGCCTACTACAAAGCTATCAAGAAGTGTTTGCTGAGCCTATCGGGTGGTTACCACCGACACGCTCTCATGATCATTGCATTCCCTTGGTTGAAGGAGCAAAGCCAGTCAATGTTAGACCTTACAGGTACCCCTACTACCAAAAGAATGAAATTGAAAAAATGGTGAAAGAAATGCTTGATAATGGTATCATACGACCAAGTAAGAGCCCATATTCTTCACCCGTGCTGCTGGTCCGAAAAAATGACGGTGGTTGGCGTATGTGTGTAGACTATCGAGCTCTTAATCTTGTGACAGTTAAGGATAAGTTTCCAATACCAGTTATCCATGAATTGCTTGATGAGTTACATGGGTCAAGATACTACTCAAAGCTAGATCTTCGATCTGGCTACCATCAAATCAGAATGAATGAAGAAGACATTCACAAGACTGCTTTTCGGACTCACGAAGGGCACTATGACTTCTTAGTGATGCCATTTGGCCTCACTAATGCCCCTTCAACCTTTCAAAGCCTCATGAATGAAGTATTTCGACCATACTTATGAAGATTTATCCTAGTCTTCTTTGATGATATATTAGTTTACAGTCGTACTTGGGAAGGGCATTTAGAGCATCTACAAATTGCACTTGAAGTTCTTCGCACCAATCACTTATATGTGAAGGAATCCAAATGCATGTTTGGATGCGAGAAGGTGGAGTATCTTGGCCACGTTATTTCAGCTGAAGGAGTTGCAGTAGACCCACTTAAAATATCAGCTATATATGTTGGATTGGCCACAACCTACATCTCCAAGAGGCTTACGAGGGTTCCTTGGTCTTATTGGATACTGACGCAAGTTCATAAAGGATTATGGGAAGGTGGCTTCTCCTCTTGCAGCACTACTAAAGAAAGACTCATGGGGATGGAATAAAGATGCAGAAAAGGCTTTTCAGGAGCTCAAAAAAATAATGACCTAAGCACTAGTTTTGGCATTACCAGATTTCTCTACAAAAGTTTACCATTGAATGTGATGCCTTCGGATCGGACATTGGGAGTGTGTTGATGCAGGAAAATAGGCCTATTGCATTCCTAAGTCAAGCACTACATGGAAGCAACTTATCCTTGTCAACTTATGAAAAAGAGTTGTTGGCCATCATTGTTAAGGTTGATAAGTGGAGGCATTATCTCATGGGTCGATCATATGTAATCAAAACTGACCAGCGAAGCTTAAATTTTTTACTTGAGCAGCGAGTGGCGACAACCGCCCAACAGCGAGGACTATCTAAGTTACTTGGTTTTGATTACATTATTGAGTACAAAAAGGGAAAAGAAAATACCGCAGCTGATGCCTTGTCTCATAAGTATGAAGGAGGAGAGCTCTCGGCCTAATCCACTCCGGTGCCAACCTGGCTTGAGCAAATTAGGACTGAAACGAAAACTGATCCTTATCTAGTTGAGTTGATTAAGAAGATAGAAGCTGGACATGTTGACTGTCAAAAATTTAATTTTGAAGGTGGGGTTTCGAAAAGGTCGCATGGTTATAGGGCCAACATCAAGTCTAAGGGACCTTATCCTCAAGGAGATGCATGAAACACCCACAGGAGGTCATTCGGGTTATGAAAAGACCTTAAAGAGGGTTACTTCATCTTTCTATTGGCGTGGGCTGCACAAAGATGTCAAACAGATGGTGAGAGAATGCGATATTTGCCAAAGACATAAGTCTGAAAACATTGCGTCGCCAGGTTTACTTCAGCCATTACCTATTCCTGAGCGTTTATGGACTGAAATATCGATGGATTTTATAGATGGGCTGCCCTTCTCTCATAGTAAGTCCACTATTTTGGTTGTCGTTGATCGATTGTCAAAATATGCGCATTTCATCTCATTAGCTCATCCTCACATTGCTGCCATCGTCGCACAAGCATTCCTGAATCATGTTTTCAAATTACATGGCATGCCTATTTCAATAGTAAGCGATGGAAATCCGACATTTACAAGCCCATTTTGGCAAGAGCTTTTTCGACTTCAAGGAACTCGCTTATAGATGAGCTCTTCCTATCACACACAATCGGACGGTCAGACCGAAGTGCTTAATCGGTGCTTGGAGAATTACCTAAGATGCTTCACTAGTGCCAAGCCAAAGGAATGGGTCACTTGGCTTCCTTTGGCCAAGTGGTGGTACAACACCACTCATCATTCAGCCACCCAAATGACTCCCTATGAAGCCGTATACGGTCAACCACCTCCGTCTTTACCAGCTTACATACCCGGCACTACTAAAGTTCATGCCGTTGACACTGCGCTTAAGGATCGTGATAACCTCCTACGAATTCTCAAGGGCAACCTAGAAGAACCACAAGTCCGAATGAAGAATATGGCTGACAAACATCGAACCGAGTGCAAATTTGCTGTAGGGGATTGGGTATATTTGAGGCTTCAACCTTATCGCCAATCCTCCATTGCTACTCGACGATCCTTTAAGCTCTCAGCCAGGTATTATTGTCCATTCAAGGTTATGGAGCGAATAGGAACAGTTGCCTACAGTCTCGAGCTTCCACCGGAATCACGAGTACATCCAGTGTTCCCTGTCTCTTGTGAAGAAGAAGCTTGGCCAACACATTCTACCCAACTCAACCCTCCCTCCATTCACAACTGAAGGGGTAATCCACCCTATTCCACAATCTATTATTGATCAAAGAATGGTGAAAAGAGGTAATCAAGCTGTCACAGAAGAATTGGTTTATTGGCATGGTGTACCAGTCGAAGATGCAATGTGGGAACGGTACTATGATTTGCAGCGACGATTTCCAGACATAAACCTTGAGGACAAGGAGACTCTCAGGGGAAGGAATGATACAGCAGCTTCGTGTAGTCAATTAGATCGAGTCAAAGTTAGTGTCTATAATTGTTAGTTATGGATTTGGTATCATGGTGATGGGCAACCAATGAGCTGTCGACACGTGGCCCCGGGAGGGCCCACCACAAACCCAAACGCTGAGGGGGTAATCTGGTAATTGCCTGAATAGTGGGTGAACCTAATCCCACAGAGGGTCCGACACCTGTCCTGGGGTAGGTAATCCAACCACCCCAGGACCCCTTCTATAAAAGGCCTTTCAAGTCTCAGATAGAAGGATAATAACTTCTGAACTACCACTCTTGAAAAACTCGCTCTGCACTCCTGCTCGTACTGATTTGAGTGTCGAAGGGCCTGTCCGGAGTAACGACTCCGGATTGGTCTTCTGACCTCGTGTGCTCTTGTGCAGGACTCAGCTCCTTCACTTCGGTTCCTCAGGTCCTCCAGGTTAGCTCTTACGTCACTGCCATATCTGTTACCAATTTTAGGCCTATTTGTACAAGGGTAGTTATGAAGTTGTGAAGTTGTGGTTCGGTCAGTTGTTGTTTGTAGATGTTGTTTAGTTAGTGGAGGGAGTTTTATGGGTGGAAGTGGGTAGTTATATGGCATGGTGGGGATCCTCAAGGTGGGCCTACCAAGGAAGATAGAATCTAAGGCATGGTGGGGCCACAAAGAGTGTGCCAAAAAAAAAACTCTTGTGGTTGGTGAGAAATTTCTTAGGAATATGATACGTGCCTAGATAGATGGGTCCCACTTAGAGTTGAATAAATTAGGATTTAGCAATATCTAAATTGGCTTTTAATATTAATGTGGCTGCTAGCAATATTTTTAGTACTTATTTATATTTAGTAGAATATGGAGATTTTATATAACTATTAGCATATTGGCTACTCTTAGAATAGAAAGCTATTATTTGATTAGGAAGTAGATTTGGGTAGGATTCTTGTTAAGTAGGAAAGTTGAATCGGATCTATGGGTTATAAATAAGTTGTAATCTTTTATTTCATGAAGGAAGAAAATTGTTAGAGAAAGTGTCTTGTGCACAAAGGAGGACTGATCCTTCCCCCGAAGTTGATCAAGAGGCTGATCTTCCCAATTCGGGTTCGTAACATAATCCTTGTGGGATCAACCAAAAGTCTTCCCCCCTAGGGTTACGGTAGGTGAAGTTTCTCCTCCCTACCACCTCGGGATGGGTTAAATTCCTCCTCCCTTTCTCGAAAGGAGTAAAGTCTTCTATAAGCTCATGGCACGAGGCAAGTTTTGAGTTTGGTTTATGTGGGACTATTCACTTTGCAGTTTTGAAAAACCTAAGGGAAAGTTGTACGAGGAGCGCATGCCTGGAAGCCCATTGCCGAGTCCTCGTGCAGGGTTGCTCCTTGGTTGTTTTTGTGTTGAGCTCTGGGCTTGGGTTTGAGGTGAGCTCAGGCGTCAGGTTTGTGTTGGGGTCAGGACCCAGGTTTGTGGTGAGCTCGGGGCTCGAGCTTTTTACAAAAGTGTCTTAGTTGAAAATAGGTGTGGTTGCATCATCGTGGGTCCTAGACTTCAATTTTTGAAAATTAACTTTTGGTCTGAAATTTAGTATCATTTCGCAAGCGTATAAAAGGTGTCACTACTACTGACAAGGGGACTCATCATTGTGTTCGCAGCTGCGTGCTCCCATTAGCCGAGTAGAGCAAAATGAGATGTCTACACCCGCCTAGTTCGAATATCCAAACCATTCAGTTGTTGGGCCTTATTGTTATTAGATTGTGCCCCAAAAATCAGATCCATTGGATGATTCTAACCCTTCAATCTATAGATAAACTACACCATATAGAAATCTATATAGATCGAAGACTTAGGATCATCCAATGGAGATGATTTTTCGTGGTACGATGTATGGATCCTACCAACTAAATGGTTTAGATCTTTGGACAAGGTGGACCCCACTTTATTTTAAAAAAAAAAATACATGCACCTCCACGCATACACTATGTAACGCATATTTACTAGCAAATTCATTGCCACCCTTAGTCTAGTATCCAAACTGCTCATTTGATGGGCTCAATGTAAATAGGTATTTCCCCAAAAATCATCTCCATAGGATGATCCTAACTCTCCGATCTATCCTATGGAGTTGATTTTTGGATCAGCCTATTTATATTGGGACCCAACAAATGAACCCAACAAATGAACGGTTTGGATCTTCGAAACTGGTGGGCCCAAGGGATCTTCTTGAATACACTTTTAATGATGTCCACCTTCTTCAAACATCTAGACTTGCATTAGTGGGCCCACCAAAGATTTGTGCTCAAAGAGAGAAGAGAGAGTACTAGTTGTCAGATTTAGTACTTGTGGTTCAAAGATCTAAACAATTCACTTGTTAGGCCCCAATCCATCGGTTGGGGGGCTTCACAACCAGCAAATTGGGTGGATTCATCACTTGTCCCTTATTTTTGTACTTTTCCTCCTACCTAGGTGTCTGTTTGCAATAGGAGCAACGTCACGTGGGGCATGCCATGATGATCAACAAGATCAATGGTCCTTATTTCACACACACTATCTATTCAGTACTTCTAAGTTCTAACCTATACTTTCTATCTTAGTCCATTTCCAACTTTATTTTCTTCATCAACCACACCTTTACCTCACAACCACACAATCAATTTACGGCACCAAGCTATCCAAGTAGGCAAGTAGCCACACAATGAACCAATACCATATTATATGAAAAAATAAGAATCTCAAAATCTCTCTCTCTCTCTCTCTCTCTCTCTCTCTCTCAACAGAAGGAAAGAAAAAATAAAAATGAAGAATTTGAGTGTCATTATCTTGCTGGTTTCCATGGCTCTCATGTTACACCAGTGTCAAGCTAGGAGAGAGTTACACCCACTGATTTTAGTTCCTGGGAGTGGTGGGAATCAGCTTGAAGCCCAATTGACCGAGGCCTACAAACCATCGAGCCTTTTGTGCAAGAAGAAAAAGGGTTGGTTTAGGATCTGGTTCGACCCCCGCGTTATTGTAACTCCTCTCACCAAATGCTTTGCAGAGAGAATGACTCTTTACTACGACCCTCAAATTGATGACTACAGAAACGCACCTGGTGTTGAGACTAGGGTCCCTCATTTCGGCTCTACTCAAGCCCTTCTATACCTCGATCCTCATCTCAAGTAAGCTTTTATTTGTTTCGTGTCTCCTTAAAATAGATATGTTTTATAGATTGTTTGATTGATTTTTTGAACTTGTGGTAACATTTAATTAATAGTTTAAGAGTGTAAAAATGAAGAGAGGAGGGTCATTTCCCTCATTAGAAAAGAACCCAAGAAACGGCACGGGTGGGTCACGCATGACCATTCAATTGATGACTTCTATAGTTCTATTACACTGTTTGGTTGGCCATCATCTCGGCTCTGCTAGGGGTTTTATAGGGGTTTTGGGTGCCACATCATCTAAATACTTTGTTTGATTGGAAAATTAAGATTTAAAGTTGACAAGAGTGTCGGTCCAATGGGGACCAATAAAAGTTTGGAACTTTGTATCATCAAAATAAGTAGGTCTCAGGGCATGATCCATTTTGAAATAGGGTTTTGCTAAGGGCACTGGTTAAGGTGTGTTGGAAACGTATTTTTTCACATGTTTTGATTATGTTTTGAGACTTTTACGAATATCTTTGTACTTTTTTATCAAAACATGTGTAAAATTATGCTTCCAATGTACCTTTATTTATGGGTAAGTTGGGGTTTGGCGGGACACCTACTGGTTTATTTGATAAAGAGATAAGATACATCCATGGGCGCAATACGCCATCCCTAAACTCAAAATACATGAGGTAGGGAGATCTCGGCTCTTCGGAATGGTTGGAGAGAGTCACGCCTCCTATTGTTTGTCAGGCGCCGGACCCGACCTTCAAAGAAGTCTCCTCTTTTTCTTTTTGGAAGTAGATGGCCAATTTTGACTGCATCAGCTGGGCAGCATAACGTATACAACTTCCTACGGGACCTGAGGAATGAAGTTAGACAACCGTTGAGTCTTTGATCTCCTCTGGAGTTGGAGTTCCTCCCTCCTCTCGATAGAAATGACTGAAACCGAATGAGATAAAGATTGGAAAGGAGAGGAAAGAGGAACTCTAAACCTAGGAAATCAAACTGTTCAATACCTATGAGTTTGATGAGAGTATGTTGGGGGTCTTTGGGAGCACCTAGACCAAGATTTCTGTGGGATTTTCTACCATGATTCGTTGGAGTCCTCTAATTATGCAGCCTCTTCTTCGTTGTCCTCTTGGTCCACTGGGATTAAATTGACTAGATGATGGTCATCCGCCCATGTTACTTTCTGCCTTAGAGTTTTTTTTTAAACCTTCTATGATATCCATTTTTGAGATATTGAAGGAGTTTTCTGATTTTTTATCCTGACTCTCTTCTGGGCATTCTGTTTCTGAGGCTGTTTCAGATGAATGGCTTCCATTCTTGTCTGATTCATCTTCAATTTCTTCATCCGATTCTTTCTCCGCATCCCATTTCTTGTCAGCTTTCGTGGCAAAGTCCGGGGCCCTGTTCCGAGACAGGACGATTGGGCAGATTTACTTTCATCTTCTACTTCCTCCAACTGGTCTAAAGTTGAGTAACTATTCTACAGAGTGATGGTGTGGGGTGTGGGTGGTCTGTGGGCCACCCAGGTTCGTGGAATGATTTGCTCGTTTGGAGTTTCCAGAGCACTCACTTCCTCAGTCTCCTGCATATGGTCAGCTTGGGTAGTAACTTTGGACATTGACTTGTCATTGGTCTTGCTAGTGGGAGAAGTTGTTTCTTGAATGGTCTTCTCCTTTGTGACTGGCAGCCATTCTTGTTGTTAGAGAAATGATGGAGAAGATAAAAAGTGAGTTAGGGAAAACACCCCCTTACTTATGTATTTATATAAAGAGAGAATGTTACAAGTGACCATTATGCCATTAGGCATACACATCTAACACTGCCCCTCGAGATGGAATGTAAATGTCAAACATTCCTAGCTTACTACAAATGTCACTTAATTTGGCTTTATTTAATGGTTTGGTCAACATATCAGCTAATTGGTCCACCGATCTAGTAAACATTGTGCATATCTCCCCTTTCTAAATCCTATGTCGGATAAAGTGGCAATCGACCTCAATATGTCTGGTCCTCTCATGGAAGACTAGATTTGTGGCAATGTGAATCACAGTCTTGTTGTCACAATATAACTGAGAAGGAGATGGAGGAAAACCGATCTCTGACAAAAAAGAGCGTAACCAGATAAGCTCGCCACTTGTGTAAGCCATAGCTCTATATTCAGCCTTTGCACTAGATTTAGAGATAGCATCATGCTTCTTACTTTGCCATGACATAAGGTTACCTCCCACAAACGTGCAATATCCTGTGGTAGATCTCCTGTCAGCTGGAGATCCTGCCTAATCTGCATCTGTCTATCCTTCTATCTTCTGGTGTCCAGACTTCTTAAACAACAAACCTCTACCTGGAGAACTTTTCAAGTACCGAAGAATTTGAAGCATTGCTGCCTAGTGTGAAGTGTGAGGTCAGCTCATATGTGAAGTGTGAGGTGCCCAGTGAATTTGAAGTGTGAGGTGAGCTCATATGTGAAGTGTCAGGTGCCCAATGAATTTGAAGCAATGCTGCCTAGTGTGAAGTGTGAGGTGAGCTCAATGTTGCCTGACAGCACCAATAGCAAAGGAGATATATGGGCGAGTGACTGTGAGATATATAAGTTTACCAACCAACCTCCTGCATCTGCTAGGGTCATCTAATATAAGTCTCCCTCGTTGGGAAGTAATCTCACATTTTGTTCCATGGGAACTGAGGCAGGTTTCACTCCAAGATAGCATGTCCCCTCAAGTAAGTCCAAGACGTATTTCCTCTATGAGAGGGAGATCCCCCTGGTGGAATACGTGGTTGACAGCAAGAGACCACGTGGTTGAAGAGGTACTAATGTAGAGGCCATCTGTGGTTGACAGCAAGAGACAGAGAGCACGAACAGAAGGTATCTTTGGAACTAGAGAAAAAGTCTCGCCATAGTCCACGCCAAAGGTTTGAGTATAGCCTTTGGTAACCAATTACGCCTTAAGGCACACAACAGTCCCATCAGGTAAGTATTTAACCGTGTAAACTCAATGATAGCCAACAAGACAAGCAAGGAAGAGGTACTAAATCCCAAGTCTCATTAGTCTGAAGGTCCTCCATCTCGAGATCCATAGCTGTCCACCACCCTGGGTGATCAATTGCCGCAGGCAATGACTATGGCAAAGAAACAGAGGACTAGGAAGACACAAAACTATGAAAAGCAGGCATGAGAGAATCATATGAAATAACAGAAGAGATAGGATGAGCAGTACTACGAGAATGAGTACGAGAAGCAATAGGAGAATCGACAGGTACCTCTGAAATGGAATGAGAGATCTCCTGTTGAGCTAGCGATGGCATTGCCGGAGAGGGATGGGCTGTAAATTTCATTTCAGTCGGCGCTGATAGGCCTTCCTAGTTGTTGGTGGTGGACGAACAGGTACCTCTAAGGGACACGAAGTATCGCAAACAGGGACAATCTCAGGCATCGGTAAAGGAGGAGATGGAGAGGGAGTGACTACTGGGTCAGGAAGAACGGGAATAGGCAGAGGAAGGTTCGAATCAGGAGAGAGGGGTTATCATCCTAAGGGATGAGAAAGTAGCTCGGTCTCAAAGAAGGTGGCATCTGCCGAGGCAAAGGACCGACGTATGGGCGGGCTATAGCAACAGTAACCTCTCTGGGTCCGGGAGTAGCCCAGGAAGATACATCGTTCAGATCTAGGATCCAACTTATCCAGACCAGGATCATGGTTGTGGACAAAGCACATAGCCAAAGATCCGAGGAGTGAGAGGGAAAGGGTCATGATGAGGACGTAAAGTAGCAAAAGGTGATGAACCTCCAAGAACCAAGGAAGGAAGACAATTGGTAAGGTAATTTGCAATTAGGATGGCATCACCCCAATAACTCTTCACATTTGTATAAGAAGAAAATGGGTGCCATCCAATAAGGATCTCATCTTCCATTCGGCTACACCATTTTGCTGAGAGTTTTGGGCACAGGAAGATTGATGAAGAATACCACGAGTGGAAAGAAAATCATCAAAACCATTTGATATGGAGAAATACTCATGCATTATCAGTGCGCAAATATTTGAGGGTACAATTAAATTGATTGGTAACTTCTGCATGAAAAGTACAAAAAATAGAGAAAACTTATGAATGATCCTTAAGTAAATAAAGCCAAGTCATGCTGCGAGAATAATCATCAATAAAGATAACAAAATATCGATGTCCAAAAATAGATGTAGTCCATGCGAGACCCCATACATCATAATGCACTAAATCAAAAGGGTGTGAGGCCCGACTAATAAGCCTAGAAGGAAAGGACACACGTTGGTGTTTTCCAAGTTCACAGGTCTCGCACTGAAAAGATTGAACAAGTGAAGAAATAATAGATGCCCGCCGTAAACGCTCAAGACCAGGATGACCAAGACGATAGTGCCACTAATAGGCATTGATGGAGCTGTGCAAAATGGCATGGGGAGGGCCACAGTCCAAACGATAAAGCCCGTCTACCTCACGGTCCAAGCAATCGTCCTCCCAGTTAAGAGATCTTGAAACAAACAATAAGAGTGATAAAATGAGATAGAATAGTTAAGATGTTTAGTAAGCTGACTGACTGAAAGCAAGCTGAAAGGGGACTCGAGAACACATAAGACATAGGACAATGTGGGTCTAGGATGAGGGTAATAGACTGAGAATAAAGAGGAAGAAATGAACAAAGGAAGATGTACCTATCATATGATTGGAGATGCATGGGAGCTACTTGGCTGAGCGAAACCCGCACTCGGGGGGTGGCTGGGCCGGACTGAGATGAACTGGCCAAGGACTCTAAAACATCCGGTGCTGAAAGGTGCGCAGATCGACCAAAACGAGGCTTAGTCGAAGGGCGTAGCTCAAGGTGCAGAGCATAGCATGTCTTAAGATAATGTCCCTCTCGTTGACAGTGAGAGCAATAGGCACGTGGGCAGCCACCATGGCTAGCAGGAAGATCATGACCAGCGCCATGACCACCATGGCCAGAATCACGACCACGAGCATGAGCAAAGGTGCCTCCACTGCAGGCAGCACGATCACCCACTCCATATGCCCTAGTCACAGTGCTATCAACAGAGGGAGCCGGCACAAAATGACCAAGAAGACACTGTTGGGCACACAAATATACCTCCTGAAGGGAAGGCATAGTGCCGGAGCTAAAAATCTGATGTCGAAGATGTAGTAACTTAGGGCCCAAAGTCTCGAGGAAGTGAACAACACGAAGTTGATCACGCTGCTATGCAACCATAATCAGATCAGTGGTAAGGGGCATAAGAACATCCAGCTGCTGGCAATGGGAAACAAACTTACTATAATAGGTAGAAAGAGGAGTGTCACCACTCCGAAGATGCATGCACTGTGAATAGGTGGCACAAATGCGGGCAAGGTTGCCCACCTCAGAATAGAGAACAGCAGTATGATCCCAAATCTGTCGGGAAGTTGGAAGGTTCATCATGGTACTCGCAATCTGAGTGGTCATACTCTGCCATAAGAGAGTACGAATAAGGGCATCATCCTGTTCCCACTTCTCATAAGTGGGATCAGTGTAGCAAGAGGATCACGACGAATAAGATACACCTTCCCCCTAGCAATAAGGTAAGTCTCCACAAGCACTTTCTAATTCATGTAATTGGACCTGTCAAGCTTGACTGTGGTCATGGGTGGGAATGAACCATCCACCAAAGAAGAGGGACTATACGAAGAGTTGGATGTGCGAGGCGAAGGGGCAAAAGTCACAGAAGGCTGCCCGAGAGAGGGATCCTCAATAACGGGGGAATCCATGTGTAGAAACCAAAGCTAAGAGGCCCACCGGCGATAATGGGCAACTCTGAAAATGGAGATCGGAGATGTCAGGAATGGAGATCACGGTTCCGATAGAAAACAACAGAGGAAGAAGGCATGAGAGAGCCTC
The DNA here is from genome assembly GCF_043159265.1 of Tasmannia lanceolata. Taxonomy (NCBI): domain Eukaryota; kingdom Viridiplantae; phylum Streptophyta; class Magnoliopsida; order Canellales; family Winteraceae; genus Tasmannia; species Tasmannia lanceolata. The sequence goes on along the minus strand of NW_027518695.1, from coordinate 26,495,844 downwards.
TAATACATAAAGGAAACGATAAGGAGTTGGAGCCTCGGAGTGAAGAGAAGAAAGGGGTAAAGGATTTCAAACATGAGGAAAGAAAAGAGGATTAGGGTTTGAAACTTAGGAAATAGGGTAGGAATATAGGATATGAGGGTGAGTATGAGAGAGATAGAGAGAGAGTGAGAGTTGTCGTCTAAGGAGACGGGGGGTTGCGGTAACAGTATGGGGGTGCTATTGGGATTGGGGGTGAGAGTGATGGGGTTACAGGAGGTGGGCGGTATCGTGGTAGGGGGGGGGGGGTTACGGAAGTGGAGGAGGCGAGGGGAAGGGTCTCGGGGGGTGGGAGGGGTGAGGGAGTTAAAGGTACGAGGGCAGGGGCAGGGGCAAGAGAGGGGGGGGGGGGGGGGGAATTAGAAAATGGCCCGCTTCTAGCGAATCAACTTCTTGCTGGCGGGTCTTTTCGTCGAACCGCCCATTGGGTGTTACGGAAGTGGAGGAGAGTGGGGTAAGGGTTGCAGGCTTAGGGGTGACAGAGGAGAGGTGGGGTAGGGGAGGAGGGGTGGGGTGGGATTGTGGGAGAGAGAGAAGAAGAGGTGGGAGGCGAGAGGGGGGGGGGGGTGTTACGGAAGTGGAGGAGAGTGGGGTAAGGGTTGCGGGCTTAGGGGTTTGTCAGGGGTGACAGAGGAGAGGTGGGGTAGGGGAGGAGGGGTGGGGTGGGATCGTGGGAGAGAGAGAAGAAGAGGTGGGAGGCGAGAGGGGATGTGGGACCGATGGGATGGGTTGGTGCCGAGAGAAGAACCGGGGGGAAGGGAGGGATTTTCCACGGGGAAGGGACTGGCCGAGAGGTAGAGAGGGATGGTGGTCCCTAGGGGATCAAAACTCCAGGGCTCTGATACCATGTTAGAGAAAGGATGGAGAAGAGAAAAAGTGAGATAGGGAAAACTCCCCCTCACTGATGTATTTATATCAAGAGACAATGTTACAAATGACCATTATGCCCTTAGGCATATACATACGTGATACGTCTAACACTTGTTTTGCCTTTTCAATTGAGGATTGGTGTTTGTGACTCGCTGACAAGCTTCTATTGAATGATTGAAATCCTTGCATAAGGAGCATGATCTTGGTTTCCATTCATATTCAATTCTTTGTCTGCTGGTTCTAGTTGGGGTCACTATGGTTATGGAATCCGTAAGCTCACACTCAGTGTCTATTTCCATGCAAAGACGAGTGCAGCTCAATCTGCTAGTATATGTTGTTTGCTAGTCCATAAATTAAGGAATACCAAGGCCACTTGCTATTCTACTGAGGCCAGGAGGAGACTAGAATTCAAGAGGGAGGCCAAGGAGGCGGATCCAAGCTGGACTTATGCTAAGCTTGAGTTTCTCCAAAGGCATTCCAAGGACCCATTTGCGGAGAATGAGGGTTCTGCCTCCGAAGTTCAGGTTTGGGGCTTCAAGCACTTGGGCACAGTCTTCTTGATGAGTGAACTTGAATAGGAAAAAAAACCCCGAAAATGCATAGAGCTGCAATTCCCCTTTGACTTTCCATTTCTTAGGAAGATATTCTTTAAGAGCAACGATATTGGGCCTCCTTCTGGGGAATTAGCCCATTTCCAATGCACCTTAACTAGGGCACTCGTTTGCTAAATCCTTTGTAATACTTGGGGTTGTTTAAGTCAAAAACTTGAAGAACATAAGTATATTATTTATTTTAACTTTACTAAGCCTTCCATTTTTCACAAAATAGATGAGGGGGATAAATAATCTAAATTAGAATGAAAAGATAAGGATGTGTGGATTCGAATTACAATCGCCTTCACAAATGTTGGGGTCAAGCCCCTAAAAACCCAAAGCAATCCACTTCAACTTCAATCTCTAGGGCTGAAAATGTTGGATACTCAAATGTGTTAGACAAGTTGCCCAAACAACAGAAAAAAAACAATCACAAACCCCAAGCAATCCACCCCTGAGAGAAATAAATGAGTTCCAAAGATCTTGGGAAATCCAAAGAGGCTATTCCTGTACGTTCATCACAAAATATTTCTAGGTTCCAATACCCCAATGTCAAATAGCTGCTACGAAGCACAATCAAGAAAACATAATATATGCCCCAGCCACACCTTCATAACTACAAATACCTGGATTCGTTATAGTTCATCGCGTGATACTACAACCATCCCATGAATTGGTTATCCCTAAGCAAGTCACAAAGGGTATAACTAACATACCTTGTCTCTTCATTGGATCAATAACAGGGTCAGAGGGATCAAAAACTGGTGTCGAAATAAATGTTTGCATATAAATGGAAGGAAATATCACCATTTGAAAAATATGATCATCTTGGAAACTGGGAACCAATAGAGTCACTTGCCTGAGTGAAACAACAAAAATTAGTGTCATGGCATTTCCATCTTGAGAGGTTAATCACTGCCCTTATATTATACCATTATACTAGAGGGGCCAAACATAATTTATAGAGAGATTTGTAGGAGAGAACAACCACCTTAGGCGAATTAAATGAATAAGACAAAATCTGCTAAAAAGCGAGCCTATGCAAAAGCGAGCCGCAAAATTGCCTAGCAAATCCCTCTATACCATAATCAACATCCCATTATACTAATAATGGGATAAAGTGTATCACTATATAATACCATACTAAAATATGCCAATTATGTAGTTTCTTATATGAGTCTCATGAATTGGCATCCCATAGAATCACTACCGAAAACTAAGGCCCTGTTCATTTTGGATTTTGAGAATTGATTTGGAGTAATAAACTGATTATTGGACTGAAAATTGTGTATAATTAGTCCAATAATCAGTTTTGGATTGAAAATTAATTCTCGAAATCCAAAACAAATAGGACCTAACTTGATTAAATGAAGTAAGAGAAAACTTAGAAGTCAGAATGAAAAGAACTTTGCTCATTGTTTACTAATTTATTCATTCTACCGAAAACTAAGGCCCTGATTATTTTGGATTTTGAGGATTGATTTGGAGTAATAAACTGATTATTGGACTGAAAATTGTGTTTAATTAGTCCAATAATCAGTTTTGGATTGAAAATTAATTCTCGAAATCCAAAACAAATAGGACCTAACTTGATTAAATGAAGTAAGAGAAAGCTTAGAAGTCAGAATGAAAAGAACTTTGCTCATTGTTTACTAATTTATTCATTTATTTTCAAATGATCCAATGCTTTGGCTTCCGCCAAGAATTGAAATCCTAGTCTTATAGCAAAAGAAACCTTTAAGCATAGAGGGAAGTTCAAAATTTTCGAAATCAACATCCACCAGGACAAACATTTCATGCCAACCCTCTCCAAGCTCTTGAAACCCCCTTCACTACCCTATGATTTTTTCATGTCGAGCTAACAATCCTTCCATTTTGCAGGCACATCACAACATACATGGAACCCTTGGTGAACTCTCTAGAACAACTTGGCTACATAGATGGTGATAACCTTTTTGGGGCGCCCTATGACTTCCGATATGGCCTTGCTTCCGGAGGTCACCCCTCCCTCGTTGGCACCCAATTTCTTCAAAACTTAAAGGAATTGATCGAGAATGCAAGTGCATCCAACGGTGGAAAACCAGTGATAGTCCTTTCACATAGCTTAGGGGGCCTATTTGTCCTCCATCTCCTCAACCGAAATCCATCCACTTGGCGCCAGAAATTCATAAAGCACTTCATCGCATTGTCGGCTCCATGGGGCGGCACGGTTCAAGAAATGCTCACCTTCGCTTCGGGCTACACCCTTGGCGTGCCCCTAGTGGACCCATTGCTAGTAAGAGAAGAACAAAGGAGCTCAGAGAGTAATCTTTGGCTTCTTCCTTCAAAATTCTTCGGCCAAACGCCACTTGTGATTACACCAAATAGGACTTATACAGCTTCCGATATGCCACAATTTATCGAGGACATCGGATTTGAGCGAGGGGTTTATCCTTACACTAGCCGGATTTTGCCACTAATTGAGGAGTTAGTTGCGCCACAAGTGCCTGTTACTTGCATAATAGGGGGTGGGATTAAAACCCCAGAAACTTTATTTTATGGGGAAGATGGGTTTAATAAGCAGCCTGAAGTTGTTTATGGGGATGGAGATGGGACAGTGAATATGGTAAGCTTGTTAGCCCTTCAATCAGAGTGGTCACATGTGGCAAAACAAGTTCTTAAGGTGACTAAAATTCCACATGTCTCACATACCTCAATTCTCAAAGATGTTGTTGCTCTTAGGGAAATAATTGGAGAAATTTCTGATATAAATTCAGTTGGTCTGCTCGCAACTGCATAGCAATCAACATTCACTTGTTCTTAGCTTGCCTTGACCTGTGTAGCTTTGGCTTATGTAGTTTTAGATTTTTTTTTAGTTTGCTCACTAAATTGCCACCAGTGTTCAGTTGGGCATGAATAGACTTTGACTGATATGAACGGTCCACTTGAATTGGTGGATATTAGGATTGCATGATTGGTGTAATCTTTGAGCAATTGGAGACCCAAAGGAAGGGTTATTAAATGTACGGTTCAGATCAAACAAAAGTGGGAACCACGGTGCCATAATGAGGTTTACATGACACTTTTTTACCCTCATAATTTTTCCTTCCGTTCATTTGTTTGTGAGACTTCGATCATAGCATAGTCTTTTATTTGGATCATCTGTTTGTCTGAGTCATTGATCTTGGCAAAGTCTTTTGTTAAGAGTATCTATTTTGTAACTTTTATCGAGAAATTATATGGTGCAAGGCCTTACAAAAATAAGGCCCTTGAAAGTGCCAACCTTGATATTTGATCCAACAGCAGCTTCTCAAAAAGTGACCTGCTGTTGGATCAAATATCAAGGGTGTTACCCCTACCGTATTGTTGTAAGGCCTTACACCATATAAAAACTCGACTTTTATCATAGCAAAATCTTTATGAGGATCATCTGTGCCTCATAGAGAAGTGTAATATTGTAATATTGTGGAAAGGAATGCTCGAGTAGGGCACAACCTCATTGTAAAACAATGGGGTGTATGAAACTTTATTAAGATCTGCTGAGTGGGATTTTGACTCAGATCATATCTTATAGATCAATTAGAGGTGGGAACGACTGTGGCAATGTAGCTCAGACCGTTCATCTGGTCATTGGTCGAACAATCTTAACAATCGGATTAATGGACGGCATTCATCTGGTCATTGGTCGAATAATCTTAACCATCTAATCAAAGGAGAATGTCCTTTCTGATAGTACTTATAGTACTCGAGCACTATTGTTGAGTCCTGTAGTACTGAGTATTGATCTTGAGGACATTCTAGATGATGAGACCACAGGTTTCCAAGACACAAATGTTAATGTACGACCCTCACCATAGGATGATCCAAACCATCCATTTGATGGGCCACAATGTAAGTAGGTTGCGCCCTAAAATATCATTTCCACACGATGATCTCAACCCTCCAATCTATAGAGGTTGGATCATCCTATGGTTTGGACCGTACACTTTATTTTGAAAAATATGGGTGTGGCCTACGATTGGGCCATAATGTTACTGTATGACCAACTCCATAGGATGATCCAAACCATCCATTTGATGGGCCGCAATGTAAAGAGGTTGTGTGCCGAAAATCATTTCCATAGGATGATCTCAACCCTCCAATCTATAGAGGTTGCATAATACGTAGTTTCTATTTAGATCGGAGGGCTATGATCAGCCTATGGAAACTATATCTTGGGACGCAACCTATTTATGATGTAGCCCATCAAATGGACAGTTTGGATCATCCTATGGTGTGGCATTCATTTTGAAAAGTATGGGTAGGGTTCAAATGATGGGCCCACCAACTATTCCTATTGGGGAGAGAGAGTGAAAGAGAGAGGTAAAAAGGTTGGGAAATGCATCATATACGTTAAGTCTAACGTTTAGCCGTCAAGGTGAGGGAATAGCCTCCAAGATGGGAGGGGAAATATTAGCGCCTTTTTTATCCCCTTTGCCCTCTTCCCATGTCATTTTCACCTAACAAAAAGCGATTATCTTCAATCTCTACTCTTTTGCCTTTTACCTCATCCTATTAGAGGCATTTGGAGATTGCTGTGTAGGTAGTCTCTCTCTTTCTCTCTCCATTTTTTATTTTGTGCTTTGTAGTGGTTGAGGTAAATCCGTTGGGTTGTGAAACAGTGTATGTAGATTTGTAGAGTATTTTATGAAAACCTATTGATTTGTGTTATAGTCAATCCTCGAACATGTGTTACCGTCAATCCTCAAACACTATTAAAGTTGTTCAAATGTTGTTCATTGGATTGGTTTCCATCTAGTAGATATTGTGTCATTGGATTGAGTTTCATCTACTTTAATAGTGTTTGAGGATTATTGGAATAATGATTAAAAACTGTGTAATTAGTGGTTGACTGGGTATAAATAGTGGTTGCAACACTGTCAATAGTGGGTAATGTGTGTAAGTAGTTGTTCAAACTCTTCTCACACTAGTTCAGGGTTGTTCGAATGTTGTTGATTAGATTGGATTCCATCTAGCTCATATTGTGTCATTGGATTGGATTTCAGCTACTTTAATAATGGCTGAGGATTGTTGGAATAATGGTTAAAACTGTGTGTTTAGGGTATGAATAGTAGTTGCAACACTGTCAATAGTCGATAATATGTGTAAGTAGTTGTTCAAACTTAGAGTAACACTGGTTCAAGGTTGTCCAATTGTTGTTCATTGGATTGGATTCCATCTAGTTCATATTGTGTCATTGGATTGGATTTCAGCTACTTTAATAGTGGTTGAGGACTGTTAGAATAGTGGTTAAAACTGTGTAATTAGTAGTTGAAAGGGTATGAATAGCGGTTGTAATACTGTGAATAATGGTTAATGTGTTTCAGGAGTTGTTCAAACTCGTCTCACACTGGTTCAGGGTTGTCCAAATGTTGTTCATTGGATTGGAATCCATCTAATTCATATTGTGTCATTGGATTGGGTTTCAGCTACTTTAATAGTGGTTGAGGATTGTTGGAATAACGGTTAAAACCATGTAATTAATGGTTGAAAGGGTATTAATAGTGGTTGCAACACTGTGAATAGTGGTTAGTGTGTATAAGGAGTTGTCCAAATATTGTTCATTGGATTGGATTCCATCTAGTTCATATTGAGTTATTGGATTGGATTTCATCTACTTTACTAGTGGTTGAGGATTGTTGGAATAACGGTTAAAACTGTGTAATTAGTGATTGAAAGGGTATCAATAGTGGTTACAACACTGTGAATAGTGGTTAGTGTGTATAAGGAGTTGTTCAAACTCTCCCCACACTGGTTCAGGGTTGTCCAAATGTTGTTCAATGGATTAGATTCCATCTAGTTCATATTGAGTCATTGGATTGGATTTCATGTATTTTACTAGTGGTTGAAGATTGTTGGAATAGTTGGTCAAACTGTGTAATTATTGGTTGAAAGAGTATCAATAGTGGTTGCAACACTTTCAATAGTGGTTGAGGATTATTGGAATAGTGGTTAAAGTTGTGTCATTATTGGTTGAAAGGGTATCAATAGTGATTGCAACACTGTGAATAGTAGTTAATGTGTGTCAGGAGTTGTTCAAACCCTTCCCATACTGGTTCAGGGTTGTCCAAATGTTCTTCATTGGATTGGTTTCCTACTACTCATATTTTGTCATTGGATTGGATTTCATTTGCTTAATACTGGTTCATAGTGTTTGAATAGTATTTTGTAGTTCTAAAGTGGTGGTTTAAAGTGGCTTTTCATCCCGCAAGGACTGTGCAAATGGTAGGGGCAAAGGCTTCCTTTATCTACTTGAAGGATGCTATGTCATTCAAATATGTTGGGGGGATGAAGATGTGTTTAATTGTGAATCGCGAAATAAGTTTCTTAGAATTTCAGTCTCTAATACACAAAAAATTTGGGACCAAAGCAACCAAGGTTTCATTATCTTTAAAATGTCGATATGTTGTAGATCCATACTTAGAGTCAACTCTGGAGTCGACTTTCAACCTATTGTTTACATTAAAGTCAACTCCGGAGTCGACTCTCAACCTATTGTTTATATTAAAGTCAACTCTGGAGTCATGTCAACTCCGGAGTCAACTTTGGCTCTACTGTTTCAAAAAAATAAATCAAAGTCGACTCCAGAGTTAATTTTGACTCTACTGTTTCAAAAAAAAAAAATTACACTTTAAATCCGGATTACATTATACAAAGTGATTCGTTTACAAGGTCGTTTATAATCAGTTACAAAATTTCAAGCCCATTTCCAACAATAAGTACAGATTACAGTTTCCAACTACTATTTCAACCACTAAAACAGATGTCAACCACTAATTCAACCAATTACAACCACCAGGAGTCAACTTTGGGTCTACTGTTTCAAAAAAATAAATCAAAGTCGACTCCAGAGTCAATTTTGACTCCACTGTTTCAAAAAAAAAAAATTACACTTTAAATTGTGTCCGGATTACATTATACAAAGTGATTCGTTTACAAGGTCGTTTATAATCAGTTACAAAATTTCAAGCCCATTTCCAACAATAAGTACAGATTACAGTTTCCAACTACTATTTCAACTAATAAAACAGATTTCAACCACTAATTCAACCAATTTCAACCACTAAAACAGATTTGAATCACTATTTCAACCAATTTCAACCAGTAAAACAGAATTCAACCACTATGTCAACACATCTCGGCTGCTACCATAGATTTTAAACACTAATTCCTCACTACAAAGAAGTCACAAACAACAACTAAAACAGATTTTAACCAAATTCAACTAAAATTCAACCAAAATTTCAAGCCCATTTCAACCAATAAGTGCAGAGTACAGATTTCAACTACTATTTCAACCATTTTCAACCACTATTTCAACCAATTTTAATCACTAAAACAAATTTCAACCACTATTTCAACACATTTCAACCACTAGAATAGTTTTCAACCATAAATGAGGTTTTTTTCTTCGTCGAAGGGGATTCACCGGCGTGGCGAAATGGGGTTTTCTTCTCCGTCGAGTGGGATATAATTTTCGTAGGTTGATCCTAGCTCTCCAATCTAAATAGAAACTACATATTATGCAACCTCTATAGATTGGAGGGTTGCGATCATCCTATGGAAATGATTTTTGGCGCACAAGCTATTTACATTGCGGGCCATCGAATGGATGGTTTGGATCATCCTATGGAGTTGGTCGTACAGTAACATTACGGCCCAATAGTAGGCCCCACCCATATTTTTCAAAATAAAGTGTACGGTTCACACCATAGGATGATCCAACCTCTATAGATTGGAGGGTTGCGATCATCCCATGGAAATGATATTTTAGGGCGCAACCTATTTACGTTGTGGCCCATCAAATGGATGGTTTGGATCATCCTATGGTGAGGGTCGTACATTAACATTAAGGCACAATTGTAGGCCCCACCAGTGGAAATGATATTTTGGGGTGCAACCCTCCATTCTATAGAGGTTGCATAATATGTAGTTTCTATTTAGATTGAAGGGCTAGGATCAGCCTATGGAAATGATATTTTGGGATGCAAACTTTGTGGCCCATCAAATGGACGGTTTGGATCATCCTATGGTGTTGGGTTCATTGTAAAAAGTATGGGTAGGGTTCAAATGATGGGCCCACCAAAGGCTGCTGTTAGGAGAGAGAGAGAGGTAAAAAGTTGGGAAATGTGTATACTTTCCCTCTAAAAAAATGCTTTTTAATAGGTGAAAAGATGTATGTAAGAGGGAATGGGTGGGAGGGGTAACTCGGTCCTTAACAAAATGTGAACAGTGAAAGCACTTCTTTTTGGTCGTTTTCAACTTCCTATAGCTTTTTCAATAATAGTCCAAAAAATAGCATTTTTTGTCATTTTCCCAAAACAATTTGGTTAACCGAATAGCCCAAATTATGGATAAAAACCATTATTTTTCAAAAAAAAAGGGTGCTATATGGGCACTCCGTAGGATGATCAAAACCGTCCATTTGATTGATCACAACTTAATTAGGTTGTGTTCAAAAAATCATTTCAATTGGATGATCCTAGCCCTCCGATCCAAACCGAGATTTTGCTTTTTTCCCTCTTTTTCTCCTACTATTCATTTATTCGATAACCGAATAACCAAATTTTTAATCGGTTCGGTTTTTAGAAATTTCAGTTTGGTTTCGGTTATCAAATTCCGGTCTATTCGGTTCGATTATAACCGAAGGAACACCCCTACCAACAGATGTAAACCCTAGAAAATTGGCCAGTGATAGAAGCGGTGAAAACGGAACTCCCTCCCTAGGTTGACGGAATCCCTAGGGAGGGAGGTGGTTTAATCTCTCTCTCTCTCTCTCTCTCTCTCTGATCTATCTCTATTTTCCTAAACTTTCTCTTTCTACTATTTCTAATCCCTCCCTCTTTCTCTCTTTCTGGTCTCTCTCTCTCTCACTCTCTCTCTCTATGGGCGAGGGAGAAGATGGTGGCCGGATGTTGTCCGAAGATGGGCAGATCTCGTAGGAATTGCAGAGATGATAGCTGGAGGTGCGGAACGGCCGGATCTGGGCTCGAGAAGGCCGGATTTAATGGTGAAAGGGTTGAATATAGTTAGGTTTGATGGAGAAAGTGGGTTGGGAAGTTGTCAGAGGCTGTGGAAGTGGCCGAAGTAAGGAAAAGGGTGACCGGATTCAGGGGAAAAGGAGGAGGTTGGATGTAGAGGTGATGGAGGTTGTGGACGGCGTCAATGAGTTGAATTAGTACTCATGTAAGATTAAGGTTTGGAGGAGGTGGAGGACGAGGAGGAGGGGAGTATTATCGAAAATTTAATAAGAAATGTTGTATTACTGTTGTATTACTTCATGAGTGAACGTACATAATTTATAGAGTTGTTTACAAAATCAAATTCCCAAAGTCAAGGGATGTAAAGAGATATAAATCCCCTCAATCACGGGATGCACAAACATATAAAGAAATACAGAGAATTATTGGATAGTATGGAAGGAATGTACACCAAGGTGATTTGAGTGAGTTGGAAATCTCACAGCTGGATGGAAGAATCTGGAAACATAATGGCTGGATGGAAACATCACATGGAAAATTACCAATTTTAACACTCCTCCTCAAGTTGGTGCATAGAGATCGATCAAGCCCAACTTGGATATAAAATTCTGAAATTTGTCATGGCCAAGAGCTTGGGTGAAGATGTCTGCCAATTGTCGAAAAGTGGAAACATATGCAGTTTGTAAAGTGCCATTTTGAAGTTTTTCTCGAACCAGATGGCAACCAATATCAATATGTTTCGTCCTTTCGTGAAAGACCGGATTGGCAACGATGTCCAAGGCTGCTTGGTTGTAGCAAAAAAGTGTAGCCGGCCGAGATGTGTGGACACCCAAGTCATGTAGAAGATGTTGAAGCCAAACAATTTCACAAGTTGCATTAGCCATAGAGTGGTATTCAACTTCAGCAGAGGATTCTGATATAATATTTTGTTTTTTTGGTCTCCAAGATATGGGGCTATGACCCAAAAAAAAACAATAACAAGATGTAGAACAGCGTGTAGTTAGACAACTCGCATAATCCGAGTCACAATAGCCATATAGATTCAAGTCTCTTCTGGATGAAAGGAGAATACCCCGACCTGGGTTGCCTTTAAGATAGCGAAGAATTCGATAAGCATCATCCATGTGAGGCTTGTGAGGTGCATGCATAATTGGGCTAAGTAAGTTAACTGGGAAGACTATGTCTGGACGAGTAATCGTAAGATCTATGAGTTTGCCAACAAGCCGCCTATAAGGGGATGGGTCGGGCAATAATTCACCATCATTTGGTGTGAGCTTTAAGCTTTAAGTTCTGCTCCATTGGGGAAGGTGAAGTCTTGGCTCCGAGAAGACCAGCATCGTTTAAAATTTCCAATGTATATTTTCGCTGGGAAAGAAATAACCCTTTCTGAGATCGGGCCACCTCAATACCAAGGAAATATTTGAGAGTGCCGAGGTCTTTGATATGAAACTTGTTATGTAAGAAGGATTTGAATCGGGCAATCATATCTGGGTTATCGCCAGTGATGATGATGTTGTCAACATATACCAAGACATAAGTTTGTCCTTTCTTAGTATGTTGAAGAAATAGGGAATAATTTGCCTTAGATTCGGTAAAACCAGCATCTAGTAGAGCATGTGAAAACTTGGAAAACCATTTTCTCGAGGCTTTTTTTAGGCCATAAAGGGACTTGTTTAACTTGCAAACACGAAGCTCCCCCTGTCGTGAAAATCCAGGTGGAAGTTTCATGTAAACTTCCTTGTCAAGATCATATTGGAAGAAGGCGTTATTGACGTCTAGTTGGTGTAAGGGCCGTTGACGGACACTGGGTACAGCGAGAAGGCAACGTACGGTGACTAATTTTGCCACGGGTGCAAAAGTTTCATGATAGTATAATCCTTCATGTTGTGTATACCCCTTGGCTACTAAACGAGCCTTAAATCGTTCAATGGAACCGTCTGCGCGATGCTTGATTTTATACACTCACTTGTAGCCAATGGGGTTTTTGCCAGGTGGAAGGGTAGTGAGCGTCCAAGTGTTATTTTCCTCCAAAGATTGAATTTCGACCGCCATGGCTTCTCCCCAATGGGGTTCTTTAACAGCTTGAGTAAATGTGGTAGGTTCTAAAACAGAAGTTATAGCAGCTAGAAACGCACGGTGAGCAGGAGAAATGTTGGTATAAGATAGGAAATGGGACAAAGGGTATGGTGTACCTTGAGGAATGCCCTCTGAAGGAGACGATGGAGATGAGCTTGAGACAACGGCAGAACACTCGAAATCTGCAAGGTAACGAGGGGCGGTCCGAGTTCTTGTAGAATATCGACGGATGGGAGTTTCATTCGAAGTGGGAAGAGGGACATCGGTGGGAGGAGAAGTGGTGGTTGGGGATGGGGTGTCTGGTTCTGCTGCATTGGTTGGATTGTTTGGAGAATGGCCAATGGTATGTTAGTCGGGGATAGGATGAGGCATGACAGCATGATGGGGAGGTTCTGGTGCTAAAGTTTGAAAATGAGAAAATGGATTTGTGGAAAACAACGTCTCGACTGGTAAAATCTTGTTTCGTATCCAGATCATAGACTTTATAACCACGTTGTCCATGTGGATAACCAATGAAGACGCAACGACGAGCTCGCCATCGAACTTATGTTTATGATGTATATTATGTGCATAACATAAGCAATGAAAAACTCGCAAATGCTTGTAATTTGGTGTCACGTTAAATAAAATTTCATGAGGACTTTTATTTTGTAAGAGAGGCGTTGGAAGTAGGTTAATTAAGTATGCAGCAGTAAGGACTCATTCTCCCCAGAAAGACAAAGGCAAATGAGCTTGAAATCGCAAAGCTCTAGCAATTTCAAATAAGTGTCTATGCTTTCTTTCCACCACCCCATTTTGTTGGGGGGTAGACACACAACTTTGTTGATGCTGAATGCCAGTATGGTGAAAAATGAAGAGCATGCACCATATTAGTAAACATCCGTAAAAGGTAAGGTGTCTCTGATTTATATCGCATCAAATAAAGCCACGTACAGTGACTGAAATCATCAACAATTGTCAGAAAATACCGTGCACCATTTAAAGACGGAGTAGAATACGGTCCCCAAATGTCATAATGGATTAACTCAAATGGATTATTTGTAGAAATAGAACTACTAGAGAAAGGAAGCCTGGTTTGTTTAGCTAATGGACAAACTTGACAATGACAAGAAGAAAAAGACACATCTTTATTGGACTTAGCTAGACTCTGAAGACTTGATGTAGATGGATGCCCCAAACGCCAATGCCAAAGATCGAATCGAGTAGTAGAAAAAGCAGCAGCACTAGTAGATTGAAGCATATAAAGTCTACCATGTTGTCTACCCACTCCAATCGTTTGCTTTGAATCCAAGTCCTGCAAGATACAATGATCTAGATAGAAGATGACAATACAATGAAGATCCTTAGTGATGGAACTAATAGATAGTAAGTTATGCTTAAAGGTTGGCACACAAAGCACAATAGAGAGTGGTAGATTAGGAAGCAGGTGAATATCACCTATTCTACTGATAGGGATGAGGTCACCATTAGGAAGTTGAACGTGATGTAAAGAAGAGTTGAGATTAGTTTTGGTAAAGTTGGAGCTAGATGAGGTCATATGATTGGTCGCCCCTGTGTCAATAATCCAAGGAGTTGAAAAAGGAGAAGATGTAACGCTGTTAGAGAACTTACCAGCCAGATTAACACTTGGATTGGAGTTACCCATTGAGAGAAGGTTCAACAACTGATGATATTGTTCTAGCATCAGTTGCGGGGCTGGAGTAGTGACCTCCAAAGGATCTGACTGAGCATTGTTGGCAGCATGAGGAGCATCACTTTGAGGCCCATGTCCAGTGTCAATCCGTGAAGGATATCCATGTTTGGTATAACAACGATCTTCTGTGTGGCCAAGTTTGTTACAGTGGGTACAGCGAGGGCGCTCGCGATGCAGCTTGGTCACATTATTACGACTGAAATTGTGCTGGTTTTGAACTACAACAAATGGTAGTTGTGGCGGCCTGATTGGCTACAACAACAGTGCCATCAATGTGTCTCGTACCTGGAGCGCATCAGCCTTTGATTCTCTTCTTGAAGAACAAGACTATAGGCTTTGTTGACGGTAGGTAGCGGATCCATTAACAGGATCTAGCTCCGAATGGCAGAAAACGAGTTGTTAAGCCCCATTAAAAATTGCGTAAGTTTCTCTTGCAACTGAAACTCACCAGAAGCCTATATAACTCCACAGGAGCAAGGAGGGAGGGCGAGTAGGATGACAACTCATCCCAGAGAGCTTTCAGCTTGGTATAATAGGCAGAAATTGAAAGTTGTTCTTGGTGATGGCTGATGATATCACATCGAATGCGATAAACTTTTGCGGCATTCCCTTGAGAAAAATGCTGGCCAAGATCGGTCCAAACAACAGCTGCAGTATCCGAGTAAATAATGTTGTCCTGAATATCTTTCGATATTGCATTGAGGAGCCAGGAAAGGACCATCATGTTGCAACGAGACCACGAACCATGGTCCGGAGAAGATGCATCGAGTTGCGGGAGAGAACTGTCAACAAACCCGAGTCTGTTCTTTGCCATGAGAGCCATTTGCGTAGCCCTGCTCCATGTTTGATAGTTGTCACCATCAAGAAGGGTGGAACCAAGATATTTCCTAGATTATCATATGGATGAAGGTAGAATGGACTACTGTAATGGTCATTGAAGGGAATGCTTGATGAATTATCAAGAGTCTCTTATGGGGAATTTTCAGAAACATTGGCATTGTTGGTCGACATGGTTGCCTTAGTGATCCCAAGTTCACGGAAAAGGTGAATTAAATCACACCTTGCTAGGCTCGGCGGCTTACCCGGGTTGCACGTTTGTTTGCACCCTATGGCTTGGTTGCTGCCTGCTTGGTTGGGTAATTAAAATCAATAATAAAAAGCACACGCCATTCGCGTGGGTACGAGAGACCAAGAGAGAGCGTGGCGGCTCGCGCCCCACCCCTCTCGCGGGATCGGGTCCCACAGTTTGGCGACTCTACTGGGGACCACCTAACTTCATTAAAATTTCAAAGGATAATTCATTTGAATTTATTTTAATTGGCTCATGAAAACTCTATCTTATATGCTTGGTAGATTAGTTTGTTTACTTTCTCATCACATAATACTCAAACTTAATCTAACAAAACCTGAAGGCATCATAGATTGCGCAAACTTATTGCACACACTTACATCACTTGCATCTAAACCCTTGCATCTCACATGCACACACATCCTATTTTAGGAACCCGGAGTGTTATCTAGCATAGTTGACTGGGATTTCATCACCTGGTGCCTCTGTGCTAGAGAAGCATTCCACTCTTAGCCTAGTACCTTTATGGTACGTAAATGGATCTCTTGTTCATGTACTGATACACCGGACACTGGTACAGTATATTGAGCACGGATTCGCGCTAAGGTAACTCTTGGCCTTACCCCTAGATTAACCCACACATGCATGTAGTATACGAACACACGTACATCACGTGTGTGAGCCTAGTTTAGGATATCCTACCCATTTGTGTCTAGATTAGGCCGTGGTCCATCTTCCAATGGCTACGATCGGTCCTTAGGTACACAAACAAAGTCATGAGTCGAGATCCTCTCTCCACTCCGCTAGATTAGGATTAGGGTTTGATGCCTTCAGGTAACACTGTTAAAATGTACGAAGATTAAAAACTTTCTCTTTGGGGTTAGAATATAAATCCCATCATTTCCAAAGGTCTCATAGGATTAGTCATTCCTGATATACCCGTTGAAAGCAATCTTATGTAATCTCATTTAATCTTTTGATCATGTGTCTATCATTCGCCTCTTGTGTGATTCGATTATATCTTCATTCCCTTTCTCAATTGGCAAGAATTGTGTTTCAATTCTTGTACCCTTGGTGATCTAATCGTACTTGTACCCTTAGTTTCTTCTTACTCTAAGGGCAACCTGTTTCAAGAATATTTTGCTAAATCCTTCAGAGTTCACTCTCATGATCTTTGAACTAGGGGCATTTCCTTATACGATTTTGTCATAATTGTCATATTTTGGTCCTTTAGGATTCATCTTATTGTCCCAATTACTTGTTTACTCCATAATATTTTTCAGTCATTGAGAAGAAACACTCCATGAATGTCAAGCTCATATACCTCGTGTTCATTATTTCCATGACAGGAAGTTGGCACCATAGCTAAGCCTACTACTCCTTGGGTTCGAATTTCTTCAAGGTTAGAAAGGAAATCTGTCTCTCCGCCACCTTCTCTGAGAACCCCAGCATCTCCTCCTTTCTCATCCTCATCCTCGCCAATGACAGAAAACCAAGATAATCTTCCACCTATTGCTGTTACCGATACTCTCGCCTTAATTCTCCAGCAACTTCAAGAGCTCAAAGAGGAGAACCGAGTTATCAAGACCCAGCTTTTCGAGAAGTTGGCGCCATCGTCTTCCAAAGATAAAGGGCCTATGCACCATACAACTACTTCAGCAGCACCTGCCCAGCCAGTGTTCATCCCTATCCCAGATAAAACTGAAGAAGAGTTAGAAAAAGAACAGTACAGCGAAGGTCACAGTAAGCCTTCTTAGTCAGCGGTTGATAAGATGGTTATGGAGAAATTAGAAAGTCTTACCAGGAAAGTTCAAGACATCCAGCTTCAGGACCAGGGTGGTTTCAACCCAAGTGATCTTACATTGTTTCCCGAAACCCGTCTCTCCGCAAGCTTTCAGATGCCAGATTTTGACAAATATGACGGTGTGGGTTGTCCGATCACACACTTGCAAATGTTCACTATCATGTGCCAGCCTCAAGGTCTATCTGCTGAGCAAATGGCTCAATTGTTCCCGATTTCTCTGACAAAGGTCGCTAGAACGTGGTTCATGGTCCTAGACAAGACTCGTTATAGGACATGGAAGGATACTGGAGAGCAGTTCATCAAGCAATTCAAATATGATGATAGAACCGAAATCACTAGGAAGGATCTTGAGAGAACCAAGCAGGACTCAAAAGAGTCATTCCTAACTTTCGTCAAGAGATGGAGAAGGTTAGCGGCTCAAATGATGCAGCGTCCCTCAGAAGAGGAACAAGTCCAGATGATTATGAAGAATATATCCTCTCAACTCCAATATCACATGTCTCTTCAGTATTATCCAGATTTTAAACACTTCATCAATGCTGGTATGCAAATTGAGGAAGCAATGGCACAAGGAGTTTACAATAGAGGTAACCCCAATTCAAAAGAAGTTAAGACACAGACTCTAGCTAAGATCTCCGAAGTTGATAATGTATCAAGGACTAACCTGTCACAGAACCCTATGATATTCAAATATAATCAATCAGGGATTGCAGCTCAGCAAAAGCCCAATAGGGAATTCACCCCTCTTCTGTTTCCACCATCTGTCATACTACAGCAAGGATTGGAATCCGGCGATATCTATTTACCTCGCATTAAAGAACCTCCTAATCCGCTCCCCAGGACATGGAGGACGGAAGAGCACTGCGATTTTCATCGAGGATCGGGGCATAATACTGATCAGTGTATAACTCTGAGGCATGTGATCCAGAAGTTGATCGATGAGCGCAAGCTACCATTTCAGCAAGCGCCAAATATTGCTGATAATCCTATGCAAAACCATGTTGTACCGCCGCTGGATGATGTTTAGACACTTGGGGTTTGAGAAGCTCAGGTTCAGTTGCAGTGATAGAGAAGAACCAGAAGTTAAAAGGCACTTGTTATGATGATAATTAAGTTTTCGCCGAACCTCCAAAGCCAAACAGTTGTAGCAGTCTTAGTCCTTTTGTTATTTTAATTAAGTCCAGTCACAATGTCGAGTCCAGTTATCGAGTGCAATCTTCTAAAAGTTTGAATAAATTTCTAGTCCAGTTGAGTCTTTTCTTACTTTTATTTTTGAGTCAATAATGTAAATCCTGAGTCTGTTCAGGATAAGTCTTATCAGATGCAGTCATTTTCAATTCAGTGAAACTTTCTCTATACATTCCAACGTGTGCTTCTGACTTTAATAAACAAAGAGAAAAATACTCCCTCCTCGAATGAGAAAGAAGATGCAGACGAAACTCTTCCTGAGTTGTAGCATATGCTCAAACAAGAGGAGGAGCGCCGAGCTCAGCCTCTCAAAGAGAAAATTGAAATGGTAAGCACTGGCACTGAAACTTTGTTTCAGTGAATGCCGATTGAAAATACATTACCCTCTGAAGAATGTGAGGAATTGATAAACCTATTTCGAGAATAAAGAGATGGTCCAGTAAGCGCTATCATTAATGCCAGGAGAAAGACTCAAATAGAAGGTTCAAGAAAGAATGAAGTAAATGTCACATGCTATACAAGGGACATGAATTCGAAACAACTTCCATATCTCCAGTCAATGGCCCCGGTCACAGGTTTCACCGGTGACAATGTAAAGCCATCAAATTCAATATGAAGAGTGCAAGAGCAATCATCTCAGAGCGATCATCAAAATATCAAGGGCCACCGATTCAAGGATGAAATGATGTCCAAAAACCGGTATGCACCCTCAAGGTCAAATTACTTATCAATATCCAGAAGGAAGAAGAATCATTATCTCTCACCGGGAAATGCCGTCAAACTCCGTGAAAAAAAAAATCAGTACCAGAGGGACTCTAGTAACCTATATCGATTCCCAATCTGAACATCGGAAGGCCTCCTTTGGCCGAATAAATCCCAAAATCAGAACCCAACGTCAAAAGAATACCGGTTTGCAAACCCTTCGAGCCTGAATGAAATTTTTTTGAAAACCCATCAAACTAGGGGCATCCGCCCCGAACTACGCGAGACATGATCCCTACACTGGGGTACGTAGGCAGCTCGGTTAAATCGAGTTCGGTCGATTCAAAAAAAAAAGAAAAGAAATTCAATCCTTTCAGAAAAAAAGGGACAAGTTCCAAAAGAAGGGAAGTCAATTATTCCAGAAAGAAAAGAAAAAAGAAAAATCAATTAACCTTCAAACAACTTATCTTCAAACTAGGGGCATTCGCCCTGAACTACGCACGACCTGATTCCTACCCTGGGACACGTAGGCAACCTGTTCACAGGTTCCGTTGAAATCTTTATTGAACCTTAAGCCATTCTTTGAAAAGCCCTATCCTACCTATAAAGTCCTTTCGGCGTTCAGAATTAATGATCTAGGTCCCGAAACACAAAAAGTGAAAAAAAAGAAAAAGAAAAAAAGAAAGGAGTTTGAAGATCTGCTAGATTGAAAACCTGAAAAGGCGGTCTAGGTAAAATTTAAGATCATTCCCCTGCTAAGTTGAAAACCCGAAAGGGCGGCTTAGGCAAAAAGCTAAGGAGATAGCCTGCTGGATCGAAAATCTAGAAAGGCGGTTCAGGCAAAAGTTAAGGCTAGCACGGTCCGCCAAGTTAAAAACCCTGAAGAGATGACTTGGTCACGGTAAGTGAATCATTATAAGAAGGTTACAGCCGGTATCAAGATTGAAGAAGAGAAAAGAAGTTCGAGCAAGCGTAAATGTCATCCAAGAAACTTGGGGCATTGAAACCAAGCAATCCTAGGAGTGGTAATAAAATTCTAAGAGCATTACTGTTTTTAAAAAAAATAAAAATCCAGTGCTTATCAATTGAGAAACTACTCTTTGAAAGGCTAGACTTACCAAACAAAACGATAACTAAGTCAGGAGCATCACTGTGTATCAGTCCAGTCAGTCCATTCCTGTTCGTTTTAGCTCATTCTTTCAGAAACTTCTCGTTCATCCAATAGTGTCTTTTACCATCTTCCCCTTTTTAGTAGAGTCGATCATTGTCCAGTTAGTCAAATGTTGCAGCTGTCTCGGTAATAGATGCCTGGTGTGCTAACCCCCTGCAATTGTTCCAGAGCTAAGTTAATCCGCAGGCGAGGATTTCAGGAGTTAAGAAAAAAAATCCAGTAGAAAGCAAAGTCAGTTCCAGAAGAATCCAGAAGCAGAAAAATCCGAGAAACCAGTTCCCATAAGAAGATCATACCCTAGAAAAGCACCTTCAGCTTGGAAGAGCCTTAGATGCAATGGTGGTTGAGCAAGTTTCTCATAAAGATGAACCATTAAAAATCGGAATCTCCTTCCAGTCAGTTGAATATTTGTCTGAATGCTTCTTAAAAGAAGAATCCTCTGTACCAGTGTCCAAATATTCTGAGGTCCCAATTCATCTCCCCAGTAAAGAAGATCTTGATCTAAGAAATTTCAAGCCCTGTGAGACTTTCTTGTTCATCCCCAGTAAACAATTCAAAATGCTAATAAACTTGTGTAAAAACCAGTTTACTAGTTCATCAATTACCAATTCCTAATTCGCCAGTACCAGTTCACCGATTCCAGTATTCCAGTATTCCAGTTCCAGTTCCAGTATCCAGTATTCCAAAATTCCAGTTCCAGTATCCAGTATTCTAGTATTCCAGTTCCAATATCCAGTACTCTAGTATTCCAGTTCCAGCATCCAGTATTCAGTTTCAATTCCAGTATTCCAGTTCCAGCGTCCAGTATTCAGTTTCAATTCCAGTATTCCAGTTCCAACATCCAGTATCCAGTTTCAATTCCAGTATTCCAGTATTTCACTATTCCAGTTCCAGTTCCAGTATCCAGTATTCCAATATTCCAGTTCCAGTATCCAGTATTCTAGTATTCCAGTTCCAATATCCGGTACTCTAGTATTCCAGTTCCAATATCTGGTACTCTAATATTCCAGTTCCAGCATCCAGTATTCAGTTTCAATTCCAGTATTCCAGTTCCAGTTCCAGTTCCAGTATCCAGTATTCCAATATTCCAGTTCCAGTATCCAGTATTCTAGTAATCCAGTTTCAATATCCAGTACTCTAGTATTCCAGTTCCAGCATCCAGTATTCAGTTTCAATTCCAGTATTCCAGTTCCAGCATCCAGTATTCAGTTTCAATTTCAGTATTCCAGTTCCAGCATCCAGTATCCAGTTTCAATTCCAGTATTCCAGTATTTCACTATGCCAGTTCTAGTCTCCAGTTTCAGTATCCAATTTCCAGTATCACAGTTCTAGTGTCCAGTATCCCTATCACCAGTATACCAGTGTTCCATTTTCCAGTACTCGTATTCCTGTTCCCAGTATTTCGATGCTCCAATTCCAACACCCAGTTCCAGTGTCCGAAAATCCAGTGTTTCAGTACTCTAATTCTAGTATCCGGTATGTCTTCGTTCTAGATTCCCGGTTCCCGATGTTTAGATCAAGATTCCAGTTTCCAGTTTCCAGTTTCCAGTCCTAACATCCAGTGATCAAATTCCAATCCCAATTGAATCAATCAAAATGTCAATCCAATCTAATCCCCAGTTCACCAATTATCAATTTTTGACTCTCCAGTTTTCCAGTAATCAAGTTCTACAATTCCCAGTGAACTAGCTCTTTAACTTCTCAGCTCTTTAATTCTCTAGTTATCCGACTATTGAGTCCCTTAATCATCCAGTTCTCCAATTTTCAGCTCTGCAAATATCCAGTCCCTAAATTTTCTACTTCTCCACTTTTCAATTCTTCAGTTCATCAAATCTTCAATTCTCCAGTTTCAAGTTATCCAATCTTCCAATTCTCCAGTCCACCCATTGTTTGATTATTCGATTTCTCAGTTCTCCGTTCTCAAGTCCTTATGCCTCTAATTCTCTGGTAATCGAGTCCTCAAGTTTTTAAATTGTCATTTCCAGTCTCATTCTCAATTGTCAAATCCGATCTTAAATCCATTAGCCCCCATCTCACTAGCGAATAGGCTAATTCTCTGATTTCTCTGAGCCCGTTCAGGGAACGGTGCCTCCTTCCGTCGTTGCCCATTTGAAAACGGCGCCACGCTTAGGTTGCATGATTTTTACACCCAGATTGAATCCAGTTCTTTATTATTCTGAACCATCAAGTTACGATGTTTAGAGTAAATGATCTTGATTATGTTCTAGGACTTCATCTAGGGTCTTGCATTAGGTTAGGTTGCATTGTCTAGTGAATCTATTGTTGATTAAAGCTACGCAAAACGGTTCTGTCACTTTTTGCTTTGGTATTCGATGACTACGTCGCCTCTACCAAAGAGGGGCATCTGTAGACACCCCCATTTTCCTACACTTTAAAAAGCAAAAGATTCGGTAGTATCATCGAGTTTTGAATCCGTATTCAGCATTAGATTAGGCATCCATGCATTTTAGGGTAGATTTCATTTCATTATGAGAGTTTTGAAGTTGATTCGCAATCCTGAAGGTCTCTAGGGGGTTCCTTTGGCCTCTGAAAGATGAAAGTTCAAGTTTCCAAGCAAATGAAAAAACCTGCTATTTTTAGAATTTTCAGGGTTTCCCTCATTTTTGGCCCCAGATGGTACTTTATCTTCCCGGCCCCACGACACCTTGATCCCAATAACCTGTTGTTCTTGAATGGAGAGAGAGAGAGAGAGAGAGAGAGAGAGAGAGAGAGAGATGGTATTGCTGCTCTTGGATGGAGTTGAAGATGGAGGCGAACGAGCAAAAAGGAGCGAGAGGAGGATATTAGGTCACACGAGAAAGGAATGGATCGTTTTACCCCATGTAAGTGTTATTTCGTCATTTCATTATTGACCATGGGTAAAGATGAAAAAAAACCCGAAATTTTGAGATTCCGCTCCGCTCCACGCATAGTCGAACCTAGCAAGTGAAATATCCGTAGGTAAAAATGAGAAAGATTTCCCTACGGAATTTGTCTTTTAGCAGTAGGGAAAAGTTAGTATTTCCCTGCGAAAAAATTTTCAATTCCGTAGGTATAAGATTGCCGTAGGCATAAGCGTCATTCTTTGCCTACACAGTACTATACAAACAGTAGGTAAAAGTTATATACCTACGAACAAATTAACACCCGTAGCGATAAAGTGTATCTCCCTACAGATTATAAATCCGTAGGGAAAAAGTAAACTTTTCCCTACAAAAATAATTAAAGTCGGTAGGGAATGCCCAGTTTCGTTGTAATGGCAGTTGGCTGATGCGCCTATAGATGAGAATGCAATTCTGACGGCAGATTTTCCCGACGGAAAGATCATGGCTGTAGAAGATGTGTTCCAAAACACCAAATGGATGATGTATTTCGATGGTGCTGTGAACAACCGAGGTCAAGGGGTTGGGGCAATGTTGATATCTCCGAAGAAAGAGTACATCCCTGTATCAATCAAATTGCAGTTCAAGTGTACCAACAATGAGGCCGAATATGAGACGTGCATTGCTGGTCTTGAAGTAGCATGGCTTTGCATATTCAAGAGATAGATGTTTTCGGAGATTCAATCTTGATCATTTGTCAGATCAATGGTCAATGGAAAACAAAAGAAGATGATTGATACCGTATAACACGTATCTGGACTCTCTGGTCAAAAGATTCAAGAATGTTACATTCACTCATCTGTCGAGGACAAGAAATCATTTCGCGGACGCTTTGGCTACACTAGCCTCAATGTTAGATATTTCCACATCAATGGAAGTTTAGCCTCTACCAGTGCGGTTACAATGGACTCCAGCACATGTAAACGCCATAGAGATAGCAGCCCGATGCCCAGATGGAAAGCCCTGGTACACTGACATAAAGAATCTGAAAATCCAAGGGTGGTCCCGATATGGCAACAAATGAGGAGACAAAAAATTTAGGTTCCTAACAAGTTTCAAACTTTTGAAAACCTCTAACCTAATTTTGTAGATCAAGGGATCAAGGAATGAATATTAGGCAAACAAGTTAAATCCTAAGTACAATGCAAATTTAGAGCAAAAGATAAGAGAGAGTGCACCGGAGATTTAAAGTGGTTCGGTCCTCAAAACGCGAGGCCTACTCCACTCCACCAACCAAACCCGTTGATAGCTTCACTAAGGATTCCTTTAATGGCGAGGAATCAACCTAACTACAATCTGGTTCGGCTCTGCCTTGCAAGACTTGCCACGAACCGGAGAAAGCTCCGCGTCTCCTCGCACTCGCTCTTGGGATGGCTCCGCGTCCCCTTCGCACTAGCCCTCTAGGGATGGCTCCGCGTCCCTTCGCAGTCACCCAAATACAATCTTAGAATAAGAAAGAAAGAACTAAAAAATCCCTCACAAGGGTTTACAATTTTGAATAAGATGTACAAATTGAGCCTATGATCCAAATCCTAATCTTAGAGGATGAGAGGCATAAATAAGCTTTGATTCACTCTTGGGATATTCAAGTAGAGTTTAAGAGTGTTAGGATTCATGATTGGGAAGTAGAGAATACCCATATATATAGGAAAACCCAATATGACCGTTTGAGGGGCATTGTCGTAAATCTGGCAAAGTCCCAACGGTCATATTTTTCTTCCCGTTATAGTGGTCTCGGAGTTCCGAGAAAAAATCTCGGAGTTCCGGGAATACAAACAGAAGTGAGAAAATGTTACTGGACCATTTCTCGGAGCTCCGAGGAATCTCTCGGAGCTCCGAGGAATCTCTCGGAGTTCTGAGCTCAGAGTTCTGAGCTCGGAGCTCCGAGAATTCTGAGCTCGGAGTTGAGCAGATTTTCACTTCTTGTTTTTGGGCTTCCAACTTTACACCAAGATGGGATTGCTATGAGGGTTCCAAGGTGTTGGAAAACCACAAGGACAATCTTTTATACATTTAGGGTGTGTGAGATTAACTTAATTTATGCCTCTAAAATCTAAATTAAGATTGGATCTTTTACAATCTAAATTGACTTCGATATTCAATGCGATTCTTCAAGTCTTCATTCGTCTTGGACTTCGATGACTTTGGCCTTCATGATGTGGTCCAATGAGAACTTCTTGGCCTCAATCAAAGCAATGTTGTCTTAGCACAATTAAGATCTACAACTTAAACAATCAAACACATTAGTGATCTTAAATCACTTGTGTATTGGAATCATCAAAATAAGATGGGAATTGCCAAGGTGGGAACCATTGGGCTTACAATCTCCCCATTTTTTATGATGACAAGCACAAGAGATTTTCAATAAAAGCATGCATATATTTCCTTACATTAGATTTCTCTCCCCCTTTGGCATCTATCAAAAAGATGGGGTAAAAGAAAAATTAAAGGGATAAAATTTACAATTTTAAGCTCCCCCTTTTTCAAAGAAAAAGACAAACATAAAACTCCCCCTAATGGGAAAACAAATTCAATACAAGAGGGGATATTTAAATAACTATAAAAAGATATTTAATTTTAAGCATAAGCCCCTAATCTAAGAACATATGAAGAGAATCATATGGGGGCTTTGGGAACCCAAGATTTCTTGGTTCCACCATAATCCCTAATCTTAGATGCACATTGGAATTGCTAATGACCATTTATTCCACAATAATGGCATCTAACATGAGGGTTAGATAAACTAGTCTTATCAAAATGTGCATGATTAGGTCTTTGACTAGTCTTCTTCAAGATTATGTCTATAATTTTATCACCATTTAAAAAACCATGGAGACATAATCTTAACCTTTCATTTTCATTATGAAGATGGGTTATTTGATTTAGAAAATTATTATTGGCATCTTCATAAGTTTTGGAAGAGCTTGCCATATCTTGAAGTTTGACAATTTGGCAAGTTTTCTCATCCAAACAACCCTTAAGGGTTTTAATCTCAAGTTTAACATTTTCAAGTTGTGCTTGAGATTTGGATATGGAAGAGGATGACTCATTTTTCAAAAAATCAAGTTCATTTTCTAAGTTTGAAATAGATTTTTTAAGAACCTTATTTTTAGAAATTTGAGAATGCAAGGTTGAGCATAATTCATCATAAGATATGTTTTCACTATCACTACTTGATGAATGGCAAGAGGGGTTAGAATTTACCTCAACATCATGGGAGAGTGCCATGAGGCAAAGATCCTCTTTTTTATCTTCCCCTTCGCTTGAACTCTTGCCCGACGTGCTTTCCCCATCCCAACCGGCTGCAAGAGCCTTGTGTTTCTTCCAATCCTTCTTTCCTTTGTATCTTGAGGCAGATGACTTGAGAAGAGGACACTCCGGTTTTATATGTCCCGTCTTCTTACAATTATAGCACCTAATTCCTCCTTCTACTTTACTTTCTTCTTTCTTTTTCTTTTTATCCTTTTTGTGTTGCTTTCTCCATAAGCTTTTATATTT
This sequence comes from Tasmannia lanceolata, assembly GCF_043159265.1. Lineage (NCBI taxonomy): Eukaryota > Viridiplantae > Streptophyta > Magnoliopsida > Canellales > Winteraceae > Tasmannia > Tasmannia lanceolata. The sequence continues at coordinate 26,469,263 of NW_027518695.1, read as the reverse complement.
TCTTAAAGCTTCTTCCTCATCGCTATCCGCATCACTTGATGATGAGTCCGTTTTGGAGGCCTTTAGAGCTAGAGATCGGCTTTCTCTTTCTTTCTCTTTCGGCTTCTTCTCTTCTTGACGGCTAGTGAGGAGCATCTCATGAGTGATTAGAGATCCTACAAGCTCCTCCATAGATAGCGTCTTGAGATCTTTTGATTCTTGGATGGCGGTGACTTTTGGGTCCCAATAAGGAGGAAGTGACCTAAGCAACTTACTCACAAGCTCATCAGTAGGATAAGATTTACCAAGATTAGCTAATTCATTTGAAATTTTAGAGAATCGGGTATACATATCGGAAATACTTTCATTTTGACCCATTCTAAACATTTCATATTTGCTCTTTAACAAGTTTATTTTGGAATCCTTAACTTGTGATGTTCCCTCATGGGTAACGGCAAGTGTATCCCAAATAACCTTGGCGGAATAAAAAAGAGCAACTCGATTAAACTCCTCCGTAGATAAGGCGCAAAACAAAGAATTTATAGCTTTGTAATTTAAATTTGCGTGCCTTTTCTCTACGACACTCCATTCTTCAAATGGTTTGGAAGGCAAAATGTATCCATTTTCAACAATGTGCCAAAGTTCCACATCCATCGAAAGAAGATAGATGCGCATCCTTGTCTTCCAATGTCCATAGTTGGACCCATCAAAGAAAGGAGGTCTAGTTGTGGAATGGCCTTCTGGAAGTCCGGTTTCATTTTTATCCGCCATTTCACAATTAGAAAGTTGCCAAAGATCTTATGATCTTTCCCTTGTTGAAAACAAAAAATTTCCAAAGATTTTTAGAAAAGAAAATCTTTTAAGAGCCAAGGCTTTGATACCAAGTGAAAATCCAAGGGTGGTCCCGATATGGTAACAAATGAGGAGACAAAAAATTTAGGTTCCTAACAAGTTTTAAACTTTTGAAAACCTCTAACCTAATTTTGTAGATCAAGGGATCAAGGAATGAATATTAAGCAAACAAGTTAAATCCTAAGTGCAATACAAATTTAGAGCAAAAGATAAGAGAGAGTGCACCCGAAATTTAAAGTGGTTAGGTCCTCAAAATGCGAGGCCTACTCCACTCCACCAACCAAACCCGTTGATGGCTTCACTAAGGATTCCTTTAATGGCGAGGAATCAACCCAATTACAATTTGGTTCGGCTCCGCCTCGCAAGACTTGCCACAAACCGGAGAAAGCTCCGCATCTCCTCGCACTCGCTCTTGGGATGGCTCCGCGTCCCCTTCGCACTAGCCCTCTAGGGATGTCTCCGCGTCCCTTCGCACTCGCCCAAATACAATCTAAGAATAAGAAAGAAAGAACTAAAAAATCCCTCACAAGGGTTTACAACTTTGAATAAGATGTACAAATTGAGCCTATGATCCAAATCCTAATCTTAGAGGATGAGAGGCATAAAGAAGCTTTGATTCACTCTTGGGATATTCAAGTAGAGTTTAAGAGTGTTAGGATTCATGATTGGAAAGTAGAGAATACCCATATATATAGGAAAACCCAATATGACCGTTTGAGGGGCATTGTCGTAAATCTGGCAAAGTCCCAACGGTCATATTTTTCTTCCCGTTATAGTGGTCTCGGAGTTCCGAGAGATTTTCTCGGAGTTCCGAGAAAAAATCTCGGAGTTCCGGGAATACAAACAGAAGTGAGAAAATGTTACTGAACCATTTCTCGGAGCTCCGAGGAATCTCTCGGAGTTCCGAGAAGCCTATGTTGAGCAGATTTTCACTTCTTGTTTTTGGGCTTCCAACTTTACACCAAGATGGGATTGCTATAAGGGTTCCAAGGTGTTGGAACACCACAAGGACAATCTTTTATACATTTAGGGTGTGTGAGATTAACTTAATTTATGCCTCTAAAATCTAAATTAAGATTGGATATTTTACAATGTAAATTGACTTCGATCTTCAATGCGATTCTTCAAGTCTTCATTCGTCTTGGACTTCGATGACTTTGGCCTTCATGATGTGGTCCAATGAGATCTTATTGGCCTCAATCAAAGCAATGTTGTCTTAGCACAATTAAGATCTACAACTTAAACAATCAAACACATTAGTGATCTTAAATCACTTGTGTATTGGAATCATCAAAATAAGATGGGAATTGCCAAGGTGGGAACCATTGGGCTTACAGAATCTCATTTCAGTCCAAGGGCACCCCTGAAGCGTCGGGAAAAGAGCTGAGGTCTCTCCAGAAGTTGGCGGCTAACTTCATTATCTGTGGCAATGAGCTCTTCAGGAGGTCATTCGATGGAATCCAGCTCCTTTGTGTAGATGAAGATCGAGCAGCTAGTCTCATAGAGCAGACGCATGAAGGAGTCTGTGGGCCTCACATGAACGGAAAAATGATGTCGAGAAAGGTCCTGAGACTTGGGTACTATTGGCCAACCATGGAAGCTGACTGCTTTGCATTCGTGAAGAAGTGTCAGAAATGTCAGGTTTATGCCAACCTCATTATGTGCCGCCTTCTGAGTTGTATTCTCTGACTTCACCGTGGCCGTTTTCAGTATGGGGAATCGATATTATTGGAAAGGTGTTTCCGAGATCTTCAAGTGGGCATGAGTACATCTTGGTAGCCATCGATTACTTCACTAAGTGGATCGAAGCCGCATCATTCACATCGCTGACTTCAGCCTCAGTTGCTAAATTCATTCTGACGAACATAATTTGCAGATATGGGGTACCGCATGAGCTGATCTCAGACAATGGATCACAGTTCAAAAAAGAAGTGGTGCACCTATGTGAGGAGTTCAAGATCAAGCATCACAAGTCCTCACCATACAGGCCTCAGAGAAATGGAGCCGTCGAAGCCGCAAACAAGAACATCAAAACCATCATCAGCAAGATGACAGAGACGTACAGGGACTGGTCAAATAAGCTACCATATGCTTTGTGGGCTTACAGAACGTCGATCAGGGCCTCTACAGGAGCTACGCCATATTCACTAGTGTATGGGATGGAAGCGGTCCTACCGGTTGAGCTGAGAATTCCTTCGTTAAGGGTAATGTGGAGGTCGATTTGCCAGAATCAGAATGGGCAAAGGCCCGGTATCAGGAGTTACCGATGATTGGTGAGAAGAGACTCAGAGCTCTGTATCATGTCTAAGGGTATCAACGTCGAATTGAGAAAGCCTTTAACAAGAAGTTGAAGATCAGAGATCTCTAGAAGGGAGATCTCGTTTTAAAACCCTACAGGGCACCGGTCTATGATCCCTGAGGGAAGTTCAGACCAAACTGGTCGGGTCCTTACATTGTCGATGAAGTCCTGCCTGGAAAAGCCGTCAGACTCCTTGATCAAAATGGTGAAAAACTAACAGAACCCACAAACCTTGATCAACTTACAAAGTATTATGCCTAAGACACCAGGAGGCCATCCTTGGTCGATCTGAGCTTCAAATCCAAAAATCTAAAAAAAGAAAAAGAGTCAAGGATCGTTTGCAAACCCTTTGAGCCGAAAAGCAGAATCAAATGATTTCTTTGTCACCCTCAAACCAAGGGCATCTTTTATGACTTGCGTCATAAAAGATACAAGACCTGAACTACGCCATGACCTGATCCCTTTCCACAGGGCACGTAGGCAACCTGACAAAGTCGGGTTCAGTCAAATCTTTCAAAGCTGTTGAAAAGAAAGAAAAGAAAACTAAATCCTTCAAATCTATGGAGAAGAGAAAACGTCAAATCAAAACAATCTCGACCCAAAGTCCCCAATGGGCGAACTACGCGGACCTGATCCTCACTCTTTGGAGGTACGTAGGGTATCTGGAAGGGTCTAGATTTGGTCTAGTCAATGCAAACAGCCTAGTCCAATTTTTTCAAACCCTAACCCACCTAGAAGTCCTCCTGGTGTAATAAGGCAATGGTTTGTGGAGAAAGAGAAAAAAGACAAAAATAATGGAGTCTCAGATCCGCTAGACTGAAAACCCGAAAGGGCGATCTAGGCAAAAGTTAGGGTCATTCACCCGCTAAGCTGAAAACCCGAAAGGGTGGCTTAGGCAAAAATCAGGGTGCTGAGCCTGCTTGATGGAAAACCTGCAAGGGCAGGCAGTACAGGCAAAAATTAAGGCAAACGGTCCGCCAGATTGAAAACTCAAAAGGGTAATCTGGTCATGGCAGTGACTTCTCATGAAGGACTAAATTTCAGAAGCTAGCGAGTCTTTCATATCTGTATCGGCATCACTTCCAAGGTCTGAATAGTGCCGGGAAAGCTTCCTTTGATATTCCTCTAAGCTAGGGGTTAAAACCGAGCAATCCAAATGATATAATAACCAAGACTAAATACTGGAAAGAGGCGGAATCACCTTAAAACATGGTATTCAAAGAATTCTAAGAGTGTTAAGCTATAGCATCTTAAAACAATTATCAAATTAAGAAGCAGATTCAGTCCTTTTTGAAAGTCAGTTTCGTAACTCGGTCGAGTACTCACCAAGAGTCCTCTGTCAAGCAGTTGTCAAGGTCATTCTTTGTCAAGTCAAAGTTATGTACCTAGTCAAGTCAGGTGTGTCCCAAATGGCCTGTTCGGTCCAATATCTTTTCCAAAGCTGGGGTAACAGGTACCAGAAAATGAAGTCGCATATCCAGAAGACGAAATGACCTATACATGGTCTAGAAGAGCGCCAAGCTCTCAGGCCCATTTGAAATTCCTGCAGCAGGCAGAAGGTTGAAGATGTATCAAGCAGAATCAGTCTGTTGTAAATTTGAAAACCATTGTAACCTGGAATTCTGACAGCTGGCAGAAAATTGAAGGTGTTTCAGGCAGAATCAGTCTCTTGTACATTTGAGAGCCTTTCAGACCCGAGATCCCTGCTATGGGCATAAAAGTATCAGACTTTCAGCTAGAATCAATCTCTTGTACCTTCAAAATCTTTGTAACCCAAATTTCATTAAAGAAAGCTTGAATCTGTTCAAGTTTTATTAAGACTCCTGTATTGGAGGTGAAATTATACTAGGGGCATCTTTTATGTCCTGATGAAAGTCAGATCATAAAAGATACCTAGCATGCGATGATAGTTGAGATAGCAGTCTTAACAAATCAAGATTTGAGAAACTTGAACGCATTTTCCAAGTCGAATTTTCGAATTGGGAATGATCTTGGTAATTGTCTAATCATTCCGCTTTGCTGATCTGTTAAGAAACCGTCTTCTCAGATCTTAGAGTGGCTTGATCATGATAATTATCTAATCATTCGGCTTTGTTGATCTGTCGAGAGGCCATCTTCTCAGATCCTGGAATGGCTTGATCATGATGATGGTCTAATCATTCCGCTTTGTCGATCTGTCAAGAGGCCGTCTTCTCAGATCCTAGAGTAGCTTGATTAAGATGATTGTCTAATCATTCCGCTTTGTAATCTCCAATTCCCTGAGTGGTTTAACTAGAGGTTGTCTAATCATTCCATTGTACAATTTGTGAGAGTCTGTCTCACTATTTTCAGTTGAGAGTCTGTCTCATTATACCATCCAGAGTCTGTCTCGTCATTCAATTTGTGAGAGTCTGTCTCACTATTTCCTTGAGAGTTTGTCTCACTATTTTCTTGAGAGTCTGTCTCATTATCCCATCGAGTGTCTATCTCACCATCCTATCGAAAGTCTGTCTTGCGGTCCAATTGACCATCCATTGAGAGTCTGTCTCACCATTCAACTGAGGGTCTGTTTCACCATCTCAGTTTTCTTTACGAGAATCTGTCTCGTCAATTCATCTTATCATTTCTTTCTTAATTAATCCGATGAGAATCTGTCTTGTCCATACATCTTGTTACCCCCTTACATCCCTTTTGTTTGAAGCCTTGGGCCAGTCAAAATGTGTTGCCTGTTCGGCTTTGGCTTTCGTGCGACAAGCACACTCTGCCAAAGAGGGGCATCTGTAGACACCCCATTTTGACCAGGCCCTAAAGTCCCTAAAAGTTGAGCTAAAGTCCCAAAGTCGAATAAAAGTCCTCAGGTTGAATAATATTTCGAGAAAGTGGGCCCAAATGAGGAGAGAGCATAGATTTTTACTAACTTGGCGTGGTCATCTATAGGGGCAAATTTCCCAAGAGGCAGTTCATATTCCAAGGAGGGTGTTTGTAAAATTTTAGGTAAGTTGGGCGAAAATGGGCAAATAAGACAAGCCGGAAGAGTGTAATTATCAAAATATGGAGGTGTCAATATCATTTCCCTAGAAAAAAAAAATATATAATTCGCCCTTTCCCCTTCCTTGCTTAGACCACCCCCTATAGCGTAGAAAATATGCTAAAGAGGGCTGTCCGAGGAAGAAAGATAAGGCAGATATATTTCCTTTTTAGAAATAGAGTGAATTAGAAAAGAAAGAGTGCCCATGGATGAGAAGAAAAGGCAAGTAAAGCATAATGGTAGGAGGGTAGAATCACCTTATCCTAGGGGCATTTTAGCAAAAGGAGTATTGCTTCCTCTGCAAGCAATGAACATGGGCTATAGGATAAAAAAAAGTGAGGTCTAGGGCTTGGATTAAATTAGAGCATTCTAGACTTTTAGGGTTTCTAAGAGGGCATTAGGGTTAAAAGAAGGAGATGGATGGCTGAGATGAGAAGGATAATAAGTGGAGGGCTGAGATTAGTAGAAAGGAAGAAAAAGCCCTAAGAACTTAGCTTAAAAAAGGGGGTCTTCTCCTTTTTTACAAGAAAAAGAAAAAAAGAAAAAAATATCAGAGAGGTTTTCTCATTAGCAAGAGAAAGCAGAGAGAGAGAGAGAGAGAGAGAGAGAAAGAGGGAGGCTTGGCCTCTGTTTGTCTTCCCCAACCCCATTTCTTGCCCACTCTCATCACTGACCATCTCCACCTCCTTCTCCACCCTTCATTTTTCTCCACCATCTTCCCCACCGAATCCGACTTGCAACCCATTTCTTCTTCTCCGGCTAGTTGTGCCTGAATCCGGCACCTATTCCACCATCTCCTCCATCTCGGCCTCTTCTCATCCAAGACCACCATTGCCCTTGATTCCATCTCTTTCTTCAAACCCATCTCAACCACTGTTGGAGCTCCAACACCGGCCGGAATCCGGCAAGCTCACCCCACTCCGGCCAGCCACCATACCCGATTTCTACTCCAATCCAAACCCCAAAATCCGACCAACCTCCATTGATTCCGGCAATCTTGCCGGAATCCGACCATCTTCATCTTCTTCCCACCATCTTCTCCTCTACCGAAATCAGCCACCATCCAAACCCCCTTCTCCATCTCAGCCATCCTCTATCAAAACCCATTTCATTTCCTCTAACCCATTTTCATTCCCACCATTTTCGCCCCAACCATCACCTCATCCCTACATCCCAAACCCACTTCAGAAAATCGTAGAGAGAGAAAGAGAAGCCCGATTGCCGCTACCTTCAACATTCCACCTCTCTGCAATTATTCGGGCAATCGCCATCGGATCCGCGGCATCTATCATCATCCTTGCAAATCCGACGGATCTCCGGAGCATTTCCCACCTTCCGATCATCTTCTCTTTATCTATCTTCACTACTCAGGTAATGCCTTTAACCTTTCAAGAGTTGATGATAATTTTACATGATTAGGAGAGTTTTTCTATATGATCCTCGTGGTGATGTTATATAAATATGATTCTATGTGGGGATCTACAATGGATGTTCTAATTGATTGTGATAATCTTGGTTTGATTATCCATATAATAGCATGGCCGTGATGTTGTGTGGGATTCGTGGTAATCTTTCATGGTTTCATAATAATTTTTTTGGTTAAGCCTAGAATGCTGGAGCCTGATTTGGACTTTTTCGGCTATGTAGAGCTATCATTTGGTTGCCACCTTTACAAAGTTATTGTTGGCGTTAAAGTTTGGGATGGAATCATGCCAATTGATTTTCTTATGATCAATGAAGTAGTCATATTTTGAAAACATGAGCTGATTCATATACCTACTTGCTATATAGAAGAGTGTTTAGGTTGTCCTTTTGTTTCTGATGGCCTTTCTCGAATAGGTGATTATTTGTGTGTGAATTTTAACGTGACTCCTTATTCATGCAGATTTTCATTCCAGCTTGCATTGCACATTAATGACTAACTTTTCAGATGTATGGAGCCTAGGTGCAGGGGATTAGATTTTCCCATCCTGTGTTTGTATCTCATGTTTTTTACACTTGTGTTTGAGTGAAAGCATATTATTGAGAAGAGAAAAAACATGTTGGCATCGGAATCTCAACAAAAGAAATTTGTATTGTCAAAATCGATCTTGTTGTAGCTATTGGTCTTTGATTAGAGATTTGGGTTACTTGGTTAACGCTTTTACTTCATTTCATGCTGGCTGCATAATCTCCAATGCAGGATTTAAATCGCGCGAAGAGTTAAGGTTTCACATAAAAGTGATGACAGACTCAAAGTTCATTTTACTAATTAAGTAAGTTCATTTCATTTTTTATAAAATCAATTAACTAATTCCAATGTTGGTTTGGATTTTGGTTCAGTATTTCTTAAGATCTTGTAAAAGAAGAATTTTGACAATCAGAACCATTTACTCATACAGTCTTGCTTTGCGTTTCTATTAGTCTCATATCATGTTAACACAATCATGTATGCATATCTGTTAACATTTTCAAATGGTTGTCTCTCATGCTCCAATTGTCGTGTGAAGTTAGGTACACGCTTTCTGATTGTAGTATTACATTGGCATGCTTTGTTCAGATAACCATAGCTTGAAGTCTAGGATAACAGAGTGTTTTGAGCTGATTTGATTTTGTGTAAACAATTGATAAAATAGGAAAATGCTTGAATTGGTAATTAATATAAGTTCGCTTTGCTTGGTCATTCATTTAGGGAAGATTGTCATGCTTGATTATCAAATATGATTGCACCGTCTCATTTATTTGTTCATCTTGCAGAAATTATTGATTAAAATGGGTGGATTAACTTCCTTAGAAAAATAGAATGTGTCCTGGGTAAAGCTTAGCTTGTATTTGCTCATTTGGTCTATAAAAAAGAATAAAGAATAAAGGGTATGATGATTGGCTTCTAAGGAATGCTTAAAATTGAGGTAGTTTCCTTTGAGGTTGCTGTTTATTCTTCTTTTGAGATAATATCCATTACCCTTCATATCTTTCCCTTGACTTAGGTGGGGCTTCACCAGGGTAGACATATCCTTAGTTTAGGATTTTTCCTACTCAGGTTCCTCATAAGCCCTGGCTATGACGGAATGCCTCTTGAGCCAACCCCTTCCCTTCCTGCCTTAGAGCTTTCGCAGGTTAAGGGATTTCTCCCTTTTAGGGTCGTTCATAGGGTTTAGGAGTCTGTCCTACCCCTTTTAGAGTTTAGGATTCTGTCATTCCTTCATAGAGTCATAGGATTCCGTCCTGCCCTTCATAGAGTTGTTAGGAAAATCTATTCCGAACTACGGCTGGCTTGATCCTTAGCTGAGGGGTACGTAGGTAGCTCAGTTTTACTGCTGGTATCATGAGTTCAGTCACAATTTCAAAAACTTCCATAAGCTTCGAAACCTCTCAAACTTTCCCAAAATACAAAAATTCTTCGAAATAACCTTGCAAACCATTTTCAAAAGATCTTCCCATAGAGTTAGGAGTCTGTCCTAGGCGTTTGGGGTGTCTTAGAATTATGAGTATGTCTAGATTGTGTTGATATGCTGTGTCTTGTCGTGTGAATGTCCTTAGAGTTAGGAGGCCTCGACTCGTGGTCGGTTGGACACTTAGTCAATCCGATGGCTAGGCTAGAACACCCTTAGATAGCGCATGGTTTTCCTTAGGACGTACAGCCTAGTCACACATAGGGTGTAGGGCCCACTTGCATTAGTTAGCGCATATAGGGAGTTCTAAAAATTACCATTCACTTGAACTTAAGAAATCACGCAAGAAGCTTTAAAAACTAGTCGAGTCTAGGATAGCGGTCCTAGATGGTCAGGCATTGTAGTTTAGAATAGCCCGTCGAACTACGTTGACTCTGATTCTTTCCGAGGCCGGGATACGTAGAGCAGCCAGGATGGATGGCCATCTTGGTCCGAGTCAAGTATCACATTAAAGTCTAGGGTTTGTCGTGTCGAGTCGTGTGTGGAGTCGTGTTGTGTTATGTGTTTTGCTGTGTTTTCTTACTTTCATGTACAGACCCTATACCTTTAGCTTTAGCATGCATGTGTTTACCCATAATAACTTAGACACCAATTATGCATGACACTCAACCTAGCTATTCTTAGGTGGCATGTCTTTCATTTCTTTTTGTGTGTGCTTATTACTCCTCTCCGAGACATGCATGATTAGCTAGACGTTATCTCGGGGATATTCGTTCCCATTTCACATGATTTTGGCCCAAAACTCTTCAAGGTTAATAATAAATGGCATAAGAGACCAGGTGCTTGCACTTGGGCAAATTGGGGGCGCCTAACCTCTTCCCCATTCGTCATCAGGCACGGACCTTTTGTATCTTTGGTTATCTGTTGTGACAGAGCATAGTATGGGATCCAGGGCCTACTTCCTTGCTCCCCGAATCGAGAGGTATCTCACTTTACATCGCCACTCATGCTGTGAGGAGCACTCTTTTGAGAGTTCTTTGGTGGAGCTCTCCTTCACGTGGATGATCTAGAGACTTCCGAGGGTTCGTCCCCTGCCTCTCTCTGATTGGGGTCCACAGCTGTCTTGAAGGATGCCAGAAAATTGCCGATTGCATCATTGGTAGAGCACACTCGATATCAGACACCCAGTTCATTCAGAAGCGTCAGAAATTAGGTAGTAGTTGGCACACAAAGTTGACTCATTTCACAGAAGAACGTATGGAGTCATCACTAAGGGAGAGCTGCCAATATACACCTTATCGAATAGGGACTCATGAATTCGAAGTAAGGCCCATTGAAACTACTTTTTCCGTAGATTTGATAACTCGAAAGTGCAGTTGGCGTGCCTTCCAACCATATGGACTTCCGTGCGGACATGCAATCACAACCATTAATATCACAGAATTCAATATGTACAATTACTGCTCATGCACTGAGGTTGTGTACACAACACTAGATTGGACACACTGGCATGAAAGTCCCGAACCATTGATGACAATATTACCACCGCTTGCAAAGCAACCTCCCGGAAGGCCACGTACGAGGAGAACAGATCGCGAGTTGAAAGGTGGATTACATTACAAGTGCACCCAATGCCGACAACTTCATCAAAATAGAAGAAGTTGTAAAGAACCTCCCGCCGTCGGACCGAACCTCGACGAAACTGCTATTGGACCTTCTGCACCAATACTCACTAGGTTGGGCGTACCTTGTCAAGCTCCCTTCTTTGCATAAGGGTGTGGATGTTTTTGAGGAGAAGTTGTATATGATTTTTTTATTTACTTAGATACTCTTACGAAATTTTTTGTTATTTTGTAAACATTGGCTGTATTCAGACACACTTACAAATTTTTGGAGTAGAAGTCACCCTATTGTTTCAGTTGCTTTTCTTTTTCTTTGGTTGGTCTCCTGGAAGAGTTATTAAGATAAGGTTGTGAAAATGGGGTTATCAGGTCAAGGAAAATGGGGTTATCATATATGAAAATGGGGTTATAAGGTCTAGGAAAATGGGGTTATCACCTATGAAAATGGGGTTATCAGGTCAAGTAAAATGGGGTTATGACATATGTTAAGCTTGGAAAGGGGTACCAGGTCAAGGAAAATGGGGTTATCAAATATGAAACTGGGGTTATCACACTTGCAAAATTTTCAGTTATTGTCTGTTCGGCCTAGAAGGGATTACCAGGTCAAGGAGAATGGGGTTATCACATATGAAAATGGGGTTACCAAGAGATGAAATGGGGTTATCAATTCTGCAAAATTTTCGGTTCTTCCTATTGGGTCTGGAAAGGGTTACTAGGTCGACGACAATGGGGTTATCACATATGAAAATGGGGTTCTCACATATGAAATTGGGGTTATCACACCTGCAAAATTTTCAGTTCTTCTCTATTGGGCGTGGAAGGGGTTACCAGGTCAAGGAGAATGGGGTTATTATATATGAAAATGGGGTTACTAAGAGATGAAATTGGGTTATCAACTCTGCAAAATTTTCGGTCCTTCCTGTTGGTTCTAAAAAGGGTTACCAGATCGAAGGCAATGGGGTTATCACTTATGAGAATGGAGTTATCACCTATGAAAATGGGGTTATCACATTTGCAAATTTCAGTAACTTTACTGTTAGTTATGGAAAGGGTTACCAATTCCTTGAAAATGGGGTTATCAACTACCAAAATGGGTTTACCAGATGCATCCAAATTGGGTTACATAAAGCATCCAGTTTCATAAACCTGCAAAATTTGTTACACCCAAACCATAAACCTACTACATCCAAACCATACACCTGTTACTCAAACCATGAGCTGTTAATAAAGCATCCAATAATCATCCCCTAGCATCCAACAAATTGAGTTATATAAGCATTCAGTTACATAAACATGTTACTCAAACCATGACCTGTTAATAAAGCATCCAATAATCATCTCCTAGCATCCAACAAATTGGGTTACATAAGCATCCATTTACATAAACATGTTACTCATAAACATGACCTGTTAATAAAGCATCCAATAATCATCCCCTAGCATCCAACAAATTGGGTTACATAAGCATCCAGTTACATAAACATGTTACTCAAACCATGACCTGTTAATAAAGCATCCAATAATCGTCCCCTAGCATCCAACAAATTGGGTTACATAAGCATCCAGTTACATAAACTTGTTACTCAAACCATAAACCTGTTTTTTCCAACGACAGACCTGTTAATAAAGCATCCAATAAGCATCAAAATCATAAACCTATTACATCAGCCCCTTACATCCAATTACTTAACATCTTACATAAACCTGTTAAATTCTCCCCAGCATTGAAAAATAAACATAAAGTTTTGTCAAACATGAACCTGTTACTAAAATTCATTTCACAACCCTATGCAAGATCACATCTCCCAAACTCTCCCCTTAAAAATCTTTCGTAAAGTTCAAGCCTAAATTTAGGAATATTTGTTGAGCCGAAATTCAATGGAGATCCACTGTAGAAATGCACAATACCCATTATGACGAATGCACTGCAATCAAAGCTGTCAAATAAAATGTAGTGATTTGAGTCAGTTCAAACTATTAATGAACTAACAGATAAAACTAGTTTCAAACATCATAGGTTGTACCCACAAATTGTTCTGCTGTGGGTAGTCATCCATCTGTTCATATGGGTAATCATCAATGTTGTCACCCCGTCCTTTGAAATACTCTTTGATGCATGCTACCTGGTAATTAAAAATGGGGTTATATAAAGTCATTGAAGTGGATGATTCTAATGTCGTTGAAGTTGGTAATCTACTTACAGTGGGTAATGCCCTTTCCATGAACTCGTCTCTCTTAGATAAGTTGCATTCTACGAATGATTTCTTCACCATGTCCACCGTTAGGAGAACCCAATGGAAGTCTTGACATAATTGGAGTAAGAGCATATGAATCTCCACCAACAGGATACCGTCAAGAATAGACTGCAATTTTCCTATGGCGATACCATGCTTCTCCTGCTTCCTTTTCTCATCCATCGCCTCATGACTAGATGTAAGAGTTCCATGTACATGAAAAAGAAATAAATTGGCATTTGGAAGTAGTAGTTGATGCATTAGTTGTAAAGTTAGATGTATAATTACAAAAATCAACTTACATGTACTGAGGACGGAACAAATATAGTCCGTCCAGTAGAATCTGTCGGCCTATCCTTGTCGGAAGAGCGTAGGCAATTCCCATATAAATCGACCACCTTTACAGATAGAACTTAAAGTTAGTAGCCTTAATGAATGAAACTGAATATACGCAGAAAAAGACAATACTTACAGCACAACTTAAGACTCTTCTCAGATTCCAAAGGTGTTCAAGGTCCTCACCAACTATCACTACACCGTCAACATTCATGAGCATACGACTACAAAATTATAGCATGGTTAGAACTTAGAAGATGCATATGTAACTTCCATACCTACATAACTTAGATATCTACTCGCATTTGGTCTTGTTTTTTCAGCCTTTGGATCAATTATGTCCTCCTCTCAAGTCCACCCTCCTCCGCCTCCTCCTCCCCTATAATATCTTTTCTCTTCTTCTTGTACACCTTTGCCTTTCCCTTCTTTGGGGCTACTAGTGTTGCCCTTCTCTTGGCATAGCTTCATTTCCTATCCCTAGCCCAAGTTTTCACCCCTCTTTCTATACTCCCTATTTGTCCTGATGCCTCGTGCTTCCTCTTTTTTGGGTCAGGGCTGCTGTCGGAAATGGAAAAAATCAGTGGCGGTTCACTTACCCCAAAATCTTCCTGTCCACCCTGAATTTCTTCCACAACATTCATTATATCCTGACTCTGTATGTCTATGACTTCCACGTCCCCCTTCTCTTTCTCTTCCTCTATCCCCCTCCCCATTCCAAATAAACTTCCCATTCCATCCTCCTCCATTCTTACTTGTTGATCCACATCTCCTCTATCTTCCCCCTCTGACCTCACTCCCTCCAACTCACTCCCCATTCTATAATCACTCTCCTCCCCCATTCTACCTTTTTTCTCCACATCTCCTCATCTTCCCCCTCTACCCTCACTCCCTCCAACTCACTCCCCACTCTATACTTAGCCTCCTCATCCATTCTTTCTTCCCCCCTTCCCTAAATCCCTCCAACTCCCTCGTAGATATAGGGTCATCCCCTTCTTCTCTTTCTATTCCCCCTCCCCCTTTTCTCCTCTCATCCTTCTCTTTTCCTAACACAGACCACTCTTCTTTTAACTTCTGCCTCTCATCTTCTATCCCCTCCTTATCTTTCCTTAACTTCTCCTTCTCATCTTCAATCCATAGCCTTTTCTCTGCGGATACCCTCCCATGCCGGACTTATTTTCTCCCATTCTCTGACCATCCTTCCCTCCTCACCACTGTAGACACCCCCCATTTTGCTCCACTTTAGCAAACAAAGATTTCTCGTTTTAGGATCATTTTCAATCAGTTTTCCTTTCATTTCCCTTCCTTTTCCATCATTTTTAAGGGGTTTTCATCTTGTAAAGTTCAAATTCCAAAAGGGAGTTGCTTTGGTCAATGTTACAAGGAGGACAGTTAATTTCAGATATTTTGATTTTTTAGTGCCGTCCATCAATGGAATACTTCGAATCATCCTATGGGGATTTAAAGGGTGCGGCCACCCGTACTGTGACCCATCAATTGGATGGTTTGGATCATCTCATGAGAATAATTTAGCGGTGCATTGCGGCCTTCCAAATGGACAGCTCAAATCATCTTATGAGTGGAGAAATGATTTAGTAGGGCACAACCAATTTACGTTGTGGCCCGTTAATTAGATGTTCTGATTTGCGGTGTCTGACTCATTCCCACTGTGACCCATCGATTGAGCAGTTTAGATCATCCCATGGAGGTGATGTTGGAGGAACAATGCATGTTTGCCATGGCCCAATTCAATGAACAGTTTGGATCATTCCATGGAAATGATTTAGGTGCATTATGTTGTGGCCTATCAAATGTACGATTTGGATCATCTTATGGGAATGATGTAGGGGGTCTTCATTGTCTCTATCTATGTGTGTTCATGTGTACTTTTGTCCATATGCTTCCTCGATTTTAAATATGTCTTTCAAATATTTCAGGAAATTGTCACCATGGATAAGCCTACAACTGCTTGGGTTCGAGTTTCTTCGCAGTTGGAAAGGAGACATGTTTCTCCACCACCCTCTGTGATCATTCCAACATCTTCTCCTTCTCTCCCGTCCACACAAATGGCGGAAAACTTAGATAATCCTCAACCTATCACCGTTACTGATACTTTGGCCTTGGTTCTCAAGCAATTGCAAGAAATAAAAGAGGAGAACCGGGTTATCAAAGCATAGCTTTCTGAGAAGTTTGGACAATCACCTTCGAAAGACAAGGGGCCCATGCACCATGCTGCTACTTCAGAAGCGCCCATCCAGCCTGTGTTTGTTTCTATCCCTGTGTGGGACCCGATCCCACGAGGGGGGCGCAAACCGCCTCCCTCTTGGTCTCTCGTAGCCACGCGAATGGCGTGTGCCTTTTTATTAATAATATAAGTCATCTTTTCTGTGAACATGGGATCCCTAAAGCAATCCGAATTTCACACAAAAGAGAAAAATCAGAGTCGCCACCTAGGTAAGAGACCTAGGACCAATAAGTGACACTGCAATGATCTGCAGTACCAGAAGTCTAGATTCGTACCTAATTACGAGAATGGAAGGTATGGGGAATTACCACCACATGCTCCATTCTCGCCCAATAATCCGGTCTTCAATTCCAAAGGTTAACTCTCTTGAATTTCTTTTCAAATGCTCATTTAAACTCTTTTGATGTGATCTATGTGACATGCACCATAAAATCTAATCTCAATGTGATTCCTAGATGCGTCTTTTGATTCTCTTAAATTGATTTGATTTGATCTATGTGAAAGTTCTCATAGAATCTAATTTTGGGAAATATCTTAGGTGATTTGATCAATTTGATTTAGGGTTTGAAAAGTGAGACAGAAATAAACAAAATAAAACCCTAAAAACCCTACTGAAGAGTGTAGGGCCAACTCGTGCATGGAATGCCATCCCAGCATCCAAGCTCCCTACGTACCTAAGCCTCTCTGGGATCAGAGGCGACGTAGTTTGGTGGCCTAAACTAAGCTACTTGCCTATGACATCTAGGACACCGATCTAGACTTCATACATTGTTTCAACAGTTTTAGAGAAATTATTTAATTCAAGTTGGGTAAATTTTATTATCCTATGACTCCATCTAAGATACTATATGGTCCTATCTAAGTGCAAAACATCCCTTAGACTATTGCAAGTGGACCCTACATCCTAGGTTAACTAGGCATGTCCTATACGGAAAAAGAGGTTAACTAATGAAATCTAATCTAAGCCTCAGTTGCTATCAATAGAAACCGGTCGTGATGAGGCTGGACTCCTAACTCTAGGACACCCTAAGACCTAGAACACAACGTGACGTAAGTGTTCCTCAAAGGGCTCTAAGGATTCCTACGAGGTGGGACCGCAATCCAACGGTTCCAAGATCAACTTGAGCTTGGGTTTGCCCAACCCAAAATTTATTATTAAGTTAATGATTTTTCTGTTTTTTATGGGTTCCTAACACCTAAAATTCAGGGAGAATCTAAAGCTCTAAGGGTTGATTAATTTCATGCTTGAGTTGAATTCATGGAAGGGAATCGTGCTTTCTACCCTTACGCTTTTTGGCAAATAAACAATGATATGTTGTCGCCTGGCATTTTTCTCAGAATTTTCGTGGACAAAGACCTCGGAGCCAACAATATATTTAGTTTAGATGATAAAAATCTTAGGGTTGATCGTAAAGAGGAAACGATTATGAATTCAACCCTCTCATCCAAACTAATCTAGAATAGCAAGTTTACAAAGGAAGTTATAGATTTTTATGGTTTTTATTTAAGTAGCTTATGGATTAGATGCATATTGGAAAATTAGAGCAATCTGACAATTTTCATGGTGTTTAGAATTAAATTGAATTTTTAAATGATTTTATCAAAATTAAACCAGATTAGTGATTTTACAAAGCAACATATATATTTTTAAAGTTTTTATCCTAGAAACTCTAGGATTAGATGTATTCTAAAAATTATGGTCTTCTGGAATTTTGCATGGTTTTTAGAATTAAATTCAATTTTAAATGATTTTATCAAACTTAGGCCAGGTTGGTGACTTTACAAAGTAACACATAGCAAATATATTCCAAATCAGTTCGTAATTTTACAGTAACATAATAATCATAAAGGAAACCTTGCATAAGAATTTCATTAATTTTTATTACGATTTACTACGTATTTCAAACCTATGAATAATTGGCTATTTCGAAAGAAAATATCATAAAGCACATCTACTATAATCATAAAATCATGAAAAAATCATAGAAGATGAAATACAAACCATATTATTTTACGTCCAAATTACAGCACTCTAAAATCAGTATATCTCAATAAACTGAATTTTAATTGAAAAATCAATGGTTTCCTTGAAATTCCAAAGCCGTTTTATCATTAAAAAATTGAAATTCATATAAAAAATTTTGTAAGTCCAAGAAAATTTTTATACAACATACCAGTGACATATGTCACTATTTTGAAGAGAAAAACTCTAAAAAATATTAGTTTTAATATAAAAAACCTTTACTTCACGTAAAATGATACTTCGAATATAAAACCATATAAGAAAGTGATTTTTTAAAATTTTATTCCACAGAAAATTTTAAATACATTTAAACTAATGATCTGAAAATTTTCGTGACTTTTCGAATCCGTTTGATATTTATTAAGATTTAATCAACTTTAAAATAATTAAAGATAGGCTTAAATTAATTTAAAAAATCATTAAATTTCTTGGGTGATCTGGAAATATAAAAAAAAAGGACTGGAAATAAAATTTCATCCAATTTTGACTTGTTTTACTATATATTTGATTTTATTCGTCGAAACATACCCATTTTCTAGGCTACCGTTTGAAAAACGAAATCGATATCAAACAAATCAAACTTGACCAGAAATTTGGGTTTTCAGAAATTTTTAATTGTATTTAAATCTAAAAAAAATCAGATTTAGAAAAACCTCATGATTCAAACTACTTGCTTTGAAAATCGAGTTTAAACCCACATCAAAAGATATTTAAAAGAAAATTGATTTTTAATTATTGAAAATTAATTTTCTAGCAAAAATCTGAATTTAAGAATAATATGGTTCATACTTCATCATATCAAAATTTTTAAAAAAATGTATCCATATGCATCATCTATGAAAGAAAACCCAAAATTCTAACCTAAGATGGTTTCCTAGATTCTATATTATAAAGAGGATGAATACTAACCGTTGATCGCTCTCCTTGTCTCTAGGGTGTGTATATCCGAGATATACGTTTTGACACACCCTTATAAATGTAATAGAAAACCCCAAAGATCGATCGAATAATCTCCAATATGATATATATATATATATATATATATATATAGAGAGAGAGAGAGAGAGGAATAGAAGAAGAAATATCATTGCACCTTTGTGAAGAACAATATGGAAGATGAACCAAATCAGCCAAACAAAGTAGGAAGTTTTCTTTTTCTTGGGAGAAAAGTTGGACGTTTTCTTTGATCCCCATCCCCTAAGGTTGTGTGTTGTTTATATAGAAAAAGTAAGAGTTTGATAAGAATAGGTAGTTTCCAATGTGAGGACTCCATACGTAGTAAGTTTCCTATTTTTTTCTTTCTTTCTTTTCTTTTCTTTCTAAATTAGATTAGCTTCTAATTAGGATTACTTGCAAAGCAAGGCATGCTACTATGTACAAGAGTGATTATTTTATAAGCTCACTCCTTATTGGAAATAAACTTTTTTTATGAAAGATTCTCGTCCAAAAAGGACTGCCCAACGTTGGAGCTCATTTTGGACCTATTTAGGGCCAGAATCAGAAAAAGTCATAAACTAAAAAGTTGTAGATCTTTCCAACAAGTACAATTACAAAAAATTTTGGACATGCAGAAACCCCCAGTTTGCTCCGCTTTAATCAATAAAGAAGTTGGTGTTTTCCTATCGGTTTTTCAGTATTTTCCATTTTCGTGTCCGTCTCTTACATTTTCTCAATCTTTTCGGTCATTTCCGCTATGTTTTGCAGTTTTCCGCCAAGTGTTGTTATTCACAAGAATCCAAACAAGGGAGAATTTGGACCTATTTGGTAGGTCCGCATTGAACATTTTGATTAGATCAAGTGTGCCCCGCATTGTTTTTGATGAAAAGCATGAGTTTTGAACTTATAAACGAAACCAATTTCCATGGAGGGCATAGTGTATTTCGGCTGGCATGGGCCCTGTAAAAGAAATCTTAAGGTGGCAGCCCATTAATTGGACGAGGTGGATCTTTTATGGAGATAATTTCAAGGGTACAACTAATTTACATTGCAGCCCACTGATTGGACGGTTTGGATCATCTAGTGGAGAGAATGGGGGGGACATTATTAATTTATAGTGGAGCCCACTGATTTTCTAGAAATTAATTCATGCTGTAAATCCAACATGATGGTGCCAATATCAATTTTCACAGTGCTATAAGCGAAGAATCCGATATTAGCCGAATTTTTGAGGTTGCATGTGTGAACCACACATGTGAGGAACCACCTGTGTGACTCCAACATGTGATGGTCAGCCACACATATGGTCCCCACATGGTGGCCGAAAGTCCAAGAGGAGATTTTTGGTTAAAATAAATATTGTCATGATGAATTGGATTAGAAAGATGACATTGGCTCAAATTTTATAAAGGAAAGATAGAAATACACAATTACTTTAGGAAAGATACATGCAACCAATTTTGATAAAAAGGAAAAAGGCTCAACCGACCTAGTTGCTTTCCTTTCTTCATGTTTGATATTCTCACACCAAAATACTAAAAAAGAAAGATCCAATTCTCTATCACTCCTACTAAGGAATGCTACTCTCTTTCTATTATTAAAACATAAAATACAAAAAGAAAGGGGGCAAGCAACCAACGGTTTTGGGAATTCTCTCTCTCCATTCTTTAAGAAGAAGGCAAGCAACCAACGTTATGAGGAGGTCTCTCTCTCTCTCGGGGCTCCATGATTAAAAAAAATCCTCTCCCTTCACACGTTTCCTGATCCCTTTCTCCTCTCTAGAATAAAATAAAAAAACCTTTTTCTTTCTCTACTTCATCGAGTCTTGGCTTCGGTGTCAACATCAACCTAAAAAAGAAAACCCTTCTTCAAAGATTAAAGCTCTATATGACAAGAAGACCACGTCAAGTATTGAAGGAGAAGGCTCAAACCATTGTGGTCGAGAGCCTTGTGGGCTGGAATTTCATTGATAGGTTGAAATTTTGGTGGAAAGAACTCTATCAGTGAATCTTCTTTTATTAAAAAAAAAAAAACAGAGGCCGGATTCATCTCCTTTCTTTTGGTGAACGAATCTCCATCTCAAGGTAGGTATAAGTTTAATATATTTTGTGGCATGAATAGGTTTTTCAAGTTTCATATGCTTTGATTTAATTTTGTGTTCATTGCATGTTCTAGTGTTAATTGTTGCATGATTAAAGGATTGTTTAATTAAAGCCCAATTTCAAAACCATTAGGATTTCTTAATTACAATAGAATTTTGAATCTATGGCTCTAGGATCTTTTGATTTTTTTTTGGAGAAAAACAATAAAAAATATCTACAGCCCATCTTCTCCACAACCCCTTTTCTAATTAAAATCTACAGCACATCTCCTCTAATTGATAACCACAGCCCCCATGCCAAGTAGATAAAAACAACCCCTTTTTCAAACATCCCATTTGAATCTAATCTCAACAATAGGCCCATTCAAGCCATTTTTGATAATCACAGCCTTTTAATCACTAAAAAAACAAGAACTATCAAAAGAAAATGTCGGGGTGCCAATATCATTCCCGTCATAGTGCGAGCTATTAGACTTTAAACAGACTTTTCGACCTCTAAACAGCAGAATTGTGGGAAATGGTTAACTACAAAGTCGTAGATATTTCTGTGCCGTTCCCAATGAGTATTTATGCTAGATCAGAGGACGAACGGTTAAAAAGTTAAGGCCAAAATGGTTGCTGCACACCTTTAGGCATTTCCAGTTTAATGTTGTTGTCCTTTTGTTTGCAACACAAATTCAAACCTCTAAATCATAGATTTACAAACAATGACGAACTACAAAGTTGTAGCCCTATAAAAGATCTTTCCAACGCATGTTTCTACATTAAATTTGGCCAAGCGGTTAAAGAGTTACGACAGTTTTAGTGGGCTGCATTTGTTAGATCTTTTAATGGTCAATGTTTTGTCGAATTTGTGCAATTGTCAAAACATGGTTGTGTTAACGTCATTTTCCAAACAAAAATCAAAAGACACTAATCTAAAATACACCCAACCTAAAAGCCACAAATCCAAAATTCACTCATCAAAAATTACCGATTTAAATCTGTTAAAAGCCATTAACCAAAAGACCACTAAAAGTCACAAGTGAGACTAAAAACTTCTAATCAAACAACTTAAAAGACACCACACACACTAAAGGCCTCAAGATAATTAAAAGCTTCAAGAAAACTCTAAAAGTTTCTACAAACCCAAAAGAATTCGAGATTCCTAAGAGCCTGTGGATTCAAAATTCCTTTAGGAACCTTTAGAACCAATTACAAACACTTACGTCTCGTCCTAGGTTTTAGGGTGTCCTAGAGTTAGAGAGTTCAGCCTCATCACGACCGATTGCTATTATTAGCAATTGAGTCATAGATCTAGTTACACTAGTTACCCATTTTCCCATAGGACAAGCCTAGTTACCTAGGATGTAGGTTAACCTACATTAGTCTAAGGGAAGACTTCCACTTAGATAAGTCCATATAGCATCTTAGATGAAGTCATAGGATAATAAAATCTTCAACTTGAACTAAATAATCTCTCTTAAACTGTTGGAACAGTCCTTCCAGTCTAGATTGGTGTCCTAGATGTCTTAGGCATGTAGCTTAGTTTAGGCACCGAACTACGATCGACTCTGATTCCAGTGAGGCTGGGATACGTAGGCAACTTGGATACTTGAGTGGCATACCAAGCCCGAGTCGGCTCTACACATAAGTGGTGGGGTTTTGTACATTAATCCTTAAATTAAAAGTAATTAAATCACTTAGGACTTTCCATGAAATTAGAATTTTAGGAGAACTTTCACTTATATTGAATTCAAACAAATTAAGAAAATCAAGATACACATTTAGGAATTACACTGAAATTAGATCTTAGGATGCATGTCATGTAGTTCGCACATTAATATAGAGTTAAATGAGCCATTTAAAAGAAATTCAAAAGAGTTAACTTTTGGAATTGAAGACCGATTATCGGGCAGGAATGGTGCATGTGGTGGTAACTCCCCATACCTTCCATTCTCGTAACTAGGTAATGAGTCTAGATTTCTGGTCAATTATGGATCCTTAATCCCTCATCTAGGTGGCGACTCTGTCACTCTCTTTTGCATGGAATTCGGATTGCCTTAGTGATCCCAAGTTCACGGAAAAGATGAATTAAATCACACCTTGCTAGGCTCGGCGGCTTACCCCTGCCCTTATGGGTACTGGGTTGCACGTTTGTTTGCACCCTATGCTTGGTTGCTGCCTGCTTGGTTGGGTAATTAAAATCAATAATAAAAAGCACATGCCATTCGCGTGGGTATGAGAGACCAAGAGAGAGCGTATAGCGCCTCGTGCGCTCGCGACCCTCTCGCGGGATCGGGTCTCACAGTTTGGCGACTCTGTTGGGGACCACCTAACTTCGTTAAAACTTCAAAGGATAACTTATTTGAATTTAATTTAACTGGCTCATAAAAACTCCATCTCTTATATGCTTGGTAGATTAGTTTGTTTACTTTCTCATCACATAGTACTCAAACTTAATCTAACAAAACCTGAAGGCATCATAGATTGCGCAAACTTATTGCACACATTTACATCACTTGCATCTAAACCCTTGCATTTCACATGCACATACGTCCTATTTTAGGAACCCGGAGTGTTATCTAGCATGGTTGACTGGGATTTCATCACCTGGTGCGTCTGTGCTAGAGAAGCATTCCACTCTTATCCTAGTACCTTTATGATGCTTAAACGGATCTCTTGTTCACGTACTGATACGCCGGACACTGGTACAGTATATTGAGCACGGATTCGCTCTAAGGGAACTCTTGGCCTTACCCCTAGATTACCCCACGCATGCATATAGTATACGAACACACGTGCATCACGTGTGTGAGCCTAGCTTAGGATATCCTACCCATTTTTGTCTAGATTAGGTAGTAGTCCATCTTCCAATGGCTACGATCGGTCCTTAGGTACATAAACAAAGTCAAGAGTCGAGATTCTTTCTCCACTCCGCTAGATCAGGATTAGGATTAATGCCTTAAGGTAGCACTTGTTAAAATGTAAGAAGATTAATAAACTTTTCCTTTGGGATTAGGATATAAATCCCATCATTCCAAAGATTTCATAGGATAGCTTCCTCTCGATCTATCTCTCAGATCTATCTTGCACGATCTTGCTAAATCAGATGATTATGATATCCTGATTTCTCTCTCTCAATGGCCTAGTCATGCTTGTGTCATTATAGGTCGTGTGACCTATCGCTTAGGCTTTCCTTAGGGTAGTTCATACATCTGGGATGTAGTTTACATATTCAGATTGTTTAGCCTAGATCATCTTTCTCTTAAAATCGTTGCATCCCTAGCTTAAGGTCAATTCCATCTGACTCTAGGGGGAACCTTTTTCAAGATCATCTTCTAAATTCCTTCAGAGTTCATTCTGATAATCCTTAAACCAGAGGCATCCCCATGTGCTATCATGTCATCATTGTTATGTTTATTTGTTTGAGGAACCATCCTTTTATCTCCCATTCCTTAACTAGTCGTATCATAATTATCATATCAATCATAGAAAAAAAAAATTCCCTGAATGTGAAGCTTACATCTCATGTTTAATGTTTCTATGTCAGGATTGGTCATCACTGAGAATCTTGGAAAATTTCTTGGGTTTGAACTTATTCTGGATTAAGTGAGAAAATTTAACTCCCTTTTTGTGTTGAAAGTCTCTCTATCCACTTTTTCCTACCTATGGCAGATTCTATGAAAAATTTTCAACTCTTTCATGTCACAGAAACCCTGGCTCTGCTTGTCCAGCAGATGAAAGAACTTAAGGAAGAGAATCAATACATTAAGGCTCAGCTGGATGAGAAACTTGGCCTAAGGACAAAAATCATAGCCTCTATGATGCATTGAAATCGTCTCAAAATGATGCGTTCATAAAGATGGAGAAATTCTTCATGAACCTATCTCTGCAGACAACCATGGTAGTTGGCGAAGTCAGTCAAGTGAAGAATCAGATACATTATATGTCCACCCATTGCTGTCAATGTCAAAGTTCTGAGCACTTCATCAACATGGATATTATGACTGAAGATGTCACTGCCCAATGCAGTATTGCCCAAAATTGTGAAAAACCTCTTGAGACTCTAGTCTCTAAGGAAGAGAAGCCAGCTTCAAAACAGAGCAAAAAATTCACTGATTTGCCTATCCCACGATCTGGTATCCTGAAAGGGTTTAATGAAAGGAAAAAGGAGATTAACTAGTCACAGGAGCCTATGGTAATCGAATATAATCAACCAAGACCTACACCTCAGCAAAAGCCCAATAGGCAATTCGCCCCCCTCCCGCTTCCACCATCTGTTATATTGCAACAAGGGTTGGCTTCAGGCGATATCTATTTACCTCGCATTAGGGATCCTCCTAATCCACTCCCCAGGACGTGGAAGGCAGATGAACACTGCGACTTTCACCGAAGATCAGGGCACACCACCGATCAGTGTATAACTTTGAGACATGTGATCCAAAAATTGATTGATGAGCGCAAGCTATCATTCCAACAAACGCCAAATGTTGTGTGGAACCATGCCGCACCATCACCAGATAAGGCTTAGACACATCGAAGTTTGAGAAGCTCAGGTCTAGCTGCAGTAGAACAGGAAGAATCCAAAATTGAAAGTATCAGCCATGATGATGATTCAGAACGAACCAGCCTTTGCCGAGCCTTCAACACCAGACAGTCGCAACTGTTAGAGTCTTAGTCCATCTGCTATTTTCATTTAGTCTAGTCATCTAGTTTTGTCTTCTGAAGTTTGAATAAATTTTTATTTCGGTCATGTCAGTTAAGTCACTGTCAGTGCCTTGTCCAAGCGAGTCCTTTTCTGATAATATAAATCTTGAGCTTGTTCAGGATGAGTCCAATAATGATATAATTTCTTTCCATTCAATAAAGTTTGCTTCTTCATACATTTTAGTGTGTTTGCTTCTAACTTTCATAACAATAAAAATAAGACTCCCGTCTCGAATGAGGAAAGAAATGCTGACGAAACTCCCCTTAGTTTGTAGCATATGCGCAAACAAGAGGAGCATCGAGCTTGCCCTCTTAAAGATAAAACTGAAGTGATAAACATTCGCACTGAAACTTTGATTCAGTGAATGCCGATTAAAAGTACATTACCCTCTGAAGAGTGTGAAGAATTGATAAACTTATTTCAAGAATAAGAAGATTGTCTAGAAACACTACAACCGATACCAGGGGCAAGACATAGATAGAAAGCTCAAGAGAATGAAGAAAGTGAGAGACATATGATATACAAGGGGCATAGAGTGGAAACAACTTTCATATTTCCAATCAATGACCTTGGTTCTCAAATTCATAACATGAAGCCAACAAATTCAAGATAAGAAGTTCAAGAGCAAGTATTGAAAAGTGATCATCAAATATCAAGAGTTACAAATCCATAGATGGAGGATGTCAAAGAACAAGTTTCACTCTATGAAAGTCGAAAGCACATATTAGAATCTTGAAAGAAGAAGATCCATTATTTCTTACCTGAAAATGCCGTCAAACTCTAAAAAAAAAAGAAATAATAATAAAGAGAACTCATCAACTTAGATCAATTCCAAACCTGAACATTGGAAGGCCTCCTTTAGCCGAATAAATCCCAAAATCATAACCCAATGTCAAAAAAAATACCGGTTTGCAAACCCTTTGAGCCTGAATGAAATTTTCTTGAAAACCATCAAACTAGGGGCATCGCCCCGAACTATGCGAGACCTGATCCCTACACTAGGGTACGTAGGCAGCTCGGTTAAACCGAGTTCAGTCGATTCAAAAAAAGAAAAGAAATTCAATCGTTCCGAAAAAAAGAGGGACAAGTTCCAAAAGAAGAGAAGTCAATCATTCCAGAAAGAAAGAAAAAAAGAAAAATCAATTAACATTCAAAAAATTTATCTTCAAACTAGGGGCATTCGCCCTGAACTACGCACGACTTGATTCCTACCCTGGGATACGTAGGCAACCTGTTCACAGGTTTGGTCGAAATCTTTGTTCAACCGTAAGCCATTCTTTGAAAAGCCATATTCTACCTATAAAGTCCTTCAGATGT
Source organism: Tasmannia lanceolata (assembly GCF_043159265.1). Lineage (NCBI taxonomy): Eukaryota > Viridiplantae > Streptophyta > Magnoliopsida > Canellales > Winteraceae > Tasmannia > Tasmannia lanceolata. Next base: position 26,442,254 of record NW_027518695.1, on the reverse strand, counting down.
TCAGAATGAAAGATCTATTACTAAAAAAAATGATGAATAAGAAAAAGAACGGAGTTTGAAGATCTGCTAGACTGAAAACCTGAAAAGGCGGTATAGGCAAAATTTAAGATCATTCCCCTGCTAAGTTGAAAACTTGAAAGGGTGGCTTAGGCAAAAGCTAAGGAGATAGCCTGCTGGATCGAAAACCTAGAAAGGCGGTTCAGGCAAAAGTTAAGGCTAGCACAGTCCGCCAAGTTAAAAACCCTGAAGAGATGACTTGGTCATGGTAAGAGAATCATTATAAGAAGGCTACAACTGGTGTCAAGACTGAAGATCAAAAAGAAGTTCAAGTGAGTTCAAGTGTCATCCTAGAAATTGGGGGCATTGAAACCAAGCAATCCTAGGAATGGTAACCAAATCCTTGATGCATTATTGTTTTAAGGAAGAAGTCCAGTGTTTATTAATTGAGAAACTACTCTTTGAAAAGACAGACTTACCAAACAAAACGTTAACTAAGTCAGAAGCATCACTGTGTCTGTCAGTGTAGTTAGTCAATCTTTGTCATTCTAAGTTCACTCTTTCGGAGTTTCTCAATCCTTTGAATAGTGTCCTTTACCCAAATTTTCTCTTTAAGAAGAGTCAGTCATCGTCCTTGTGTCCAAATGATGCAACTGTCTCGGTGAAATAGGCCCGGTGTCATCAGCTCCCTGCGATTGTACCTGCGCCAAGTTAATCCTAAAGGGAAGATCTCGAGAATCTAATCAAAGAGCTTCGTTTTAAAGAAGATCAGCTCAGAAGCATTCCGAAGTAGAAACAACGGGAAGTGGAGTTTCCATAAGAGGACCATGCCCCAGAAAGGCACCTGAGGCATGGAGGATTTCATATGTGATGATGATTGGGCCAGTTTCTCAGAAAGATGAACCCTTAAAATTTTTAATTTCCTTCCTGGCAGTTGAATATTATCCTGGTCAAGAAGTGTTTACCTAAACACCTGTCAAAGGAAAAATCTCACTTCCCAATTTTCAGTATCCAAGAGAGCCGTTGTTCTAGATTACCAATACCAGGTAGTTAAATCAAGGTTTCAGTTATCAAAATCCCCAGAAGAAAATACAGACAATCTCTTTGTGAAAAAAAAAATCATGTTGAAGCTTCCTGATAGCGTTCCTAAACCATTCTCGTTAATCATGTTGCATAGTTCCTAAAGTTTGTCGTCTCGTCATTCATCAAAGTCTTAGTTTCACATATCTTCATCGGGCACGATTTCTATTGTCCCCGATTTCATCCTACACCAATTTCAAGCATCTAAAATTCATCAAATTCGAGTTTACCTCAAATTCAAGTTCATGAAAAATCTACAAATTCTTCATTGTCGAATTCATTAATTCATCTCAACCGAAGTTGTCTTATCTCTTTTGAACCTGTAAGCCCAATGGTCTACTCTCATATCTTGTTTTGATGATTCTAAACATAATTGATTATGTTCTTGAATACTAATCAATTTGCCTTGAAATATTATGATAAGGTAGGGTGATCATAGAAGGAACCATCACATCACTTGGTCATGTTTGAAGATGTACCACACAAGAGTCAAAGGAGCTAGAGACCACATGAGACAACTCACATTGGAAGAACAATCAATGTGGAGCTCACCTCAACACACTCAAGCAATGCAAGCACACCATAGAATATCTATGAAGGCCAAGACCAAAGATGAGCGTAACCATATTTAGATTTGTTGTACATCCTCTCTTTTTGATTTCTACGTCAAGGCAAAATCTTTCAAATGTATTTTTCAAAACTAACCACACTCCCCGTATTAAAATTAATTGGTTAAGTGAATGGTTATGTGGTGGACCAACATGTTGGGACCCTCATAACATTCCAAATTATCATAAGAATTGAATTCCAAAAGCCCAAAGTCAAATAGCAACAAAAACTGAAAAGTCTGCTGATTTTAGGCTTCTCAGAGTTTCTCCGAGCTCCGAGCTCGGAACTCCGAGAAATGGTCCAGTAGTATTTTCCAACTTCTGGCCGCTTTCTCGGAACTCCGAGAAATGGTCCAGTAGTATTTTTCATCGTCTAGCCATTCTCTTGAAACTCCGAGAATGTTTTTCGGAACTCCTAGAATGTCGCGACAGCACAAAAAAGAGCCGTTGGGATTAAAATTAAAAATTGATTTTTGGTGTCTTTTGATACTCACACCCCCAAACGGTCATATCTTTTCTAAGGGGCTATAAATACACATTCAAGAGGATTATCTATCTCTCTTGAACAATTTGAAAAACATCCTTAAGCATTCAAAGAACTTGCAAATTCCTTTTAGCTTGAGACTTTGTTTTTCTTCTCCACCAAACTTGCCTTGCACTTGCAAATCATTAGAGTTTGGATTTAGGGCTTTCATTTGCAACCAATTGTGGAGAGCACTCAAGGGGACTTCATTGTGCATCAAGCTTTCAAGAGAAGCCAAGCAATCTTCATCTTCTATTCATTGTAAAGGTGGCTAGGGCGTCCTATTTTTAATACCCTAGGGAGTAACGCTTATAACTCGGCGAAGAAGGAGAGTCGGTCTAAAAGTGTCAAGGAAATCCTCATTTAATACCCCTTGGAAGTGTAATCGCCTCGGAGCCGGGCATCGTGGAGGTCTCACATAGTGGAAATCCTTGAGGACGATCTCAAGAAGAGTGGAGTACGGCTTTGCCCGAACCACTATACATCTGTGTGTTCCCTCCTTGTCTTGCACTTCTATTTTTGATTGGTTTGGCATTTCCTTTTGATTTGATATTATTTGAACTAACCAAAATCTAATCAAGAGAAGAAAAAATCAAATTAGGTTTAATACTTGAATTTAAAATGGTATAAATTCTTGATAAAACCAATTCACCCCCCCTCTTGTTTATTTCAATTGGTATCAAAGTCTCGTCTCTACTTTGTTTAAAACCCTAACCGCTATAGAGAAAAGATTCTAAAAATGGCAAACTACCCTCAATACCATGAAGGATACTCAAACACTAGGCCGCCTTATTTTGATGGAACAAATTATGGATTTTGAAAAACCAAAATGAAAATCTTTTTAACCCAAGATTACCAAATGTGGAGAGCCATTCATAATGGATATACCTTGCCCATTAGAAATCTAAATGAATGGACCGAAGCCGAACAACAAGCCTCAAACTACAATGCCAAAGCCATGAATTCTTTAATTTGTGCTTTGTCACCCGGAGAATTCAATAGAGTTTCAAACTTGAATTCGGCTAAGGAAATTTGGGACACCTTAGAAGTTACCCATGAGGAAACTAACCAAGTTAAGGAATCTAAAATGAATCATCTATTTAGGCAATATGAAGTTTTTCAAATGACACTCAATGAAACCATTGCCGACATGTACACTAGATTCACTAACCTAGTAAATGGACTAAGGGGACTTGGAAAATAATTTTCAAATAGAGATTTAGTGACCAAAATCCTTAGATCTCTACCTTTATCATGGGAATCCAAAACCTCTGCAATCACCGAAGCCAAGGACATGAACACATTAAACCTAGATGAACTAATAGGGTCCTTGATAACCCATGAGTTGATTTTCAAAACAAAAACACCCGAAATTAAAAATAAAATTGAAAAAGAAAAAGGTGTTGCTTTTCCTTGCAATATAGGTGATGATAAAGAGGCAAAGGGAGACATGGAAGATGAGGTAGCCCTCCTAACAAGAAGGATCAAGTTCTTCCAAAAGAATATGGGAGGCATGAGAAATAGAAGAGCCAATCCTCCATTCAAGAAGAAAGAAGAGCTCGGTGACGGATCATCTCAACCCCAATGCTACGGATGCAAGAAACTTGGACACATTCGCCCGGATTGTCCACTCAACAATGAGCATACTTCAAATAATTGTTTCAAGAGAAGAGAAGGCAAGAAAGGAATGACCGCCACATGGGATAAGGACAATGAAAGTGAAGGTGAACCAAATGATGGAGAAGATTACTTGATAGCAAAAAATGTATGCATCATGGCTTCAACAAATGACAATCAAGAGGTAAGTACTTTAAATGATGTCATTATTTTAAAAGAAGTTCTTGATTCCTTGCAAAGTGCACATCATGAACTTGAAATTGAACTTGATAAAAATGCATCACTTGAAAATTCTCTTTCTAGCATGACAAAAGAATTTGGTTGGTTAAAGAAAGATCATGAGTTTTTAGATGATGAAAATAAAAAATATAAAGTTGAAATTCATGATTTAAATGAAAATCGACAAGAACTATCTATTGAAAACAACAAACTAAAGCATGAAAATAGTAAACTATCTCATGAATATGATGAGTTAAAAAAAAAATTTGAAAGATTTGAAAATGGTTCACTAAAATTGGATAGGCTTGTTAATATTCAAAGATTGTCACACGATAAGAGCGGACTTGGAAATAAATGGGATACTACAATGTCAAACTATAAAAATAAATTTATGAAGGCTTCTTCTAGTGGTACTAAAACTTGCTTTTACTGTGGTCTAGAAGGACATTATAAGGTTGCTTGCATGTATGCGAAACAAGATAAAATCAAATTGAACGCTAAAGTAAAAATAAATGAACTTAGCAAGATTAGGAAGATTTGGGTACCTAAGGGATCTCACTTGCCTATTCATATGTAGGTATGCCTTAAAAGCCATAACAAAAAGAACACATGGTACCTTAATAGTAGATGCTCTAGACACATGACCGGAGACCTCACTCAATTTGCATCCCTATCACTCAAGGATGGTGGAGATGTTACCTTTGGAGATGATAAGAAAGGAAAAGTTAAAGGAGAAGGCACCATAGGTAACTCTACCTCTCCCATACATGATGTACTTTATGTTGATGGCTTATCTCATAATCTTATTAGCATTAGTCAATTGTGTGACAATGGTTTTGAGGTAGTCTTCAACCCCGACAAATGCATTGTTAAGAATAAGATAGATGGAAAAGTGCAATTCATAGGTTCTAGAGACAATAACATTTACACTTTTGGGCTAGATGATCTTAGACTCCAAAATGTAACTTGTCTTAATGTCATTAGTGAAGATTCTTGGTTATGGCATAGGAGGTTGGGTCATGCCGGAATGGATCTCATTTCAACCCTCTCCTCAAAAGACATTGTTAGAGGGTTGCCTAAGTTCGAGTACACCAAAGATCACATTTGTAGAACTTGTCAATTAGGCAAATAATTGAAGAGCTCATTTGCCCCTAAAAATATGATCTCAACCACTTACCCCTTGCAACTACTTCATATGAATCTTTTTGGACCAATGAAGACAAGTAGCTTAGGTGGAAAGAGATACGTGTTTGTCGTTGTGGATGACTACTCACGATTTACATGGGTCATATTTTTAGCACATAAAGATGAAACTTATGAAAATTTTCTTAAGTTGTGTAATCAAGTCCAAAATGAGAAAGGTATTGCCATATCTTACATTAGGAGTGACCATGGAACGGAATTTGAAAATATACACTTTTGACACTTATTGTAATGAACATGGCATCAAACACAACTTTTCGGCACCTAGGACACCTCAACAAAATGGGGTTGTAGAAAAAAAGAATCGAACCCTCCAAGAAATGGCTAGAACCATGTTAAATGAAAATGATCTCCCTAGATACTTTTGGGCGGAAGCGGTTAGCACCGCTTGCTATATCATAAATAGGGTGTATATGAGGCCAATTTCTAAGAAAATACCTTATGAGCTTTTGAAAAACTTGAAACCAAATATAAGCTAATTTAGAGTATTTGGTTATAGATGCTACATCTTGAATATCAAAGATAACTTACATAAATTTGATAAGAAGTCGGATGATGGCATATTCTTAGGGTATTCTACACATAGCAAGGCATATAGAGTATTTAATAGAAGAACCCTAGTTGTAGAAGAATCCATGCATGTTTCATTTGATGAGAGAGAGCCAACACCTCAAGAAATGCCACATGATGAGGATGAACCTATTGAACACCTCTTACCTAAGACAAATGCTCCTCCCCATGCATCTACAAATAATACATTACCTAGTGAGGAAGTTGAGAGTGTAGATGATGACTCATTACCTAGGGATAGGAGAATATTGGTAGATCAGCCTGAATCCCAATCTTAGGTGATGCCATATCGCCGGTAAGAACTAGATCATACTATCGAACTGTGAGTAACAACTTGGCGTTCCTATCCGAATTAGAACCTAAGTCCATCAAGGAAGCCGAAAATGATGAATATTGGTTGATGGCTATGCAAGAAGAGTTGAGTCAATTCGAAAGGAGCAAGGTGTGGAGGCTACTGCCTAGGCCTAGTGATCATCAAGTCATTAGCACAAGATGGGTGTATAGAAACAAAATGGATGAAAATAGAATTATCACTAGAAATAAAGCTAGGCTTGTAGCCCAAGGATACAATCAGGAGGAACGAATAGACTATGATGAGACATTTGCTCCTGTTGCCCGTATGAAAGCTATTAGGATACTCTTGGCATATGCATCTCATAAAGGATTTAAATTATATCAAATGAATGTCAAAAGTGCCTTCCTAAATGGCTATATCCAAGAGGAAATGTATGTTGAGCAACCTCCAGGTTTTGAAGACGACAAACATCCAAATCATGTCTTCAACCTTGATAAGGTTTTATATGAGTTGAAGCAAGCTCCTAGAGCTTAGTATGAGAGGCTTTGCACCTTCCTAGTAGAAGAAGATTTTGAGATGGGAAAGGTGGATAAAATATTATTTATCAAAAGAGAAAATCAAGATATCCTCCTTGTCCAGATTTATGTGGATGACACCATCTATGGCTCGACTAATCAAAAAATGTGTGATGAATTTGCAACTCTAATGAAAAATGAATTTGAAATGAGCATGATGGGTGAGTTAACCTACTTCTTGGACTAAGAAAATAAGACACCGTTCCCAAACGGGCTCAAAAGAAGATAAGAGACCATTCCCAAATGGACTCGGCAAATGAGAACCATTCCCAAACGGGCTCAAAGAAGGTAAGAGACCATTCCCAAATGGACTCAGAAAATGAGACACCGTTCCCAAACGGGCTCAAGGAAGGTAAGAGACCATTCCCAAATGGACTCAGAAAATGAGACACCGTTCCCAAACGGGCTCAAAGAGGATAAGAGACCATTTCCAAATGGACTCAGAAAATGAGACACCGTTCCCAAACGGGCTAAAAGAAGGTAAGAGACCATTCCCAAATGGACTCAGAAAATGAGACACCGTTCCCAAATAGGCTCAAAAGAGGATAAGAGACCATTCCCAAATAGACTCAGAAAATGAGACACCGTTCCCAAACGGGCTCAAAAGAAGATAAGAGACCATTCCCAAATGGACTCAGAAAATGAGGCACCGTTCCCAAACGGGCTCAAAGAAGGTAAGAGACCATTCCCAAATGGACACAGAAAATAAGACATCGTTCCCAAACGGGCTCAAGGAAGGTAAGAGATCATTCCCAAATGAACTCAGAAAATGAGACACCGTTCCCAAATGGGCTTAATGAAGGTAAGAGACCATTCCCAAATGGACTCAGAAAATGAGACACCGTTCCCAAACGGGCTCAAAAGAGGATAAGAGACCATTCCCAACTGGACTCAGAAAATTAGACACCTTTCCCAAACGGGCTCAAAAGAAGATAAGAGACCATTCCCAATGGACTCAGAAAATGAGGCACCGTTCCCAAACGAGCTCAAAGAAGGTAAGTGACCATTCCCAAATGGACTCAGAAAATGAGACACCGTTCCCACACGGGCTCAGAAGAGGATAAGTGACCATTCCCAAATGGACTCAGAAAATGAGACACCGTTCCCAAACGGGCTCAAAAGAAGATAAGTGACAATTCCCAAATGGACTCGGAAAATAAGGCACCATTCACAAACGGCCTCAACGAGATGAGACAAACTTCGATTGAGATGAATTGATGAATTCGACAATGAAGAATTTAGTGATTTTTCATAAACTTGAATTTGATGCTAAGTTTGAATTTGATGAACTTTAGTTTCTTGAAATCTAAGAAGGATGAAATCAGGGTCAACATTGATACTAGGACTTTGCCAAATGACAAGACAACAAACATCATGAATGAGAATGGTCAAGATTTTTTTCGCAAAGAGACTGTTGGTCTGGTTGGGGATTTTGATAACCGAGACCTTGATCTAAATACCTGAAACTGGTAACCTAGAACAAATGCTCTCTTGGATACTAAAATTAGAAAATGAGATTTTCCTCTAACAAGTGTTTAGACCAACATTTCTTTACCAGGATAGTATTCAACTATCTGGAAGGAAGTTCAAAATTTTAATGGTTCATCTTTCTGAGAAGCTGGCTCAGCCGCCATTGCATCCAAGGCTCTTGTAAGCTTTTAAGTGCCTCTATGGGGCATAGTCTTCTTATAGAAACTGCACTTTCTAGTGTTTTTACTTCTAAATGCTTCTGAGCTGATCTTCTTTGAAATGAAGCTCTTTGTCTAGATTCTCGAAGTCTTTCCTTCAGGATTAACTTGGCTCTAGTACCATTGCAGGGAGTTGACGACACCGGACCTCTTTCACCGAAATAGTTGCATCATTTGGACACAAGGATGGCGATTGACTCTTCTTAAAGAGAAAGATGGTAAAAGACATTATTCAAAGGATTAGGGAACTCTGAAAGGGTGAACTTAGAATAACAAAGATTGACTGACTAAACTAACAAACACAGTGATGCTTCTGACCTAGTTAACATTTTGTTTGGTAAGTCTATCCTTTCAAAGAGTAGTTTCTCAATTGATAAACACTGAACTTCTTCCTTAAAATGGTAACGCCTCAAGGATTTGATTATCATTCCTAGGATTGTTTAGTTTCAATGCCCCCAGCTTCTAGGATAACACTTGAACTCGCTTGAACTTCTTTTCGATCTTCAGTCAGGATACCTACTGTAGCCTTCTTATAATGATTCTCTTACCGTGACCAAGTCACCTCTTCAGGGTTTTTAACTTGGTAGACCGTGTTAGCCTTAACTTTTGCCTGAATCGCCCTTTTGAGTTTTCAACTCAGCAGGCTATCCACTTAGCTTTTGCCTAAGCCGCCCTTTCGGGTTTCCAACTTAGTAGGGGAATGATCTTAAATTTTGCCTAGACTGCCTTTTCAGGTTTTCAGTCTAGCAGATCTTCAAACTCCCTTCTTTTTTCTTTCTCATTTTTTAAGGCTTAGATCCTTGATTCTGAACATCGAAACGACTTTATAGATAGGATATGGCTTTTCAAAGAATAGCTTAAGGTTCAACAAAGATTTCGACCGAACCTGTGAACAGGTTGCCTACGTATCCCAGGGTAGGAATCAGGTCGCGTGTAGTTCAGGGCGAATCCCCCTAATTTGAAGGTAAATTAATTTTTCTTCTTTTTTTCTTTCTTGATTGACTTTCTTTTTCTCTGATTGATTAACTCTCTTCCTTTTTTCTTGGAATGATTGACTTCTTTTTCTCTTGAAACGATTGAATTTTTTCTTTCGAAATGACCGAAAGCGATTTGACCAAGCTGCCTACGTACCCCTGTGTAGGGATCAGGTCTCGCGTAGTTCGGGGCGAATGCCCCTAGTTTGATGGGTTTTCAAAGGAATTTAATTCAAGCTCAAACGGTTTGCAAACGGATATTCTTTTTGATACTAGGTCATGAATTTGAGATTTGTTCAGTCAAAGGAGGCCTTCCAATATTCAGGTTTGGAATTGATCTAGGTTGACAAATTCTCTTTATTGTATATATTTTTTTCGCAGAGTTTGACAGCATTTTCAGGTAAGAGATAATGTGTCATCTTCCTTCAAGATTCGGATATCCGCTTTTGATTTTGATGGAGCGAAACTTGTTCTTTGACATCCATCATCTATAAACCGATAACTCTTGATATTTGATTATCGCTTTTTGATGCTTGCTCTTGAACTTTCTTATCTTGAATTTGTCGGCTTCCATTGCTACATAATGAATTTGGGAACCAAAGACATCGATTGAGATATGAAAGTTGCTTCCAATCCATGCACCTTGTATAGCACATGTTGCTCACTTCCTTTATTATTTTGAGCTTTTCATCTAGGCCCTGCCCCTGGATTGGTTGTAACGCTTCTAAACAATCCTCTTGTCCTTGAAATGAGTTTATTAATTCTTCGTGCTCTTTAGGAGGGTAATGTCTTTCTAATTGGCATTTACTGAATTATGTTTGTAGTGCCCATGTTTATCATTTCAATTTCTTCCTTAAAAGGTTGGGATCGGCACTCCTCCTTTTATTCAAGCAATTGCTGTGAATCAAGTGGAGTTTCATCGATCTCTTCCTCATTTGAGGGGGGAGTCTTATTTTTGTTGTTATTAAGATCAGAAGCATACTTGAGAAACAAACACAGAGGAGCTATTGGAACTGAAATTTTATTTAAAGAAAGGCTATTACATCACATGACCAATCCTGAACATGCTTAGGATTCACAACTCTCAAAAATAAGAAGAAAAGTAGATGATAACTGGCTTGGACTAGGCCTTGACCTTGAACTGTAAGACCTGTCTAATTAACTGGACTGATCATAATGACTTGACTCAACAAAAATAGTAAAGGACAAAAACTGTAACTGCTGTAACTGTCTGGCTTTGGAGGCTCGGAGATGGCTTGCTCATAACTGGTACTTTCAACTTCTGATTCTTTTCATTGTAGTCAGACATGTGCTTCTTTGAAATCGGAGTTGTCTAAGCATTGAGATTTTCTGGTGGTGGTACTGCATGACTCGACACAAGATTATTGACAGTATTGGTCCTCTATTGAAACACCAATACTTCATCATCAATCAGCTTTTTAATTACATACTTCAAAGCTATGCATCGATCAGTGATGTGGCCTGGACTCCGGTGGTAATCACAGTGGTCCTGTGCTCTCCAATTTTAAGGTGATGGATTGGGAGGAGGTCTAAGGGGAGGTCAGGTGATACAGCCTGAGGCTAGACATTCTTTTAACACTTCAAATGTTGGAAGAGGGATGGGAGTGAATTCTCTCATGGGCTTCTGTTGGGGCGCAGCCACGAGTTGGTCATAATCCACGACAATGGGATTCTGAGGTTTTGGAGGCTGAGGCTTAGAATGGGAAAGGCTACTAATCTTGGAAAGTGGAGACTTCTTGATATCTTTTGAAGTAAAATTGCCCCTGTTATAAGCCCCATATGATGTGGCCTCTTTGATTTCTTGACCCGTGGCGATCAGGCTCAATATATGCTGACCCATCATAGTGCATTGCTGGTCGTGATTATCATAAGACTTCCTCTTCATCTTCTCAATTGGCTCAAACCATGGTTGGTAGTTATAGGATGGGCTTGGGCCAACGCCTTCATCGCCCTTTCATAATGAGAAAGGGGTTTAATATTTACATTTGTCTAAAAGACTTAGTAAGTCTTCTAAACGAGAAGGGAATTACTACGAGGACTGGGTAAGTCCCCTATAGGATGGGCTTGAGCTAACGTCTTCATCGCCCTTGTAATGAATGGGCTACTAATGTCCAAGGGTATCTAAAAGGCCAAATACTTTCTCCTAAAGAAGAGGAAAGAAGACAAAGGGTACTACTATGATCCGGTATATCCCTCTAAAGATGGGCTTATGCTAACGCCTTCATCGCCCTTGCAATGAATAGGGGTTCTTATGTCTATAGGTACTTAAAAGACTGGGCTAGTCTTACAAATCTACTCATGCAGCAGGTTAAATCATTGGAGAAGAGTAGCAAGGCTAAAACTTCAAAGAACATGGGATTTTCTCAAAATATGCCCAAAAGTACAAAGTAAATCATGGAAATTGTCTAATATATGATATATGACATGTTACTAAGTTCACAACATCCAAAAAACAATCATTTGTATTGCCTGAAGCTCAAATTATACATGACTTGCATGCAAAGACATAATAATGACATTTGATGTTAAAAATATGATGTTTAATGGAAATTTTGACCACTCAAACATCGAATTCATCAAAACTCATAAACATCAAAGTTGTAGATCTAGACTTGAATGACATTTTCCTAGTTTACATCTCTGGCTGGTTCTAGCTGGAAGTGGCCTGAAAATGGCCATCTCTGGGATGATTGCCATTAAAAGCACAATGCAGCAGAAATTGAGATTTTGTATTGATTTTTTCACACACTAAACCTCATTTTAATCAAAAACTGAGAAACAACAAAGTTTTAGATCACTCATTAAAGAACACGTCTCTAGTTCATCTCCCCGGCCAAATCTTGCCAAAGATGATCCGAAAATGGACATTTCTGTGCTGCTCTCAGAATCTCAACTTTTAAGAAGGCTGAAAATTTGAATTGCAATTTTAGCCAATCAAATCTCAAATTCAAGAAAAGTACTTAACATCAAAGTTTTATAAAACAGATCGGAGAACACTTTTCTAATTTACCACTCCGGCCAAATCTGGTCGGAAACGGCCGGAAAGTTGACATTTTTTATCTGATTTCCAGAAAAACAAAATGCATAAACTAAAATAGTATTTCTATTATAACTCTTTACACACATCAAATAAAAAATTCTCATGAACATAGAACTTGTTCTAAACATCATTATTAACAACATTTATGTTGAGGCTTTCAGCTAATTTTCATTAAAAATGAGCAAAAAATATGAAAATCTTCATTTAAGTCATTTTTTAAACTGAAATCTTAAAATCTATGCAACTTGCTCATTTCTTCACCAAATTTAATGAATTTTATACCAAAATTTATGTACTTAAGATACTCTACAGCTTTGATGTTGAACATTTTTGCTGATTTCAACCATAACAGCTCGAAAAATTGAAATTTTCGTAATTTACAGCATGTAAAAGCAATTTTTCATGACAGTTTTGAATTTTAATATGGTCCAATGAACAAAATCTTAGCATTTAAACTTCCCTGGACTATTCCATAACAACATCTCTTAGGTATATGAATTCAAGAATAAAGCAGAGCATGTGCAGGGTATACCTGATACAAACAAGTGAATACATTGGTCCAAAAAATGACAACAAAGCTCGCTAAAATCATTGAGTCAATCATGAAAGAATCCAATACAAATTCTATTTCTAAGAAAATATATGAATTTAACCCTGATAATAATCTCATAAAAAGCTAAAGAAGACTTTTCTTTTTAGGCTTGAAGCAGAGACACTACCATCCATACCTTTTTGCTTGCTCTTACTTTCCATTCTTTATCATTATAGCAACTATAAATAAACTCTTGTAATCTAGACATGAACAAAACGAGCTAGCCTAGCAGATTTATAGAAATAGAGATCCAACAAACAGAGCATGCATCTGAACAGGTTTTCAAAGCAAGACAAAAGACCTTCTCTCCCAACAATACTCATTTACATGAGCATTTACTAATGTTACACATGTTTAGAAGAAATATGAATCAGCAATATCCCAAAACTGAATGAAGCTTATTTAAAACATTTAGGAATATCCAAATATATTACCCAAAAAAATGATTCTTTAGGCTAGACATCTACCTTCCAAGCTGGAATAGTACAAGCATAACCCTTCTCCATCTATCACAAACTGACCTTGCTATGGAAATAATTTCCTATGAACCTAACAGACCTACCTATGTAAATGACTACTCTTCCCTTGAATTCTATATCAATACAAAACATTAGAAGTCCAAATGAATTTATGCAAGCATCAGACATAAAAAAAATAAAAAAAATTGCTAAAGTTGAACCACATACTATAAAACACCAAAATCAACCAAAATCCACATACATAACTCTATGTTCTGAATCGATAATCTCAGCTATATTGTTCTATGTAATAACCATAATAACACCAGCCTTTAAATCAATAGATACAAACAAAATGATTATATGATTGTCATGAATTGTTAACGGAATTTATTAACAATGATGACGAAACAAACGATCCACATCAAAATAAAAACCGAATCACGAATAGAATAAACATCACTATAATTTGAACATCAGTCAATCAAAAATTACAGAGCATCAATGAAATTTTGCAAACATATGATCATCAATTAATCGCATCAGAGAGAAGAAAAAAGAAATAGCATTATAGAAAGAGAAGTGATTGATTTACCTGTTCGTACTCATTCTCCTTATTACTATGAAATCTAAGAACAAGCCTCACAAAAATCAAAGAAAGCAACTAAATCTGAACTGAAAGTTAGTTCTCCTTCAAAACTTCGAACTGTGAAGAGATCAATGAGCAACAATCCACTAAAACAGAGCTCTGGCACCCGAAAAATAGCTTAAATCTGGCCAGATTCTCGTCGGAGAAGAGGATCTGAAGCTAGGGTTAGGGTTTGAGGTAAAAGCTAAGTTTTATAGCTGAGATGATGACAAAAAGGGGGAAATAACAGCCATTGAGATTAGGAAGAGTAGAGAACAAGATGATTGAAGTAAAAATCCGGCCGGTGCTCTGGTGATCTCACAGGAGGGATGATCGAAGAAGACAAAGAAGTTAGGGTTTTTTATTTTTCTCACTCTCTCACTCTCTCTCTCTCTCTCTCTCTCTCTCTCTCCTAATTAGGTTAGCAAAACGCTAATTCCCTAAAATAATTACTTGAGTTGATAATGGCACAAACAGTTAATGGGCGCACCAAAGGGCAGAAAAAATTGATGGGCGAACAACCCAATCGAGTCCCATTCGGACCCTGCCACGACCTCTTCAGGATAAATCACCCCCCATTCTGCATTTACACTACAATTAGAACTCAGCTCGTTCGCTAGGCAAATCAACTCGAATTTCAACGAAATTTTGCAGGGACTTTGGTGGGACCCTAACCTAGCTTAGGGTGAAATTTGGGATCCTAATTCACTGATTTAGTAGGATTTCTTATTTACACGAGGAGGTTTAGGGCCCGGTCAAAATGGGGTGTCTACACACATGTCTCTCCAATACTATCCAAATTTCAAACACTTTATTGTAGCGGGAACATAAATTGAGGAAGCCATGGCTCAATGGGTGTTTAACCGTAGTAACCCAAATACTAGAGATTTCAAGAAGTCTCCACCAGCCCAAGTTAGTAACCTTTCCCGTTCCAACCCTCAGTCATCAAGATTCCAGAATCCTCTAGTGATGGATTACCCAACCCGCAGCGTCACCTCAACCGCAGGCCAAGGTAGAATTCACCCCTCTCCCTGTTCCACCATTTGAGATACTTAGGCAATGTTTAGCCTCAGGTCGCATAACCCTAACCGCCATTAGGGCTCATTCTAATCCTTTACCATCAAGTTGGAGAGCAGACCAACATTGGGAATACCATAGAGGCCCTGGCCATCTCACGGATAATTGCATTGCCTTAAAATTTAGGATCCAAAAGTTGCTTGAGAATGACGGCCGTGTATTCCAGCCAAAGCCCAACGTTACCAATAACCCATTACTTGGTCACGCAAACCCTTCTGCTCCTGTTAATGCTATAACCATAGGGGACCTTGGTTTTGATCCCCTCACTCTTATTTGCACCTTAGAGCCCACCTCTTAACCTCAAATCATACTTTGTGACGAGTCGAACCTGAAGGAGTTCGCATCTCCCTTTGTTATCACCTGTGATGAGCTAAAAATGGAGTCTGCATCTCCCTTGGTTATCACCTATAAGCCACAAACTCCTCAGGTTATTACTTATGATGAGCTCGAGTTGGATGGGGTTAGACATGTTACTCGGGGCGGAAGAATTTTTAAACCTGCTGAATTGAGAGTTGAGAATCCAGGGGCATTAGCTCGAGGGAAAGAGCCACAGTATGTGAAAGATCCAAATGATGATGTTGTGCAACAGTTGAAGAAGACTCAGGCTATCATATCCGTTTGGGAATTATTGATAGCATCCAGAAAGCACAGGGGAGCTTTGTTAAGGGAATTGAACACTACTCAAGTGTCTTCAAAAATATCTCCAGAACAGTTGGCAGAGGTTTGTTGCTCTCACTCAGGCTGCCAGAGTTATCAGTTTCTCAGACCAAGATTTGCCTCCTCAGGGTCGAAATCTGTTAGGGCTCTCCATATCACTGTCATCTGTAAGGGTAAGAAAATACCATCTATTTTAGTTGATAACGGGTCTGCACTGCATTGGGAACTGCCATTACTTTGGGATTCGGCCCCAGTGACTTCGCCGAATCAACCCATGGGATCCTCGCATATGACAATACTCGTAGAAATGTAGTTGGGGTCCTCATCACCAAAGTCATCCTAGGGGTGAAGAATTTGAAGTCGATTTTCAGGTTATTGATATCAAGGCCTCATTTAATATGCTTCTGGGACATCCCTGGTTACACAAGGAAGGCGTCGTTTCTTCGACCCTCCACGAAGTTGAAGTTCACCAGGGATGGGGAACTGATCATAGTTAGAGGTGATGAAGAGCCTGAAGTGGGATAGATAAGCGGGGAAATTCCGATTGTCCCTGTTGCAAAGCAAGAGGAGTACAACTTATATGGCTTTGTGTTTGATGTTGCCGCCATTTCATATGAAGAGGCCTCTTGGGAGGAATTACAATTGCCCTATGCCATTAACCCCGTTATTGCCAAAATGATGAGAAAGATGAATTATTTTCCTGGCATGAGTTTGGGCCGTGATCCGAGCAGGGCATCTAACTGGCTCCCAATCAAAGTAAATCATGGAACCTTTGGTCTCGGATATGTACCTACCGAGGAAGAGGAAGAAGCCATGGACGAATTGTTGAAGTTGAGAAATGAAATCCGCCTCACTGGAGGAGTAATCCCAATGGCCCCGTACTCTTTATCCATGAATGGGCACTTCGTCAGAGAAGGTGAGACTTCACCATATTACCGGTTTCCAAAACCATGGTACGACTCGGTGACAAGGGCATTGATGCTTGGTTTTGAAATATTCAATGGCCTTGCTCTCCCAGAAACAGAACCACCAGTACTTTATGTTGAGAAAGCTGTGGAGGATTGTTAAGTCTACCTTGAGCCAGGTCTGCTGGATTTCTTGTTTGAAGAAGATGAACTTACTGTTGATTCGCAAGAGTTACCTAGGTTAGAGCTTTTTGAAGAAGAAGATACAGACAATGAAGACGTCCTGGTAGCTGCTGTTCAGAATGACTCCACCTTCGTCGAACCTCAGAGTCAGATTGCACCCGCAACAGAAGGTCTTTCAAATTGGAATTCTGATGTCATTCCTACTTATCTTATTGCTAAGTCAAGTCCAGTCAAGTCAGTTAAGTCAGTGTCAGTGCCTAGTCCAGGCGAGTTATTTTCTGAATTTATTTTTAATGTGAATCCTGAGCCTGTTCAGGATGAGTCCGATGATGTAGTTTCTTTCAATTCAATGAAATTCGATTCTCAGTATGTCTCTGTGTTTGCTTCTGACTTTAATAACAATAATACTCCCTCCTTAGATGAGGAAGAAGGGATCAACGAAACACCCCTTGAGTTGCAGCATATGCTCAAACAAGAGGAGGAGTACCGAGCCCAACCTCGTAAAGATGAGATCGAAATTATAAACATTGGAATAGAAGATTTAATACAGGAAATGAGAATTGGAAATACTCTATCCCCTGAAGAACGCGATGAATTAATAAACCTACTTAGGGAATATAAAGAAGTTTTTGCCTGGTCCTACAAAGATATGCCAGGGTTGAGTGAGGACATCGTTCAGCACAAGCTGCCTTTGTTACCAGGAATTAAACCTAAAAAGTAGAAATTAAGGCGAATGAAGCCTGAGTGGGTTTTGAAAATAGAGGAAGAGGTTACTAAGCAGTTGAATGCCGGATTTCTGCAAGTAGTCGAATATTCGGAATGGCTCGCAAACATAGTGCCTATACCAAAGAAAGACAGGAAAGTAAGAATGTGTGTAGATTTTAGGGATTTGAATAAGGCAAGTCTGTAGACACCCCATTTTGACAAGGCCCTAAAGTCCCCAAAATTGAAAATCCAATAGAATTCTCGAATTTCGGGTCCCCAGACGTCCCGAAATTAATCTCGAAATTCCTGAGGGGTGGCCCCAAAATGAGAAAATGGAGAACAAGACGGGCGAGTGCGTGCCATCATCAAAACTGGCTGTGCTCATATCATTCCCCTCGTTCGATGCAAAATGAGGGTGCGCCCATGTCGGCCCATTGGTCAATCGGTGTAAAAATTTGGAACAGGTTAGCGCGGCTATCGAAGCAGGGTAGTATTGGTGTTATCTCTCTTTATTACGAAAGAGGGGGTTGAAAACAACCAAGTGAGGGTGCTCATTGATGGAAATAAAAGCAAGTAGGGCATAATGGCAATAGGGTAAAATCGCTTTATCTTGGGGGCATTTAATAAGGATGGGCATTACTTCCTTTGCAAGCAACATACTTAGGCCATTGGATTAAAGAGATGAGGTGTAGGGCTTAGATCAACGAGGCACTCTATGTTTTTAGGGTTTCTAGGATAGAATTAGAGCAAGGGAGAGGATCAAGGGTTGAGAACAACCAAGGGAAGCAAGATGCCACATAGAGGGTGAAGATTAGAGCTAGGTCCCTAACCCTAGTTATAAGAGAGGATTTTCTCAAAAAAAAAAAAGAAAGAAAGAAAAAGAAAAAAGAAAAAAAAAAAGAGGGCAGCAGCAGCAGGGAGAGCAAGAGGAGGGAGCTTCTTCATCTTTTCTCCCAACAGGGGAGCCGAAGAGGGGAGCCACCAAAACAGAAGGAGAGAGAGAGAGAGAGAGAGGGAGAGAGAGAGAGACCGCCGGCCAATCGCCTCTACCACCGTCTTCTCCGGCCATCCTAGCCGGAATCCGGCAAAAATCCGGCAACCCCCATCACTTCCGACCACCATCTTCCTCGGCCAACAACCCCACGACCTCATTTGCCATTCAAACCCCATCTCCCTTCCTCCACAGCCACTCTCCACCATCCTCCACCGCACCACCCAAACCCATTAAACCCAAAACCCTTTTTTTTTTTTTTTTCCCCAAAAACCCACCTCAGCCATCTCCCTCATTCTCCCCATTTTTATTCTTATTTTTTTCTTTTCTGTTCTTCCTCCCACCGCCGATCACTTCACAGCCGCCACCTTCTTCTCCGGCGAGCTTGCCGGAATCCGGCAAGCCTACAACCCCTTCTTCCTCCTCCATTCTTTTCTACCACCTTCCTCCTCCTCCACAGCCGAACCACCATCCACAGCCACCATCTCCACCCCAAACCTCTACCACCTCCCTCAGCAACTCCCAAACCCAAACCCCATTTTCGAAAAAATCACCTCCTCCTCCATCTTCTCCGGCAAACCGCCCCGCCGCCACCACCATCGAACCCCCAGCCACCCATCATCATCTCGAAAATCTACCCCAAGCTCCATTAAAACCGCCCACCACCACCACCACCTCTATCATTCGGCATTTTTCCTGCAAATCCAAAACCCATTTCAAGAAGAAAAAAAAAAAAAAAAACCACCGAGCCTCTTCCACCGAGACCCACCAAACCCCCACCCTTTGCCTCCACCCCAGCCGCCACCGCAACCCTCCCCGTTTCTTCTCTTCCCGCCTCGCCGCTCCTCCACCACCAGCCGCCACCATTTCTTATCTCTTAAAAAAAAAAAAAAAAAAAACTTCCAAACCCAAAAATCCAACCCACCGCCACCTTCTGCCGTTCCCACCTCCATTCAGCCACCGTACCCTCCCATCAAACCCATTTTCCCTTTTTTCCCATCTCACTTTCTAAAAAACCAAGCTCTCTCCAGATTCACCGCCATCAGCCACCTTCCCTTCCCCAACAGCCGACACTTTAAACCCTAGAGAAGACCCCACCTTCTCATCTCCTTCGGTGAAATTTCTCCCGGAATCCGGCGATCCTCCGAGGGACCCAGTCGTCTTTGTCGAAATTGGATCGGAATTTCGATCTACCCCATTTGTGAGGGAAGGAGATATAAGCAGGGTGAAGAAATTAAAAAGAAAAAGGGGGAAAAGGAGGGGAGGATTCGGTCATTCTCTTTGGGAAGGAGGGATCATTTTGTTGAAGCAAAAGAGAGTGAGAACAGCGATGAGGAGGTAATTTCAGAAAATTCTTGGCTGAGCTCTCGTCAATTACACTGGTAATCTCGCATCCTTTGGTTGAATTTTGATAGCGAGACTACCCAGTTTTAATAATGGCACCAAACCAGCTTTTTTATTTTATTTTATTTTATTTTATTTTATTGAAGTTGATTATTAATATTAAATTGTCGAGAATAGTAACTGTTTGAATAGTAATAGGATGAAATATTTATTTTTGTGCATAGTAAAGGTTGTGTGAACAGTACTAGAATGAGTAATATTATTAAATCATTATTTTGTCGATTAATATTATTAAATTATTATTTTGTCGGTGATTAATATTATTATTTTATTATTTTTGTCGGTCGCGATGAATAATATTATTTAAGTATTATTTTCGTCGGTGGAATATTTAATTATTATTTCGTTTCCAATTATTGATGGTTCCCGCTGGTGTGGGATCCGCTGGTGTGGGGCCCGCTTGTGTGGGACCCGCTGATGTGGGACCCGCTGATGTGGAGCCTACTGATGTGGGACCCGCTGATGTGGAGCCCGCTGATGTGGGACCCGCTGATGTGGAGTCTACTGATGTGGGACCCGCTGGTGTGGGGCCCGCTGATGTATGAATAGTACTTGGTAGGTCCTACTGTGAATAATAGTTTTGAATAGTACTTATGAATAGTAATCTTGTATAGTAATCTTGCATAGTGACTATTGACATAGTTCTTATAGATTTTCAAGAGGTTGTCCATCGATTTCAGAGGTTTCCTCGGCGGGTCCAGGCTATGACGGAATGCTTCTTGAGCCAACCCCTTCCCTTCCTGCCTTAGAGTTTTCGCAGGTTAAGGGATTTCTTCCTCTTTAGAGTCAGTCCTAGAGAGTTTAGGAGTCAGTCTTACCGTCCTAGGGTTTAGGTGTCTGTCCTACCCCTGTAGAGTTTAGGATTCTGTCCTATCCCTTCATAAAATTTAGGATTCCGTCCTTCTATCTTTCAGAGTCAGTCTTCAGCATAGGAGTCAGTCCTTCAGTCTTTCAGGGGTCTGTCCTATCATCATAGGGGTTAGGATTCTATCCACCCTCTCATCAAGTCGTGCGTTTTTTTCTATCCACTCCTGCAAGGCATAGGATGCTGTCCAACCCTTGCAGAGTCGTGATTCTGTTCATTCCCCCCGCAAAGCATAGGATGCTGTCCAACCTTTGCGGGATATCAGGAGCATGTCCTCCCCTTGTGATGATAGGATTCTGTCCCCTTGTGTCGAAAAAAATCAAAAACATCTGAAAAATAAAAAATCTCAAAAATCTCGAGTCATTAGAGTGTAGTTAGGAAAATCATTCCGAACTACGGATGGCTTGATCCCTAGCTGAGGGGTACGTAGGCAGCTCAGGCGTGCTGCTGGCATCCTGAGTGCAGTCACCATTTTGCAAATATTTCCCACAACTTCATAACTTTCACGACTTCAAAACCTTCCAAAACTACAAAAATTCTTCAAAATAACTTTACCAACAATTTTCAAAAGATCCTCCCATAGAGTTAGGAGTCAGTCCTAGGCGTTTGGGGGTGTCGTAGAGTGGGGAGTCTGTCCTGATTGTGTTGCTTTGTCATGTCCGGTCGTGTGAGTGTCCCTAGAGTTAGGAGGCCTCAGGTCGTGGTCGGTTAGACACTTAGTCGAGCCGATGGCTAGACTAGAGCGCGCTTAGATAGCCCACGGTTTTCCTTAGGACACACAGCCTAGTCACACCTAGGGTGTAGGGTTCACTGGCATTAGTTAGGGCATACAGGGAGTCCTAAAAATCACCACTCACTTGAACTTAAGTAATGTCGCAAGAAGCTTTAAAAACTAGTCGGGTCTAGTTAATCGAGTCTAGGATAGCGGTTCTAGAGGGTTAGGCATTGTAGTTTAGCATAGGTCGCCGAACTACGTTGGCTCTGATTCTTCCCGAGGCCGGGATACGTAGTGCAGCTAAGATGGATGGCAATCTTGGTCCGAGTCAATTATCGCATTAGAGTCTAGGGTTTGTCATGTTGTATGTTTTTGCTGTGTTTTCTTACTTTCCTGTACAGATCCTATACCTTTAGCTGTAGCATGCATGCGTTTGCCCATCAGAACATAGACACCAATTAGGCATGGCACTCATAACCTAGCTATTCTTAGGTGTCATATCTTTCATTTCTTTTTGTGTGTGCTTCTTATTCATCTCCGAGACATGCATGATTAGCTAGACGTTATCTCGGGGATATTCGTTCCCATTTCACATGATTTTTACCCAAAACTCTTCAAAGTTAATAATAAATGGCATAAGAGACCAGGTGCTCGCACTTGGGCGAATCGGGGGCGCCTAATCCCTTCCCCATTCGTCATCAGGCACGGACCTTTTATATCTCTGGTTATCTGTTGCGACAGAGCACAGCATGGGATCCAGGGCCTACTTCCTTGGATGGCGACTCTTTCTTTGTTTAAGGTGCGTCTCGAATCCGGGCTGGTCCCCGAATCGAGAGGTATCTAACTTCACATCGCCGCTCATGCTGTGAGGGGCACTCTTTCGAGAGTTCCTCGGCGGAGCTCTCCTTCACGTGGATGATCCAGAGACTGCGCGCGGGGGCCCGTCCCCCCACGCCCGTCCCGGATCTGGTTCCACAGACTGGCGACTCTGCTGGGGAAATTTTGAAACATTGCCTAACTCTGTAAAAATGCCATTTTTAATTAATTTTGAGGAAATTTGGGTCAAAACCAAGTTAAATGGGAACTTTATCGTTAGAAATCCAGGGGCACCAAGTAGGTGCGTAAATAAAACAAAGGATTCACACACTGCACATCATGCATTATCATATTCTTTACTTCTTTATTTTCATTATTGGCCTCAGGGAATAGATATGACGCGCACCAGATGGGAGCCGTTGTATCTATTTCCGAGCTATGCGCCGGAGCTGCAGCCGTAGACACTGGGTGTGCTGGTGTTCTACAGCAGCCGATGAGCAATGAACATACTCTGTATAATGCTGGGTGTGCTGGCGTTATACATCAAGAGTATGGTCATAGGCATAGTACCCTGCAGAAATGCCTGGGCCCTACTTTCATTTCATTATATTATGTATATATATTAGTTGCTCCCTTTAGAACCAAAATTAGGGAACCCTTGCTAGGACACTATATATATGTACTCATATAGGACGAACATGTGCGACCAGCGTATGTGAGCATAGGATAGAAGTCAGCCTACCCATGTAGTGTAGAAGGGTAAGTCACACTGTGATTACCCGCCGCGTTGTCTAGTACACTCACAGACATTTTTGAGTCGAGACCTCCTTGGCTCCGCTAGATTAGATTAGGGTTGGTGCCCCTGGTTAGGATGTATATATATGTATACATATTTGTTATTAGATTAGGGTTTACTTCCTAGTTAAGTTTTCCTTCATAATCTAATCAATTATTCTTCTCTATCCATTCTGTCGATTATCATCAGATGCTTGGCTCTCTTAGCCATGATCTATCTCCCATGAGTCTGATCCTTTGATTGATCCTGATCAGACCGTGTTCCACATGTCGATTGTGAGTCTATCTTGCCACTATCATTATCGGAGTGTGTGTTCTTGCTAAGGCCCCTGCTTTATCTTGACCATGACGGCATACTCTTCATATTTAGTTGCTGAGACCCTCCTAGTATGGCCGTTATGCTGCCGAATTTTCTCCAAATACCTTGAATGTGGTCATCATCCTTTTAGGCTTATTGACAAACCATGTACTTGCCGTACCACATCTTCATGTACAGTTGTTATGCTGTCGGATTTTTATCCAAGGGAAGGATGTCTTTGTGCTGCCTTTTGTCTCAACTTGCACATTACATTGCCATGCGATTTCTTCTCATTGAACCTAGTGTTTGTGATGTCCATGACAGGAATCTTATTTGTGATGTCCATGACAGGAATCTTACCCGGTTGGTTAATCATAGCTCTCGAAAGATTCACCTTTTCAAAACCCATTTGGCCTCGCCCATCTTCAAGGCTTAACCGCAATTCTGCTCCACTCATTTCACCTCTCACATTGCCCAGATGGCTGAGTATACTGAAAGTCTTGTCTTGAGAGAAATGAGAGAGATGACGATGATATCCATGACCTGATAGACAGGGATCTCCTCATTCTTCTTGAACTCAAATGCTTCCGAGAACCCTACACCTAACCGTGTTGCACCTTCTACACCCACCATGGGAACCACTCTACCCTTTCAACCCTTCATGGATCTCGCCACCTTTACCTGTACCACATCTGGGCTGAAAAATGATTGAAAAAAAAATAAAAATAAAAATAAATGTCAGAGCTTGAACTCCTTGAAAACATCATACCAGAGAAAGCCTTGCCATTGTCAGGTGCTAAAGAACAATTTGAGAGGCCCTCCCTTCTGAGATTCTAACTCCAGGATTGCTCTCTCCAATCATCATCATCATTAATGAAGGCACGTTGTCCTTGAACTTTCAGCGCCAATCCGTTGCCTCTGATGAAGTGTCACATCTTTGAAATTTGTTTTGAAGTGTGTATACCAACCCTCCTGTCAAAGTTGGTAAGTCTAACCATGTCAATATCAATTCTAACTATGTTGTGTTTATTGGTCTCTCTCATTGTGAGCCAATATCCAATCTTTTGTTGAATTTGATGGAGAGCCTATCGTGGCGCGTCAAGAATCATTGTATGTACTTCAAACATTCAATGCAACGAACATTTGATTCCAGTGTCGTCAGTATTCTTGTATATGTTCACTCTTGGATCTAATGTTAATAAACAAATTAAGACACCCTCATCGGACGAGGATGCCGATGAAATTTTCCTCGAGATTTGAAAGATGATCAGACGAGAGGAAGAGCGTCGAGCAAAGCCACTTGAAGATGAAATCGATACCGTGGATAGTGGTATCCAAATCCAAAACTCGGGAAATAAGGATTGGCAAAATCTCCCGAAGAGCGCAAAGAATCGATAAACCTATTTAGAGGGTTCAAATAAGTGTTGCTTGGTCATATGAGGATAAACCGGAAGCGTATCTTGACACTGTTCAACGTGAGTCACCCTCAGCTTTAGACATCGGGTCGAAAAAGCAAAAATTTCAAACGAAGAATACCAGACATCAAGTGAAGTTAATGAAAAATTGAGAGAAGACTTTCGGACAACAAAGTCATGAGCATAGAACATGAACCCCAAAAAGAATACTTAGGCTATACATTCCGATGGAATTTCAAGTTAGAACATTCAAGGAGTAGGGGCCTCCCCGACATCCAATAAAAAAAAGAAGGATAGAATCCAGAGAAGAAAGGAGAGGGGAGCATGCCCCACGTCAACTCCTCAAGAACGTCAGAATCTCAAAAAGCAGAGCTGATAAATAGATTGAAAATTTCAAAATCATCTTCAGCATTTAGAGAAGACCCAGAGTCGTAGAATCCCGAATATCAGTGCGAGATCTCAAAGACAAAGTGGGAATTCAATCAGTCTAGCTTGCACAGTGCAGATGAAGTCTTGCCAGGAAATGCCGCCAGACTCCTCAAAAAAAAAAGAGAAAGGAAAAAAGTTCAAAGCCATTGAACCTTAGCCATTCAAGAAGCTTGTATGCCAAAACATCAGAAGGCCATCCTTGGACGCCTGAGCCTTAAACGCCAAAAATCCCAAGTTCAAAAAAAAAAAAAAAATCCTTTTGCGAGCACCTTCGAGCCTCAACAAAATCAAACATTCTTTTCAAACACCCGCAAATTAGGGGCATTTCGGCCCGAACTACGTCTGACCTGATCCCCAACTCTTCGGGGGTACGTAGGCAACCTGATCAATTCAGGTTCGGTCAACCTTTGGAATAAAAGTCAAATTATTCCCTTTCAACCTTTGGAATAAAAATCAAATTATTCCCTTTCAACTTTTGAGCTTAAAGCCAAATCATTGTGTTCCAAACCCCAGCAAACTACGCGGACCTGATCCTCCATTTTTGGGGTACTTAGGCAACCTGACCAATCCAGGTTCGGTTGAAACTTTGAAATTCAAAGGAAATATCCAACCCTTTTGAACCCAATTCCGCCTAGAAAGTCCTTCTGGTGAACAAGCAGAGGTTCAAAGTCAAAAAAAAAAAAAAAAACGATGGAGTCTGAAGACCCGCTAGGCTGAAAACCCGAGAGGGCGGTCTAGGCAAAATTTAGGGTCATTCACCCGCTAAGTTGACAACCGAAAAGTCGGCTTAGGCAAAAATTAGGGTATCAAGCCCGTTGGATTGAAAACCCGAAAGGGCGAACCAGGCAAAAGTTAGGGCAAGCGGTCCGTCAGATTGAAAACCTGAAAAGGCAATCTGGTCAATGGCAATGACTTCCAACGAAAAAGCGAATCATCAAGATGGAGAAACAGTCTTCAACCAGGGCAAAATCTCGGAGTCCAAGTAGTGCCAGCAAGATTACTTTAACATTCCTCTAAACTAGGGGCATTGAAACCGAGCAATTTGAAAGGGATAATAACCATGACGGAAACACCGAAAGAGGAGAGTAGTGCCTCTTGACATGGTCTTCGAAATACTCTAAGAGTGGCTAAGCCATACCCTTGAAAAATAACACATCAGATCCAAGAGTGAGTCGAAAGCGAGTCGAGTCCTTAAAGCAAAAAGAGTCTTCTTTGATTGAGTCCTTGGAAATCTGTTCCTCCATATTTGTGTTCCCTCTCCTTGCAAAGTCCAAACTGTCGGGTGCTGGAAGAATGGGAGCGTGTCCTCCAAAATGCAAAGAAAATTCAGAGTAAATCCTGGTTTAGGTATCAGAAGGGGCGAGAGACATCTTATTCAAACCTACCAGAGACCTTAAGCCTCCAAAAGTGAGCAATGCAAAAAAAAGGGATTCTCAGACCCAGCCATCATGGTGATTGTCCTACTCTCTCCATACAAAAAAAAACTGTGCAACCTCAAGCCTTCATGAAATGAAACATCTTTTCTTCAACCATCATTGTCCTTCCTCCTTAAAACTCCTGTCATGGAAACACAATATACTAGGGGCATCTTTTATGACTCGCGTCATAAAAGATGTCAAGCACACAAAGGCAATCAGTAATAAGGCCTCCAGCAAGTTAAGATAAGAGGGGTACGAGCACATCTCAAGCCAAACCTCTAAACTCCTCAGTTGATTCCACTCTTCAGAAGAGTCAATTCTCCAAGAAAATCAGTTTCCCTAGCGAAGTCTAGAATTTGCTCACGCAGCCTTCAATCTCCAGCAAAATTCAGTTCTCTCAGAAGAAATGATCAATACTCAGAACCTCAGCAGATCATGTGAGTCTGGTCCTCAGCAAAGAACTCGCAATCCCATTTTCTCGGCAAGAGACAAAGCAATTTTCAAATGAATCAATCTGAATCAATAAATCAATCAATCAAAATCAAAAGAAATATCCATCCCTTCTGTGTAAGACCCCTGAGGCATCCCATCCGTGTAAGACCCCTGAGGCATCCCATCTGTGTAAGACCCCTGAGGCATCATCTGTGTAAGACCCCTGAGGCATCCCATCCGTGTAAGACCCCTGAGGCATCCCATCTGTGTAAGACCCCTGAGGCATCATCTGTGTAAGACCCCTGAGGCATCCTATCCGTGTAAGACCCCTGAGGCATCCCATCTGTGTAAGACCCCTGAGGCATCATCTATGTAAGACCCCTGAGGCATCCTATCTGTGTAAGACCCCTGAGGCATCCCATCTATGTAAGACCCCTGAGGCATCATCCGTGTAAGTCTCCCTGAGAGCACCTCACTAAAGTCTCCCTGAGAGCACCCAACCAAAGTCTCCCTGAGAGCACCCGCACTAAAGTCTCCCTGAGAGCACCTCACCAAAGTCTCCCTGAGAGCTCCTCACTAAAGTCTCCCTGAGAGCACCCACCCAAAGTCTCCCTGAGAGCATTCAACCAAAGTCTTCCTGAGAGCACCTCACTAAAGTCTCCCTGAGAGCACCCGCACTAAAGTCTCCCTGAGAGCACCTCACCAAAGTCTCCCTGAGAGCACCTCACTAAAGTCTCCCTGAGAGCACCCACCCAAAGTCTCCCTGAGAGCACCCCACCAAAGTCTCCCTGAGAGCACCTCACTAAAGTCTCCCTGAGAGCACCCAACCAAAGTCTCCCTGAGAGCACCCAACTAAAGTCTCCCTGAGAGCACCCAACCAAAGTCTCCCTGAGAGCACCCAACTAAAGTCTCCCTGAGAGCACCGCACTAAAGTCTCCCTGAGAGCATCCAACCAAAGTCTCCCTGAGAGCACCTCACTAAAGTCTCCCTGAGAGCACCTCACTAAAGTCTCCCTGAGAGCACCTCACCAAAGTCTCCCTGAGAGCACCTCACTAAAGTCTCCCTGAGAGCACCCAACCAAAGTCTCCCTGAGAGCACCTCACTAAAGTCTCCCTGAGAGCACCTCACTAAAGTCTCCCTGAGAGCACCTCACCAAAGTCTCCCTGAGAGCACCCAACCAAAGTCTCCCTGAGAGCACCCGCACTAAAGTCTCCCTGAGAGCACCTCACCAAAGTCTCCCTGAGAGCACCTCACTAAAGTCTCCCTGAGAGCACCCACCCAAAGTCTCCCTGAGAGCACCCACCCAAAGTCTCCCTGAGAGCATTCAACCAAAGTCTCCCTGAGAGCACCTCACTAAAGTCTCCCTGAGAGCACCTCACCAAAGTCTCCCTGAGAGCACCCAACCAAAGTCTCCCTGAGAGCACCTCACTAAAGTCTCCCTTAGAGCACCCATTCCGCTGTTGTCAATCTGTCAAGATGCTGTCTTTTCAGATCCCGATTCAGGTTTGATCATGATGCTGTCTAATCATTCCGCTGTGTTCATCTGTCAAGATGCTGTCTTTTCAGATCCCGATTCAGGTTTGATCATGATGCTGTCTTCTCAGATCCCAATTTCGGTTTGATCATGATGCTGTCTAATCATTCCGCTGTGTTCATCTGTCAAGATCCTGTCTTCTCAGATCCCAATTTAGGTTTGATCATGATGCTGTCTAATCATTCCGCTGTGTTCATCTGTCAAGATGCTGTCTTCTCAGATCCCAATTTAGGTTTGATCATGATGCTGTCTAATCATTCCGCTATATTCATCTGTCAAGATGCTGTCTTCTCAGATCCCAATTCAGGTTTGATCATGATAACTGTCTAATCATTCCGCAACGTTCGTCTGTCAAGATGCTGTCTTCTCAGATCTCAATCCCGGTTTGATCATGATAACTGTCTAATCATTCCGCTTCGTTCATCTGTCAAGATGCTGTCTTCTCAGATCTCAGGTTTGATCATGATAACTGTCTAATCATTCCGCAACGTTCGTCTGTCAAGATGCTGTCTTCTCAGATCTCAATCCCGGTTTGATCATGATAACTGTCTAATCATTCCGCTTCGTTCATCTGTCAAGATGCTGTCTTCTCAGATCCCAGGTTTGATCATGATAACTGTCTAATCATTCTGCTGTGTTCATCTGTCAAGATGCTGTCTTCTCAGATCCCAATTCAGGTTTGATCATGATAACTGTCTAATCATTCCGCAACGTTCGTCTGTCAAGATGCTGTCTTCTCAGATCTCAATCCCGGTTTGATCATGATAACTGTCTAATCATTCCGCTTCGTTCATCTGTCAAGATGCTGTCTTCTCAGATCCCAGGTTTGATCATGATAACTGTCTAATCATTCCGCTTCGTTCATCTGTCAAGATGCTGTCTTCTCAGATCCCAATTCAGGTTTGATCATGATAACTGTCTAATCATTCCGCAACGTTCGTCTGTCAAGATGTTGTCTTCTCATATCTCAATCCAGGTTTGATCATGATAACTGTCTAATCATTCCGCTTCGTTCATCTGTCGAGATGCTGTCTTCTCAGATCCCAGGTTTGATCATGATAACTGTCTAATCATTCCGCAACGTTCGTCTGTCAAGATGCTGTCTTCTCAGATCTCAATCCAGGTTTGATCATGATGCTGTCTAATCATTCCGCTGTGTTCATCTGTTAAGATGCTGTCTTCTCAGATCCCAATTCAGGAATGATCAAGATGCTGTCTAATCATTTCATTCTGCAATTTGTGAGAGTCTGTCTCACTCCCCCTTGAGAGTCCATCTCAGTTTTCTTTTCGAGATTCTGTCTCGTCAATTCATCTTATCATTCCTTCTCGATGAGAATGTGTCTCGTCGATCCATCTCGCCACCCTTTTGCATCCCTTCCGTTTGAAATCTTGGGCCAGTCAAAATGTGCTGTCTGCTCGGCTTTGGCTTTCGTGCGACAAGCGCACTCTGCCAAAGAGGGGCATCTGTAGACACCCCATTTTGACAAGGCCCTAAAGTCCCCAAAATTGAAAATCCAATAGAATTCTCGAATTTCGGGTCCCCAGACGTCCCGAAATTAATCTCGAAATTCCTGAGGGGTGGCCCCAAAATGAGAAAATGGAGAACAAGACGGGCGAGTGCGTGCCATCATCAAAACTGGCTGTGCTCATATCATTCCCCTCGTTCGATGCAAAATGAGGGTGCGCCCATGTCGGCCCATTGGTCAATCGGTGTAAAAATTTGGAACAGGTTAGCGCGGCTATCGAAGCAGGGTAGTATTGGTGTTATCTCTCTTTATTACGAAAGAGGGGGTTGAAAACAACCAAGTGAGGGTGCTCATTGATGGAAATAAAAGCAAGTAGGGCATAATGGCAATAGGGT
Organism: Tasmannia lanceolata; assembly: GCF_043159265.1. Classification (NCBI taxonomy): domain Eukaryota; kingdom Viridiplantae; phylum Streptophyta; class Magnoliopsida; order Canellales; family Winteraceae; genus Tasmannia; species Tasmannia lanceolata. Next base: position 26,411,666 of record NW_027518695.1, on the reverse strand, counting down.
AAAATCGCTTTATCTTGGGGGCATTTAATAAGGATGGGCATTACTTCCTTTGCAAGCAACATACTTAGGCCATTGGATTAAAGAGATGAGGTGTAGGGCTTAGATCAACGAGGCACTCTATGTTTTTAGGGTTTCTAGGATAGAATTAGAGCAAGGGAGAGGATCAAGGGTTGAGAACAACCAAGGGAAGCAAGATGCCACATAGAGGGTGAAGATTAGAGCTAGGTCCCTAACCCTAGTTATAAGAGAGGATTTTCTCAAAAAAAAAAAAGAAAGAAAGAAAAAGAAAAAAGAAAAAAAAAAAGAGGGCAGCAGCAGCAGGGAGAGCAAGAGGAGGGAGCTTCTTCATCTTTTCTCCCAACAGGGGAGCCGAAGAGGGGAGCCACCAAAACAGAAGGAGAGAGAGAGAGAGAGAGAGGGAGAGAGAGAGAGACCGCCGGCCAATCGCCTCTACCACCGTCTTCTCCGGCCATCCTAGCCGGAATCCGGCAAAAATCCGGCAACCCCCATCACTTCCGACCACCATCTTCCTCGGCCAACAACCCCACGACCTCATTTGCCATTCAAACCCCATCTCCCTTCCTCCACAGCCACTCTCCACCATCCTCCACCGCACCACCCAAACCCATTAAACCCAAAACCCTTTTTTTTTTTTTTTTCCCCAAAAACCCACCTCAGCCATCTCCCTCATTCTCCCCATTTTTATTCTTATTTTTTTCTTTTCTGTTCTTCCTCCCACCGCCGATCACTTCACAGCCGCCACCTTCTTCTCCGGCGAGCTTGCCGGAATCCGGCAAGCCTACAACCCCTTCTTCCTCCTCCATTCTTTTCTACCACCTTCCTCCTCCTCCACAGCCGAACCACCATCCACAGCCACCATCTCCACCCCAAACCTCTACCACCTCCCTCAGCAACTCCCAAACCCAAACCCCATTTTCGAAAAAATCACCTCCTCCTCCATCTTCTCCGGCAAACCGCCCCGCCGCCACCACCATCGAACCCCCAGCCACCCATCATCATCTCGAAAATCTACCCCAAGCTCCATTAAAACCGCCCACCACCACCACCACCTCTATCATTCGGCATTTTTCCTGCAAATCCAAAACCCATTTCAAGAAGAAAAAAAAAAAAAAAAACCACCGAGCCTCTTCCACCGAGACCCACCAAACCCCCACCCTTTGCCTCCACCCCAGCCGCCACCGCAACCCTCCCCGTTTCTTCTCTTCCCGCCTCGCCGCTCCTCCACCACCAGCCGCCACCATTTCTTATCTCTTAAAAAAAAAAAAAAAAAAAACTTCCAAACCCAAAAATCCAACCCACCGCCACCTTCTGCCGTTCCCACCTCCATTCAGCCACCGTACCCTCCCATCAAACCCATTTTCCCTTTTTTCCCATCTCACTTTCTAAAAAACCAAGCTCTCTCCAGATTCACCGCCATCAGCCACCTTCCCTTCCCCAACAGCCGACACTTTAAACCCTAGAGAAGACCCCACCTTCTCATCTCCTTCGGTGAAATTTCTCCCGGAATCCGGCGATCCTCCGAGGGACCCAGTCGTCTTTGTCGAAATTGGATCGGAATTTCGATCTACCCCATTTGTGAGGGAAGGAGATATAAGCAGGGTGAAGAAATTAAAAAGAAAAAGGGGGAAAAGGAGGGGAGGATTCGGTCATTCTCTTTGGGAAGGAGGGATCATTTTGTTGAAGCAAAAGAGAGTGAGAACAGCGATGAGGAGGTAATTTCAGAAAATTCTTGGCTGAGCTCTCGTCAATTACACTGGTAATCTCGCATCCTTTGGTTGAATTTTGATAGCGAGACTACCCAGTTTTAATAATGGCACCAAACCAGCTTTTTTATTTTATTTTATTTTATTTTATTTTATTGAAGTTGATTATTAATATTAAATTGTCGAGAATAGTAACTGTTTGAATAGTAATAGGATGAAATATTTATTTTTGTGCATAGTAAAGGTTGTGTGAACAGTACTAGAATGAGTAATATTATTAAATCATTATTTTGTCGATTAATATTATTAAATTATTATTTTGTCGGTGATTAATATTATTATTTTATTATTTTTGTCGGTCGCGATGAATAATATTATTTAAGTATTATTTTCGTCGGTGGAATATTTAATTATTATTTCGTTTCCAATTATTGATGGTTCCCGCTGGTGTGGGATCCGCTGGTGTGGGGCCCGCTTGTGTGGGACCCGCTGATGTGGGACCCGCTGATGTGGAGCCTACTGATGTGGGACCCGCTGATGTGGAGCCCGCTGATGTGGGACCCGCTGATGTGGAGTCTACTGATGTGGGACCCGCTGGTGTGGGGCCCGCTGATGTATGAATAGTACTTGGTAGGTCCTACTGTGAATAATAGTTTTGAATAGTACTTATGAATAGTAATCTTGTATAGTAATCTTGCATAGTGACTATTGACATAGTTCTTATAGATTTTCAAGAGGTTGTCCATCGATTTCAGAGGTTTCCTCGGCGGGTCCAGGCTATGACGGAATGCTTCTTGAGCCAACCCCTTCCCTTCCTGCCTTAGAGTTTTCGCAGGTTAAGGGATTTCTTCCTCTTTAGAGTCAGTCCTAGAGAGTTTAGGAGTCAGTCTTACCGTCCTAGGGTTTAGGTGTCTGTCCTACCCCTGTAGAGTTTAGGATTCTGTCCTATCCCTTCATAAAATTTAGGATTCCGTCCTTCTATCTTTCAGAGTCAGTCTTCAGCATAGGAGTCAGTCCTTCAGTCTTTCAGGGGTCTGTCCTATCATCATAGGGGTTAGGATTCTATCCACCCTCTCATCAAGTCGTGCGTTTTTTTCTATCCACTCCTGCAAGGCATAGGATGCTGTCCAACCCTTGCAGAGTCGTGATTCTGTTCATTCCCCCCGCAAAGCATAGGATGCTGTCCAACCTTTGCGGGATATCAGGAGCATGTCCTCCCCTTGTGATGATAGGATTCTGTCCCCTTGTGTCGAAAAAAATCAAAAACATCTGAAAAATAAAAAATCTCAAAAATCTCGAGTCATTAGAGTGTAGTTAGGAAAATCATTCCGAACTACGGATGGCTTGATCCCTAGCTGAGGGGTACGTAGGCAGCTCAGGCGTGCTGCTGGCATCCTGAGTGCAGTCACCATTTTGCAAATATTTCCCACAACTTCATAACTTTCACGACTTCAAAACCTTCCAAAACTACAAAAATTCTTCAAAATAACTTTACCAACAATTTTCAAAAGATCCTCCCATAGAGTTAGGAGTCAGTCCTAGGCGTTTGGGGGTGTCGTAGAGTGGGGAGTCTGTCCTGATTGTGTTGCTTTGTCATGTCCGGTCGTGTGAGTGTCCCTAGAGTTAGGAGGCCTCAGGTCGTGGTCGGTTAGACACTTAGTCGAGCCGATGGCTAGACTAGAGCGCGCTTAGATAGCCCACGGTTTTCCTTAGGACACACAGCCTAGTCACACCTAGGGTGTAGGGTTCACTGGCATTAGTTAGGGCATACAGGGAGTCCTAAAAATCACCACTCACTTGAACTTAAGTAATGTCGCAAGAAGCTTTAAAAACTAGTCGGGTCTAGTTAATCGAGTCTAGGATAGCGGTTCTAGAGGGTTAGGCATTGTAGTTTAGCATAGGTCGCCGAACTACGTTGGCTCTGATTCTTCCCGAGGCCGGGATACGTAGTGCAGCTAAGATGGATGGCAATCTTGGTCCGAGTCAATTATCGCATTAGAGTCTAGGGTTTGTCATGTTGTATGTTTTTGCTGTGTTTTCTTACTTTCCTGTACAGATCCTATACCTTTAGCTGTAGCATGCATGCGTTTGCCCATCAGAACATAGACACCAATTAGGCATGGCACTCATAACCTAGCTATTCTTAGGTGTCATATCTTTCATTTCTTTTTGTGTGTGCTTCTTATTCATCTCCGAGACATGCATGATTAGCTAGACGTTATCTCGGGGATATTCGTTCCCATTTCACATGATTTTTACCCAAAACTCTTCAAAGTTAATAATAAATGGCATAAGAGACCAGGTGCTCGCACTTGGGCGAATCGGGGGCGCCTAATCCCTTCCCCATTCGTCATCAGGCACGGACCTTTTATATCTCTGGTTATCTGTTGCGACAGAGCACAGCATGGGATCCAGGGCCTACTTCCTTGGATGGCGACTCTTTCTTTGTTTAAGGTGCGTCTCGAATCCGGGCTGGTCCCCGAATCGAGAGGTATCTAACTTCACATCGCCGCTCATGCTGTGAGGGGCACTCTTTCGAGAGTTCCTCGGCGGAGCTCTCCTTCACGTGGATGATCCAGAGACTGCGCGCGGGGGCCCGTCCCCCCACGCCCGTCCCGGATCTGGTTCCACAAAGTCCGAAAGATGATTTCCATCTACCACATATCGATATCTTGGTGGACAATACAGTTGGGCATGAGTTACTATCTTTCATGGATGGTTTCTCTGGTTATAATCAAATTAAGATGGCACCCGAGGACATGACCAAAGCCTCGTTCATTACACAATGGGGCACCTACTGCTATCGGGTGATGCCATTTGGTCTCAAGAATGGCGGATCAACATATCAAAGAGCAGCCACAACCTTACTCCATGACATGATACACAGGAAAGTTGAGGTCTATGTTGATGATATGATTGTAAAGGCCAAAGAAATGGGAGATCATATCCCGAATCTTAGGAAGTTCTTTGAAAGAATACTCAAATACCAATTGCGCCTAAACCCGAACAAATGTGTATTCGGAGTTACCTCCGGTAAATTGCTAGGATTTATGGTGAGTCAAAGGGGCATAGAGGTAGACCCTCAAAAGATTAAGGCTATCCGAGAAATGCCGTCACCCAAAACCGAGAAAGAGATTCGAGGATTCCTAGGAAGGATACAGTTCCTTAGTCGATTCATTACTCATCTTACATCGACTTGCGAACATATTTTTAAACTCTTAAAAAAGAATGCTTCTGAGGAATAAACAGAGGTGTATCAGCAGGCTTTTGAGAAGATAAAGCAGAGTTTGTCCGAACCACCAGTGTTAGCACCTGTAATACCGGGGCACCCATTGCTACTTTACTTTTCAGTAACGGAAACCACCATGGGTTGTATGTTAGCGCAACAAGATCCAGAAACAAAAAATGAGAAGGCTGTGTATTATCTTAGCAAGAAGATGTTGGAATATGAACAGAAATACATTGTCCTAGAAAAAACCTGCTTAGCCTTGGTTTGGGTCACTCAGCGATTTAGACATTATCTTTTATCCCATAAGGTTCTGCTTTTGTCAAGGATGGATCTTTAGAAATATCTCTTTGAAAAATCAGCCTTGACAGGCAGGACAGCTAGATGGTTACTATTATTGTCTGAGTTTGACATCACCCATGTAACCCAAAAATTGGTAAAAGGTCGAGCAGTTGCTGAACAATTGGCAGAAGCACCCCGAGAAGAAAGTCAGCATTTCGAACCTATGTTTCCAGATGAGGAGATCATGATGGTAGAAGATAAATATTCAGAAACTGGTTGGACCCTCTATTTCGATGGAGCAGCAAACCAAACAGGGCAGGGAGTAGGGGCATTACTCTTTCACCCTGAAATGAGCATATCCCTCTTGCCGTTAAGTTACAATTTGACTGCACCAACAACATGGAAGAGTATGAGGCGTGCATTGTTGGGCTTGAGGCCACATTGGCTTTAGGCATAGAAGATCTCAATGTATATGGAGATTCGAAGTTAATCACTTGCCAAACTCAGGGAGAATCGAAAAGCAGAGAAGAAAAGTTACAACCATATCATGAATACTTGAACGTTCTTGTTCAACAATTTCGGTGCATCACTTTCAGTTATTTGCCAAGGTTGAAGAATAAGTTCGGCGATGCCTTAGCGACATTAGCTTCTATGATTGACATACCTCACAGTATGAAGATGAGACCCATCACGGTTCAGGAGCAATGGGCTCCTGCATATATTGATGCTATAGAAATAGCTACAAGATGTCCCGGTGGTAAGCCATGGTATACGGATATAAAGAATTACATCTCAGGTAAGGGGCATCCTGATGAGGCCTCGAATAAAGAAAAGCGAACTTTGCAGAAATTGACCGCTAATTTTGTCATGTATGGAGGAAAGTCGTATCAAAGGTCTTTCAACGGAATTCAACTCTTATGTGTCACTGAGGATCAAGCAAAGGAAATTCTCACAGATGATGATGAAGGATTGTGTGGACCACACCTGAATGGAAAGATGTTGGCTAGGAAAATTTTGCGCCTGGGATATTATTGGCGTACAATGAAGATAGATTGTCATGCATTTGTCAAGAAGTGCTATAAATGTCAGATACATGCAAATCTCAACCATGTGCCACCCACTAAATTACACTCTCTCACATCTCCTTGGCCATTCTCGGTGTGGGGTATAGATATCATTGGCAAGATTTCCCCTGAGTCATCTAATGGTCACGAGTACATCCTCGTTGCGATCGATTACTTCACAAAATGGGTTGAGGCCGCTTCTTACGCGTCACTGACATCCGCATCAGTTGCTAAGTTTATACGAACCAATATCATATGCAAATATGGGATTCCTCATTAACTTATCTCAGATAATGGATCTGATTTAAAGGAGGTAATGACTCTTTGCCAAAAGTTCAAGATTAAGCATCATAAATCCTCACCCTACATGTCGCAGACCAAAGGAGCGGTAGAAGCTGCAAACAAAAACGTCAAGGCCATCATTAGCAAAATGTCAGAAACCTATAAGGATTGGTCGAATAAGCTATCAAACGCCATGTGGGCCTACAGAACATCAAATAGAACTTCAACTGGGGTAACTCCCTATTCTCTTATTTATAAGATGGAGGCAGTATTACTTGTTGAGATCCGTGTACCTTCACTCCAAGTGTTGACTGAGGCAAAGTTGCTAGAAACTGAATGGGTAGATGCCAGATATAAAGAGTTGAACATGCTAGATGAGAAAAGATTGAAGGCACTTTACCATATGCAGCATTACCACCGCAGAATAGCCCGGGCTTTCAATAAAAAGGTTAAGATCAGAGACTTAGTAGAAGGCAATCTTGTTCTGAAAGAAAATCGAGCACCAGTGTTTGACCCGAGGGGCAAGTTTAAACCGAATTGGTCAGGCCTGTACATTGTGGATCAAATTTTACCTAGAAAAGCCGTCAAGCTCCGTAATTTAAATTGAGAAATACTGTCAGAACCTACGAACCTTAATCAACTCAAGAGGTTCTATGCTTGAACACCAGAAGGCCGTCTTTTGGCCGAATGACAACCCAAGATAAAAAAATATATAACCTTTTGCAAACCCTTTGAGCCTAAGTAATATTTTCCCTTGAAAACCCAGTATACTAGGGGCATCCACCCTGAACTACTCGAGACCTGATCCCTACACTGGGGTATGTAAGCAATTCGGTCAAACCGAGTTCTGCCATTTCAAAAGAAAAAAATTCAATTGTTCCAAAGAAAAAAAGAGAGAGTCAATCAAGAAAGAAAAAAAAAGAAAAATCAATTTACCTTCAAACTAGGGGCATCCGCCCTGAACTACGCGCGATCTGATTCCTACACTAGGATACGTAGGCAACCTATTCACAGGTTCGGTCGAAATCTTTGCAAAGCCTTAAGGCTTTCTTTGAGAAGCCATACCCCACCTATAAAATTGGATCTTGAAAGTCCATTCTTATATGGCATTTTTAAATCCTTTGTTTTCTAGTGACTAAACCAGACTATAAATTTCTTGTTTTGGCATTTTCTGTCGGAATTCAAGTCATCCTATTTCTTGTTAATCTTTGGAGGGATTAATCAAAATGCTAATTTGGTCAAATCTCTTGGGGTATTATTTCCTCTGAGCCCATTCGAAAACGGTACTTCATTTCCTCTGAGCCTGTTCGAAAATGGTGTCTCATTTTCTCCAAATCCGTTCGAAAACGATACTTCATTTTCTCTGAGCCCGTTTAAAAACGGCGTCTCATTCTTTCCGAGTCCATTCGAAAATGGTGTCTCATTCTCTCCGAGTCAGTTCAAAAACGCTCTCTCATTCTCTCTGAGCCCATTCGAAAATGGTGTCTCATTTCCTCTGAGCCCGTTTGAAAAAAACGGTACTCATTCCCTTTGAGCCCGTTTGAAAACGGTACTCATTCCCTTTGAGCCCATTCAAAAATGGTCTCTCATTCCCTCTGAGCTCGTTCGAAAACGATGTCTCATTTTCTCCAAATTCGTTCGAAAACGGTATATTTCTCTCTTTGAGCCTACTCGAATGTGGTGTCTCATTTTCTCTGAGCCCGTTCGAAAACGGTGTCTCATTTTTCTCCAAATCCGTGCGAAAAAGGTATCTTTTTCTCTTTGATCCTACTCGAAAGTAGTGTCTCATTTTCTCTAAGCCCGTTCGAAAACGGTGTCTCATTTTCTCCAAATCCCTTTGAAAACGGTATGTTTCTCTCTTTGAGTCTACTCAAAGGTGGTGTCTCCTTTTCTCTGAGCCCGTTCGAAAACAGTGTCTCATTTTCTCCAAATCCGTTCGAAAACGGTATCTTTCTCTCTTTGAGCCTACTCGAAAATAGTGTCTAATTTTCTCTAAGCCCGTTCGAAAACGATATCTCATTTTCTCCAAATCCATTCAAAAACGGTATCTTTCTCTCTTTAAGCCTACTCGAAAGTGGTGTCTCATTTTCTCTGAGCTCGTTCGAAAACGGTGTCTCATTTTCTCCAAATCCATTCGAAAACAGTATCTTTTTCTCTTTGAGCCTACTCGAAAGTGGTCTCTCATTTCCTCTGAGCCCATTCGAAAATGGTGTCTCATTTCCTCTGAGCCTGTTCGAAAACGGTCTCTCTGTTTCTCCGAGCCCGTTCGAAGACGGTGTCTCATTTTCTCCGAGCCCATTCGAAAATGGTGTCTCACTTTCTCCAAATCCGTTTGAAAACGGTACCTCTTTCTTCTGAGCTCATTCGTAAATGGTGTCTCTTTATCTTGAAGACCGTTTGAAAACGGTGTCTCATTCCCTTCGGATCCGTTCGAAACGGTCCACCGTTCTTTCCGAGACCCATTCAAAAATGGTGTCTTTTTTCTTTCTGAGCCCGTTCGAAAACGGTATCTCAGTTTCTCCAAATCCGTTAAAAAATGATTTCTCATTCCCTCATTGGCCGTTCGAAAACGGCGCCACATCAAAATTATGTTTCGTTCACCCAGATTGATTCTAGTTCTCCGTTATTCTGAACCACCAGGTTTTGATGTTTAGAGTAAGTGATTTTATAACATTCCAATTTTAGGACTTCATCTAGGATCTTGCGTGGTTAGGTTGCATGCGTCAGCATTTAGGCTGCATTTCGTATAGAGAGCCTTTTGTTGGCTAAAGCTACGCAAAATGATGTTGTCTTTTTTTTTACTTTAGCATACGGTTACTATGTCACCTCTACCAAAGAGGGGCGTCTGTAGACACCCCCCATTTTTGCTCCACTTTAGCAAATAAAGATGTTTCATTTTAGGATCATTTTCAATCAGTTTTTCTTTCATTTCCCTTCATTTAATATCATGTTTAAGGGGTTTTTGTCTTGTAAAGTTCAAATTCCAAAAGGGTGTTGCTTTGGTCAATGTTACAAGGAGGACCGTTAATTTCAGAAATTTCGATTTTTTAGTGGGGTCCATCAATGGAATACTTCGAATCATCCTATGGGGATTTAAGGGGTGCGGCCACCCATACTGTGACCCATCGTGACCCATCAATTGGGTGGTTTGGATCATCTCATGAGAATAATTTAGCAGTGCATTGCGGCCTTCCAAATGGATAGTTCGGATCGTCTTATGAGTGGTGAAATGATTTGGCAGGGCACAACCAATTTACGTTGTGGCCCATTAATTAGATGGTCTGATTTGCGGGGTATGACTCATTCCCATTGTGACCCATCGATTGAGCGGTTTAGATCATCCCATGGAGGTGATGTTGGAGATACAACCCATGTTTGCCATGGCCCAATTCAATGAACAGTTTGGATCATTCCATGGAAATGATTTAGGTGCATTATGTTGTGGCCTATCAATTGTACGATTTGGATCATCTTATGGGTATGATGTAGGGGGACGAAACTAATTTACATTGTAGCCTCTCAATTGGAGGGTTTGGATTGCCCCCACAGTATCTCCCTTTACTTTGACTCTCTCATTTTTTTTCTTGTGTCACACGAATTCCCCAATTCATCCGTTCATTTGGTGATGTTGTGGAGATATGATCCCACGATTGGATTTATTTTAGCCCAACACTCTCTCTCGCAAAGGAACCGACTCACTCTCCCCAAATTTGTTTTTTTTTTCTTTAAATCTTCTTCGTTTGGGTCCCACTTCAAGATTAGCTAATTCTATATTCTATTGAAGAGAACTCCTATACAACCACAAGATTAGAGATCTATGGTTGTTAAGATATTCCAATTGTTGCTTTTGAAGGCGGTTGTGTTTGGAAAAGTTTCAGAAGGCCAAATCCATAAAAAGACATGTAAACAGTATCAATAGTATACTTTTTTGGGAATAGTGTTGGTCTCATGCAATCTAAGAAAAGAATAGTTGATTCCCATCTTTCCCGTACCCGTTGGATTTTTCTACCCATTCATTACGGTAACTGCTCTAAATTTTAGAGAAGAGATTACTCTCTCTCTCTCTCTCTCTCTCTCTCTCTCTTACAGACTATTGGGTGTATCGGTTGGAGAAGTGGGCAAACTTATTTGGTATAGCAATTGCCAACGAGTCCTTTGGCAGTCTACTTCCCTAAGAAGGCTGTTTTTCATAATTAGTTTCTTTATTTTAGCGGGGCATAGTGGCTTTTTCTTGGACTCTTCCTATTGGGTAGAAAGAAGGTGGCGTGATGTTCTTTGGAGGGGGTAGGAGAATCCCTCTCCCATCTCACATCTTTTCACAATATAAACCGGCAATGGGGATATATTATTAGGGGGATTTCAACTCATATAGGGGACACATTCTAGGATCCCACGGACTTTTTCGTCACTTCTTCATCTCAACAGCCCTCTCATACCCTCTCTCATATCCTCTTTCTCTCCCTCTTTGCTCTCTCTCAATGGTTAATGGAAAAAAAAAGAGAAGTAAAAGTATTGGATTGCGCTAGATTTTATATCGGCGAACGCTCTCAGATTTTCAGGCTCTCAATTTTAGATCGAATTGTCACTGAAGGTAGGTGCTCTATTCTCAGATTTTTCTGGAATTTTTCTATACTTTTTCCATATTTTTTAGCATAGTTTTAGTATTTAATAGAAATATGCTTATTTAATTTAAAATTGCATCGGTTGGCTTATAACTATGTTTTATATGGGTGTTTCATGTCGGTTTCGTCTCATAATTTAATACGAAGTTCTATTTAGTTAGTCTTAAAGAAATATCGGATCGGATCGGACGTTATATTTAAGGGTTTGTGGAATTTGAATGAAGTTTGAGATTAAATTGAAATTAATGGGCTAGATATTCAGAAATTGCGAAAAATATTTATCTTAGGATGATGTTTTTCTCAAAATATTATATTTTTCTCATGTTCATCACATCAGAACAATGTTGGAAAACATATTTCAAAGTCATAATTTTCCTAAAAATCAAGTTTAAAAAATAGAAAACCCTTAAAAGACGCCTTTTTCAAGAGAAAAATTGAAAAATCGAATAAATTCGAAAGTTAACGAGACATGGTTTCCAGTAGTTATTCGATGTTTCAAGGCTAGAAAAATTTTGTACAGTGATTTCACAGTATTTTGGTATTTTTTGTTGATTTATCGGAAAAAGGTATCTTGTTTATAAAATCAATAAAAAATAATAAAACACCACGAAATCCGTTTTCTTAGGACCAAATCTCTTATTATCATTATTTTCAGAAGAAATATAGAGATAAAATTCAAATTTTGGAAAAAACGTATTTTCTAGGAATTTTTTAATGTAAAAATCAATATAGGCAATTTTCGTGTGTGCATATGTTCTATGATCAAAAGATTGTTTCTGAAATCCATCTTCTAGAATGTCATATGCTAACCCATGATATGCATGTTTTGAATTTCTCAGAATTATTGGACATGTTTTACTATTTTTAGTAATTTCTGTTTAAATAAGCAATTTCCATGTGTGCTTATGTTCTGTGATCAAACGATTTTTTCTGAAATCCATCTTATGGAATATCATACTTTCATCCATGATATCCATATTTTGATATTTTCATAATTTTTAGACACGTTTTACTATTTTTAGTAATTTCTGTCTAAATTAACATGAATCTTAAGAAAATTAATAAAAATAGAAAACTAGAGTAAAAAATTATGAAAATTTTCCTGTTAAATTTTAATGATATAAAGATGTAATTCTACGGATTTGAACCAATTTGGATGAGATACTAGAGAAGATAAGGAATATTGCTAAATTAGTTAAAATACTAAAAATCATTAAAAATTGGTAAAAATTTAAAAAACTCCAAAAAAATCACAAATATCAGAACACATTAGAAAAATCCTAATGCTTAAAAAATTCCAGTGAAAACCCTTAAAATTCGATAAAAGTCTTCGTACTCTTTAAAAACACTCATGAACCCTAACTAGCTTAAGAACCCTTATGGCCTTAGATTTGTCCTAAGTTTTAGGTGTTAGGAACCCTTAAAAGACTAAAAATTACTAAGCTAATAATTTGGGTTGATCAAACCCTGGTTTTGGAACCATTGGATCATGGTCCTACTTCATAGGAACCTATAGAGCTCTCTTTGGAACCCTTAGGTTGAGTCGAGTCCTAAGTCTTAGGGTGTCAAGTCCGGTAAGCCTCATCACAGCCAGTTGCTCTTGTTTACAACTGAGCTTTAAATTAGGTCTCGCATAGTTAACATTTATCCTTATAAGACATGCCTAGTCAACCTAGGACGTAGGGTCCACTTGCATTAGTTTACGGAATTGTATTTGGTTAGGATCATATAGCATCTTAGATGGAGTCCTAAGATAGTAAAACTTAATCAACTTGAATTAATTAATCTCTCGTAAACTGTTGAAACAGTGAGTCCAGTTTATATCGGTGTCCTAGATAAGTTAGGCATATGTAGCTTAATTTAGGTCACCGAACTACGTCGACCTTGATCTGAGTGAGGCTTGGGTGCGTAGGCAACTTGGATGGCACTCCAAGCTCAGGACTACCCTACACACACTTCAGTAAGGTTTTAGGGTTGTATTTCATTTCTTGATCATTTTCGAACCCAAAATTACCTAAAATAAATCACTTAGGATTTTCCCCAAATTAGATTTTAGGAGAAATTTCACATAGATCGAATCAAACTGAATCAGAAAGATCAGAAAAACGCATCTAGGAACCACATCGAGATTAGATCATCTAGGATGTATGTCCCTAGTTTGTACATCAAGAGAGTTTAAATGAGCATTTTAAAAGAGATTCAAGAGAGTTAATCTTTGGAATTGAAGACCGGATTACCAGGCGAGAATGGTGCATATGGTGGTAATCCATCATACTTTCCATTCACATAATCAGGTAACGGATCTAGACTTTTGGGATCGCAGATCATTGGAGTGTCACTTATAGGTCCTAGGTCCCTTACCTAGGTGGCAAGTCTGGTCATTCTCTTTTGCGTGAAATTCGAATTTCTTTAGTGATCCCAAGTTCACGGAAAAGATTATTCATATCAATAATCAAAAGCACACACCGCTCGCATGGGTACAAGAGACCAAGAGAGGCGGGTTGCGCCCCTCTCGCGGGATCGGGTCCCACAACCACCATCACCATCTACACTGTCCCTTTCTACAAATGCATGAGAGGTGGACAGTGGGGTGTTTGTAGGTGTTTGGTACAAAGTCTGGAGCCCCAAAACGGCTCCTGTCTCCTCATCTTCCTGATATAAGATAAAGGAAAACATAATGAATTTAGTTATATCAGGAATTCTAATTAAATAATATAGATGTGCCCTATTGTAATACTTGTTCGTCGAAGTACTCGACTTTCTTCCCTACCGGCGTCAATGTGACCACTACCTGATGATTTGAGAAGTTAGGTAGTTCACGAGATATTGCAGAACTTATGATAGGGTGTGCAGTTTTATGACTCACTTCAGAATCCTCTATCTTTCCCTCCACAATCAGCTTATACTTCTTCGATTCCTTCGCTGTCCAGTCCCACTTGAGCACACGTGGACAGGCATCTGGGCTAGTAGGAGTCCATAATTTGGTATGCTCATATAACCAAACCTGCATAGAAGAGGCAGACTTTGTTATTAGATTGTTAAGACTAAGATAATAATGCCAAAATATTGAACCACCTGAGCCCATCATACTTGCAATACCATCACACAACCACCAAGGTATTTCCCACCATCTTTGCTCCATCTATTCAAATATTCTACCAGCCATTCTTACACGGCAAATCCCCAATTGTAGTTGCCAATATTTTTCAAATTGTCGACAAACGGCCAGAATAGTTGGTCGACCCGATGAGCAGCCTGGGTGAATAGAACGGTGCCAAATAGGTACAGAAGAATATGCTTGATAGTCTTCTTTATGGTTGGTTCGTCCTCCTCCGCACTAATCTCCTCCTCAAGAACACGTGCCATCACAGAGGCTTTATCAAATGGCCATCTGACCACTTTGGGGGGACACTTTTTCTTGTCCATATTCCTCACCACCTTCATTTTCTCTCCTGTGAGAGGGAGTCCTATTGCTAAAGAAACATCACTGGGAGCAAAAGGAACTTGTACTCTCCCTAGTCTGAAAGATCTAGTAGCAGGATCCCAATTCCCTTGTAGTGCTCTAATTAGAGGCTTGTGCATAACAATCTCCTTTAGGTATTGTTAGCCCAAGGGTTTCCACGGGTTCATTCAATTACCTTGTTTTGATGATTAACAAACTCAAATTGATTAGTCGTTTATGGACTGAATGATCCTTGAGTGTTGTGCTATAGCTATAAATAGGTAATTTACAGGTCAATCCATGCTAGCACACACCATTGATGGCATATGCTTGAAGATGGACCAAACACAATGCAAAGGAGCTAAAGCATACTTTGATCAATCATACCTTGGAGGATCAACCAAGGAGAAGTTCAAAATTAGTCATCTCAAATCATTGAACAAACAAAGGAAGATCAACGAAGGCCAAAGCTTATGGGTCAATAACTTGCAAAGGAGCTTGAACCAAATTGTGGCATCATCTTTGGAAGGTGTCAAGTAAAAAAGCTCAACCTTGAAGATCCCAAAGCAAGCCATGCACTCAAAGAGAAGATCAAGCAATGACTACCTCAAGAGTTCATTCAAGAGAGTGGTAAAAAGGGTAGAATGTATTACCTATCTCTCTTGTGTTCTCTCTAATCAAGGCACATTTTAAAACCCCTAAAATTATATTTTTCAAACAGACCAATAAACTTAAAGAAAGACTTAAATGGATAAGTGAATGGTTATGGTGGTGTACCAACATGTTGGGACCCATATGGCATTCCATCACATTTGAACAAAAATCGAGTTCTGAAGGCCAACTTGGACTAGCAATTAAATCCTATCCAAACTTATTTAAATATTTTCAAATATTTTTGAAAATATTTTTAACAGATAGCCCGTAAAGTATAAAAACGTCGCAATCCAACAAGAAAGGAGATAAGAATTTTACAAGATAGGAATATCCTGCTGAAAATGGCCTACTCAGAACTCCGAGAAATGGTCCAGGTTCAAAAATTAACCTGTAACGGTCTATTCGGAGTTCCGAGTGCGGAATCCGAGAAGACCGTTGGGGAGTCTAAAAAAGTCATATTTCACTCTCCCCTATATATATGAACCTTGGAGCCTTTGGGAAAACACTCAATGATTAATCTAACCTTCCTTGAGCATTTATAAGGGTATTTACATCATTCTAACAAGGAAATCACTCTCCCCTTCTCTCTTGTGCCTTGTGTAAGCCCAAGGGTCTACTCTCCAATCTTGTTTTGATAATTCTAAACTAAATTGATTATGTTTTTTGAATACTAATCAATTTGCCTTGAAGTGTTGTGATAAGATAGGTTTATCATAGAAAAAACCATCACATCACTTGGTTGTACTTGAAGATGTATCAGACGAGAGTCAAAAGAGCTAGAGACCACATGGGACAACTTACCTTGGAAGAACAATAAATGTGGAGCTCACCTCAACACACTCAAGCAAAGCAAGCACATAATAGAACTATGAAGACCAAGACTAAAGATGAGCGTAATTATACTTAGACTTGTTGTACATCCTCTCTCATTGGATTTCTAAGTCAAGGCAAACTTTTCAAAATGTATTTTTTCAAAAAGACTAACACTCCCCGTATTAGACTTAAATGGTTAAGTGAATGTTTGTGAGGTGGACCAACTTTTTTAGACCCTCATAACATTCCATTTATCTTATTAAAATTGAGTTCCCAAAGCCCAAAATTAATCAGCAATAAAAACAGGAAAAGACTGTTGTTTTAGGCTTCTCGGAGCTCCGAGCTCGGAACTCCGAGAAATCTCCCGGAGCTCCGAGAAACTTTCGAGGAAGTTTTTCTAAAGTTCTGTTTGATTTCTCGGAACTCCGAGAAAATGTCTCGGAACTCCGAGAAACAATCTAGAAAGCCTTCTGGTAGTTTTCTCGGAACTCCGAGAACGTCGCAACAGCAAAACAAATAGCCATTTTATTTAAAATGTCTAGTTGTTTTTTGGAGTCTTTTTTATACATCCACCCCCAAACGGTCATATCATTTTAAGGGCTTATAAATACTCATTCAAGAGGTTCATCTACCTTACTTGAATGATTGAAAAACAACCTTAAACATTCAAAGCATTGGGAAAACCCTTTTGGCTTAAGCTTTTATTTTCTTCTCCACCAAACTTGCCTTGTACTTGCAAATCATTAGAGTTTGGATTTAGGGCTTTTATTTGCAATCCTCTTGTCGAGAATATTTGAGGAGCAATCATTGTGCATCAAGCCTTCAAGAGAAGCCAAGCAATCTTCTTTCTATTCATTGTAAAGGTGGTTAGGGTATCCTATTCGTAATACCCTAGGGAGTAGCGCTTAGAACTCGGCGAAGAAGGAGAGTTGGTGTAAAGGTGGTACGGGCATCCTCATTTAATACCCTTGAGAGTGTAATTGCCTTGGAGTCGGGCATCGTGGAGGTCTCAAATAGTGGAAATCCTTGAGGACGGTCTTAAGAAAAGTGGAGTAGGGCTTTGCCTGAACCACTATATATCGGTGTGTTCTTCTCTTATTCTTGCACTCTTATTTTTATTTTTTGGTTTAGCATTTCCCTCTACTTTGATATTATGTGAACTAACCAAAACTAAGCAAGAAAAGAAAATTTGAATTAGGTTAGAATTTTGCATTCAAAAAGGGATAAATTTTTTATAAAACCAATTCACCCCCCTCTTGGTTCCATAGAACTTTATTTCAATTGGTATCAAAGCCTCGTCTCTATTTTGTTTAAAACCCTAACCGGTCTAGAGAAAAGATCCTAAAAATGGCAAACTACCCTCAACACCAAGAAGGATACTCAAACACTAGGCCACCTTATTTTGATGGAACAAATTATGGATTTTGGAAAACCAAAATGAAAATCTTTTTAACCCAAGATTATCAAATTTTGAGAGTCATTCATAATGGATATACCTTGCCCACTAGAAATCTAAATGAATGGACCAAAGCCGAACAACAAGCCTCAAACTATAATGCCAAAGCCATGAATTCTTTAATTTGTGCTTTGTCACCCGTAGAATTCAATAGGGTTTCAAACTTGAATTCGGATAAAGAAATTTGGGACACCTTAGAAGTTTCCCATGAAGGAACTAACCAAGTTAAGGAATCTAAAATAAATCATCTATTTAGGCAATATGAACTTTTTCAAATGACAGGCGATGAAACCATTGCCGATATGTACACTAGATTCACTAACTTAGTAAGTGGGCTAAGGGGATTTGAGAAACAATTTTTAAATAGAGATTTAATGACCAAAATTCTTAGATCCCTACCTCTATCATGGGAATCCAAAACCTCCGCAATCACCGAAGCTAAGGACATGAACACATTAAATCTAGATGAACTAATAGGTTCCTTGATAACCCATGAGATGATTTTCAAAACAAAAGCACCTGAAATTGAAAATAAAATGGAAAAAGAAAAAAGTGTTGCTTTTGCTTGTAATGTAGGTGATGATGAAGAAACAAAAGGAGATGTGGAAGATGAGGTAGCCTTCCTAACAAGAAGGATCAAGTTTTTGCAAAGGAATATGGGAAGCATGAAGAATAGAAGGGCCAATCCTCCATTCAAGAAGAAAGAAGAGCTCGGTGACGGATCATCTCAACCTCGATGCTACGGATGCAAGAAACTTGGACACATTCCTCCGGATTGTCCACTCAACAATGAGCCTACTCCAAACAATCGATTCAAGAGGAGAGAAGGCAAGAAAGGAATGACCGCCATATGGGATGAGGACAATGAAAGTGAATGTGAGCCGGATGATGGAGAAGATTGCATGATAGCAAGGAATATGTGCTTCATGGCTTCAACAAATGACAATCAGGAGGTATGCTTTAGAAGCCACAACAAGAAGAACACATGGTACCTTGATAGTGGATGCTCTAAACACATGACCGGAGACCTCACTCAATTTGCATCCCTCTCACTTAAGGATGGTGGAGATGTTACTTTTGGAGATGATAAGAAAGGAAAGGTTAAAGGAGAAGGCACTATAGGTAACTCTACCTCTCCCATTCATGATGTACTTTATGTTGATGGCTTGTCTCATAATCTTATTAGCATTAGTCAATTGTGCGACAATGGGTTTGAAATAGTCTTCAATCCTGACAAATGCATTATTAAGAATAAGATAGATGGAAAAGAGCAATTCATAGGTTCTAGAGACAATAACATGTACACAATTTGGCTAGATGATCTTAGACTCCAAAATGTAACTTGTCTAAATGACATTAGTGAATATTCTTGGTTATGGCATAGGAGATTGGGTCATGCCGGAATGGAACTTATTTCAACCCTCTCTTCAAAAGACATAGTTAGAGGTTTGCCTAAGCTTAAGTACATTAAAGATCACATTTGTAGATCTTGTCAATTAGGCAAACAATTGAAGAGCTCATTTGCCCCTAAAAATATGATCTCAACCACTTACCCCTTGCTACTACTTCATATGGATCTTTTTGGACCAATGAAGACAAGTAGCTTAGGTGGAAAGAGGTATGTGTTTGTTGTTGTGGATGACTACTCACGATTTACATGGGTCATATTTTTAACACATAAAGATGAAACCTATGAAAATTTTCTTAAGTTGTGTAATCAAGTCCAAAATGAAAAGGGTATTGCCATATCCTACATTAGAAGTGACCATGGAACAGAATTTAAAAATATACACTTTAACACTTACTGTAATGAACATGGCATCAAACACAACTTTTCGACACCTAGGACACCTCAACAAAATGGGGTTGTAGAAACAAAGAATCGAACCCTCCAAGAAATGGTTAGAACCATGTTGCATGAGAATGATCTCCCTAGATACTTTTGGGCGGAGGCAGTTAGCACCGCTTGCTATATCATAAATAGGGTGTATATGAGGCCAATGTCTAAGAAAACATCTTATGAGCTTTGGAAAAATGTGAAATCAAATATAAGCTACTTTAGGGTGTTTGGTTTAAATGCTACATCTTGAACATCAAATAC
This sequence comes from Tasmannia lanceolata, assembly GCF_043159265.1. Lineage (NCBI taxonomy): Eukaryota > Viridiplantae > Streptophyta > Magnoliopsida > Canellales > Winteraceae > Tasmannia > Tasmannia lanceolata. Next base: position 26,392,000 of record NW_027518695.1, on the reverse strand, counting down.
AACTTGCATAAATTTGACAAGAAGTCGGATGATGGCATATCCTTAGGATATTCTACACATAGCAAAGCATATAGAGTGTTTAATAGAAGAACCATAATTGTAGAAGAATCCATGCATGTTACATTTGACGAAAGAAAGCCAACACCTCAAGAAATGCCACATGATAAGGATGACCCTATTGACCACCTCTTACCTAAGACAAATGCTCATCCCCATGCATCTACAAGTAATACATTACCTATTGAGAAAGTTGAGAGTGTAGAAGACAACTCATTACCCAGGGATAGGAGAATATTGGTAGATCATCCTGAATCCCAAATCTTAGGTGATGCCACATCGCCGGTGAGAACTAGATCATACTATAGAAGTGTGAGTAACTTGGCGTTCCTATCCGAATTAGAGCCTAAGCCCATCAAGGAAGCCGAAAATGATGAATATTGGTTGATGGCTATGCAAGAAGAGTTGAGTCAATTCGAAATGAATAAGGTGTGGAGGTTAGTGCCTAGGCCAAGTGATCATCCAGTCATTAACACAAGATGGGTGTATAGAAATAAAATGGATGAAAATGGAATAATCACTAGAAATAAAGCTAGACTTGTAGCCCAAGGATATATTCAGGAGGAAAGGATAGATTATGATGAGACATTTGCTCATGTTGCCCGTATGGAAGCTATTATGATACTTTTGGCATATGCATCTCACAAAGGATTTAAATTATATCAAATGGATGTCAAAAGTGCCTTTCTAAATGGCTATATCCAAGAGGAAGTGTATGTTCAGCAACCTCCAGCTTTTGAAGACTACAAACATCGAAATCATGTCTTCATGCTTGATAAAGCTTTATATGGATTGAAGCAAGCTCCTAGAGCTTGGTATGAGAGACTTTGTACCTTCCTTGTAGAAAAGGGCTTTGAGATGGAAAAGTGGATAAGACCCTATTTATCAAAAAGGAAAATCAAGATATCCTACTTGTCTAGATCTATGTAGATGACACCATCTGTTGCTCAACTAATCAAAATATGTGTGATGAATTTGCAACTCTAATGAAAAATGAATTTGAAATGAGCATGATGGGTGAGTTAACCTACTTCTTAGGACTCCAAACCAAACAATACCAAAATGGGATATTTATAAATCAAGAAAAATATACAAAGGAGTTATTGAAGAAGTATGGTATGGATAGCAGCAAGACATCAAGAATTCCAATGAGTACCGCTGCTAAGTTAGAAAATGATGAATTTGGCAAGTCAGTGGACAAAAAGATGTATAGGGGTATGATAGGTAGTCTACTCTATTTGACAGCCAGTCGACCAGACATTATGTTTACTGTCTGTCTCTGTGCTCGATTTCAATCAGATCCAAAGGAGTCTCACCTATCGGCAGTCAAGAAGATCTTCAAGTACTTAAGAGGAACCCAAAGTCTGGGACTATGGTATGAAAGATCTAGTAATTTCACTCTCACTGGATATTCAAATGCAGACTTTGCTGGATGTAAAATAGATAGAAAAAGCACTAGTGGGACTTGTCAATTCTTAGGCAAATCAATTGTCTCATGGTTTAGTAAGAAATAAAATTCAGTAGCTCTATCCACAACAGAAGCAGAATATGTGGCAGCTAGAGCTTGCTGTGCACAAGTCCTATAGATGAAAAGTACATTGATGGACTATGGAATTAAATTGGAAAATATTCCCATCCAATGTTACAATACTAGTGCTATAAACTTGACAAAGAACCCCATACAACACTCTAGAACCAAACATATTAAGATTATGCACCACTTTATTAGAGATCACTCACAAAAAGGGGACATTTGCTTAAAGTATATCAACACTGAGGAACAATTGGCTGATATCTTTACAAAACCCCTTAGTGATGATAGAATATTTTATATCAGAAGTGCCTTGAACATTTGAAGTGCAGATCAAGTCAAAGAAATTGCCAGATAAATACCTTGTGCCTTTCACCTGCTTATTTATATAGTATATATATATATCATCCTTGTTTGGTAGTATCTGCATGAATGAGATGTCAAACCTTAATCTTAAAAATCACTCAATTGGTACTCTTAGCTTTCTTAGTTCCCTAAGATGGAGAGGTACCTTCACCTTAATTAAAATACCTAACAACTTGGCATTGTGCCAGCATCTCGATCATGAACAGGTATATGTGCATTACTTGGCTATACATTTTATACCATAAGCATTGATTTAGGGGGAGTATCTAACTCAATCATCATTTACTCCTGCTTATCATGCTAAGTTTTGACCCTCATACCCTATCTCATTCTATGTTTTTTTTTTTTTAAAAAAAAGAGGATTTTTTAGTCTAAATTCACTACCATTTGCTATACATTTTCGTTTACCTCATTCAATAGCTTAAGGGGGAGTTTTATAGCTAATCAACATGTATCACTTCTCAGATATATCCTTGTTCATGTATGCCCTTAAAACTTGATTAATTCGCCTTTTTGTCGATGACAAAAGGGAGAGAATTTTAGAAATTGATTATCTATTTATGTTCCATATGCACTATATGCTTTTACTCGTTATCTTTTATCGTTGTGCATATGTTGAGGGGAGTTCATGCATTCACTTACTTATTATGTCACTCCACACACACCTCATAATCAATTTTGTTTGTCATCATAAAAAATGGAGAGATTATAAGCCCAAGGGTCTACTCTCCTATCTTGTTTTGATGATTCTAAACTAAATTGATTATGTTTTTTGAAAACTAATCAATTTGCCTTGAAGTATTGTGATAAGATAGGTTACTCATAGAAGGAACCATCACATCACTTGGTCATGCTTGAAGATGTATCACACAAGAGTCAAATGAGCTAGAGACCACATGAGACAACTTACCTTAGAAGAACAATCAATGCGGAGCTCACCTCAACACACTCAAGCAAAGCAAGCACAGAATAGAAGATCTATGAAGACCAAGACTAAAGAGGAGCGTAATTATACTTAGACTTGTTGTACATCTTCTCTCATTGGATTTCTAAGTCAAGGTAAACTTTTCAAAATATATTTTTTCAAAAAGACTAACACTCCTCGTATTAGACTTAAATGGTTAAGTGAATGTTTGTGAGGTGGACCAACTTTTTTGGACCCTCATAACATTCCATTTATCTTATTAAAATTGAGTTCCAAAAGCCCAAAATTAATCAGCAACAAAAGCAGGAAAAGACTGTTGTTTTAGGCTTCATGGAACTCCGAGAATTTTCACGGAGCTCCGAGGTCGGAACTCCGAGAAATCTCCCGGACCTCCGAGAAACTTTCCAGAAAGTTTTTCTAAAGTTCTGTTTGATTTCTCAGAACTCGGAGAAACAATCCAGAAAGCCTTCTGGTAGTTTTCTCGGAACTCCGAGAATTTCTCGGAGCTCCGAGAACGTCGCGATAGCAAAAAAAAAAAGCCATTTTATTTCAAACGGCTAGTTGCTTTGTAGGGTCTTTTTGATACATACACCCCCAAACGGTCATATCATTTTAAGGGCTTATAAATACACATTCAAGAGGTTCATCTACCTTACTTGAATGATTGAAAAACAACCTTAAACATTCAAAGCATTGGCAAAACCCTTTTGGCTTAAGCTTTTATTTTCTTCTGCACCAAACTTGCCTTGTACTTACAAATCACTAGAGTTTGGATTTAGGGCTTTTATTTGCAATCCTTTTGTGGAGAATATTTGAGGAGCAATCATTGTGCATCAAGCCTTCAAGAGAGGCCAAGCAATCTTCTTTCATTCATTGTAAAGGTGGCTAGGGCATCATATTCGTAATACCCTAGGGAGTAGCGCTTAGAACTCGGCGAAGAATGAGAGTCGATGTAAAGGTGGCAAGGGCATCCTCATTTAATACCTTTGAGAGTGTAATCGCCTCGGAGCCGGGCATCGAGGAGGTTTCAAATAGTGGAAATCCTTGAGGACGATCTCAAGAAGAGTGGAGTAAGGCTTTGCCCGAACCACTATACATCGGTGTGTTCTGTGTTCTCTTATTCTTGCACTCTTATTTTTATTTTTTGGTTTAGCATTTCCCTCTACTTTGATATTATGTGAACTAACCAAAACTAAGGAAAAAAGAAAAATTGAATTAGGTTAGAATTTTGAATTAAAAAAGGGATAGATTTTTTATAAAACCAATTCACCCCCCCTCTTGGTTCCATAGACCTTTATTTCACCTTGACTTTAGATTGTTCTTGAGAGACCTTAGGGCTTTTACTTGTTCATCTTTTCTTGAGTGAGAGTGAGTGTTATTTATTTGTAATCAGCCTACTAAGAGGCAAGTGTGCTACATCCTTTCTTCTCTACATTGTACTTGGCAACGAAGGGCGTCGTATTTAAGACCCTTGGAGCTTGGCCTCTCGGATTGTACTTGGCAGAAGGAACGCCGTATTTAAGTTCCTTGGAAGAAGACTAGTGGAATCCTCAAGGAGAGAAACTTGAGAAAAGTGGAGTAGGTACTGGGTTTAAGATCGAACCACTATAAAAACCCTTGTGTCAAGCTTCTTGTCTCTTCATCTCTTCTCTATTGGTAAGTGCCTTAACTCTTGAATTGGAATCTCATTCTTAATCTATTTAAACTAAATTAAGACTGGTGTGAGCTAAGTTTTTAAATCCTTAAAGTTTTTTTTAAAAGAAACCCAATTCACCCCCCTCTTGGGTTGCTTAGTGGAATTTCAGGTATATGCGGATCAAATTATTAAATGGAGTCTTCTTTAAAGCTTTATAATGCCATTCCCGCAATACCAAACTACCCATAGCCTTGGTAAAGCACGACGACGAACATCATGCAGGGACGTATGGAGCCTGCAAAACAAATTACGTAATCAAACTATAAAAATATAAAATAAACTTACCATATTTGAAAAAGACATATATACTTACATGTTGCTTCCTGCTCGCTTTCTTTTTCCCCTTCTCCTTCTTTCCCTTCTTTAAACCAACTGCCGACTTCTTTAAAACCTTCTGTGTCATTTTTCCCTTCTTTGAAGACTTTGCTATTTCTCAATCTAACTTTATAAATATATTAAACCAAAAAAGTTCTCTACTCTTCCCAAATATACCTGAGCTGCATCAGCATATCCTGTAATTTTAGCAATCACTTGTAATCCTAATTTAAGTGCCTTCTCTCCACTCACTAACCCTAATGCAACACCGCCATCACTGCAAAGCATAATTAGATAGAGAAAACATTTAGATTCATATCCAAATAAGACTTGAAATACTTGCTAAAGTCTGAACTTGCATCTCTACCAGAAAGTACGGAAAACATTACAAAGATCAGAATGTGTTATAGACATGAGCAAACACTATATGTTATAAAAATATTTTTTTAAATGGTTCAAGTTCTTAAAATAACATGAACTCTTGAAATTCTATTGGGTGCAAACGTAAAATAAAAAAACATAGCCTTTACAGTAACAACATAATAATACTAAGAAAGAAGGATTAAGTAGGATACCAGAGTGGGTTACAACCAGATTATGGATTCCAACCACATTCACTAGCTATAATGCAAGAAGACCATATTAAAATATAGGAGTTAAATAGTAATAATTGCAATAAAGGGTTTAACTCTTCCATATTTAGCCTTTGCAATTTTTTTCCTTTTTTCCATTTTTGATTGGTCATAATATATTCCAACAAGAAACCAAACTACAAGGATTCCTAGCCTCATTTTATGAGGGTTCAGGGCCGGAGCAAATTGGGCAAGACATTTGACAGTTTTTTAGGTTAGATTTTTACTGAACATCCTCAGCAATATATTTGATTGTTGTTCAACTTATTCTATAATGCTTGGAAAGTACAAACTGATACAGGATTTTTAAATCAGTGGCATATCAATCTCTTTTCTAAATTAATCAGTCACAAGCATTCAAAATTCATATGCATCAACAAAAATTGCAATCAGAAAGAGATTTACAGGTTTATAGATGGGTTTTAACCCATTTAGGAAATTTAGATGGGCTTTTAGATGGGTTTATATATGGGTTTACAAGTTTATAGATGGATTTACAGGTTTATAGATGGGTTTTAACCCATTTATATGGGTTTATAGATTTACAGGTTAAAACCCATTTAGGAAATTTGTTACCTTAAATGGGTTTCTCAAAAAATAAGTACTCTAAAAATAGGGTTATCAACACTGACAATGAGGGTCACAAACAGTTTATAGATGGGTTTTAACACTGTAAAAGGGCTTTAAAACAGTGCATGGTTAGGTTTTCAACAGTCCAGAAGCCAATTCTCAACATTCTTACAAAACCTAGATCTAAAAGGGGTTTTACTAAAAAATGGATGAAACCTTAGCATATTTACAAACAAATCCTACCCATGGAGAGGAGTGAAACCCATACCTCTGTTTTTAGCCGACGATGGAAGCGAAAAACGCAATGGAGGAAATGGCGGATGGACAGAAGAAGACGACCTTCGTCTCTCTCACTCTCTCTCTCTCCCTGCTGTAAAAAGAGCAAGTATAAAAGAAGGCTTGTAAAAAAGAAGAAAAGTAAAACGAGCCCGAGGGGTATTTAGGTAAAGTGAAATGTCTTGAAAAGTGAAATGGACCCATTTCACAAGTTTTAAAAGTGGTATCCCCATTTCACTATTTCACCTATTGTTTTGTCCCCATATGGCAATTTTTCCCATAATAATACATGTTATTACCCTCACGCAATTTGAGCCGGTTTGCACTCACCTATAAAAACTCAGAGTGTTTATGTTGTGTAGGCGTTTTTTTTTTTTTTTAAAGGAAAACAATGCATTCAAATGGCTGGTTGATCCAAGCCATTGAATTGTATGGCCCTAACTTATCTTTAAAATGTTGTTCCTAAAAAAATCATGCCCATAGAATAATTCCGGCCCTAGGATCTATTTAGGAGCCCAACAAATGAATAATTTGGATTATCGAATCATGTGGGTCCCGTTATATTTTTGAAAAATAATACGTTGCAAGTACTTGTGAGTTGTGACCTTGCATTTGTTGGATGGCAACTCAAATATGTCATTATATCAACCTTTGGTAGTATATGATGTCATCTCGTGTTGTCATGTTTACTGCAGTTGGAATTGGCATCTGGTTCCAATGCCACATAAATCCTGCATTTGATTAAAAAAAAAGAATGGAAGCAAGAGACGCCTGAACTAAAGAGAAAAAATGTTGGAATCTGTTTCCATCCTACCGTATTCTGACTAAGCCCTGATTGGAATGAATTTTTTAATAGAATTTTTTGAATATAAATTTTATTTTCATTTCTTCTCATTCCGAGAGAATCGGAATAGGAATAAGAATATGATATGGATTCCATTCCGGAATCCAAACCAAACCCAGCCAAAAGTCCAATTCATTTGGAAGATATATGACCGTTGCATAATTCAAAAATTCACAAACCCAGCCAAAAGTGAATTGTGATTATTGGCCCCCATTTCTTCACTTCCACCCCCTCACAAAACTCCACTCGTAGTAGGGGTGGACATGGTTCGGTTCGGTTCGGTTTTGGGCTAAACCCAGAACCGAACCATGTATAATCGGTTCCCTAGAATTGGAACCAGAACCAGAACCGAACCATATATGTGTGGAACCGAACCGAACCAGAACCATATATAATCGGTTCGGTTCGGTTCGGTTCTGGGTTTACCCAACCGAACTACAAACAGCCAAACAGGTATATATCCCTATCAAACATGCCCTATCAAATTATATGTGAACAGGTATATATGGACTACAAACAGGTATATACCATTCGTATCAAAGTTTTGGACAATTCCTAATATACAATATCCAATGCATATCAAAGTTGGGATAACATTTATATATGTGGACTACAAATAGACCCTATCAAATTATATATGAAGTTATGAACTACAAATCGGTAAAAGGGGGGTGAGTTAAAATTTTAAAGGCAAAGGAAAACGTTACAGAGGGGTGAATTAAATGGGGGAGGACTGATTTTATCAAATCCCTAAGTAAGTACTAAGTAGTGTCGGTTCTCAGTTCGGTTCTCGGTTCCGGGATCCCAAACCCGGAACCGAACCGAATATCCACCGGTTCCAAATTTTTAGAACCGGAACCGAACCATATATAGAACCGAACCGAACCGAAACAAATGTGCCGGTTCGGTTCGGTTCCCCGGTTCGAACCGGAACCATGTCCACCCCTAACTCGTAGTAAGTTACGGCTGCAAACTTGCGTAAGAAGTCACCCTTAAAGATTACGAATATAGGAAGATATTTAGGGAGATGAGAAATTCGCACACCCTGTAATATAATTCGCACCCCTTATAAAGTGAATTGTGACAAACTTTAACGCTTTTTTAGCCACAAATCACTTTTACAGGGATGCGAATTATCCTACGGTGGATGCGAATTTATCATCACCCAATATTTATTTACTTTCAGGCTACTACCTAAAAGATACTTATTAGACCCCACTTACGCCTCTTTTATTTCATCAGAGCGGTTGATCAGGCCATTGATCCAACAAGACCAAAACAGTTAGGGTACAGCTAATAAAACCTGAGCCGTTGATTCCTATACTTCTGTCCCGAATAGGATTAATATCACGCGTCGATCTGTAAGATCAACGGTCCTGATCTAACATTGATGCACTCCTTTTTGTAGGAGACTTGCACGTATCATTTTGGGAAAAATACACTTAGACCCCATGTGGTTTCTGAAACATTCAACTTAACCCCTAATGTTTAAAAAGTTACAAGTAGCTGTGGTTTCAATTTGTATAAGGTAGGCCCCCTCAGTTAACAGTTCGTCCACATATTGAAGGGTTAGGATGATATGATGGAGCTGATTTTTTGGGCACACCTTATATGTTAGGGCCCATCAAATGACCGCTTTCGATTATCCAAACAATGTGGGCCCATACCCGAATCCAAACACTACCAAAAACACAGTGGGCCCACATTGTTTGGATCCAAAGCGTTCATTTGATGGGCCCTGACATAGATAGGGTATGCCTAAAAAATCAGCTCCATCGGATCATCCTAACCTTTCAATCTGTGGACGAACCATCAATTGAGGGGGTCTACCTTACACAAATTGAAACCACAGGGTGTCTACTTGTAACTTTTTAAACACAGGGGTGTTGAATGTGTCAAAAACCACAGGTGGTCTAAGTGTATTTTTCCCTATCATTTTTTAACATAAGAAGGGGTGCTAATATAAAAAAGAAGGGTAGAGTTTTTTGTTAATTATGTCTTGTATGGAGCGGGAATAAAAACTGCCGCTTGTTTCCTTTTTCAATCACTCCTCATTCTCTCTCGGAACTAAACCAGAAATTTCCTCTAAAACCCTAGAATTCCCATTTTCCTCCAAAACCCTAGAATTCCCATTTTCCTCCATAACCCTAGAACTCCATACCTCTCTCTCTCTCTCTCTCTCTCTCTCTCTCTCTCATAATGGCATTGTCATTACCTCGACTTTCTTCCGAGATTAATAACAAGGTGGGCAATTTCATGTCTGATTCAATAAAAATGGAGAATAATCCCAAAATAAGAGACAACACTGATGATAAAAAAGAGGGCCCCTCTATATTTCCAATGAGGGTTTACTGTGTCTCCTTCATGTCGAAGCAACATCGTTTAGAGATAGCCAATCTCCTCAAAACAGAGCTCCAACAGGTAAGATCTCTTCTCCAAGACCTCAACAATAAAAACCCACATCAAAAACCCAAAAAGAGAAAATCTGATCCAATGAATTCTACCCCACATCACGAAATCACTCATACAAAGAAGTTGAAACCAAATTCTGATGAGAAAAGGGATTTAACCCCAAAAGGGCTACATACATTGTCAATGAAACTATGTGGGAATTTGCTAGATCGTTTCATGTCTCATGACTATGCTTGGGTTTTCAATTCCCCTGTAAATGTTGTAGAGCTCAAATTACATGATTATTTTGACATAATAAAGAACCCTATGGATCTAGGGACTATTAAGCAGAAGCTCGAATCAGGGGCTTACTGTTCAGATCCTTTATCTTTTGCTTTTGATGTTCGGCTCACTTTCGCCAATGCCATGACCTACAATTTACCTGGAGATGAAATCTATCTCATGGCGGAAACACTCAGCAATTTTTTTGAATTAGGGTGGAAAATTGTTCAGAAAAGATTGATGGGTCAGTTAGATCGCTGTGACTCTATAAAATCTGATAATTCAACCAAGGAGAAACCCAGTTCTCCTGTTTTCAGAAAGAATGAATCCCTCCCGCCGTTGCCATTAAAGCCCAAGTGTATTAATATCAAGAGGACAGTTGCAGAAACGCCATCTGATTATCATGGATGCAGAGAATACAATGTGGGTCTGAGTAAAATTCGCAGTTACAAGACTAAAGTGGTGAAGAAAGAGGAGTTTCGTCGTGGGTCTCAAAACATAAGACCTGCAGTGCCAACTAACATGCCTAATTTGGTGACTGCCAAGAGAGTAGAAGGTAAGCATTTCGTTTTTTGGGTGATATTGATCATACAATGAATTGTCCTAAGTTTACTAATTAGTGTTGATGTATTTTATTTTTTTTCAGGTAAATACAAGAGTTCAAGTAGATCTTCTCAAGATTCAAATTCGCAATCCAGTGGTAAGTCCTCTTCTTCTTTTTGCTTTCCTAAATCCCAGCTTAAGTGTTGACTTCCTATTCCTTAGACAGAACTCATCACCCAAATCTTGTTGACTAAAGTATTTCTGTCATCATGGTTACTCTTGATGTCCTTGATCTCAAAGAAACACATTTTAAAAATTTACAAATGCAATTGTGAATTATTCAATTCCTTGGTCTCGATAAGAGTATTTTGAGTTCAAAGTGGTGTCTAGTTTATTTTTTTAGGACTAGTCTGATATAGGGAGAATTTGGCTGAACCTATTATTATTCTGTGATCATGGTCATGAAACTCAATTATGTGCATTTCAATTGCAGAGTTGGACATGATATGCTCTCTTGGTAAAAAATCTGATAGAGCTACGCCAGTTTCTGCTAAAAAAGTTGCCGAGGTCAGGTTCATTATTCTTTTTCTTTAGTTATGGCAAAATAGACTCGTGTTAGATAAATGGATGCTCATGCAAGCAATTGTATAATCTGTGTGTTCCATCAGAATTTTACGCACTGAATATATTTCTTCTCAATCAACCTAAAATTTTACGCACTGAATTTTCAATCTGAATTCTTCTATTCTTTTGCTGTAGCAGAATAAATTTTGTATGCATTCAATTACTTATAAGAAGCCAAGCCGCATCTTTGAAGTGGATTCCAAGAAACGTAAGTTTGGTTTACTTTTCAGGGAAAAGAAAATGGTTTGGACTTGATAGATTAGTCCTGTGATTTCTCCACCAATCATATACAATGTCTTTATTTTTATTTACTTGTGCAGGATTTCCTAATGACTCGGTTGAAGATAAATGCCACTCTGCTTCGAGGTCTGGAGTAACCAATAACCATTATGATGGTAAGGACTTCTATTTTCCATGAAATTATTTTTCATTGAACATTAGCTTACCAAGTGTTGAGAGTGGGGTAGAAAATAGGGAATTGAAAGGGAATGTGCGAGGAGATGATGCGAAGTGGCAGAAAATAGGGAAAAATAAAACTATTTTGAATAGAGGTTTTCTTTCCCCTATTTTCAACCACTTCTCACCCTCTCCTCACACATGCCCTCTCAATTCTCTTCGTCTCCCACCCTCCTTGCCCCTCTCCCATAACTTGATAAACCAATATTCCTGGGACAAAATTTTCGTGGCTGATAAACATGTATTCTTCTTTGCTTGTGAAATTGCCAAATTAATGGGGATGCTAAGTTTTACATTATGATCTTTGCTTAAATGCTACAAACTCTTGCTAGGTACAAATGCTCTCATGCACCGGCTTTCCCCAACAATTCATAATCATGCGGCTTCTTCGCGTAACCGTTCTGTTGATACGATTACTAAATCTGGACAAGAGACACTCAAACACGATATAGCATGTGATATCGAAAAACGAAGTTGCAAGCTAATGGAATTTGAACAACGACAAAGGGAGGGTAAGATATTTCCAATGCTAGTTTGTGTCTTTTATATCATCCTTCTTTAGTAGAAGTATTATACTGATTGTGCTCTTGTGATTATGGACATTAGGAATGGCCCAACTGATTGAAAAGGCCAAATTGGCCAAGCCTTCTCCGCGTAACCGTTCGGCTGATACTATTACTAAAGCTGAAGAAAAGACACTCAAACACGATAGAGCATGTGATATGGAAAAACGAAGTTGCAAGCCAAGGGAATTTGAACAACCACAAAGGGAGGGTAAGATATTTCTGATGCTAGTTTGTATCTTTTATGTCATCCTTCTTTAGTAGAAGCATTATACTGATTGCACTCTTGTGATTATCGACATTAGGAATGGCCCAACTGATTGAACAGGCCAAATTGGCCAAGAATAGACAGCAGTTGGTAAAACCAAAATGCTTAATTGAAGCTAACCAGAAAAAAGAGCTTGATACGAATGCTACATGCCTGGCTCAGCAGAAGGTAAGTACATAGTTTGGGATTCCCTATTCATATGAAGTTGTTATCAAAATCTTAGTTACTTGTTTCATTCTTACAGATACAAAAGACAACCTCAATGTCTGCGACAATTGAAATCAAGCCGAAAAGGCAACTTGAGAGAGAAGCTGCACGCCTTGCCCTGCAGAAAGTAAGTGTAGTTGTGCATCGGCTACTCATGTTAAAATCTTGGGACCCTTAGTTACTAATTCCATGCTTTGCAGATGGAAGACACCGTTTCAATATATGATGATTGTCAATTTCTCGAGGATCTTAAGATGCTTGGACTTGCCCAGTATGCGCCCATTCACAACTCTTCTGCTCGCTGTTTCATTTCCCCTGAAGATCTTGGATTGTTTAAACCTAGCGAAAGAAATCAGTTGGAACAACTTGGGTTATGCATGAACATGGAAGCCGATGATGGCTATGAAGGTGACAGAGAGGAAGGCGAGATCTACTAATGGGCTCAAACTTATTGGAACAATGGCTCCACTTTTGTACAGATGTATCTCTTTATTTTGTTTTGAGCTTCTATGGCATCCAAGAAATTTGTATACACAGAATTTGTATGTCCCAATTTTTTATACTATACCTTTGTACAGATGTATGTATACACAGAAGTTGTATGTCCCAATTTTGGATACTATACTTTATACTTGTGTACACTTATGTGAATCAAGAGAAACCCGTGTATATCATTTTTTTTTGTATACTATGTGAATCGAAAGAAAACACAGTATTTCAATTTTTTGTATACTATGTGAATCATATATGGTAATCCAACAGCATCTTGTGTCCTTGTTGACATGGTTTTAAGAAATTTTCTATACTATGTGAATCATGTATGGTACTCCAAGAGCATCTTATGTCCTTGTTGTGAAGGTTTTGAGGAATTTTGTGATAAAACAAAGGTGGAGTTTTTTTATTCCTTTTCTCCATTGCATTTGATGTTTGTACTTTGCAGCTTTTACCAAATGCTCTCTTACAGCCACCCTCAACCCAAACTGCACCTCATGAACACTTGGGTTCGCTTCAGAAACTTACACTCATTGATCTTCAGCAAATCTATTTTCTGATTCATGAACTGAAATTCAATTTATCTCACTGAATGTTTTTTGGGGTGTTATGTTAGTGCATCAAACTCAACCAATGAACAATTTTTCAACCCCATGCACACCTTAAGCTAATTACCAACCAGCTTTCACCAATTGAAAATGCAAAACACTCCCAAAAGGCTACCTCTGAAGGGAAAGCTTTTACCATCCTCACCAAGCCTGAAATCACCCATGCATTACATTTTATGCATTTTTTCCTCTCTGTCTCTTCTACATTCCTGGCCATGAATCCGTTTGACAGGATAACAGATCCATTCAGTGTCTATAACATCTATACAATCTCTACATGATAACCTCCTCGAGTGTATATTGTCTATTAGTTCCAGAGTCTAGCATCTAAACTTGGAATTCCTGCTAACTGTCCTCCTTTCTTGGGGTGATAGATGACTCCCCACCAACTGAAACAACTCCCACAACCTCTTTGATTCAGTTAGGCACCTAAGGTACTCATATCAAACTACTTATCTTTTTGCTAGGCGAGGAAACAACATAAGTTTTACTGGACTTCATGAGAGATCCAGATCTATTTTGCTCTGTTTTTAGATTTCTTACCTCTTTCTCTGGCCAAAACTCTGATCGAATTTTTTTTTAAAAAAAAGACTTTTCAGGTAACTCCACTTAGTCAAAGTACTTTCTGGATTCAGGTCCATAAGAGACCTGATTTTCTGCTATCAACTCTAATGGAACTTCCCTACACCAGCATCTGATGGAACATTTTCTTCCATCAGAGATCATATTGTATGACAAATGGAGTCCCTCTATCTTTTGTCAATGAGTTGGTGGTTTTGGATGCCCCATTATCGACAGCCTCATGCTGACCCTCCTCTCCAAGATGAATGGCATTGGTCACCTCATTTGATCCTTATGGATCTTTGTGACGCCGGAGAAGATGGAACAAGAAGAACAGAAGTAATAGTGTAGAGGTCCATCCAGTTAACACCCATTACTGTCTTTTGTTCTTTACTTAGGTATACTTTCGTCAGATTTGTGAGGATCAAGGCCAGCGAACTGTTGAAATACAAATGATTAAATAACACCAACTCCAACGGCTTAAGCTTTTGGAGTAATTGGTTGTTTCACATGATATTAGAGCAACAGGTTCTGGGTTCAAAATTCACAGCTCCTAGATATTAAACTCCACATGTATGGCCAACCCCAAAATAGAAGGGCCACATGTGGGCTTAAGCTTTTGGACTTTTCGTTGTTTCACCCTAACCATGTTCCGCAGAGGCCGCGCTGGTTGCTCTTGTAAGGAACCATCTATGGTGAGCTTAATTCGGGGCCACTGATTATGGAAGGTGACTCCACTAACATCATCGCTTGGGCTAAGAATCGAGGGTGCAGACCATGGCGGCTGGCAAAAAAGATAGATGAGATCAGGGATCTGGTTCGTTCCATCAGACCTCAACTCATTCATAAAAGGAGGCCAGCGAACTCAATGGCTGATGCTTTGGCTAAAGCCGGTGCGAACCGCGAGGAAGTTATTATAGAGGAGGGCGATTAAGTGGGCAAAATTTTGTAACCCAAACTTTTGTATTTCAATTGCAATGGGGTGTGGGGTCTGTATAAACCCCTCTCGGGGACGTCTTGTCCCCTGTAATTGTCAATTTATGGAATAAATTCGTTACCTTCTCAAAAATAAAAAATAAAAAAACAGATTAACGTGGAGAGACGATCATAAATCCCCATGTATGGAAGCATGTGCACAAAGGCATTCTAATTGCATTTGAATAGATGATCATAAATCCTCCTAGTGTTCTTTGGGGAAAAGAAACTGGCTCAGGTCAAAATTGAAAAGAAAACGTCCAAGTATGAAACTCTTGGAAATTTAGAGAGAGAAAAAACTGTGACAATAGACTGGCATTCCATTTGCATTGATCTCAATGTTCAATGAAGAATACTCAGTGATGTATTTGCTCATTAAGTTAGCCCAGAATCATCTATTTGGTATGGCTCAAAAACAGAAGGGACGGAGCTTGGGGCATCATAGTTCTAGCAAAAAACTTCAAAAACAACACTAAAAGTCAGTAAGAAGGTCTATCATTGAATTTTATTAGTAAAGTTGCTTTAGGCATTTTTTGGCTACCATATTTTTTTCCCTCGAATATTAGCTTACCCAATGGTGAGAGAGGCTGGGAGAGGGATAGACACGAGAGCAACTGAGTTGATTTTTTCCTTGTTTTTTAGCTACTTCTTAGACTCTCGTACCCGCTCAAGTCTCTCCTCGCACCCACGCTGCCCCTCTCTCACCACTTCAGAAACTAATTAATCATGACAAAAAATTAATGGTTGCCAGACATGGCCTTAGAAAGTGCAATTCAATGCATACATTATAGACATAAGGGATTTAATTTCTTTCCCCAATTTTTATGGGATTTTCATCTACTACAGATTTGTTAAATTTTAAAGTGTATTTTTTGGAACCTTATTTTGTTTAGCTTAGTTTATTTTAGGGAAAATTATTGAAAAAAAGGTAAAGTTTTAGTTATATTGTGAATAAAGGGTAGACATTTCAATTTTATAAAAAATGGGCTGTTAGGTGAGAGAATATGGCTTTTAGGACAAATATACCCCCTTGCTTTTTCCCACCATCTTTTTAGGCTCTAATCCCTAAGTTATTTTCACCTACCTACGTCACATTTTTCTTTCTTCTTCCCCAGCCCATCCAACGTGAAAAACAGCCATTGCCATCCTTTGCAAGCTCCAATACCATTGTATTTTGGAAAAAAAAAAACACCATTACTTGTCACAAATTTGAACTTGGGTGATAAACATAGCTCCAAGTATGTGCATGCTCCTCTACTTGAATAGGGTTTGCATCTCCTTTTCATGTTTTCATGTTATTTGTGCTTTGGTTTATTTTCATAGTCTCTACCAGCCTCTTTGTTTGGTTATTATCATGTTTATCTTGACCCCTCTCTCTCTCTCTCTCTCTCTCTCTCTCTCTCTCTCCCTCTCTCTCTCTATCTCTATCTCTCTCTATCTCTCTCTCTGTGTATAGAGAGAAGCCTGAATGGACATCGTATGTATACTTGGACTCTTGGAACCATTACTTAGGCCTTGGAACCACAATTTAGTGGTGCCGAGAAGGTTAAATGGTGGTTCAAAGACTGTAAATTATGGTTCCAAAGTGGTTGGTACATTGTAATACTACTTTATTGATTGTCAAAGTGATCATGATTGTATCATTTGTGCTTTAAACATCTTGGAACCATTACGTAGGCCTCGGAACTACAATTTAGTGGTTCCAAGAGGTTACATAGTGGTTCAAAGAGTGTAAATTATGGTTCCAAGAGTTCATGTAGGGGTTGGTACATTGTAATAGTATTTTAGTTGTTGTAAAAGTGATCATGATTGTATCATTGGTGTTTTAAACATATTGGAACAATTACGTAAGCCTCCGAGAGGTTACATAGTGGTTCCAAGACTGTAAATTATGGTTCCAAAGTGGTTAGTACATTGTAATACAACTTTATTGGTTGTCAAAGTGGTCATGACTGTATCATTGGTGTTTTAAACATATCGGAACCATTACGTAGGCCTCAGAACCACAATTTAGTGCTTTCGAGAGGTTACATAGTGGTTCCAAGACTATAAATTATTGTTCCAAGAGTCCAAATAGTGGTTGGTACATTGTAATAGTATTTTATTGATTGTAAAAGTGATCATGACTGCATCATTGGTGTTTTAAACATATTGGAACCATTATGTAGCCCCGGAATCACAAAATTATGGTTCCGAGAGGTTACATAGTGGTTCCAAGATTGTAAATTATGGTTCCAAAGTGGTTGGTACATTGTAATACTACTTTATTTGTTGTCAAAGTGGTGATGACTGTATCATTGGTGTTTAAAACATATTGGAACCATTACGTAGGCCTCGGAACAACAATTTAGTGCTTCCGAGAGTTACATAGTGGTTTCAAGACTATAAATTATGGTTCCAAGAGTCCAATTAGTGGTTGGTACATTGTGATACTATTTTAGTGGTTGTAAAAGTGATCATGACTGTATCATTGGTGTTTTAAACCTATTGGAACCCTTATTTACGCCTCAGAACCACAGTTTAATGGTTCTGAGAGATTGCATAGTGGTTCCAAAAGTGTAAATTATGGTTCCAAGAGTCCAAGTAGTGGTTGGTAAATTGAAATAGTATTTTAGTGGTTGTAAAAGTGATTATGATTGTATCATTGGTGTTTTAAACATATTGTAGCCATTATGTAGGCCTCAAAACCACAATTTAGTGGTTCCGAGAGGTTACATAGTGGTTCCAAGACTGTAAGTTATGGTTCCAAGAGTCCAAGTAGTGGTTCATACATTGTAATACTATTTTACTGGTTGTAAAAGTGATCATGAATGTATCATTGGTGTTTTAAACATATTGGAACCATTATTTAGGCCTCGGAACCATAATTTAGTGGTTCCGAGAGGTTACATAGAGGTTCCAAGAGTGTAAATTATGGTTCCAAGAGTCCAAGTAGTGGTTGGTAAATTGCAATAGTATTTTAGTGGTTGTAAAAGTGATCATAATTGTATCATTGGTGTTTAAAACATATTGGAACCATTATGTAGGCCTTGGAAGCACAATTTAGTGGTTCCGAGAGGTTACATGGTGGTTCTAAGACAGTAAATTATGGTTCCAAGAGTCCAAGTACTGGTTGGCACATTGTAATACTATTTTAGTGGTTTAAAAAGTGATCATGATTGTATCATTGGTGTTTTAAACATATTGGAACCATTATGTAGGCTTCGGAACCACAATTTAGTGGTTCCGAGGAGGTTAAATAGTGATTTCAAGATTGTAAATTATGGTTCAAAAGTGGTTGTTACATTTTAATACTATTTTATTGGTTGTCAAAGTGGTCATGACTGTATCATTTGCGTTTTAAACATCTTGGAACCATTACGTAGGCCTCGGAACCATGAGAGTGTTCATAAATTATGGTTCCAAGCGTCCAAGGGGTTGTTCCTACATTTTAATAGTGATCATGAGTGTATCATTGCTGTCTTAAACATCTTGGAACCATTATGTAGGCCTCAAAACTACAACTTGTGGTTCTGAGAGGTTACATAGTGGTTCCAAGAGTGTAAATTATGGTTCCAAGAGTCCAAGTAGTGGTTGATAAATTGTAATAGTATTTTAGTGGTTGTAAAAGTGATCATGATTGTATCATTGGTGTTTTAAACATATTGGAACCATTACGTAAGCCTCGGAACCACAATTTAGTGGTTCCGAGGAGGTTAAATAGTAGTTCCAAGACTGTAGATTATGGTTCCAAAGTGGTTGTTACATTTTAATACTATTTTATTGGTTGTCAAAGTGGTCACGACTATATCATTGGCGTTTTAAACATCTTGGTACCATTACGTAGGCCTTGGAGCCACAATTTAGTGGTTTCGAGAGGTTACATAGTGGTTCCAAGAGTGTAAATTGTGGTTCCAAGAGTGATTGTGGTGGTTCTTACATTGTAATAGTGATCATGAGTGTATCATTGATGTCTTAAACATCTTGAAACCATTATGTATGCCTTGGAACCATAATTTACTAGTTCTTAGGGGTTAAATAGTGGTTCCATGAGTGTAAAGAATGGTTTCAAGAGTGCAAGTAGTGTTCCTACATTGTAATATTATTGTATTGGTTGTAAAATTGATCATGAGTGTATCATTGGTGTTTTAAACATCTTGGAACAGTTACGTAGGCCTCGGAACCACAATTTAGTGGTTCCGAGAGGTTACATTGTGGTTTTAACATTCTAAAGTGGTTGTATCATTGTAAATGGTTCTAACATTCTAAAACGTGTACGTGTGGTCTTTTTGGAGCCACAATTTCTTGATTTGGGCATCATATAATTGATGTTGGAGCCACTCTATTCATATTGGAACCACTATTTCAGAATTGGGAACCATTCTCCTAACACTGGAACCACTCTCTATCGTTATTGGAACCACTTTTTTATACTGGAACCACTATATTTGACTTCGGAACCACTCTTACCATAGTGGAACAACTTTTTGGACGTGGGAACCACTCTCTATCGATATTGGAACCACTACTCTCGGAAGTCCGAATAATGTTTCAGAACCCCGAATGAATTCCAATAGTTTTGGCTTGACATTGGAGTATAATCGTGAGTCCGAATCAATCCATCGGAAGTCCGTAGGAACATTCGGACTCCCGATTGAGTTCTAGTAGAATTGGCATGAATCGGCATTGTAATCGGGAATCCGAATGGTTCCTACCCCCGTATTTTTTAAAACTACGAGTTCAAAGATCTAAAAGACCTAGATTTTCTATGTTGCGATCTAATTGCCGTACATGAAGTCCAATATTTTTTGAAAGGTATAGTGAGACCAACTTCAAAGGATGATCCAAGCTGTTCATTTGTTAGGCCACAATGTTGATAGTCTGCACATCACATTTCATCTCCATAGGATATAATGATGCTAACCTTCCGATCTATCGAGGTTTCTATAATGTACAGTTGTTGTACAAAATGGAGGGTTAAGATCATTCTGTGGAGATGATCGGTGGGGGACATCCTATTTACGTCATGGCCCAACAAATGAACGGTTTCGAGGTTTCTATGTAATGTACAGTCCTTGTACAAAATGGAGGGTTAGGATCATCATGTGGAGATATGCGGGTACATCCTATATACGTCATGGTCCAACAAATGAACAGTTTGGATCATCCTTTGAAGTGAGCTCTACGGTCCATCCATATCAAGACCTAACAGTAAATGGTTTAGATCGTTCAAAAAATGTGCCCCGCTTAAACTTCTATCTGCCAAAAATCTGCATTCATTATATAAGAAGTGGCTATGTAAACGTTTTGTTTGGCAAATGGCATATACACTGGGCTTTCAATGCATCTTTATATCTGGGATTCTGTTAAAAGTTAAAACTAGTCAAAGACCAAAAAATCAGTGACAACAATGAGACAAACAGTACACGTGCAGTCCTTTTACACAGAAAATCACAGGGGAGAGAGAGAGAGAGAGAGAGAGAGAGAGAGAGAGAGAGAGAGATGGGTAAAACGAAGGTTTTTAAAAGACAAGAGTATTCTTGTCATTTCCCATCCCTGACCGTACCTGACAGCCCTTCTGTCATTATTTTGAAATGTCTACCCTTCATTCACAATATAACAAAAACTTTGCATTTTTTTTAATAATTTTCCCTTTATTTTATTTTATTTTGAGAGATGTAGTGAGGGCAAATATGTATTTTTGTGTCGTTGGGCATGTTGGTGTGGGAGCTGGTTTTTCCACCTTGACAAAATTGGGTGTCTACAGATGGTCATGTTCCCTAGCTTGGACATGTGTGAGCCACACATGTTTGCTCCATCTTTTCCCACTACCCATTTATTTGAAATTCAAACCCTTACTTGGAACTCCAAACCCACCACTTCCCTAAGCATTAAAGACTCCACTTTCCCATACCCAGTACCACTTACCTAAGCTATTTTTCTCTCTACTTTCCTTAGACCAAGCCTATTCTCATTTACTCACTTTTGTAGAGATTCTCCACTATCTACCTAGACGTCCATTGAAGCTCTTGTGTGCAAGCTCCATTGTCTTGTATGTTTTGTTCTTCTCTCTTATATATTGAAGCACATCTTGTTGGTGATTGCTCTTCTTCTACTTTGGTTGTTGATCTTGGGCTCATGTAAACTTTGGTTTCACTATTTGAGGAGAGGATTTTTTGGTGTTGTGAAATCTGTCTTTCTCTATATGGTATCAGAGCCACAAGGGTGGTAGTTGGTGCTTGTCAAGATTTCCTTGGTAAAGAAGTTCAATCGGTGCTTTGAAGATGGATATGAATGGAAGGGCTAGTAGACTCGGCATTGAGTTGCTAAATCAATCAAATTACAAGATATGGAGAACATGTATGGAATCTTATCTTGTGGGAGAAGATTTATGGGATGTTGTTTGTGGAAATGTCAATGTGGCTCCGGAAGATACATAAGAAAATGTTGATATATTGAAAGCGTGGAGGATAAAAAATGCTAAGGCCGAATTTCTCTTGAAGCAGTCTATTTCTCATGACTTGTTTGAGCACATCATTGGGTGTCAATCGGCGAGTGAGATTTGGACTACCCTTGATGGATTGCTCAACAAGAAGAATATGGCTCGTCTACAAATGTTGGAAAATGATTTGGAAAATACTACACAAGGTAATTTCACTATTTCTCAATTCTTTTTGAAGATCAACAATCTTTGTTCGGGGATTTCTTTATTGGATTTGGAAGAACCTATTTTGGAGGCATGAATGAGGCGGCATATTATTCGTGGGTTGAAAAGAGAGAGGGGGAGAGAGAGAGAGAGAGAGAGTATATCCCTTATGTCACATCGATTCGAGGATGGGATCGGCAACCATCTTTGGTGAAGTTCCAAAATCTTCTTGCTTCACAAGAGTCTTTAGATAGACAAATGGAGGGCTGTTCAATATCGGGGAGTGAAGGAGAAGCATTGTTTTCAAGTAACAAGAAGCCTTTCAACAGATATAAAGAGAAGAAAAATGTTCGAAGTAAAGGTGGAGATGAAAGAGGATCATCCGTTATGGTTAACGAAAATCAAAAGGGTATCAAGTGTCATCGATGTGGTAAACTTAGGCATATACAAAAGAATTATCATGTGAAATTCAAGGATATCAATGTAGCCGAAAACGTTGATGATCGAAAAAATGAAGAAGATTGGGGTAGATGTTTTGTGGTGGAAACTACTATGGTGGGTGATTTGGCATCAATTTTGAGGATGATTGGATTGTCGATTCCGGTTGTGGGCATCATCTAATCGGTGACGAATCTAAGTTCTCAATGTTCCGAAAATATGAAGGTGATGATGCTATCATCCCTGCGAACAATATCATACATCCGGTAGAGAAAGAAGGGGTCATTACCATTGGTGGAGCGAATGAGGATTCTATTACACTTAAGAGTGTATTTCATGTTTCCGGCATGAAGAATAATCTTTTCTCAATGGCAAATGCGGTGGATGCGAAAAATTATGTTTTGTTCGAGCCTAAGAAGGTGAAATTTCTTCGAAATATTTCAAGCTTCAAAGTGGATGTTGCCTATACTGGTAAGAGAGTTAAAGATTTATTTGTTTTATCGGCTCAATTTGGCATGCTAGATTGGGTCATATTAGTACGGATAAATTGAAGGTCATGGTGATTAAGAATCTAGTAAATGGGCTACCAAATTTAAATTCGTTTGGTGGTGGAAAGGTGTGTGGGGGTTGATAATATGGTAAGGCACATCGTCTTCCATTTGATAAGTCTTTTTCAAGGTGCAATGCCCCATTGGAGCTTATTCATAGTGATGTAATGGGACCTTGTAGGACACCTTCATTTTTCGTCTTCCGTTATAGGTTGTTATTTGTTGATGATTTTACTAGATTCACTTGGGTGTATTTTATAAGGGAGAAATCCATGCATTGTCTAAGTTTGTTGAGTTCAAGAAGACCGTTGAAGGTGTACTTCACAAGAAGATCAAGCGGTTGGGAACCGATAATGGTGGGGAGTTTACTTTCGATGAATTTTCTACGTTTTGTTATGATCATGGTATCCAAATGGATCTCACTTGTGCTTCTACGCCTCAACAAAATGAAGTGGAGGAGAAAAAGATTAGACATCTTGTGGAAACTTGTAAAAGTTGGTTGCATGCAAAGAATTTATCCAAGGCCTTATGGGCGGAAGGTATGGCATGTGCAACTAATGTGATTAATTGGGTGCCTCTTAATCCGATTAATATGAAGTCTCTTTATGAGTTGATGTTTGGGGTGAAGCCTAGTGTCAAGCACTTCAAGGTTTTTGGTTCAATTTACTATGTGCATGTGCCGGATAAAAAGAGAACCAAGTTGGATGCTAAGGCGAAGAAGTGTTTTTTCATTGGATATGATGAAAGGAAGAAAGGTTGGAAGTGTATGGATCCTATAACTCATAAGCCCATTATTTCAAGAGATGTTGTATTTGATGAAGTCTCTTCCTATTATGGTTTGGATGGTGGTTCCACTAATAGCGTGGGTGTAGGTGAGCACATCCTTGTTGAATTTGAGCTTCAAGCAACAATGAACTTGCCGGTCACACTAAATGCTCCAATGGCATCCGAGTTTTCTTCTTTGCCGGTGGAGGAACAAGGTGATTGGGAGAGTGATGCTACTTGTCATGAACAAGAGAATCAAATTGAAGAAAATAATGAGGGGGTGTGTAGCGCATCACATCCTAAAAGATAGAAAAGAAAGATTGTGAAGACGGCACGGTATCGGGATGAAAACATGGTGAGCACTTATTCTTGTTTCTTTTCTGATCCATTTGATGAAATGAGCCTTCTTGTTTTGATGAAGCAAAAGGGTAAGAGAATGGAATGATGATATGGATGAAGAGATGAATGCAATTGTGAAAAATGAGACTTGGGATCTTGTTCCTAAGCCTAATGATGTGAACCAGATTACATGTAAATAGATATACAAATTGAAGCGAAAAGTTGATGGGAGTGTGGATATATTCAAATCAAGATTGATGGCTAGAGGGTTCTCTCAAAAGTTTGGAGAGGATTATGAGGATACCTTTAGTCGCGTTGCCAAGATGACTTCTGTTCGAGTTGTTATTTCATTGGTCACTTGTGATGATTGAAAATTGTTTCAACTTGATGTTAAGAATAGATTTTTGTATGATGAGATTGACAAAGACATCTACATGGAGCAACCGTTAGGTTACAATTCACGTGATCAACCCACTTATGTTTGCAAGCTCAAGAAAGGTCTCCATGGGTTGAAGCAAGCTCCAAGAGCGTGGTATGATAAGATTGCCGAACACTTACAATTTTGTGGTTATTTTGCTTCTAACTCCGATTCTAGTTTATTTGTGAAGAAAGAGAAAGGGTTGCTTGTCATTGTGCTTCTTTATGTCGAAGATATGATAGTTACCGGCAACAATGATATTGTAGTTGTAAAGCTAAGCGATGAGCTATCTATTTGTTTTGAAATAAAGGATTTGGGAGAACTAAGTCACTTTCTTGGCTTGGAGGTGGAAAGCTTGAAGGATGGCGTTTTTGTTACCCAAAAAGGCTATGCAGAGAAGTTAGTTGGAAGATTTGGGATGAATCAAAGTAAAAAATCTTCTACCCCTCTTGATGCCAACATAAGGATAAGGCGTGAAGAAGGCAAGCTTCTTCCGGATCCTCGACCATATCATGCTCTTGTGGGTAGTCTCATCTACTTGATTATCACAAGACCGGATATTTGTTTTTTGCTGGGCTTGTTAGTCGTTATATACAAGTGCCACGGAAACCACACTTGGAAGCGGCAAAGAAAATTTTGAAGTAAGTGAATTCTATCCTTGACCTTGGGTTGCTTTACACGAGAGGAGTTGGATTTGTGTTGAATGGATTTACCAATGCCGATATGGAGGGGACTTGGATGATCAAAGATCTACTTCCGGTTATGTGTTTTTGTGTGGATCGGCGGGTGTTTCTTGGGGTAGCAAGAAATAAGATTTGTTGTCTCTTTCAACAATGGTAGTGGAATATAAGGCCACCGCTCTTGCTTCTCAAGAATGTGTTGGTTGCGGCAGTTGATTGAAGATGTTCATTTACCTATTCACAAGGCGACAACTATTCTTGGTGACAGCCAAAGTGCACTCAAACTTACCACAAATTCGGTTTGTCATGCAAGAACAAAGCATATTGAGATCGAGCATCATTTCATTCGTAAAATGGCGTTAGATGGTACAATTGGTGTAGCATAAGTGAGGAGTAAAGAGAACATTGCCGATATGTTTACCAAGTCACTTTCCAAATGACCGTTTGAGCTACTAAGAGGTAAACTTAGACAGTTTCCAAAAAAATCGCTTTAAGGGGGGGTGTTAAATTTTAAAGTTCATTTTTTGGAACCTTATTTTATTTAACATAGTTTATTTTATTTTATTTTGAGAGATGTAGTGAGGGAAAATATGTATTTTTGTGTCTTTGCGCATGTTGGACATTTTCCCTAGCTTGCACATGTGTGAGCCACACGTGTTTGCTCCATCTTTACCCACTACCCATCTATTTGAAATTCAAACCCTTGGAACTCTAAACCCACCACTTTCCTAAGCATTAAAGACTCCACTTTCCCATACCCATTACCACTGACTTAAGGTATTTTTCTCTCCACTTTACTCAGACCAAGCCTATTCTCATTTGTTCACTTTTGTAGAGATTCTCCACTATCTTCTCTTTTTGTTCTTGTCTTGTATGTTTTGTTCTTCTCTCTCATATATATATATATATATATATATATATATATATATATATATATATATATTAAAGCACATCTTGTTGGTGATTGCTCTTCTTCTCCTTTGGTTGTTGATCTTGGGCTAGTGTAAACTTTGGTTTCACTATTTGAGGAGAGGATTTTCCAGTGTTGTGAAATCCGTCTTTCTCTATAAAATGATGAATATCTCTGTCGTTACATTTTTGGAGTTTTCCCCAATTAATTATGGGTTGTAATAATTTATTCACGCTGCCTCTTATTCTCTTGTGTCTCTCTATAATGATATACTCCCTTCGTTTCTCTTCTATCTCTCTATAATGATATACTCCTCTTGTTTACTTATTTTTGTAACCATTTTCCAAGGTTTATATTAATTATTTTCTACAAATAATATCAATACAAAACTAAGTAGATAAATTATTTCTATTCATCAAAACTTTTTAACATTTATATTATGGGATTTGCTAGCGTCCATCATGGAAGGCATTTCCCAGATGGTTTGTTGCATGTGAGAGCAGCCACGTCATGAATGAAGACATAATTTGCTGAAAAGTAAGCCTTGGTGGCTGCTCTCACATGCAAAAGACCATCTGTGAAATGCCTTCTGCGATGGACACTAGCAAATCTCTTATATTATTATTATTAGGGAAAATTATTAAAAAAATGTGAACATTTGCTGAAATTATGAATCAAGGGCAAAGTTCTCAAAATCATGAGAAAGGGGTGTCAGGTATGTCAGAGGTGTTTTAGGACAAGAATACCCTTCTCTTTCTTTCCCTCCACCTTTTAGGCACGGATACCAACGCACTTCACCAACCCTGTTCACCTTTTTATCTTCTTCTTCCCCAAGCCATTGCCATTGCCATTACCCTTCTCTATCTTTTCCCTCCACCTTTTATCTTCTTCTTCCCCAAGCCAACTCTTTCCACACGGTAAAACTCCATTGCCATTGCCATTATAAAAAAACGCTATTGGTTCTCATTATTTTGCTTTGGGTAATAAACCTATGCTTAGGTTTTTCATGTTCTTTGCATGTTTTCTGTTTACAGTGATATGGTTTATTTTCATCCTCTTTACAGTGCCCTCTTTCTTTGCTTACATGTTTGGTTTGACCTCTCTCTCTCTCTCTCTTGAGGAGAACCCGAATGGAACTCCTATCTATACAAATAGAACCACTAATTAAAAGGGCTAAAAACCAGTTTTTAAACCTCGGAACCACTATTTATACCACGGCACCACTGTTTATTCCTCGAAACCAATCAATAGTAGTTCCTAGAGTATACATAGCTGTTCTAAGTGTGTAAATACACTCATGACCCTATCTAATGAATAAGAAGCACTATTTAAACACCCAGAACATCTATTTATACAGTTGGAACTATTATTTAGACCTCTGAACCAATAAATTATGGTTCCAAGAGTGTAAATAGTGGTTCATACATTCTAATAGTATTTCAATGGTTCTAAACATTATAAAAAATCAGATGCACTATTTAAATACTCAGAACATCCATATATACACTTGGAACCTTTATTTAGACCTCGGAACCACAATTTAATGGTTCCGATAGATTAAATAGTGGTTCATACATTCTAATAGTATTTCATTGGTTCTAAAAGTGATCATGAGTGTATCAATAGTGGTTTAAACACTCATAATCACTATTTAAACACTTGGAACCACTATTTATATGTCGGACCACTAAATAGTTGTTCCGAGAGTGTAATAGTGGTTTATAGCTTATTAATAGTGGTTCTAACATTCTAAAGTGATTCTAACATTCTAAAGTGGGCCTATTTTTTCCTTGGAACCACTGTTTTGATATTGGAACCACTAATTTAAACCTATGACCCACTATTTAATGGGATGCGAATTTTGACTTTCGGACATCCGAAGAAGTTCTTCTGACTTCCAATAGGATTCCAGTAGTTTTGTTAAAAACTCCTACACATTCGGGAGTCCGAAGGAAACCATCGGACGTCCGATAGGATTCCAGTAGTTTTGTTACAAACTCCTTCACATTCGGGACGTGCTTTCCGGCCAGAGAGACGTGCTTTCCGGCGAGGGATGTTACTTTCCTGCGCGAGGGACGTGCTTTCCTGTACGAGGGAAGAAGAAGATAAAAAGGTGAAAAAGGTTGGCCGTGGAGAGAGACGCGCTGAGGGTTTATTACCCAAAGCAAAATAAAGAGAACCAATGGAGGTTTTTTTTTCTAATGGCAATGTCAAAGGCAATGGAGTTTTACCATTTGGGAATGGCAATGGCTTGGGGAAGAAGAAGATAAGAAGGTGAAAAGGGTTGGTGAAGTGCATTGGTATCCGTTCCTAAAAGGTGGAGGGAAAAGAAAGAGAAGGGTGTTCTTGCCCTAAAACACCTCTGACCATACCGACACCCATTTCTCATGATTTTGAGAACTTTGCCCTTGATTCATAATTTCAGCAAATGTTCACATTTTTTTAATAATTTTCCCTTACTATTATTATTATTATTATTATTTTCTATTGAAAAAATTATTTTTCTTCAGAAAATATGGATTTTTTTGTATTGTTTTGGGTATTTTGGCTTTAAATTGTAAATCTACAAGTGTGCACAAATGTAATTTAATGCATGCATTATGTGC
The DNA here is from genome assembly GCF_043159265.1 of Tasmannia lanceolata. Classification (NCBI taxonomy): domain Eukaryota; kingdom Viridiplantae; phylum Streptophyta; class Magnoliopsida; order Canellales; family Winteraceae; genus Tasmannia; species Tasmannia lanceolata. Next base: position 26,363,489 of record NW_027518695.1, on the reverse strand, counting down.
TAGAGTATTTTAAAAATAAAATGACTTCGAAAAAGGTTTTGAAAATAAGTGTATTTTATTTGGGAAATGGATTACTTCGAGGGAAAGAAGGCATGAAGTTCCTGCCTCTTTTCTAGAAAGAGAACTCATACTGTACGCACTTCTGCAAAGCTCCCAGAACCCCACAGATATGATCTGTTGTGTATAATTTGAAAATCATTTGAAAATTATTCGAAATCCTAAATTCCTATTAGAGAAACAAATCAAAACCCTTATATGGAAATGAGAGTCATCACCTAGGAATAGGCCTAAGCTCCTTAATTGACTCTGATTAAATGCTTAGATCTAACCAAAATACTAGGTTGTACTAGGTTACATGGATGCCTAATTCAAAACCCTTATAAGGAAATGAGAGTCATCACCTAGGAATATGCCTAAGACCCTTAATTGACTCTGATTAAATGCTTAGATCTAACCAAAACACTAGGTTGCGCTAGGTTACGTGGATGGAAGGTGTTAGGCACCATCCACACATAGGAAATTTTGGTCTTATGAATCAGATCTACTTAGTTTTTGAAATCTCAGTTGAAAAAAATCCAAAAACTCTAACTAATTTTGAAAGATTTGTAAATCACATTCTCTAGAAAAGTCATATGTTCCTTCGAATTTTGGATCTATTTGTACATTTTAGGACATACGAACAAAACTTTAAAACATACGTTAGTACTAATTTTACCACCAGATTTTAATTTTCAAAATCGCCAAGAAGTTAAAATTATACAAAATGAAACATACAAACATATTTTGTATGTTCCAGACAATTTCATAAATTTCGGATTTCTTGAGAATTTTGCACAATTTTTGTGGAATTTTCGAGATCCGAGCTCTAAATGTGTTATTAGGGTTATAATTAATAGGGCTGTATCTCGGGTCGGGCGGGTCGGGTTTTGGAGAACCCAACCCTACCCAAGAAATATCTCAGGTCGGGTTTTTTTCCGAAAAACCCACGATTCCCAAACCCGGCCCTACACATGATAAATCTCGGGTCGGGTCGGGCTTTTTCACGTTGACGCAATTTTTTAAGGAAAATTCTTGTTTGGCAAGGCAACTCAACTCATAGAAGTAGAAATTACACTCACATTACACTTGAATCAAACAATGATGTAATTACACTCACATTACACTTGAATCAAACAATGCTGTAATCAAACAATGTTGTAATTACAATCAAACAATGCTGAATCAAACACTTGAATCAACTCAACTCATAGAAGCAGAAATTACACTCACATACAATAACAGTGGGTGCGTGGGTTTTCACTTTTAACTTTTAACTAACAATAGAATAAAATGTACATACTATAACTTATGTAACTCGGGTCGGGTCGGGCCCCTTCAAACCCGGCTCGACCCGAGATTCATGCGGGATTTTGAATGCTCAACCCGGCTCGACCCGAGATTCATGTGGGATTTTGAATGTTCAACCCGGCTCGACCCGAAACCCATGAAACCTAAACCCAACCCAGGCTATTTTCGGGTCGGGTCGATGCGGGTCGGGTAAAACCCGGCTCGAGTTGCAGCCCTAATAATTAACCTAATTACTATCAGATTAACTACTAGATCTCTTAGAATTTCAAATTACATTGAATTCCATTGTAGATCTATGGGAATTATGGAGAAATTGTCCACACTTCTCATGATCTTGCATTTGATCTCACTGGAATTTGAAACTACAGTATAAATCTAAATAAAATGAGAAAAAACTTAATCTAGATCTATCAAAATTGGGAGAAAACCTTGAGAATTATGGTTGCAAACCCTTCCAACCATAATTCCCTACGTTTTCCCCTAGACCTAGATTAAACAATGTTAGAAACTGAAATTAAACGAAACAGGAACCTAATTGGAGTGAAGTTCTACCGAATTCTGGCAATCTAAGCAGCAAAGCTCCAGTCCCTCAACTTTTCTCTCTGGCAATCTTGATATAGAATTCATCATAGGAGATGAAAAAAGGCCTTTAAAACCTTGTTTCCCCTCTGGAATTTCTCATGCAAGAATTCCGATTGGAATCCTATCGACTCCGGTGAGAATTTCAACTCTCTCTCTCTCTCTCTCTCTCTCTCTCTCTCTCTCTCTCTCACACACACACACACACACACACACACACACACATAAGGGAGGGAATTTTTTCAATTTTTGAAGAATTTTGAATTTCAAATTTTTCTCCTCAAATATATATTAGGGCCTATTTATAGGCACATATGAGAGGGAAAATTCCCACTCATTTGAAACTTTTGTTTGAAAACTTGACATTCGTACAATCTGGAATTCGTACATTTGAAATTTGTACAAATGGAATTTCATACATTTTAAAATGTACGAAGGTGCAAATTGACAGTGGTAGGCTAGCTCAGAGTAGTTTATGCTGGTTTCTTGGATCGGTCTCAAGGGTCTCAGACGTTTAAGATCAGGACTGTAATTACAATCTGGTTGGGTCAAATTTGAACATACTTTGAAGGTATTTTCAGGGTCAAAAGGCTATAAGCTGGAAATTCTTCCACTTTCTGTGCCTACAATAGAGCATCATTCTACTTGTCCAAAGAGTGTTGAAACTTTTCAGATCTCATATTGGAGATACAATATGACAAGGATATGGATGTGTGGATCCCATCCCGAGGGGGGTCTACAAGGGTGTGTGTTTTTATGATGATAGCGCATTTGTCCATTGGATTTGAATATAGTTGTTTTTCTCGTAAATTTGGGATAAAAATCCTAATTTACGAGAGAAGTCAGGACCAGAGTCGCCACCTAGATTAGGGATCTAGGACCCATGATTAACTCTGTATATTTGGTTTACGATTTAAATTCTGGGTAAGTTACCTGATTACGAGATCGGAAGGTGTACCGCACGAAGTGTACAGTATCGATCTTGCCTGACGAAAGTCAGACTTTACCTTTTAAATGCTTTAGTGGTTTAAGTTTTAACTAAAGGGGGTAATTGTGAGTTTTATTTGGAAAATCTAAATATTACTAATGATTTGGCCGTTCACAGTTTAGACTCATGCGGGCCAGGAGTGCATCCTACATGCAACTACATGCCTATGTGCCTATGTGAGTGTTTTTTATATTTTATGAAGTTGGGGAGATTTGGTTGAAGTTGAATTTGATTGATTAATTTGAAGTGAAGTGACCTATGCTATATGAACCTAGATGTAATGCAATTGACCTAATTTGCATTTTTACTATATTTGTGAACTTTGGATTCTAAGAATTCTATTTTGAAGACCTAGAGTGTGATTTCTAAGTTTCGAACCTATAACTTTATCTTTTGGAGATTGAGATTTTCCAACTTAGATGATTAGGAGTTCTTAGATTCTTTAGGATTTTTAAATTCTTTTGAGTTCTAAATTTAACAAACACAACTAATCATGCAAAGAAAGTAACTAGCATGCAAAGTACCAAAACAGGCAAAGAGCAAAGCAAAACAACTAGCATGTGATTCTAAGCATACGATAAAAACAATTAAAGAGATCGAAACATGCAACTAATCATGCAACTAAGCAAAAAGAAACATCTAACATGCAAAAAGGCTTAAGGAAAATGAAAGAGTGAACAAGGGAATGAAAGGGATGAAGAAGGGTGTAGGGGAACGAGAAAGATGGAGAAATGTGCGATTGAACTTAGGAGTGCCAAGTTGCCTACGTACCCCGTGGTGAGGATCAAGCCACACGTAGTTCCATAAGGGACGGAATTGGGTTGGGAATGGGTTTTAAGGATTTAGGGCAATCAGGTTTGGGCATATGGATGCAACTTGATTAGGATCCAGGGGTTCCACTAGGGAGGCTTACTTGACTGGGGTGGGTCCACTTGATTAGGCATGGGGTGCAACTCGATAAAGAAAGGAGGTGCAACTTGGTTGGACTCAGTTAGATGATGGGTGCATGATATGGGTTATAGCCGCTGTTTGGTTGCAGGAAGTGGGTTTCCGAGGGCTGTTTGGTTGCAGGAAATGGGTTTCTAGGTGCTGTTTGGTTGCAGGAATGGCTTTAGGGTGCTGTTTGATTGCAGGAAATAAGTTTCTTGATGTTGTTTGGTTGCACGAAATGGGTTTTTGGGTGCTGTTTGGTTACGGGAAATGGGTTTCCAGGTGCTGTTTGGGACTAGATTTTGCAATTCAAGGGGCTGTTTGAGAGTGGATTTTAGGTTTCAATCTTAGGCACTAGTTGGCATCCTTAGGCACTGGACAGGTAATTTCTGGGTGGGCATCTTAGGCACTGGACATGCAACTCTAGGTTTCGATTTTAGGCACTGAAAGGCATTTTCAGGCACTGGATAGGCAATTCTGGGTGGGTGTCTTAGGCACTGAATAGGCAATTCCAGGCACTGGACAGGCAATTCTGGGTGGGCGTCTTGGGTAATTCTGGGTGGGTGTCTTAGGCACTGGACATGCAATTCTGGATAGGCATCTTAGGCACTGGACAGGCAATTCCAGGCACTGGATAGGCAATTCTGGGCACTGGACAGGCAATTCCAGGCACTGGACAGGCAATTCTGGGCACTGGATAGGCAATTCTAGGCACTGGATAGGCAATTCTGGGTTAAGGTTAGGTATGGGATATGCAACATGGCCGAATGGTTGGGTTCACTTGGGTTTTGATCTTGGGCTCATGGATCACATGGATTTGGGTACAAAATAAAAGAAAAGAGGAAAGAGAAAAGAAATACCAAAATGACAATCCAAATTTCTAGCCAATTATCATAAGGGGAAACTTTCTTCAAAATAGAATTTCCTAGGCTAGAGAGTTTTCTCTTTTGAAAATTTATTTCCCAAAGGGAGAAAAATCACTTTCTAGGCATAGAACCTTCCAAATTTTAAAGTTATATCTTTAGAAAACTTGATTTCCGAGGTTGGAAAATAACTTTCTAAAAATATAGCCGTCTAGATTTGAAAGCTTCTAACTTAAAAAAAACTTGTATAATTAACTTAATTTCCATTTTAAAATAAAGTGGGCCTACCTCGCTACGATGCTTGAAGTCGATCCTCGCCTTTTGATGTAATCCAACGGAGCCCGATCCTTTAATGAAATTTTGCCGAGAGTTATAGATGATGGTTGGCCACGACGTGCGCGGTGGGGGTATGGAGGTTTTTCTTATTGAAGGGGAGAGAGACAGAGAGAGAGGGGAGAGGGTGGGACGAATTTGAAGGGAGAGAGAGAGCTGAGATTTTTTGTATGGGCTCTTGGAGTATTGAGTTATGTCCAGAGGAGAAGAGAGCATGGGTATTTATAGGTGAAGGGTGAGCTAGGTTGCCTTCTTAGGAGCCTAAAGGTGTACGGTGGAGATTGAGTGATGAAAAAAGGAATGCAAAATGATGGCCAGGATTGCATTATTCCATAATATTCTTCTTCCTCTTTAGCAGCTTCTCTTTTAAACATGATCTTTTAAAAATAACAAGTATTTGTGTGGCATGGATTGAGCACTAAAGATTTAAAATCAATTCAAGGTCCATGACGACGCCACTTGTCCTTAGAATCTTTGTGGATTTGGAAGCAAATTTCAAGACAAGGGAAACGTCCAATTTGGTTGCCTTTGTGGAGAATGGCAATGATTTGGATGGCGGCTATTAACTGCAATCTCCATGTGATCGAAAGAACGGGCGAGATGAGGTTTCCAAATATCCTGAAATCTTTGCAAAGATATGGGCTAAGATTGGGTGGTTGAGAACAATTGCAATCCTTAGGAGATCAAAAGAATGGATGATATGATGCCTCCAAATCTCCTAGAATCTTTGTGAAAGATTTTCAATATATTTTGAATGTGAAAATCGAAAAATGCGGTTTTCAGGAGATTTTAAAGTTCGATTTCGATAATTCTTTCGCCGTTAGAATCGTTGATTTTTTCTCTTTCTATTAAGCCCAATATTGCCATAGAAATACTGATTTTGAAATTTTCGACCAGTGTGGGCTCCCGATCTCCGCCTGTAGATCGTTTTTTCAAAGATCGAGCAAATCGGCGATCTAAACGAACCAACCGATTCGATCAACTTTGGGTCAACGGTTAAAATCATTAAACCATGATATTGACAATGATTGAGACATTAGAAAGTTTTGATATCGATGATTTAATGGGACGATTTCGACGGATCTCACTTATCCCGCCTTGATCCGTAACTTTTCACTGGGTTTTTGCTTAATTAAAGTGGCCCAATGTTTAATCCAAATTTGAGATTGACCTTTATTGATATTATTTAAAATAAATGATCACAAATTCTTGGTAAAGAAAGATACCCAGGTCAAAAATCAGCCCTCGATCAGATGATTTACGAAAATTGGGTCTCAGGATGGAATCAGGGTCCGAGTTGTGAAGTGACCATAGCTTATTTTGTCCCGATTGATGATCCGTAAAGTCAGATCGAGATATTAATGCCCTAAAACATATAAATCCATGATAGATGGACTCTTACATGAATTTAATACTCTAAAGTCACCAATCAGGGCATTTTTTCAATTTTTCGGATATAATCTAGACACCATAGCCAGGTAATCTAGAATAGGATTTTTTTTAGAAACTGGTAGACCTAATCTAGACACCATAGCCAGGTAATCTAGAGTAGGATTTTTTTGACAACTGGTAGACCTAATCTAGGCACCATAGCCAGGTAATCTAGAATAGGATTTTTCTGGAAACTGGTAGACCTAATCTAGACACCATAGCCAGGTAATCTGGAGTAGGATTTTTTTGGAAACTGGTAGACCTAATCTAGGCATCATAGCCAGGTAATCTAGAATATTATTTTTTTCTGAAAATCTAGTAATTGGAAGACCAAATCTAGACACCATAGCCTGGTAATCTAGAATAGAATTTTTCTGGAAGCTGGTAGACCTAATCTAAACACCATAGCCTGGTAATTTAGAATAAGATTTTTCTGGAAGCTAGAAGACCTAATCTAAACACCATAGCCTGGTAATTTAGAATAGGATTTTTCTGGAAGCTGGAAGACCTAATCTAAATACCATAGCCTGGTAATTTAGAATAGGATTTTTCTGGAAGAGACCAAGAAGGCCTCACATAATGTGAGACAATCTTGACCATGATTTTCTGAGCTGGATGTCTGAAGAGTATTTGAATGAAATGAGTATGGATTGTAAACTTGAAAGCTCTGGGTAGCTGGAATGGTTTATGAATGAATGATGGATTATGAACAATAGAATAATGGATTTTTGAACTTTGGAAAAAATATGATTGTGATGGAGATGAAAATCGAGATGAATTGAGATTAGGATGGATTGAAACTGATGGAAGAAAGATTAGGATGTAAGGATATTGATGGGGCTTGATGGAATTGAGACTGGGTGTTTGGAAAACCTGGGAGTTGGAAAACTTTTTCTATAAAGGGCTTTACCGCAGGGGACCTGGATGTTTCATTTCTTTAACAAGAAAGGACATTCAAGAACTGGTGAACTCATGACAATATTTTTTTAACAAATGTAGGCCCTTGAAGATATTTGAGGAAAATTTTTCTATCACAATTCCATCTGAGATTCTTCCAAGCCTAAGGTGTCCTTCCATGGTATGGTACTGGATTTTCTGAAGTTCTCATTTCTGAGTTCTCTTTTTTAAAACTGGCTTTGCTTAAACTGGCTTTGCTTAAACTGGCTTCTCTCATTTGGCTCTTGAAGTCTTCAGGATAAATCTGGTTATGATGTATTTGCAAATAAAAGTGATACCTTACCTCTTCACCGAAACAGTTGCAACCTTATGACAAGAGGACAACAATCGACTTGCATTAAAGTTGAGAATTGGTGAAAGACACTATTTGAAAAAAATGAGAGATTCTGAAAGAGAATAGACTTGAATAGACTGACTAGAATAACAGACAGTGATGCTTCCTACTTTTTAACATGTTTTTTTGGTAAGTCTTGCCTTTTAGAGAATAATTTATCAATTGGTAAACATTTGAACATTTCCTTTAAAACAGTAGTACTTCATGGACATTATCACTGCTCCTTGGATTGCTTGGTTTCCATGCCCCTAGTTCCAAGAATAACGAGTTGTCTTGCTTGAAACTCTGAGTTATTTACAATTGATAGATCATTCTGTAAAAATGTCGAATGTAGCCTTCGTGGATAACCCTTACCATGACCAAGTTGACCTTTTCAGGTTTTCAACTTGGCGGACCATCTGCCCTAGCTTTTGCCTGAACTACCATTTTCGGGTTTTCATTTCAGCGGGCCTGTTCCTTGATTTTTGCCTACGCCGTCCTTTTGGATTTTCAACTTAGCAGGTGAATGACCTTAACTTTTGCCTAGACCGCCCTTGCGGGTTTCCAGCATAGCAGGTCTTCAAACTCCGTTTTTCTTTTGTTTTTTTTTATTTGCCTGGAACCTTTGCATTGTACACCGGAAGGACTTTATGGGTGGGATAGGGTTCATTGAAGAAAAGGCTTGAGGTTTATGCAAATTTCGACCGAACCTGTGTGCACAGGTTGCCTACGTATCCCAGCATAGGAATCAGGTCGCGCGTAGTTCAGGGCAGATGCCCCTAGTTTAGAATCTTTCATTGATGGTTTTGCTTTTTCTCTTCTTTTTTTCTTTTGCTTTTCTCACTTCTATTTTTTATTTTTTTGGTTTCGACCGAACCTGGGTCTGCTAGGCTGCCTACGTACCCCTATGTAGGGATTAGGTCACGCGTAGTTCAGGGCAGATGCCCCCTAGTATGGTGGGTTTTGAAGGAAAATTTTATTCAGGCTCAAAAGGGGTTTGTAAAGGGATTTGATTTTTTTTCTTTTTGGGTTTTAACTTTCTGGGATTTATTCAGCCAAAGAAGGCCTTCCGGTGTTTAATCCGATAAAGGTTCATTAGTGTTATAATGATTTCTCTTTTTTTTTTTTTTTAGTTTTACGGCATTTCCAGGTAAGGATTTTGTTGAAGGCTTTATCTTGTTCTTGACTCCTTCTGTCTGAATTTGAACATCAATTCTTCATCTCCAAAGGGATCGCGATATTAGATCTTGAACTCTTTTGCAATGAATTTTGTGTCCGCACTTCAGTTCTGATAGATTTTGATGATCGAAAACATAAAAGATAGCTTTAGCCGATGCCCCTTGTGTACGTGTCTTCATTCTTAGACCGAAACATGTCTTTGTGAGACCAAGCGAAGGCTTCCCCGTATTCTTGTAGTAGGTTTATTGATTCCTTGCATTCCTTAGAGGGTAATGTGTTTCCAATTCATATTTTCTGAATTAAAGTTTAAGTCCTAATTTCTTCTCTAAAAAGCTGGACCTGACGCTCCTCCACTTGTTTAAGCATTTGCTGTAACTCAAGTGGAGTTTCGTCGACCTTTTTATCCTCTTCCGAGGAGGGATTTTTTTTTATTGTTATTTAAAGTCAGAAGCATACACTCGAACATACTGAGAAAAAAAAATTATTGAATGAGAAGAAATTACATTTGCTGACTCTTCCTGTACATGCTCAGGATTTACAATTTTGGACTCAAAATAAATGCACAAAATAATGACTCGCCCGGACTAGGCACTTATTGTAACTGAATATAAGAACTGGACTCGCCATCACGACTGGACTAAACATGAACTGATAAAGACATAAACTTTAATCGAAAAGATTTTCTTCGGTTGCAACTGTCTGGATCTGAGATTCAGCGAAACTTTCTTTGTCTTAGATAGCTGCAATAAGTGGGACCTCAGCTTCTGATGTATCATCCACAACAAGAACAGTATCTGAACAAACTTCTGATTTTTCAACAAAATAAACTTCCGACTGCAATTCTGGTAGGGCTGCCTTTCTGCGCTTCTTCTCCTCCTCTTCTACTCCTACCCAGTTAAGGATATGAGGGTGATGTTGGGAATCAGATGTATGAATTAAGGTGGAATGATCAAACTCAAGATTGTCCAAAAATATGGCATTGACATTGGCTGGAGATGGAACAACATGGTTTGGCAGGAGATTGTTGACTACATTTGGCTTTGGTGGAAAGACAAGTAGGTCATTATCAATAAGCTTTTGGATTACAAACTTCAGGGTTAAGCATCGATCAGTAATATGGCCTGGACCTTGATGATAGTCGCAGTGATCCTGCGCTCTCCATGTCTTTGGAAGCGGGTTGGGAGGTGGCTTAATAGGTGGTACGGTAATGTGGCTAGAGGCCAAACATTGTTTGAGCATAGCCGATGGTGGAACTGGGATAGGAGTAAACTCTGTTCTTGGCCTTTTCTGAGGCATGGCACCCTATTGACTGTAATCAAACACTACAGCCTTCTGGGGCTCAGTGGTTCTAGAAACATTACTGATTTGGGCTGGTGTTTGTCTCTTAACTTCCTTTGAACCCGAGCTATTCTTGTTATAAATTCTCAATGCCATAGCATCTTCAATTTGCGTGCCAGCTACAATAAAATGTTCAAAATCTGGATAGAACTGCAGTGACATATGCTGTAACATGTGAGAGGAGAGGTTCTTCAAAACTATCTGTACTTGTTCTCTCTCAGACGGGCGATCCATCATCTGTGCTGCCTTCTTCCTCCACCTCTTTACGAAGGTCATGAATGACTCATTGGAATCCTACTTTGTAGTTTCTAAGTCACGACGGGTAATCTCTGTTCCATCCTCATAACCAAACTGCTTAATGAATTGCTCCCCAATATCTTTCCATCTTTTGTATTGAGTCTTGTCTAGACTTAGAAACCATTTTCTTGCAATTCCGGTCAAGGAGATTGGAAATAGTTGAGCCATCTGCTCAGGAGTTAGGCCTTGAGGTTGACACATTATGATAAACATCTGAAGGTGAGAAGTGGGACGACCTACACCATTGTATTTGTCAAAGTCCGGCATTTGGAAATTAGCCGGAAGATGGACTTCTGGAAAGAGAGTAAGATTGTCAGGGTTAAAGCTGTCAGGTTCATGAATCTTGAAATTGTCGACCTTCTTGGACAATTGTTCAAAATTTTCAACCAGAGACTTGTCCCCTTGAGTGGTGACTGGATTACAATTCTCCTTTGCGTACTGCTCTGAATTTGGAACTTCAATCTGAAGAGGAGTAATTTTAGGCTGTGGTTGAATATCAGATACAACTGGGTATTCGGGTTCTTTTCCTTTTGAAGGTGAGGAAGAGGATGGACCAAACTTTTCTACAAATTAGAATTTCAGAAACTGATTGTCCTCTTTGAGTTCTTTCATCTGCTGAAGGATATTGGCTAATACCGCATCAAGGTTAGTGGGTTGTAGATTCTTAGTAGGTTCTGTCATGACTACTGGAGATGGAGATGACTTTCTGACCAGACGAGAGTTTACTCGAACCCAAGATGCTTGAAGGTGATCAATGGTTGACACAAGAACTCCTAACAAAGAAATGATTAAAAGTTTAGATATACTGGTGTTCGTGATTGAAAACATGCATTGACTAGAATGACTCATTTTGCACACATATTTGAGACTGACGGATCTTTCATTCAAAAGATATTCCTTTTTGAAAGAATGTAATCAATGCATTAGTAAGGAATGACCTTCAAAAGGGGATGCCCCTAGTTTGAATGGAATGACATTTTAGGGGTTTTAAAGATGAACTCGAGGAGGATGCCCCTAGTCTAAAGGAAGCCGAAATCCTAAGCTATGGTTAGGAGATGAGACCTCGAAAGGGAACCCTAAGCAATAAGACATTACCCCACGATCTACAGAAAAGGAATAGATGGTGATGATTTTGCAAAATTGTTGATCAAGAAGAGATGATTGGTAGGAATTGATGGGATTTCCTAGATCTAAGAATAATGAGATTATTATCCCAACCTCAAAGGCATTTTATGTTTGTGCTTTATTTGGATGGCGCAATTCCTAACCCCTAATCTAGCAGAACCATTATGATCGGTTCATGACTTTGTTTGTGCTCCTAAGACATCGAATGTAGCCTCAAGAGATCGGCTACCTATTCTAAAGATGAAAAGTATTTCCTAGTCTAGGCTCACATGCGTGAAGTACACATATCCGATCTACATGAATGTGTGGGATAATCTAGGGGTAAGGCTAAGATTTCTCTTAGCGCGAATCCGTATTCGATATACTCTACCGGTGTCCAGAGTAGCAATACATGAACCAACAGATCCGTTTACGCACCATAAAGGTACTAGGCTAAGAGTGGAATGTTTCTCTAACACAGAGGCACCAGGTCATGACCTCCCAGTCAACCATGCTAGATAACACTCCAGGTTCCTAAATAGGACGTGTGTGTTGTGATATGCAAATGCAAGTGATGTAAGTGTTTGCAATTTGAAGATTCGCATCTAATGCCCTCAAGTCTTTTAATTAATCTTTTGAAGGTTTAGGTGGGGGATTATTCAAGCACACAATATTTTGGCCTCGTCTTTTTCTGTTTTTTTTTAATTTTTGAGTTTTTTAATTTTTTTTGGATTTTTTTGACTTTTTGGATTTTTGATTTTTTTGTTTTTTTTGTTCCACACTCCACCTCTCTCTCTCTCTCTTGAGGAAAACCCGAATTGAACTCCTATCTATACAAACAGAACCACTAATTAAAAGGGCTAAAAACCAGTTTTTAAACCTCGGAACCACTATTTAAACCACGGCACCACTGTTTATTCCTCGAAACCAATCAATAGTGGTTCCTAGAGTATACATAGCTGTTCTAAGTGTGTAAATACACTCATGACCCTATCTAATGAATAAGAAGTACTATTTAAACACCCAGAACATCTATTTATACAGTTGGCACCATTATTTAGACCTCTGAACCACTAAATTATGGTTCCAAGAGTGTAAATAGTGGTTCATACATTCTAATAGTATTTCAATGGTTCTAAACATTATCAAAAATTAGATGCACTATTTAAATACTCAGAACATCCATATATACACTTGGAACCTTTATTTAGACATCGGAACCACAATTTAATGGTTCTGATAGATTAAATAGTGGTTCATACATTCTAATAGTATTTCATTGGTTCTAAAGGTGATCATGAGTGTATCAATAGTGGTTTAAACACTCATAATCACTATTTAAACACTTGGAACCACTATTTATATGTTGGACCACTAAATAGTTGTTCCAAGAGCGTAATAGTGGTTTATAGCTTATTAATAGTGGTTCTAACATTCTAAAGTGATTCTAACATTCTAAAGTGGGCCTATTTTTTCCTTGGAACCACTAATTTAAACCTATGACCCACTATTTAATGGGATGCGAATTTTGACTTTCGGACATCCGAAGAAGTTCTTCTGACTTCCGATAGGATTCCAGTAGTTTTGTTAAAACTCCTACACATTCGGGAGTACGAAGGAAACCATCGGACGTCCGATAGGATTCGAATAGTTTTGTTACAAACTCCTTCACATTCGAGACGTGCTTTCCGGCGAGGGATGTTACTTTCCTGCGCGAGGGACGTGCTTTCCTGTACGAGGGAAGAAGAAGATAAAAAGGTGAAAAGGGTTGGCAGTGGAGAGAGACGTGCTGAGGGTTTATTACCCAAAGCAAAATAAAGAGAACCAATGGAGGTTTTTTTTTCTAATGGCAATGTCAATGGCAATGGAGTTTTACCATTTGGGAATGGCAATGGCTTGGGGAAGAAGAAGATAAGAAGGTGAAAAGGGTTGGTGAAGTGCATTGGGAATCGTTCCTAAAAGGTGGAAGGAAAAGAAAGAGAAGGGTGTTCTTGTCCTAAAACACCTCTGACCATACCTGACACCCATTTCTCATGATTTTGAGAACTTTGCCCTTGATTCATAATTTCAACAAATGTTCACATTTTTTTAATAATTTTCCCTTACTATTATTATTATTATTATTATTATTATTTTCTATTGAAAAAAAAAAAATTCTTCATAAAAAATGGTTTTTTTGTATTGTTTTGGGTATTTTGGCTTTAAATTGTAAATCTACAAGTGTGCACAAATGTAATTTAATGCATGCATTATGTGCTAGAGTATTTTCAAAATAAAATGACTTTGAAAAAGGTTTTGAAAATAAGTGTATTTTATTTGGGAAATGGATTACTTCGAGGGAAAGAAGGTATGAAGTTCCTGCCTCTTTTCTAGAAAGAGAACTCATATTGTACGCACTTCTGCAAAGCTCCTAGAACCCCACATATCTGATCTGTTGTGTATAATTTGAAAATCATTTGAAAATTATTCGAAATCCTAAATTCCTATTAGAGAAACAAATCAAAACCCATATATGGAAATGAGAGGCATCACCTAGGAATAGGCCTAAGACCCTTAATTGACTCTGATTAAATGCTTAGATCTAACCAAAATACTAGGTTGTGCTAGGTTACATGGATGCCTAATTCAAAACCCTTGTAAGAAAATGAGAGTCATCACCTAGGAATAGGCCTAAGACCCTTAATTGACTCTGATTAAATGCTTAGATCTAACCAAACACTAGGTTGCGCTAGGTTACGTGGATGGAAGGTGTTAGGCACCATCCACGCATAGGAAATTTTCGTCTTATGAATCAGATCTTCTTAGTTTTCAAAATCTCAGTTGAAAAAAATCCAAAAACTCTAACTAATTTTGAAAGATTTGCAAATCACATTCTCTTGAAAAGTCATACGTTCCTTCGAATTTTGGATCTATTTGTACATTTTAGAACATACGAACAAAACTTTAAAACATACGTTAGTACTAATTTTACCACCAGGTTTGAATTTTCAAAATCCCCAAGAAGTTAAAATTATACAAAATGAAACATACAAACATATTTTGTATGTTCCACACAATTTCATAAATTTCGGATTTCTTGAGAATTTTGCACAATTTTCTAGAATTTTCGAGATCCGAGCTCTAAATGTGTTATTAGGGTTATAATTAGCCTAATTACTATCAGATTAACTACTAGATCTCTTAGAATTTCAAATTACATTGAATTCCATTGTAGATCTATGGGAATTATGGAGAAATTGTCCACACTTCTCATGATCTTGCATTTGATCTCACTGGAATTTGAAACTACAATATAAATCTAAATAAAATGAGAAAAAACTTAATCTAGATATATCAAAATTGGGAGAAAACCTTGAGAATTATAGTTGCAAACCCTTCCAACCATAAGTCCCTAGGTTTTCGCCTAGACCTAGATTAAACAATGTTAGAAACTGAAATTAAACAAAACAGGAACCTAATTGGAGTGAAGTTCTACCGATTTCTGGCAATCCAAGCAGCAGAGCTCCAGTCCCTCAACTTTTCTCTCTGGCAATCTTGATATAGAATTCATCATAAGAGATGAAAAAAGGCCTTTAAAACCTTGTTTCCCCTCTAGAATTTCTCATGCAAGAATTCTGATTGGAATCCTATCGACTCCGGTGAGAATTTGAACTCTCTCTCTCTCTCTCACACACACACACACACATAAGGGAGGGAATTTTTCCACTTTTGAAGAATTTTGAATTTCAAATTTTTCTCCTCAAATACATATTAGGGCTTATTTATAGGCACATATGGGAGGGAAAATTCCCACTCATTTGAATTTTTTGTCTGAAAACTTGACATTCGTACAATCTGGAATTCGTACATTTGAAATTTGTACAAATGGAATTTCGTACATTTTAAAACATACGAACGTGCAAATTGACAGTGGTAGGCTAGCTCAGAGTAGTTTATGCTGGTTTCTTGGATCCTTCTCAAGGGTCTCAGACGTTCAAGATCAGGACTGTAATTACAATCTAGGTGGGTCAAATTTGAACATACTTTGAAGGTAATTTCAGGGTCAAAAGGCTATAAGCTGGAAATTCTTCCACTTTCTGTGCCTACAATAGAGCATCATTCTACTTGTCCAAAGAGTGTTGAAACTTTTCAGATCTCATTTTGGAGATACAATATGACAAGGATATGGATGTGTGGATCCCATCCCGAGGGGGGTCCACGAGGGTGTGTGTTTTTATGATGATAGCGCCTTTGTCCATTGGATTTGAATATAGTTGCTTTTCTCATAAATTTGATATAAAAATCCTAATTTACGAGAGAAGTCAGGACCAGAGTCGCCACCTAGATTAGGGATCTAGGACCCATGATTAACTCTGTATATTTGGTCTACGATTTAAATTCTGGGTAAGTTACCTGATTACGAGATCAGAAGGTGTACCGCACGAAGTGTACAGTATCGATCTTGCCTGACGAAAGTCAAACTTTACCTTTTAAATGCTTTAGTGGTTTAAGTTTTAACTAAAGGGGGTAATTGTGAGTTTTATTTGGGAAATCTAAATATTACTAATGATTTGGCCGTTCACAATTTTGACTCATGCGGGCCAGGAGTGCATCCTACATGCAACTACATGCCTATGTGCCTATGTGAGTGTTTTTTATATTTTATGAAGTTGGGGAGATTTGGTTGAAGTTGAATTTGATTGATTAATTTGAAGTGAAGTGACCTATGCTATATGAACCTAGATGTAATGCAATTGACCTAATTTGCATTTTTACAATATTTGTGAACTTTGGATTCTAAGAATTCTATTTTGAGGACCTAGAGTGTGATTTCTAAGTTTCGAACCTTTAACTTTATGTTTTGGAGATTGAGATTTTCCAACTTAGATGATTAGGAGTTCTTAGATTCTTTAGGATTTTTAAATTCTTTTGAGTTCTAAATTTAACAAACACAACTAATCATGCAAAGAAAGCAACTAGCATGCAAAGTACCAAAACAGGCAAAGAGCAAAGCAAAACAACTAGCATATGATTCTAAGCATACGATAAGAACAATTAAAGAGATTGAAACATGCAACTAATCATGCAACTAAGCAAAAAGAAACATCTAACATGCAAAAAGGCTTAAGTAAAATGAAAGAGTGAACAAGGGAATGGAAGGGATGAAGAAGGGTGTAGGGGAACGAGAATGATGGAGAAATGTGCGACTGAACTTAGGAGTGCCAAGTTGCCTACGTACCTCGTGGTGGGATCAAGCCACACGTAGTTCCATAAGGGACGAAATTGGGTTGGGAATGGATTTTAAGGATTTAGGCCAATCGGGTTTGGGCATATGGATGCAACTTGATTAGGATCCAGGGGTTCCACTAGGGGGGCTTACTTGACTGGGGTGCGTCCACTTGATTAGGCATGGGGTGCAACTCGATAAAGAAAGAAGGTCCAACTTGGTTGGACTCAGTTAGATGATGGGTGTATGATATGGGTTATAGCCGCTGTTTGGTTGCAGGAAGTGGGTTTCCGAGGGCTGTTTGGTTGCAGGAAATGGGTTTCTAGGTGCTGTTTGGTTGCAGGAATGGCTTTAGGGTGCTGTTTGGTTGCAGGAAATAGGTTTCTTGATGCTGTTTGATTGCACGAAATGGGTTTTTGGGTGCTGTTTGGTTGCGGGAAATGGGTTTCCGGGTGCTGTTTGGGACTAGATTTTGCAATTCAAGGGGCTGTTTGGGAGCGGATTTTAGGTTCCAATCTTAGGCACTAGTTGGCATCCTTAGGCACTGGACAGGTAATTTCTGGGTGGGCGTGTTAGGCACTGGACATGCAATTCTGGATTTCGACTTTAGGCACTAAATAGGCGTTTTCAGGCACTGGATAGGCAATTCTGGGTGGGTGTCTTAGGCACTGAATAGGCAATTCCAGGCACTGGACAGGCAATTCTGGGTGGGCGTCTTGGGCAATTCTGGGTGGGTGTCTTAGGCACTAGACATGCAATTCTGGGTGGGCGTCTTAGGCACTGGAGAGGCAATTCTGGGCACTGGAGAGGCAATTCCAGGCACTGGAGAGGCAATTCCAGGCACTGGACAGGCAATTCTGGGCACTGGATAGGCAATTCTAGGCACTGGATAGGCAATTCTGGGTTAAGGTTGGGTATGGGTTATGCAACATGGCCGAATGGTTGGGTTCACTTGGGTTTTGATCTTCGGCTCATGGATCAGATGGATTTGGGTACAAAATAAAAGAAAAGAGAAAAGAAATACCAAAATGACAATCCAAATTTCTAGCCAATTTTAAAGTTATATCTTTAGAAAACTTGATTTCCGAGGTTGGAAAATAACTTTCTAAAAATATAGCCTTCTAGATTTGAAAGCTTCTAACTTAAAAAAAAGAAATACCAAAATTACAATCCAAATTTCTAGCCAATTTTAAAGTTATATCTTTAGAAAACTTGATTTCCGAGGTTGGAAAATAACTTTCTAAAAATATAGCCTTCTAGATTTGAAAGCTTCTAACTTAAAAAAAACTTGTATAATTAACTTAACTTCCATTTTAAAAGAAAGTGGGCCTACCTCGCTACGATGCTTGAAGTTGATCCTCGCCTTTTGATGTAATCCAACGGAGCCCGATCCTTTAATGAAATTTTGCCGAGAGTTATAGAAGATGATTGGCCACGATGTGCGCGGTGGGGGTATGGAGGTTTTTCTTATTGAAGGGGAAGGAGACAGAGAGAGAGAGGGGAGAGGGTGGGACGAATTTGGAGAGAGAGAGAGAGAGGGAGCTGAGATTTTTTGTATGGGCTCTTGGAGTATTGAGTTATGTCCAGAGGAGAAGAGAGCATGGGTATTTATAGGTGAAGGGTGAGCTAGGTTGCCTTCTTAGGAGCCTAAAGGTGTACGGTGGAGATTGAGTGATGAAAAAAGGAATGCAAAATGATTGTCAGGATTGTATTATTCCATAATATTCTTCTTGCTCTTTAGCAGCTTCTCTTTTAAACATGATCTTTTAAAAATAACAAGTATTTGTGTGGCATGGATTGAGCACTAAAGATTTAGAATCAATTCAAGGTCCAGGACGACGCCACTTGTCCTTAGAATCTTTGTGGATTTGGAAGAAAATTTCAAGACAAGGGAAACGTCCAATTTGGTTGCCTTTGTAGAGAATGGCAATGATTTGGATGGCTGCGATTAACTGCAATCTCCATGTGATCGAAAGAACGGGCGAGATGAGGTCTCCAAATATCCTGAAATCTTTGCAAAGATTCAGACTAAGATTGGGTGGTTGAGATCAATTGCAATCCTTAGGGGATCAAAAGAATGGATGAGATGATGCCTCCAAATCTCCTAAAATCTTTGTGAAAGATTTTCAATATATTTTGAATGTGAAAATCGAAAAATGCGGTTTTCAGGAGATTTTAAAGTCCGATTTCGATAATTCTTTCACCGTTGGAATCGTTGATTTTTTCTCTTTCTTTTAAGCCCGATATTGCCATAGAAATACTGATTTTGAAATTTTCGACCAGTGAGGGCTCCCGATCTCCGCCTGGAGATCGTTTTTCCAAAGATCGAGCAAATCGGCGATCTAAACGAACCAACCGATTCGATCAACTTTGGGTCAACGGTTAAAACCATTAAAACATGATATTGACAATGATTGAGACATTAGAAAGTTTTGATATCGATGATTTAATGGGATGATTTCGACGGATCTCGCTTATCCCGCCTTGATCCGTAACTTTTCACTGGGTTTTTGCTTAATTAAAGTGGCCCAATGTTTAATCCAAATTTTGAGATTGACCTTAATTGATATTATTTTGAATAAATGATCACAAATTCTTGGTAAAGAAATATACCCAGGTCAAAAATTAGCCCTCGATCTGACGATTTACGGAAATCGGGTCTCGGGATGGAATCAGGGTCCGAGTTGTGATGTGACCCTAGCTTATTTTATCCCGATTGATGATCCGTAAAGTCAGATCGAGATATTAATGCCCTAAAACATATAAATCCATGATAAAGGGACTCTTACATGGATTTAATACTCTAAAGTCACGAATCAGGGCATTTTTTCAATTTTTCGGATATAATCATCTTACCAGGTACATCTCTTTATTATTTTAATTTTCAGGGAATTTAAGGATGCATATTTTACCAGTGAAATTCTACGGATCAATATATTAGGTTATTGTTGGTTAAAGTGTAGCAAAATGAGGGAGTCTACAGGATGGTCCCCCAAGCATGGATTCATCATTGGGACCATCATCGTGCCAGACTATCGCTAGTCTGATCTTGGAAAAATGGGATGTCTACACAAAGATACTACAAATAGGGGTGACCTTGGGGCTGTTTTTTGTAAGGGTGCCTTTGGTTTATCATTTATCCCTAAAAACCCTATGCCTCTTGTATGCCATCCGATCCATTGATCTATGCCAAATGCACTTGACAAAAGACCCCGGCCCTAGATCAAACGATACTCATTAAGGGTTCAACTAAGTAAATCTAAACCGTTGATTTTGTACTCCTTTCAGAATGGGATGAATATCATGGGTCGCCTACTGATGACCTGCAAGATCATGGTCTTGATCTCACATTGATGCCCCCCTTAAGAAACTTCTTATATTATGCACATAGAGATTTTACATGGCGTGTGGCCGTATGGTCCAATATTTTTTTTCAAAAAGTACTATACACCGTAATTCAAGGATGATCCAAACCGTTCATCTGTAAAGACACAACGTAAATAGGTTGCACCCCAATCCTATTTACATACCATGATCCTAACCCTCTGATCTGTAGAGGTTTAAATAGCGATTGGAGGGTTAGGATCATCCTATGAAAATGAATTTTTGGGTTCAAGAAGCATTGTACCGGCCACACCATAGGATGATCCAAACTGTCCATTTGTTGGGCCACACAACATAAATAGGTTTTGCCTCAAAAATTATTTTCGTAGGATGATCCCAACCCTCTGATCTAGAGGGTTTCATAATATGTAGATTCTGATCTGAGGCCTAGAATCATACTATGGAAAATGATTTCTTTGGGCACAACCTATTTATGTTGTGGCCCATCCAAATGGACGGTTTTGATCATCCTATGGTGTGGCATATAAAGTACTTTTTGAAAAATACTGGCCTAAACAGGCTTACACCATATAAAAACTCATTAACAGTGTGACTTTAGAGAGATTTTATATGTTGCAAGCCCTTATAGTCCCTTATTTTTCAAAAAGGTATTGTACAGTCCACATCATAGGATGATCCAAACCATCCATCTGGTGGAACACAATGTAAATACGTTGTGCCCCCAAAATCATTTCCAGAGGATGGCCCTAGCCCTCCGATCGATAGAGGTTTCCATAATATGTTGTTCCTCATAGATCGGATGGCTAGGATCATCCTCTGGAAATGATTTTTATGGGTACAACCTATTTACGTTGTGGTATGGATCATCCTATCATTTGGTCTGTACAGTACCTTTTGAAAAATAAGGGACTATAAGTGCTAATACCATATAAAATCTTAGCTTTAGAAATGGACAGTTTGGATGTAATTTTTGAGAAAATACTGGACTATACGGCCGTATTTATAAAATTCTCATCAGTTGAGACTTGAGATCACAGGCTTTGGTGTGGCCCGTACAAATACGAATCTTCTTCGGTGATAGTTTTTGGTTAATGATATCCTCTGCCACCCCACTAAATGGTTTCTATGAGAATGGTTCACTGCTTGAGGATAAATTCATCCCTCTAACATTTTTTCCCTTTAAAACTTAACGAATAACGTCAGGGGAGATGATTTTTTCCGCCAGGGGGTGTATCATTTCTCTTTATTCAAAAGGGGAAAAATTCTAAAAAAAATATAATATCCTTACGGTAACAATAAAACAATGAAATTGAGAAAAATACCATAAATTGATGGAATGATAACTAAAATGCCCTACTAGGGTGTGAAACTCAGTTAGAAGAGGGCATTTTGGTTATTTACAAAAATTTTAGTATATTTATAAATAGCAAAGATGATACGGGTGTTATAGGGTCTCACAATTTTTTTCCAATTTTCGGGTATTTTTATAAGATTTGTAACTAAGTCACACAAATTTAATGTGGATAACGTGTGTTCGGCAACCATCTAGATAATGACTTCTGCCTAATTTTTCGGGGTGGAGAATGAAAAAAAATAAGAACTCCTAGAATCTTGTTTGGCACACCTGACCCATCAGAAGCCCGTTTCTAAATTTTCACACTTTTACGCGTTTTATACCCCAAAAAAATTGGGATTCTGTGGAGCGACTCAGAGTTGTTTCCCATATCTCATCAATCTGTTTCTCGCCTTGTTAAAATGAGAAGCCTTGACAAACTGTAAGCCCAAGGGTTCCCATGGGTTCAATCATTCACCTTTACCTTCTTGTTTTGATGCTAGCAAACCCAAATTGATTAGTCTTTATGGACTAATGGGTTGTGTTTGAGTGTTGTGCCTTAGACAGGAACTTGACATGTCATATCGTCACTACACAACTCAACACAACACATAGCTTGCGGATCAACACACACAAACCAAAGAGCTTGTACACATATGGGAGACATCATCATTGGAAGATGTTCAAGTCAATGAGCTCAAGTTGAGGATCCAACAAGCAAGCCTAGCATATGCCAAGAGGAGCTTGAAGATGAATAAGCATTGGTTACCTACTCATGCATTCAAAGTGAAGATCCATTCAAGAGAGAGAGAGAGAGACAGAGAGAGAGAGAGAGAGACTCACATGGACCTAAGCAATTCAAGTATTCACTTCCAAGCCCAAGACCCCAAGGAAGACCTTTGAAGCCAATACGATCAAGGTGCTAAGTAGTTTTACATTTCTAGATTGTATTGGAGATTTTTTTCATGTGGTTTTATATTTTAAAGAGTTTTTCATACCTTTTTCAAAACCACCATTGAGACGAAATTATATTTCATGAAAAACTATTTTCAAAGGTCCTAAACATTCTTAAAACAAAATGTCCTAGCCCAAGGATTTAAATCTCAAGTGCTAAGTTAAGTTGAAAAGTGAATGACATCAAAATTGGCACTTGAATAGTAGACAGCAGCTTATTTCCACTTTAATTGATTCAAAACATTTTCAAATATTTTTGAAAATATTTTTAACAGATAGCGCTCATTTTTCTCATGTCTGTAGACACAAGATCTTTAAAATCTGACGAGAAATGAGTGAGATAAATTTTACAAGCTCGAGCAAAAAACTGTTTTTTGCAGCCGCGGTCGACCGGGGCAG
This sequence comes from Tasmannia lanceolata, assembly GCF_043159265.1. Taxonomy (NCBI): domain Eukaryota; kingdom Viridiplantae; phylum Streptophyta; class Magnoliopsida; order Canellales; family Winteraceae; genus Tasmannia; species Tasmannia lanceolata. The sequence goes on along the minus strand of NW_027518695.1, from coordinate 26,340,593 downwards.
TAAAAATTTCATTTTTTAGAATTCCAGCAGCTCTCCCGCGGGCGACCGTCCTACCCCGATCGACCGCCACAGCGTGAGAAACTAGCAGTTGGGGCATAACGGCTAGTTGGGTTTTTGACCCGTTTTTTGTCTTTTGTTGCCCAAACTACCCCCAAACGGTCATGAATCATTGTGGGCTATAAATATGTTGTTCTATCATAGATTAAAAGACTTTTGGACTTATTAAAAACCTCATTTGAGCTTAAACCTTTATATCCATTGGTTTTCTTCAAGAGCTTTGAATTTGCATTTTCCATACTTGATGAAGATCTCCATAGGGCTTTTATTTGCTTAATCTTTTGGAGAGTTTTATGAGTTATTATCTTTGTATCAAGCCTATTAAGAGGCTATGAGGGTTTTTCCTTTTCCTTGTTCTTCATTATATTGAGGGTCTCCAATTCGGCCCGGCAAGAAAGGTGAATCAACATTGTGGAGAGGGGTTTTCGCTTCAGCCTTGAAAGGAGAAGCTTGATTGGAAGAGGGTCTCCGATTCGGCCCATTAAGAAAGGATAATCCGGAGCTAGAGGGTTTATCCCCTCGGAGGCGGAGAAGATGTTTGTAACGCTTGGAGATTCGGCGTGTAGAATCTCAACATTAGTGGAGTACCCAAGTTGCCAAACTTGGAAGAGTGGAGTAGGTCTTGTTGATAGACCGAACCACTATAAATCTTGGTGTCTCTTCTTCTCTTGCTCGCCCCTTTCTCACATGTGGTGATTGATAATCTCTAACCTTACTTGTGTTTATGTTTAATTGAACAAGGGTTACATATAAATGGCTTAAAATTGATATTATATCATTCTGCATTTTCAACCAAGCATATTTGAACAAGGGTTAGAATAATCTAGGATTAATCTCACACACCCTTGTATTTAAGGGAAAAAAATTAAATTGAACAATTCACGCCCCCCTCTTGGGTTGCCACACTTGTATTTCATTTGGTATCAAAGTCTAGGCTCTTAAACAAGTTTTTAATTTAAAACCCAGTAGAGAAAAGATCATTGGCAACCTAATGGCATCTAGGCTTCCTAGCTTTGATGGAACCGACTTTGGATCTTGGTCGATCCAAATGAGGTCTTATCTAAATGGTCTAGATAATTACTTAATAAAAATAATTAAAAATGGTTTCACCTTATGCAAATCTAAAAGAATTAATGAATATGACAAAAACTATTTTGCTCTAAACTCTAAAGCCATGAGTGCCATATGTTGTGCTTTACCGGCATATTTATTTGATAGTATTTCTACTTGTAGAAATGCTAATGAAATATGGACTAAACTTGAAAACAATTTTAATGCAAAATGTCTAGTTATTTTGGAGAATTCAAATGATAGTATATCTAATGAAACTCCAAACATCAAAGAACTTATTGTTAAATGTGAAGAATTGAAGAATGCTTTAAATATTGAACTTTCTAAAAATAAAAAACTCAAACACTCTCTTACATCTATTTCAAATGAATTATTAGAATCGGAGAAAGACTATCAAGATCTATTAGATGAAGAAAATGAGTTAATTGAAAATAATAAGAAATTGGAAAAAGAAATAGAGGAATTGAAACTAAAGAAGAACATTGTGGACCCCGATCCGAGGGATGGTGGGGGACGAGCCCCCAGCGGCCTCTTGGATCATCCACGTGTGAAGGAGAGCTCTACCAAGGAACTCTCGAAACAAATGCCACCCTCATAACATAGCACGAGTGACGAGGAAAGAGATATGTCTTAATCCGGAGCCAAGGCTCGAAGCCAAGACATACCCAAAATGAACTCAGAGTCGCCATCCATGGATAGGCCATGGAACCCCAAAATCAAATCCTCTGTGCAATGGATAACTAGAAATACATATAGGCTCGCCTGATTACGAATGGAGAAGGTCCGAAGAGCACCCCCAATTCGTCCGAGTGCAAGCACTTGGTCTCTTATGCCATTTATTATTAACCTCGAAGAGTTTCGGGCGAAAATCATATGAAATGGGGAACAGTCCTCAGGAGTCGTCTACCTAAGCATGCATTTCCTGAGAATACAAATAATAAGCACATAAAAAAGATAAATGAAAGAGGTGCCATCTAAACATTACTAGGTTATGAGTGACATACCTAACTGGTGTCTAAGTTCTGATGGACAAACACATGCATGCTACAGCTAAAGGTATAAAGTCTGAACATGAAAGTAAGAAAACATAACAAAACACACAACATAACAAATCCTAAGACTCTAAACGATTGAGCCCGAGTCCTTGGATGGTCTGATATTCATCCAAAGAAGCCTACGTATCCCCGCCTTCGCAAGAATCAGAGCAACGTAATTCTTCGCGCCTATTCTAAGCTATGATGCCTAAGACACCTAGACTCGATATAAAAGACCGGACTAGTTATTAAAGTTTCTTGTGCGATTATTTAAATTCCAGTGAATTGTGGATTTTAGGACACCCTATATGCCCTAACTAAATACAGATTAGCCCTAAGCTAATGTAGGTGGTTCCTACAACCTATGTGTAACTAGGCTGTGTTTCCTAAGGAAAACAAAGGGTGGACTAACTTATCCTACTCTAGTCATCACTCGGCGATGTGGATCGCCGACTGATCGGACGGAGGCGTTCCTAAACTCTAGGACAGACCCCTAACTCTAAAACAAGCACACAACAAACAAACAATCAAACACCCTATCAAAAGAAACTCCTAACTCTAAAACTCTTTATCTAGGAGAAACTCCTAACTCTAGAGGAAGATCTTTTGAAAACAAGGTTTTAAAGGTTGCTTATTCAAAAAGATTTAAAATGCTATTTACAAAAGTTTGGCTGGACTTGGGATGTAAATCCCAAGCTGTACTACGTACCTCGTGGAAGAGGATCAAGCCAACGTAGTTCAAAAGGAACTCTCCTAATTACTACTTCCTAAAACACTCAACACTTTAGATTCCTTTTCCTTAAGGTTTTCAAATGTTTTTGATATTTTAAATTTATGATGTTTTTGAGTTTTGAATATTGTAAAATGTTTTTGGATTTTAGATTTCTGATTTCACCCTTTTAGTCAAAGACCGGAGGGAACATACAAAGCAAAACCCTAGGGCCAAACCCTAGGGCAAATAGGGGAAACCCCTAAACATGGTAAACTAATGATCAAGGATAAAGACAACGATCTAAAATCCCAAAAGGTAAAGCTCTAATGAGACTATGCTAGCCCCTAACAAATAAGAGTGACGACAATACTAAGGAGAAGCTCCTAAAAACAACTAAAGAAATGGGGGAAATGAGTCAAAGACTCTCTAATACCGCTATCAAAGGACGAGTGAGTCAAAGACTCTCTAACAATAACACAAAAGCAAACAACAGAGTCAAAGACTCCCTAATAAGGACAAATGAGAAAGATAAATGAGTCAAAGAATCTATAATAAGGACAAATGAGTCAAAGACTCACTCTAAAAGAAGGGGGACTCTAACTTGAAGCTGAGTAAACCTCTTAAAAGGGGGAAACTCCCTAATGAGACAAAGCTTGTCTCCGAATAGGAGCTCTATAAATGAGGCAAGGCATGCCTCCTACGAGAAAACTCTCTACCAAAGTAAGGCGACCTCCCCAAGGGTAGGTCCTAAATGAGGTTTGTCTCCAAAAGAGAACTACCTCAATGAGACAGATTGTGTCTCCTAGCGTAACCCACTAATGAGACCACAATGGTCTTCTAAATGGAGGGATTAATGAATAAGGGTGTCTAAAAGACTAAGTAAGTCTACTAGTTAAAAGAAGGGAGTGCTACTCAGATTAAGCAAGTCCCCTAAAATGGGCTTGGACTAACACCTGCATTGCCCTCAAACAAGAAGGGCTCTACTAATCTCTAAGAGTAATTAAAAATAAGCAGCCAGACTAGAGAAGAAAGATTCTTATCTACGGAACCTGCCTACAAATGAGAATACACTGACTTGGCTCACATTCAAATGAAGACTTAATGTTAGACAAACATTAATACAATCAAAGTAAAAATATTCTTACAGTACCATTATGAATATGAGGTAACAGCGCCCCAAAGTGGCCAAACAAAAGAGTGACATAACAATGTCAAAGAATAACTGATACAACAATACGATTTTTAGGACATAACAACTATCCACATTACAGCTCGGTAAAAAAAAAATGAATCCAATCACATCGTACACAATTCTTTCCTAATGAAGTATTTTTATGGAACAAAGAGATACCCAATTACATTCACATTATACCTGGCTGGAATTTCAGAAAAATAAGATTCCTTATATCCAATTCAAAAGTAACTTGTATTCTTGATTGTAAACAGTAGGAAGCATGAGGCTGCTATTGAAACAAATCAAGACACTTGAGCATACCATTGTACCTTATGAATAAACGAAACAAAATATGCTTCTAAATTTCTTGGGCAAATATACCACAATATGCTCTAAATTTCATAAGTAGAATCCTTTTAATGATTTAAACATTCTCTGTAAAATATGGTCATTCCCTACTCAATTCATATGGACTTTCATTTTAGCAATGACACAGACAAATGAGCTCATATAATAACAATACATGTACTGCACTACAAACCAAATCAACTAGATTTATAAACCTAGCTTACAGAAGCATGGTCTGAACTATAAAATGGATGAACTAAATTCATAAACCTATAAGACATGAGTTGACCTGCAAGTGAATAATCTAACCTTATTTTACAAAAAAAAAGGAACTGAACCATGGATTTGTATTGTGCAAAGCTAGAACTGACCTAGTGCAAAGTTGGGTATTCTGCTCCCTTTCAAATTTTATTCCAATGCAAATCAAAGCTGAGATCAGGTAAACATAGGACATTGGCTGGTCTTACACAGGAGGTAACACTTCCCCTTTTAATATAAATGTCATAGCAAGGGTGTGGGACTGCACATGTCAAAAGGGTTAAGGTTGCCATCAACAAAAGAGTTGGGGCTACCAATATCAAATGTATAGGGCTACCATTATCATAAAGGTCACAGGGCTGCAATTAACAGGGTGATGAGAGGGCTGCAATGTAAATGGCAAAAAGATAATGGTCGGGTCTGAACAAAACTCATTGAGAGGGCAGCAACTATATGGACTTTTACCTCAACCAAAATCACAAATGCAAAAGGTATAACCTGTAAGATGTTAGATTCACACTACAGGGCAGCAGCTATACAGTTCAAAACAAATATAATTTATGACCCTAGAGTGCCTAAGCCTACCAAAATCATAACTGTAGAGGACCAAAATCTATTGGACAACAGCTATGCAATGTAAGGCAACAATTATTTGCTCTTATCCCAACCCAAAATCACGAATCAACGGAGCATATAACATGTTGGGACAGCAGCTACAGACTGCAGGACAGCACATTCGCTTACTCAAAGCGCACACAATCTCACATACACTCACAAACCATACTCATGCATATCTACATACGCATTCACATATAGATACATAGGCACACACACCCTCATGTACATTCTCAAACACACAGCCATATGCACATGTACACTATCACGCTCACAACCATGCTCATACACTCACAAACCATACTCACACACACGTACATTCATAGCCATTCATACACCACAGAACTCAACACCTTAAATAAATTTGGGTTAAAGAGCATAGGACTACATCTTTACCCTATCCCTTGAGATCATTAAGCAAACGATATGCGAGCCCAAATTCACAACCTATTACAAGTTGGAGACAAAGAAGGCACAGTTGTGCACAATATGTCTTATTCCAAAGCTTCTCCAACACTTAAACATGAGATTCCCAAAGAATTCTGGCTGTCCATTTTTCCGAACACATAACTACAGAATTAATGGCAGCAAAGCAGCAACTGGGTGCTTTAAGACAAATAAAAATCATAATTGTACATATCTAGTGGCTTAAAGAGAATATTCTAAGAGAATAATATAATAAGACCATGAAAGTCAGTTAAAAGCTGAACTAGTGTAAAACCCAAAACAACATATAAATCATACAAATCAACGAGAAACTGAATCAGTTAAGAGCTAAATTATACAATGACCAAACCAATGTGTAAATCATATGAACCATTGAGACTAAACCAATTAAGGACAGGAATCAGTGAAGAAAAAAACCCATGTATACATCAATAAGATAGTATCCAGGTATTTTTAATCAAACAAAGTCCATAACTGTGAGTGTACATATTTCAAAGGTATTATCAACTTGGAGTTGTTATATCTCAAGGTAAGAGGGCAAAAGACAATTCATTACATAGACCATTGCTACATTCTTTAACCATTTTGTGATCTCGAAGCATAAAGTGAAAACCAACTCCTAACATGGACCATTTCTCCCTCATTTTTCAATTAAAAATAAACTCAAGATTGAAACCAGGAATCAAATGAAGATCAGGTTCATAATCTGAAAATTATTTTTATCATAAACAAGTGGTGCAACTTAAACAAAGTGTATAACAGGCATATGGTGATATTAAGCTTGAAACAACTACAGACATTCCTTCTTTAGTAATCACACAAAATTCAGCTTTCATTTTGAATAGCACACAGGAGAAATGAAAGAAATGATATCAGAACACACTCAAAATTATCTCAGATATCAGAACACACAGGAGAAACAAAAGAAAATGAATATTTTACATCTTCTTATTTGAATAACCCATAAATTCGACAATCTAATCTTGCCTAAGCCATTCTTTCACACACAGATACCCAAATCTCACAGATCATCTTAGCATTATATGATCATTTTTAACAGACATTCAGTTGGCATATTGACATCTCTGATGATAAACTAATTATGAGAAAACCACATCCTCATGCTAATATATTGATGTCAAATCAACAGATACATATAGCAATCAGCAAGATGAATAACTTGAAGAAAGTAACCTGAAATATGAGGACAAATGAACATCTAGGAATGTGCCATAAACAAACCCCAAGAGAACTATGATAAGTTCCAAACCACATCACAACAACATGCTATCAGCTCCTCATAATAAAGAAATTTTCACACATCTGAAAGAATCAAAGGACGTTTCAGGAAGAGAAAATCCATTACCTGGGATCCTTCTCACAATTGATTCACCACGATTACTTTGCTGAAGCTAATAGAAGACCATCGATTCAAAGATACCACGTACCTCTCGCTTGCTTTCTCGAACCTTCTTCTTCAATACAATAGGATGGAGGATCTACTCAAGAACACCAAAACAGCAGCACCAGTGTCTTGATACGAATTAGAATTGTTCCAATCGGGATGGAAGATACCACCGAATTACTTAGATTTTCACAAAGAATTCTCAGATCAGAGTCAATGTTGATAAACTTGATATTATAATAGAAAATACATCGATCTATGTTTTGCACAGAAAGATGAAGAGAGGAAATTGCCTCTGGAATTTTCTCAAACTAGTTAGGGTTTCAAGGTTGAAGATCAAAATTAGAGCCCAAAGAAGATAGACAAAGGCAGAACCGAGTGGAGAAGAGGGATTAATTGAAATTTTAGCCGAAATCTCACCGGATCCTGACCGGAGAAGAGAGATAAAAAAAATGGTCCTCTCCAGGCTTGAATTGAAGGCAGGAGAAAGAAAGCTAGAGCACAAAACTAACAGAAGTAAAATCCGATCAAAATTAGCCGGAATCCGGCAAGATCTTGATCGGAAGAGGGCTTGAAGTTAGGGTTTGGTAATGGCTCTCTTTCTCTCTCGTTCTTTCGATTTCAAATCCAACAGAAAATCTTAGATCTGGAAAATGAATGAAAGGGGATGGAGAAGATAATGAATAAAGGAAGCTACAATGGTAGAAGGAATGGAAGTTAGAGTGGTGGAGATAGGGTTGGATGGCGGTGGAGGTGAAGATCAGTAGTGGCTGAGCAATGGAGAAGATGGGGAAGATCAGAAAATGGGACGAGCTCACCGGAATCCATGGGGCTTGCCGGAATTTTTGCAGATCTAACCGGAGAAGATGATAGGGTTTACACAGAAGGATCCATAACTACAGATCTAAGGTGATAAGATTGCCGGATCTCCAGTAGAAATGATCTAGGAAGATGATCGGGACATGGCCGGAGCTCCGGCAAGCTTGGCCGGAGAAGAAAATCCAAAAACCCTCTCTCTCTCGCTCTCTCTCTCTCTCTCTCTCTACTGCGAAAATGAGAATTTTCTTTCTCTTACTTTCTGATTTTTATATATATATACTAAAATATCAACGGCCGATATCGGCACCCTTAATTGATGAGCGCGCTAAAACGTTGAGGAGCGCGCAAACTTGGCTCGGCTTTGAATAGGCTGATTCACCCCCATTTTTTCCTTTATACATACATGATATCCCAACCCTCCCATTTCAACTGGACAGCCCCCTTATGCAGATAATTCACCCCCTTTTCAATCACATTTCCATTTTTATTTGGTTCGCTTGTTAGGTGCAAGCGCTCAGACCTCGACGAAACTTTACAGGGACCCTGGTGGGCCTTTGATCAAACAAATTTAATAAGGGGTCGGTAAAAAATGGGGTGTCTACAAACATAAAGCAAACTCATCTCATGAGTTAAATGTTCTAAAAGAAGAAATTAATGAGATGAAAATGAAAAATGAAGAACTTGCCCTAAATAACCACAAGCTACAAGAAGAAAAAGGTAAACATCCATGTAAGCACTCTTGTGTTTCATCATGTTCATCTACCTATTCAATTGTAACGTGTGATTATTGTGGTAGAAATGGACATTACAAATCTAGGTGTAGGCTTAGATTTGTAAAAGGTACTAAGTTTGTATGGATTAGAAATGATTCATTATATAGAACAAACTTGAGTGGACCCAAGATGGTTTGTGTTCCAAAATCCCCTATTTGATCTACTATTGATTCTAGTAGACTTAGGGTTTGTGCTTAAATGCCAATTCTTCTGAAAATTGATTACTAGATATATTATACTTAGTGTGTATTCATTTTGTATCTAGTAAATGAATGTTAGATACATAATACTAATTTATCATCATTTGTATCTAAACCTATTATGCCAAAATGATAAATCATTGAAATTCTATTCTAGACATGCTTGAATATTATATGTCTAGATGTTTGTGCTTAAAAGATCACATCTTTTTAAAAATATTTTATAGATACACACAAGCTAATCTTGCATAATCTATATGTATCTTTATATTAGTGTTCTTACCATTGATAACATAATATATTATATTAATATCTAAAAGCTCATGTTATTGTACACAATAGATTACTCACTCTTGTTTTGGTATGACCGTGTACATTGGTGTAACTGTTTGATGTCTCACTTAAAATTTGTTCATGCACTTAGCACCTTCATTGACCCATAGGAATAGCTTAGTTTAGTTCATGCTAGGTCCCTAAGTCTAATACCTTGAAACATGAACTTAAATATAAATAAGTCTTGCTAGTGCTATATTTCATTGGTTTAGAGTTATTGATAATATCATTCTAGCAAACATAGAAGAAATTAAAAGAAAATGAGAAAATTCATTTTAAAATATGATGTCTAAGCAAAATCATTAAAATTCAATCCTTGGACTTCTTTAAACAAACAAGGTTGGGTCAAAATACAAAACTTAGTGAACTTCTAAAAACTATTGTTAATATCATTAAAAATTCACAAGTTGGTTCATTAGCCCAAAGTGGTTTTTATTCATGAGACACTCTTGAATGTCCTTGGTTTTTTATATAATTCTCTTGGAACTTGAAACCTTATAACATTTAAGGAAAATTGAAATTTAGTTCAATGTGAGAAATCCATAAAGCTATATGAACCCATCATTGAACTAATCATGTCTAAAAACTTCATTGTGATCATTCACTATGACATGCAACTCACTTGTTTTGAAATGAGTATAAGTTGAACCATAAATCAAACAAACAAGTGAAATTTGATTTAAGGATGTGAGGTGCTAAGAAACCTTGATTATCTTAATCCCTTCACATCAAACCTATGTGCACTAGAAAAATAAAAATCTAGGTAAAATCCTCTAAGTCTGCACATTAGAACACATGGTCTCTATGGAGTGTACATGATGTTTGATAACATATATATATAATCCATATGACCTTGATTTGTTCATAAGAATTATTGAACTTGAAAGATACAAATGCTTGTGAACTTCAAAATTTAAGTGGAATCTTTAAAAGTTATGATTATAAAAATCCACTTAATAAGAGGCATGTGATTTAAAACGATATATTCACACATTTACCTATTATATGTGACCTATGTATGACATAGTAAAAGACTCCCAAGCTAGATCTCTATAAGTTTGAGTTATATCCATCATATACTCAAAGTTGTATCTCATGAGTTCATTGTAAATTGTGAACATCTTCAAAATCATGAGATTATACCTAAAAAGCCAAAAGTTTACTCAAAATGGAGAAATATGTAAAATTGGATTTAAAGAAGAAGAAAAGAAATGAAATGTGTTTTGAAAATCGCACTCAATCATTTAAATTGAACTTAATCCATCAAAACACATATAATAAGCAAATAGGGAACATGAACATGAAAATGAAATTGAACATTCCCTAAAAGATAACAACTAGCTTGGTTTTATAAGAAATCTTTAAAGATCTAGTTGTGCTCACACTTAAATAGAGTTGCTTGCCCTAGGTTTGTTTGCTTAGATGGTCGAATTCATTCTCCTAGATGTGTTGTTTATTTGCTTATTTATAGCACTCCATATATAAGTAATATTCACCTTGTGTGGTATTAACTACATGGTAAGATGTTAAACCTTAAAGTTAAAAGCTACTCAATTGGTGCTTTTAGCTTTCTTACTAGTTAAGAGGGAGACTGTACCTTCACTTTAATTAATACATCTAATTACTTTGGCTTTTTGTCAGCATCTTCACCATGATAAGACATATGTGACTTGATCTGTTATTTATATATGTATTATACGCACATAGTTAGGGGGGGCATGTGTTACTAGGATACCTCACCATCTCATTTTATATCAATTGAGTGTCCTTAGCAAACATGTAGTTGTAGAGCAAGGGTTGTTTTTCAATTATTCACCTCTCAAACCCTTGGTGACTCTGTGTTGGACAGCCCTTTGAATTCATATTCTATATGAGTCTCTAATAAAGGGGGAGCTATATATGTAATATTTGTCCTTGTTAGTCTTATCATATGTTGTTTGATATGTATACTACATTACATATGATAAGTACACTCATTTGGAGCCTCATTGCTCCATTTGTGTTGTAGTTAGGGCCTGTCTCATGCCTTCATTCTGAGATCATCTCTCATTTATGACAAAAGCCCATAGCTTGAGCCTTAGTGTATATCTTTATTAAGCTTCAAACTTATCTTAAATGGCCTCATGAGAGTTATCACATTTACCATTAATAAGTTTATATCTTTGTGCCTTATCCTGCAAATCCTTGAAATCTTATTCAGAGGATCTTATCTTACCTGATAAATCCTATATCCTATGAATCTTCACTCTTTTCATGTGCTTTTGAAGCTAAGTACATCACTTACCATGATAAGATCCATTGGCTATGCTCTCACTGTCACATCTATAGCCAGTTTGCCTTGTCATGCCTTGCCTCATAGGTTTTACCCAAGTCCAATGACAAATACTTAGGGGGAAAGCCAAATTGTCTTACTTTCATGTTTATATGGACTATATTGATGTGCTCACATTGTCCATTACCCCATTAGTTGTGCTTATATTGCAAATCTTGTATATAAAAAAAATCTGCTTGGCATGCACTGTACTCAATGCTTCTTGCTAAATTCTTTATGATAAGCATTATGAGAACTCAAAATGTTATATCATTCATATTTCATGGGCCACAAGGTTACTTTGTTGTTACCCTTTTCCTGTGCCCATCTTGCATAGCTCTACTTAGGACCAAACATAGAACTATCTTGCAAATGCCAATCATGTCTCTATGTTTTTGCTTGTCCCTATTTCTATCATGTGTATTCAAGTTGATTACCTTATAATCATGATAGTTTCTCAATAGAATCTTCAAATGTCATATCTTCTCAATCACTTCACTTGTTATGCCATGCCTTGATTGATCTTTGTTCATGCATAGTAAAATTTAGGGAGAGTGCTTAACTGTCAAATCTTTTGTGTTCATATGCTTCATAGGATTGTGTTTAAAATGGTTATATTGCTCAATACCCTTTAGTTGTTCTTAAGTTGTCTATACTTGCATACCTCAAAAAAATAAAACAGGGTGGATATCTTGTTTACCTATGATGCTTCATTCTTATCATGCATTATTCACTTTGAGCACATCATATTCATGATAAGTAGACAAGGAGAGTACTTATTGCACATCTGGGCATATTAGTTTGAGCTTTTACTGTTGAAACCTCCCTTTTTGCTTCTGCCAAAAGGGGGAGAATTTTTTGAATTGATTAGATAGTCTATAGTCTATATGCACCACATGTTTTACATTCATATATTATACTTGTGCATATAGTGAGGGGGAGCTATACTCTATGGTTATATCATTTAATGCTTATTTGTCTATTCTTTTGATATCTCCTACCTCCCTATTCAATTTGGTTTGCCATCATAAAAAAGGGGGAGAATGTAAGCCCAAGGGTTCCCATGGGTTCAATCATTCACCTTTACCTTCTTGTTTTGATGTTAGCAAAACCAAATTGATTAGTCTGTATGGACTAATGTGTTGTTTTTTAGTGTTGTGCCTTAGACAAGAACTTGACATGTCATATCGCCATTACACAACACATAGCTTGCGGATCAACACACACAAACCAAAGATCTTGTACACACATTGGAGACATTATCCTTGGAAGATGTTCAAGTCAATGAGCTCAAGTTGAGGATCCAACAAGCAAGCCTAGCATATGACAAGAGGAGCTTGAAGATGAACAAGCACCGGTGACCTACTCATCCATTCAAAGTGAAGATCCATTCAAGAGAGAGAGAGAGTCACTTGGACCTAAGCAATTCAAGTGTTCACTTCCAAGCCCAAGAGCCCAAGGAAGACCTTTGAAGCCAATACGATCAAGGTGCTAAGTATTTTTACATTTCTAGATTGTATTGGAGATATTTTTCATATGGTTTTGTATTTCAAAGAGTTTTCAATACCTTTTTCAAAACCACCATTGAGACCAAATTATATTTCATGAAAATCTATTTTCAAAGGTCTTAAACATTCTTAAAACAAAATGTCATAGCGTAAGAATTTAAATCTAAAGTCCTAAGTTAAGTTGAAAAGTGAATAATGACAAAATTGGCACTTGAATAGTGGACATCAACTTATTTCCACTTTAATTAGTTCAAACCAATTTCTAATATTTTTCAAAATATTTTTAACAGATAGATCTCATTTTTATCATGTCCGTAGAGTACAATAACTTTAAAATCCGATGAGAAACGAGTGAGATATGAATTTTACAAGATCGCGGTAAAAAACCATTTTTTGCAGCCGCGGTCGACCTCAGAACCCCGATCGACCGGGGCAGTAAAAAATCTATTTTTTAGAATTCCAGCAGCTCTCCCGTAGGCGGCTGCCCTACCCCGGTCGACCGCCACGGCGTGAGAAACTAGCCGTTGGGGCATAACAGCTAGTTGCTTTTTTGACCCGTTTTTTATCTTTTCTTGCCCAAACTACCCCCAAACGGTCATGAATCATTGTGGGCTATAAATATGTTGTTCTATCATGAATTAAAAGACTTTTGGACTTATTGAAAACCTCATTTGAGCTTAAACCTTCAAATCCATTGGTTTTCTTCAAGAACTTTGAACTTGCATTTTCCATACTTGAAGAAGATCTCCATAGGGCTTTTATTTGCTTAATCTTTTGGAGAGTTTTTTTAGCTATTATCTTTGTATCAAGCCTATTAAGAGGCTAAGAAATTTTTTCATTTTCCTTGTTCTTCATTGTATTGAGGGTCTCCGATTCGGCCCGGTAAGAAAGGTGAATCAACATTGTGGAGAGGGGTTTTCGCTTCGGCCTTGGAATGAGAAGCTTGATTGTAAAAGGGTCTCCGATTCGGCCCGTTAAGAAAGGAGAATCTGGAGCTAGAGGGTTTGTCCCCTCGGAGGAGGGGAAGACGTTTGTAACGCTTGGAGATTCGATGTGTAGAATCTCAACATTAGTGGAGTACCGAAGGAGCCAAACTTGGAAGAATGGAGTAGGTTTTGTTGATATACCGAACCACTATAAATCTTAGTGTCTCTTCTTCTCTTGCTTGCCCCCTTCTTGGATGTGGTGATTGGTAATCTGTAGCCTTACTTGTGTTTATGTTTAATTGAACAAGGGTTAGATATAAATGGCTTAAAATTGATATTATGTCATTCTTCAATTTCAACCAAGCATATTTAAACAAGGGTTAGAATAATCTAGGATTAATCTCACACACCCTTGTAGTTAAGGCAAAAATTTTAAATTGACCAATTCACCCCCCCCCCCTCTTGGGTTGCCACACTTATATTTCATAAACACGCCAATGTGGATAGTTAAAATACTTAATAATTAAATATCGTATAAAAATTTGAAATTTTCCAACATTTGCAAGTCTTAAAATACCAATAAAATAGGAAAATACCAAGGATTTTATCAGAACATGACCAAAATACTCAACTATAATGTGAAATTCAATCAAATGAGGGTATTTTGATCATTTACAGAGAACCAATGGTGGTTTTATAAATTGCAAGATTGGGCAGTTTTATGATCTCATATAATTTTTTAAATTCCTTTTGGAATTTTTTAGTATTTTATCGTATTAGACAAAGTAGTGAAAAATGAGATATGGTTTTGTTAGGGTCTCATGCAATTATTAGAATTTATTTTGAAATTTTTGACATTTTATCCAAAATTTTAAGTTAGACAAACGAACTTAACATGGATACTTAAACTCAACATGAGGAGAGGAGAGGAGAGAAGACATACAACAAGGGGAAGTGGGATAGAGGAGAGTGTGCGCAGGGATGATTTTTTGGGCACACCCTATCTATGTTAGGGCCAATCAAATGAATGCTTTGGATGATCCACCGACCAAAAAACACAGTGGGCCCACATTGTTTGGATGATCCAAAGCATTCATTTGATGGGCCGTGACATAGATAGGGTGTGCCTAAAAAATTAGCTCCATTGCATCATCCTAGCCCTTCGATTTGTGGAGGTTAAAATGGATAGATTTGTGGAGGTTTATACGCATCCATTTTAACCTCCACAAATCGAAGGGTTAGGATGATCCTATGGAGATGATTTTTAGGCATATCCTATCTATGTCAGGGCCCATCAAATGAATGCGTTGGATCATCCAAACAACGTGGGCCCACTGTGTTTTTAACCTCCACTGTCCAATTTTAATGTTCACAAATCGAAGGGTTAGGATGATCCTATGGAGATGATTTTTTGGGCCCACCCTATCTATGTCAAGGCCCATCAAATGAATGCTTTGGATCATCCCAACAACGTGGGCCCACTGTGTTTTTTGTTAGCGGACTAGAGAAGGTTCTCTAGTCGACCGACTAGAAACACTTTGCTCATATGTATATATGGGGGGTTTACTGTTCACCGCTAAGGTGGTAGCCCTCCCCTTCCTCCCTCAAATCTACGTGGCAATAAAATTCCAATGTGGCAATAAGAAATCAGAAGTATTTTTTCTTTTCCTAACGTGTCCTTTCCCGTCCCAAATATTATTCCCTTTCGAAAGTAACCGCTTTAAATAGCAACGTTTCCTTTATTTTAGCCATTAATCTCTTATTAAAATTTGAGTTACCCTAATCAAATTCAAAAATTTTGGAAAGGACACAATTGACCTCATACCATCCTTTAATATATAAGTATTCCTTTCCTTTGGTATTCCTTTCATTTGGTATTCCCAAATTCATGGCCACTTTACTAACGCATACATCCCACTGTTTATGGAATAAGTCGTTTCAATACAATTGTGTCCTATTCCACGTTTTTGTTATTCCCTTATATATATATATATATATATATAGAGGAAAATGATTGTGAGCTTGAAGCTCATATAGCTTATATGAGCTTGAGGGCCCAAACACATGTGGGCCTACATTGTTAGGATGATCCAAAGCATTCATTTGAAAGGCCATTACGCAGATAGGGTGTGTTCAAAAAATCAGCTCCATAGGATCATCCTAACCCATCCAAAAGTGGAGGGCAAAATGGACAGACATCATTTTCCATAAATCTGCCCATTTTTGCCCCAGCTTTTGGAGGGGTTAGGATGATCCAATGGAGCTGATTTTTGGTACACACCCTATCTATGATGGGGCCTTGCAAATGAATGGTTTAGATCACCACAAAAAATGTGAGACCCATGTGTTTGGGCCCTCAAGCTCATTTAAGCTATATGAGCTTCAAGCTCACAATCATTTTCCTCATATATATATATATATATATATATATATATATATATATATATATATATAAAGAGAGAGAGAGAGAGAGAGAATAGTGTTCCTGCGCAGATAGCTTATATGAGCAGCTGCTTCAAAAACTCATGTGGCCCACATTTTTTGGGTGATCCAAAGCATTCATTTGAAAGGCCCTTCCATGGATAGGGTGTGTATCAAAAATCAGCCCTATAGGATCATCCTAACCCAATCAAAGGTGGAGGGGGAAATGGACAGCCACTGTTTCTGACCATTTTTTCCCTCCACAAATGGCAGGGTGAGGATGATCCTAGAGGACTCATTTTTGGTACACACCCTATCCATGGGAGGGCCTTCCAAACGTGTGTATATATATATATATATATATATATATATATATATATATATAGAGGAAATTGTTGGTGAGCTTAAGCTCACCAAACTTATGGTGAGCTAGCTTGCCCAATCACATGGGGGCCCACTTTGTTAGGATGATTCAAACCATTCATTTGAAAGTCCCTTACATAGATGGGGGGTGTACCAAAAATCAGCTCCATAGGATCATCCTAACCCCTCCATTTGTGGAGGACAAAAATGGGCAGATTTGTGTCTGTCCAATTTTGTCCTCCACAAATGGAGGGGTTAGGATGATCCTATGGAGCTGATTTTTGGTACACTCCCTATCTATGATAAGGCCTTGCAAATGAATGGTTTGGATCACTCCCCAAAATGTGGGACCCATGTGATTGGGCAAGCTAGCTCACCATAAGTCTGGTGAGCTTAAGCTCACCAACAGTTTCCTCATATATATATATATATATATATATATATATATATATATATATATATATATATATATATATAGAGAGAGAGAGAGAGAGAACGGTTCCTACACATATGTGTAGAGAGTTCTCTACACATTAGCTTAAAATACAGTGGGGGCCCACATTGTTTGGGTGATCCAAGCCATCCATTTTAAAGGCCCTCACATAGATAGGGTGTCTACAAAAAATCAGATCCATAGGATCATCCCAACCCTACGATTTGTGGAGGTAAATGGATGTCTTTAAACCTTCACAAATTAGTCCATTTTTTGCCTCCACAGTTCGAATGGTTAGGATGATCCTATGGATCTGATTTTTTGTGGACACCCTATGTATGTGAGCGCCTTAAAAATGAATGGTTTGGATCACCCAAATAATGTGGCCCCCACTGTATTTTAAGCTAGTGTGTAGATAACTTATCTACACATGTGTGTAGGAACCGTTTTCTCTCTCTCTCTCTCTCTCTCTCTCTCTCTATATATATATATATATATATATATATATATAGAGAGAGAGAGAGAGAGAGAGAAAATGAACTAACCATTAAACCTTCACAAATTAGTTCATTTTTTGCCTCCAAAGTTCGAATGGTTAGGATGATCCTATGAATCTGATTTTTTGTAGACACCCTATCTATATGAGGGCCTTTAAAATGGATGGCTTGGATCACCCAAACAACGTGGGCCCCCACTGTATTTTAAGCTAGTGTGTAGAGAACTCTCTACACATATGTGTAGGAACCGTTTTCTCATATATATATATATATATATATATATATATATATATATATATTTGTTACATAGGGTGCCTCCACCCCCTTTGGAAGTAGGACTATTCCCTACGGATGCACGCAATCGCCCATAAACCACGCGCATCAGATAATCCCGGGTGGGATTCGATCACAAGTCTCCAGGGAGCAAACCCGTGACTTATGCCTAAGAGCCAACACCCATATGGGCAATTTTATTTTTTATTTTTCCCTTATATATCAGATAACGTATATGTGTTCGTGTATTCCCTACATACATGGTGGTGGGTTTTGATCGGGACACATTTGTTTATCAGAATTAGCCTTGTGTCTCTTTTTAGCTCAAAATTTATTTTTGCATCGTTTTGTTCTCTTAAGAAATTCTAATTAATCTATTATTCATTTCTTTGGGGCAGTCTAACCAAAGTACTATTTAACCAAGGCCTGAATCTGTAAGTTTCCATGCTTTTCTTTTGAAATTTTCACGTGTCATGTTAACAATCAGTGTTTATGACGATAACCCCTTTTGGAAATGTCACTTTTATGAATCCATTTCCGTTTTAGCATGTCGGTATTGAGAGAAATCTTAGAGTTTCGGCTTTTTCTCTGCTCACTCTCTTTATAGTAAGATAGGATTTTCAGATATTTTAAAAATGTAACATAGGGTGTTGGGGTGATTTAAGCCTTTTTGTTAATGAATTTGAGAATGGGTTGTGATTGCGAAATTGCTTATTGGATTTTCAATTTATTCTTTCACCATCTCTGATTCCAAACTGATTTTAACCTATTTAGGTGTTAAATTTTTTATTTTTTCTTTCACCATCTCTTTCAACCCGTCTGATTTGTTCTTTAATCAACTTTTATTTTATTTTCAATCTTAATGGACTACCAAATTGTGCATCGCACGGTTGGACCCACTAGTATGTGTGTGTGTGTGTGTGTGTGTGTGTGTGTATATATATATATATATATATATATATATATAGAGAGAGAGAGAGAGAGAGTTTTTATATGGTGCCTGATCAACAGCCTCTTAACAAGTGGGCTGTTGTTGGATCAAATATATGGTGCCTGATCAATAGCCTCTTAAAAAGTGGGCTGTTGTTGGATCAAATATCAAGGGTGATACTTGAACTTCATGCTTGGGCAACATATGATTTCTCAAAAGAGAGAGGTCAAATGTTAAAATAATGGAAAGAACAGGAGAAATGAAGAGAGAATTCATTTTCTTTTTTGAGAAAGTACAAATGGCTTTTCAATGAATTCACAAGGGTAAATTGTGTCTTTTTCCTTGTATGACATGTCTGTCTTTGACAAAAAGGACTGTAATTGGTAGTCATATATATATATATATATATATATATATATATATATATATATATATATATATAGAGAGAGAGAGAGAGAGAGAGGAAAATGATTGTGAGCTTGAAGCTCATAAAGCTTATATGAGCTTGAGGGCCCAAACACATGGGTCGCACATTTTTTGTGGCGATCCAAACCATTCATTTGCAAGGCCCCATCATAGATAGGGTGTGTACCAAAAATTAGCTCCATTGGATCATCCTAACCCCTGCAAAAGCGTAAGGCAAAAATGGGCAGATTTGTGACAAATGGTGTCTGTCCATTTTGCCCTCCACTTTTGGATGGGTTAGGATGATCCTATGGAGCTGATTTTTTGTACACACCCTATCTATGTAAGGGCCTTTCAAATGAATGCTTTGGATCATCCTAACAATGTGGGCCCACATGTGTTTGGGCTCTCAAGCTCATATAAGCTATATGAGCTTCAAGCTCACAATCATTTTCCTCATATATATATATATATATATGAGGAAAGTGTTTCTACTCGGTCCCCTAGATAAGCTTATCTACTCCTCCCTTTAAAAAAATACAGTGGGCCCACGCTGTTTGGATGATCCAAAGCATTCATTTGATAGGTCTTAACATAGATAGGGTGTGCCCAAAAAATCAGCACCAAAGGGTCATCCTAGCCTTTCGTTTTGTTGGGCACACCGTGTCCAAAATGGACGCATATAAACGTGGACGTTTATATGTGTCCATTCTGGGCACCACAAGGCACTACAAAACGAAGGGCTAGGATGACCCTTTGGTGCTGATTTTTTGGGCACACCCTATCTATGTTAAGACCTATCAAATGAATGCTTTGGATCATCCAAACAGCGTGGGCCCACTGTATTTTTTTAAAGGGAGGAGTAGATAAGCTTATCTAGGGGACCGAGTAGAAACACTTTCCTCTATATATATATATATATATATATATATATATATATATATATATATATATATATATATATATATATATTTGATGGGTAAGTTGGGGTTAGGCAAGACCCCGACCAGAATACAATAATAAAGGATGGTAGTCATATTTAATGAGTCTTTTCTCTTGAGAAACTGATGACAAGGACTTTTTCCTTATTATTGTTTTCTCTGTTAGTGTCAAGAGTAATATATTTTAGCAATATCTGGAGAGAAAAATGAATAAAAAATAACTAACACACAATCTTCTATATAAACCTTATTTGAAATTATAGCAACAAACTGAGGGTTCTACACCACACCGTTGAAACACTGCGAGGGAAACATTATCATGATTAACCATAAATATAAATTGTATATCTTCTTATACCGATCGAGTTCATTATTCATATAGATAACAATACATTTGCACATACATTGCTAAACACTAATATGATCTAATCCCCATCATTTTTTCCTAAGCCAAACCGGGCTTATTGTTTCTCAATTGAAATAGGTTCAACCAACAATAACATGACTCGCTCCTTGGTTTCGTTGTTTGGAACACCATATCCGTCATCGTATTGGTAAAAAAAATGGCTCGCCCGTGCCATACCCACTGTTGCATTGATAAAAGGCTCTGGAAAAGGAGAATTAGAGATAGAATCTTTATTCATCTTCTTCCACACATCACTAATTAGACCCTTTATATGCTCGCGAGCAACTGCCTCTGTAGAGCCTGTTTCATGCATGTAACATTGGACGGATTTGGGAACATCTCCTCTCTCTTGCTCTGCCTGAAAAAATACACAATGAAAATGATGATTCAAATAAATATTGTAATACTTAGAAGTCATATGAGAGAAAAATCAACACTCCTGTGTGTAATATAGCTTATGTACCGTGCAAGTCCCCAAATCATCAACAAGTCGAGCAATAATCGATGACCAGCGTACGATATTCGGATTGTTGGTTAGGCATTCTTGTGCCTCCTTTGTTACCTTTTGGGTCAATGAAAAATAAACGTGTCCCATGATGAGAGGTATTGTTGATGAAACCCATGCATTGTTAAGATACTCATCAAGTGTGGGTGTGTATCTATTGTTATACCACTTTGCCTCCACAAGGTATGTATGACATTGATCTGACCACTAAATTAAGGAAAAACACTTACTAGTTAAGTTGCAGGTGTGAGAATGAAATTAGATTTTGCATCGCCAAATAGGGAAAATTAACTTGATAGCCATACCAGTTTCTTCAGGTACGCAATGGATTCCCATCCATGTTGTTGTAGGGTGTCATAAGCCATTTCATTTATAGTGTTGAAGAGAGCTAGAAAACATATCTTCATATACAGTGGAAGTTGTTCTGTCGCATTAACATCCCATCTGAAAAAAATTCATCAAATAGTTAGTAAGTATGAGAATTAGACAATAGGCAACGACAAAATGTCTAGTAGAAAAATGGGAAAAATATACAAATACTAACTTATCAATGGCATCTGTAAAAAGCTCAAGTTCTTCAAGGGAACCATAAAGATCATAGACATCATCAATGGATGTTAGTAGTTGAGCCAATTTTGTAACCACAGATCTACCGTTCCAAAGCTCGGGTTCAGAGACAGTTCCAACAGCCCATATAAAGCACTCCAATAAACGGTCTCTGGCAAAGTTCAAGTGCTTTCCAAGACCCAAATTTCCCCACCACCTAAGACGGAAGAGCGCTAGATAAGAATAATGTAATTCCATTGGGAGGTGCCTTACACACCCACTCACATTCTTAATATGTGTAAGAAAATGATATCAAAACTTCCCAATTTTGATTTTCAAAATTATATGGTTAGTAACTCAAGAGAAAGGGTGAAGGAGAATATTCGAAAAAAAAAATCAAAAAATCACCTAATTTCTTTTTTTCTATATAGTATATGTATGTATGTATGTATGCATGCATGCATGTGTGTGTGTGGCATTTTGCAGCTGGCTGTTGCATGAGAGAGCAGCCACATAGGCTCACTTTTAGATTTGCATATAAATAGACGATATATGAGAAAGACATCTCTTGTCCTCTTACTTTGACATGGCTTTAGCATTGGTCTGATACATGCCTTGCACCATGTTGTAATCAAGCTTAGCCAGCTCAAATAACAAATGGCTCATGTCCTCTTCTCCAACATATGTTTCTTCTATATACCACCTAGCCTCTATGGCTGGCACCCTCCAATTCAAGGGACTCTCTAAGGCATGCTCTACTTGTCTTTCCAGCTTCTGCTCTATGCTCTTACTGTTGAGTGCATCCTTGAGATAAATGGTCGTGAAGGCTTTGGCCTCGTCCAAGATAATTTCTCCTTCAAAAGCAAGGTACGAAGCTTCGTACAAGCTCAACATCCCCTTTGTATCCTCACAAAGCGATACCATGAAATCACCCTTGTCATCCTTGAAGCCATTGAAAACATCTGTCTCACAAATACCACAAAGTTTAGATATCATAGCAAGTTTACGTGAACCATTATCTGATGAAGAATATGGGTTGAAGTATATATGAATAAATAACACCAACTCTAAAAGCTTAAGCTTCATAGTAATTGGTTGTTTCACATGGTATTAGAGCTATTGCCTCACGGCAGGTCTTGGGTTCAAAACCCAACAACTCTTTAATGTATTGAAAATCCATGTGTATGGCCAACCCAAAACAGGGGCCCATGAGCCACGTGTAAAAAGAAGGGCCACACATGAGGGGGAATGTTGAAGTATAAATGATTAAATAACACCAAGTCTAACAGCTCAAGCTTTTGGTGTAATTGGTTGTTTCACGAGATTATACACCTTGTGAGACCTCAAACCCATGTTGTCTAAGGAGCCTAAAGTGGAGAGCCGTAGCAGAGAGACTGTCCCCCCTCAGCATGTTCTTGTCATTGATGGATATGATACGTAGTGCTTCCTTGATCTCCTTCTTGAAGTGATATCCCAACCCTAGGCATTGAAGGGTGTCAATCAGCTTCAGTCGATCTAGAGGTTGGTCGACCTTTTCAAGCAAACACCTCACTTCTTCCTTCAACTTTTGGACTCGTTTCTCATAAACCTCCCCCTGCATATTGAATGGAAACTTGGTAAAATCCACACACGAAATGATGGGAAATTAAACCGAAAACATTAAGGCCATGTTTGGAAACCATAAAAAAAATTCAGGAAATATTAGTTTTGTCAAGTGGTGAGAAATGGAAAGAAAGAGTGGGAGAGGGAGAGAATTAATTGAGAGGGTAGGACGGAGGACTAAAATTTCATGGCTAGGAAACATGGGCTATAGATTGTGATTATCACCTTGTAATCACTCTTTAGTGACTGAATGAAATCATAATCCGCGAAGCTTTGTTGGTAGTTTGCTGATCGCCGAGTGATTGTTGGCTGACTCGGCTTCAGTGTTTGAGTGCATAGAACACATGTAGCCATGTTTAAAATTATCTGAGTTCTTGGCGGACGGATTAGGGATGGACAGGAAGAGGAGAAGAAAGGCCGTCTTATGATTATGTGACAAATGATCGAATTATTTATACCCACTTCACTCTTATGTGACAAGTTTTTTTCCCCTATAAAGAAAGATTGCTTAAACCCTCTTATATTTCATGGAACATGAGGCTGTTTTTTTCCCAATAAGGAAAGATGGCTTAAACCCTCTTACATCTCATGGAACATGAGGCTTCAATAATTGCTGCCCTTTTATATGGTACTTCAAATCCAAATCAATTGATCTTCATCAACCTCTATCATGTCCAAGGTCTTAAATTTTGTCCAAAATCCGAAATTTCGGACCGAATTTTGGATTTCGGTCAAGACCGAAACCGAAACGTTCCGAAACTGAAATTGGCGAAACGTACCAAATTTCGGCCGAAATTTCAGAATTTTCTTTAATTTTGGCAAAATTTGAAAAAATATATATTAATTTTTTATTCCTTTCCCAAATTTCAGCCAAAATTTCGGCCCAAAAATTCGAAATTTCATGTATTTACCAAATTTCGGGATTTCGGCTGAAATTTCGGTTTCGGCTAGGTCCAAAATTACCCCCAGAACATAAATTTAAAACCTTGATCATGTCTATGTATTATGATTGTATGGAATATTACTTTGTGAACACGGTCACGCATGCACCACATTTTTGCATAAGGATATGGTAGACTGACAGACTGATTGTAATATGACTACTCTGATTAAAATTTAAGAATGGGGTATAAAATACGCTTCTGATGAATATAAAGATGGAGGCGGATTATTAATTTCAGAAAAATCAATCATTGTGTATAGCATGTGCATGCTCGCAAATTGTGGAGTCTTGCCAACTTGGTCACTCTTCTTGAGAATTGTATTCACTCCCTACAGGAGAACCGAGATGGGTGAACCAACCTCCAAAATAAAACAGCCCACATACTCTAGTAGACGTGCATTCGCATACTCATATTCTTGGAATCACTTCCAAGATGTGGTCAGGTACGGAGCTGATGGTGGAGGAATAGAGAGCGAGAATCTTGAGGTGTCTTCTCTATAGCAGTCACTTTGCGTGTTCAAACAAGTCATTTAGGAAGAAACAACCACGACCCAGCCCGGCCCGGCCCGACCTGGCCAGGCAAGCGTGCATTTGTTTATTTTAGTTCAACTTAAAATGGGCTCACCCAAACAAATACAATGCCCCTTGAAAGGCCCAAGCCTTTTCTCACAACACTTCTTATAAGGAGACAAAAGTTTTCTCCACTTTCCAATGTGTGACTAAACTTTTTAGATTGGATTTCACACACACATGGAGCACACATATATAAAGGTCTTGGGTTAAAGTTTAAAACCTCACTGAATGACAAGAAGTTTATAAGGCAAGAGGGAGATTCTTGTTTTGAATTTTGCCTCCAAATTTTAAGATAAAATTCCCAACACTCAACCCTTTGAAGTTGTCCTAGTCACAATTAGACCTAGCAATGTAAAAACACGGGTCGGGTCGGGTCAACCCGCGGGCACCCGCTCGTAGTGGGATTTGCTAGCATCCTTCGCAGAAGACATTTTGAGGAGGAAAAGAGGACGCTAGCAAATCTTTAGATCCCCTTTTTCACACCATGTTCTTCTACTTATCTTATCTCCGGTGGCTCCACCGCTTCTTAATCCGCCTTTGGACTTCTTCTCCGCCTTTAGCTTCTTCTCCGGATGGGTTTCTTCTCGGCGCCCATGGAGGAAAAGATGATTATGGATCGCGTATTTTAGACAAAAGTAAAAGACAAAAGGTGTTTCATACTTTCATGTCTAGCATTTAAAAACTGGCACGTGTAGGTGGCGGAGAAGGGCACGTCACCGTTCTTATCCATTAGATGATGTGGTAGGGTTAATATTTAATTAAATATTGAAAAAGAAGAGAAGATTCATTGCCTCTTCCCATATCTTTAAAAAAGTATATCTATACATTAATTGATGCGACGGGTTAAATTTTTATACATTGAGAAATGATTTCTCGTTAGACGTTGTCATTGTCAATGTACAACAACCAGTGATAACATTTTCCAGAATAAACAACGGTTTGAATTTGCGGGTGACCCGCGGGTTGACCCGGCCCTCCCGCGGGCCGCGCGGGTCACCAGAATTCTGACCCGCAAAAATGCGGGTCATCTCCTGACCCAACCCGTGTGACCCACACCCGCATCACCCGCGGGTTAACCCGGCCCGACCCACCCGTTTGCCAGGTCTAGTCGCAATCCATTTACAACGGCGATTTGGACAAGGGCAAGGAGTGCCGAGATGTTCAAATCAACCAGACAATGGTCTAACCGAACGCTTTGATAAGAGGCATAGGGAATTAGGGGCACTTTGAGCGAGACTGTCGTTAGTGTATGAGTAATTCTTGAGTGAAAATATTTAGAGAAAAACCAGCCCCTTTTATAAGTAGAAATCTGGATTCTAGTGGTACTTTATGTTGGCGTTTTGTGTAGCTTACATTGGGTGGGACCCACATATAGAGAAAACGTTTGGTCTTCTGGATCCCTTATCCACTATTGTTGTGTTTGCAAAGGAGTCTTAAATATAAATCCCAATTGTTTTTAAACTTAAGGAAAAACCAAGTGTTTTGAAGAGCGGTGGGATTCAAAAACATATGATCCCATAATCTATAAATGTGCGTTGAGCTTGATGGGAGACACACATTGTTTTATAGCTAAAGTTTCCATCTAAAGAGGGTCCCTAATCAGAGAGGAAAATCGCGCCTGCGATTCCATCGATCGAGGCTAAGGTCTTCTTCAGATTAGAAGAACACTATTCCATTGTTTGAGGCGCATCGGAGTTCTTAGTTTCAACAAGGTTCAAGGGAATTCGCAATCTCAACTTCTAATCGCCATGGCCGGAGGTAAGTTCTGCATTAATTACTTAGTAATGTAAAGTTTACAATTGGTATCAGACAACCTTCGCGTTGTGGCGATTGATCAAGAGACTTCAATTCGTTTTGAACGGATAATTCAAATCAATTTTATTCACCCGCCCTTTTATGGTTAAATCGAATTCAATTTGATGAACTTTTTGAAGAGCGGATGATGTAAAATTAATTTGAATCATAGCAATTTTGACTATAGAATAAAGTTACAATTTCCAGTGAAAGAATGGTGAAAACGCTATTAAAATCGGCAAAAAATCAAGTTTTTTTTTGTCTTTTCGACCACCGTCGGAGTTCTGGCGATGTCTCCGGCTATCCGACCGTACGGATGCATAGCCGCCGATGGTAGGAAGCCAATGCCACTAACGGCGGGTCATTTGGAGTTCTGTAGCTCCTCCGGTGTTCATCGAAATTCCGGCCTGAATTAGGGACACATCTAGAATTTTCAAAATAGTGGTTATGGTCTATTGGGGAAGACTACCGAATCGACTCACTGAGTCGACTAAGCCAGATCGACTCAACCCGAACTGAAGCGAGTTGACTCGGGCCCAACCCTAGCCGAGCCGAGCCAACAAGATGTACAGTTTATGTTATTATTTTACTAGTATGTTAACACCACTCTCCTATTTAATTAACATTCAATTTTTGGGTTACCTTAATCAGTTTTAGAAAAAGTGTTAAATTGTACCCTAATGTTTTTGGGCGTTCCTGATCCAATGGAGGTGGTTTCGGAGTGATCAAAAGGTCGGTTCATACAATTTTAGTAAAAAATGTGTCTTCCTCCCATTAAAGTTGAACCCAAAATTTAAGTGCAGTGTTTGGGCCTTTTCCGATAACTATTTCAAAAAGTTGTAAACTGTACTCTAAAGTTTTTGGGCATTCCGGACATAATGACAATGGTTTCAGAACCATCAGAGGAACATAGGTTACTGTTTTTGGTATCCCAACTTTAGGAGGGTATTTAAAGTTGGGTTTAGAGTTTGGGATTCACCCCCAAACTTTTATGGAACATGCCCAGCCACTTATGGCAATGTTTTAATCAGTCCAACAAAGTTTTGGACTTATTGGATCAAGGGACTCTAATTACTAGGGGCCTATGTTGCGTTTATTCTTTTTCACATACGACTAAAGGCTGTTGAAAATTAATTTGGATTCCCCATGAGGGTAATCCGATCGATCCAAAACTTTTGCAATGAAGTTTAGACTTGCCCCAAATATTTCGAATCTAAATTCAAACTATTGTTGGTTCAGTTTCTACTTTGTGCATGTTTCTTTAAATTTGGTTGTTTATGTTATATGCAATCCTTCCGGTTCGTAATGGATGTTTGGAATCATTTGATTATATCCCATAAAGTAAAATCATTTTAATATAACACAAGGATTAGTCATATATTAGTGTACCCATAGATACAATTATAAAGAGGTATTCTATTAGTTTGGGAGGGGCCACAACATCATATGGCCATGAGAATATAAGTGACAATTGGTACATTATTAATGCCCATTGATGCATAAAATGTAACTTTTCAGTTGCTTCACTCTAATGGTGTCTAAAATTGCAATGGATTTATAATGCATAGCCACTTGGCCCACAGGAAGGCGGTTGTGTATTGTGAATTGATTGGAATCGTGAGATCAATGAGTTTAGATCAAGGCCCTTATCCTAGGCCCACAGGTATGGAGAAGGGATGAAAGTCTAATTTAGTTGATCGGTGCGATTACTAAGGGTGGATCTAATGCGTGATGTAACCTCGGTCCACATGAGGGTTATAGTGACGTGCTACATTTACAACCGGATATGTCAATATGGGTTGGCATTCTGGTATTATGGATTAATTGGAATTTAGCATGTAGTGAGTATGTGTTGTAAGTTTAAGTTTTACAACTAATTAGTCAATATTTTTGAATTATGAATCTACAAGGATCCCTTTCCTTACTAGGGATAATTATTCTAAGTGGAATGATAGGATTACACACATTTTGGGTTAGATGGATCTGGATCTTGCTCTCATAGTGGATGAATCGTCCACTCTTACATATGAGACTCAAGAAGAGAAGGACCATCACAAATAGTAGAAGAGATCGAACCGCTTAAGCTTATTGCTCATTTAGAGCCATGTAGCTCAAAGCATCAGGTCATCTATCCTTAAAACTACTAATATCAAGGAATTTATGAAAGTTGTTCAAGAACAGTTTGTCAGTTCAGATAAGGCATTGACTGTGACCCTCATGAGCAAACTCGTATCTTTGAAGCACACTACAAACAAAGGGGTGTAAGAGCATATTGTTGTCCCCTAAAGGTTTAGATCTCTGAGTCTTTCTTGCTGTTCTTTATCCTCAACTCCCTCCCTAATTAATATAGTCGATTTAAGATTGGATCTAATATTCATAAGGGCAAATGGTCTATTAATAAACTATTGACCATGTGCGTACATAAGAAAGGGAGGATAAGACAAGAGAATCTAGAAACAAGTCATCTTGTCATTCGAGGAAAGAATCAAGGAAAGAATGGCAGGAGTGTTCCGATGAAGAAGTCAAAGAAATCATCAGTTAACCAAACTGGCGCTAAGGATAATCAAGTAAAGTTCTTATTTTGCAAGTAGAAGGGACGTGTAAAGAAAGACTGCCTTAAAGTAATGCGAAAAAGTAAGGTGATCTCATTTCGTTTGTATGAATCTAATATGGTTAATGTTCAAAATGACACATGGTGGATTGATTCCAGCTTTTCAATCCATGTTATCAACACCTTACAAGGATTAGTCAGCCAACAGACATCGACGGGAAGTGAGAGGTTTATTTTCTTAAGAAACTAAAAACGCTTACATGTGGAGGCTATAGGGACCTACCAGCTTGAGCCATCTACAGGATTTGTTTTGCATGTAGAAATGACCTTTTACATGCCTATATATGTCTCTAGACTTTTGGACCATGATATGGACCTCAATTTCCATTTTTCTTCATTTGATAGAATTAAGGTTTATGTTATCATTAGAGTGATGGTACCTTGATTGATGGCCTATGAACCAGAATTATTTTCCTCATAATACCATAACTTTGCAAAAATGGTGTTGGCATTAAACGTGGTCATGAGAGCATGCATTCCTCTACATTATGGTACAGGAGATTAGGTCACATCTCCATAGAGCGTATTAAAAGGTTAGTAAAAGATGGAGTCCTAGCGACTCTTAACTCTTCTAACTTTGAGACTTGTCTGGACCGCATAAAAGGAAGGCATACAAACAAGTACAAGAAGGGTGCCAAGAGGAATTCAGAAAAGTTAGAAATTATAAATACTAATAGTTGTGGGCCATTTCCTACTCCTTGTGTGAATGGTGTAAGGTATTTTATCTCATTTATTGATGATCTTACATGATACATGTATCTCTACCTTCTCTTTGATAAGGTCGGGGTATTGAGTGCCTTTAAAGGTATACACAGTAGAAGTAGAGAGACAATCTAGAATGAAAATAAAGATTGTAGGATCAGAGGGGAGGTGAATGTTGTGACAGATACACTGAAATGGGATAAAGGTCAGGTTCATTTTCTGGATTCCTAAAGGAAGAGAGCATCATTGCTTAATATTCCATGCCAGGAACACCATAACAAAATGGTATGACAGAAAAGAGGAATTGCATGCAAATGGACATGGTTAGAAGTATGATTAGTAACTCAACACTCACATTAAATTTATGAAGCGAAGCCTTAAAGATGGACATGTATGTCGAAAATAGGGTTCCTAGTAAGGCAATTCCTAAAGCTCCCTTTGAGTTGTGGAATGGTTGGAAACCCGTTTAAAACACTTAAGGATACGGGGTTGCCCAGTTAAGGTTTTCAATCCACATGAGAGGAAGTTGGACCTAAAGACCGTTAGTGACTATTTTATAGGCTATGCTTAGGGGTCCAAAGGTTATAAATTTTATTGTCCTAATCATACTACCAAGTTTGTTGAATGATCAGGTTATAAATTTTATTGTCCTAATCTTACTACCAAGTTTGTTGAATGAAGGAACGATGTCTTTCTTGACGATGATGACAATAGTGGGAGCAAACCAACTTGAGACTTAGTCTTCGAGGAAGTGCAGACTCCGGTTACTATGTATACACCTCAAGATCTAGTGGTCGGAATTCATAACCCTCCATAGAATGTGGTTGTAGAGAACATGCCAAATGATGGTATATCACCCCAAGAGGATGTTGTCGCTGAAGATGCCGAAAAGAATCCACATGAATTGGAGGATGTAGTGGCACAAAGGAGATCTTCGACAATAAGGAGGCCATCTACCCTCCTGATTACATTATGTATCTTCAGGAAATTGACCAGGAATGTGCATATGATGAAGACCCTTTAACGCTTTCACAAGCTATGAGTGGTGATGATTCTAATTTATGGCATGAGACCATGAAGGATGAATTAGAGTATATGGCCAGGAATCAAGTCTGGAATCTTGTCGAATTGCCTAACGAGGCTAAAGCCATTGGCTGTAAATGGGGTCTAAGATTTGCCTAACGGGGCTAAAAACGACTTGCCTCAACTGTAATTTAGTGGAAAGGTATACATAATTCAACCTGAAGGGTTTTTGTCTGAAAATGGTAGTCATAAGATTTGCAAATTAAGAAAATCTATATATGGACTAAAGTAGGATTCCCGTAGTGGTACCTTAAGTTTCTTGACATGATTCTACGTATCTTAAAGTCAGTGGGAGTGATTTTATCTCTTGGTCCTATATGTAGATGATATTTGGCTAGCTGCTAATTTTTTAGAAAGTGAAATAGTTCCTAACACAAAACTTTGATATGAAGGATATGGGTGAGGCTGGTGAAGCCTCATATGTCATTAGCAATGAGATTCACAGAAATAGATCTAAACATATCTTGGGACTATCTCAGAAGGCCTACATTAATAAAGTTTTAGAAATGTTTATGATGTAGAATTGTTCTCCTAGTGTAGCACCTATCCTTAAAGGTGATAAACTTGGTGAGGTACAATCTCCAAAACAAAGTTTTGGAAAGGGAACAGATGAAGAATATCCTTATGCTTTAGCGGTTGACAGTTTGATGTCTTCACAAGTCTATACTAGACCAGACATCGGATACGCTGTAAGGATGCTATGGAAATACCAGAGTAATCCTTAGATGGATTATTAGATAGCTGCAAAAATATTTTACGGTACATTCAGGGTACAAAGGATTACATGCCTACATACAAACGATCGTTTCACTTGGAAGTGATTACAGACGATCGAATCACTTCGAGGATATTCAATTTCAGACTTTGTCGGTGTCTTGATACTAGGAAGTTGACATTGGGGTATGTCTTTCTACTTGTTAAATGCGTCATTTACTAGAAAATCATAAAGCAAAGGTTAACTGTTTCTTCCACTAGGAGGCAAAGTTTTTTGCGTGCTACAATGTCACTATGCAGGCATTATGGTTGCAAAATTTTATCAAAGCCTTGGGATTCTAGATTCCATCTCCAAGCCGTTAGTAATTTACTGTGATGATTCTGTTACGGTAACATGGAGTTCCTTAAAGTTAAAGAGAACTTTGAATCATCGAGTGGCTATTAAACTCATTCTACGGTGGATCATGTAATTAAAGGGCTTCCGAATGTAACATATAGATCATTTAGGTCTTGTAGTTTCTAGTGCTTAATTGAGAACTTTGAATCATCGAGTGGCTATTAAACTCATTCTACGGTGGATCATGTGATTAAAGGGCTTCCGAATGTAACATATGGATCATTTAGGTCTTGTAGTTTCTAGTGCTTAATTACACTTATGCCACTTTTAGTTGCAACATAAAGTGGATGATTCTATTTATATGTTTTTACATATTCTGTTTTATATAAGGTGCGTGCACGTTAAGGTTTGATAAAACGGATTGTCCATGAGGACAGATAAAGGTGGACCCGAATGGACATTTGCGGGCCTATTCAATAAAGTTTTAAACCACACATAAATTGTACATTATTGTGAATCGGTGTATGTGATACATAGAAGTTAATACTTTTCGGTTGGAGGTGTATGCTCCTATGATTCGTACATTTGAGACATACTATAAGGGTGTATAATAAAGATAAAGTTAAAAATATTTGGGATTGAGGATTTTCCAAAACTATGGACATAAAGTTTTCAAAATAAAGTATCTAAGACTCTAAGTTACTTTGTGAATGTATACCAATGTGGACCAAGTGGGAGAATGTTAGCATTTTGTGTGGCCCACGTTGGGTGGGACCCACATATAGAGGAAACATTTGGTTATTCTGGATCCCTTATCTAGTAGTGTTGTGTTTGCAAAGGAGTCTTAAAGATAAATTCCAAGTGTTTTTAAAATTATGGAAAAACCAAGTGTTTGAAGTGTGGTGGGATTAAAAAATGTGTGATCCCATAATCTATAAATATGTGATTAGCTTGATGGAAGAACACACATAGTTTTAAAGCTAAAGTTTCCATCTAAAGAGGGTCCCTAATCTGAGAGAAAAAAAAAGAGATTCCATCGATCGAGCCTAAGGCCTTCTTCAAAAGAACACTCTTCCATTGTTTGCGGCCCAACGGAGTTTGTAGTTTTAACAAGGTTTGAGGGAATTGGCAATCTCAACTTCAACTTCTAATCGCCATGGCCGAAGGTAAGTTCCACATTAATTATGTAGTAATTTAAAGTTTATAGTTTTGTCTAAGATGAAGTGGTAAATCATCTTCTAAGAATTCAAAGGTATTCTTGAATTTTTGGTAAGATCTCTCTAGCCATTAGATCATGAGATGTTGGTTGATGGGATGAGCTTAAACTGTTCATTGACTTTAGCTTCTTACTTCCTAATTAGTATGCTTGCTTACTCATGTTGTGCACCTTGGCATCTTGAGGTAAGAACTTTCAAGGTTAAGAATCCAACACAAATGACATGTTTGGATGTATTTATTTATTTTTCATGGAAAACACTTTTCCCAAAAGCTAGTTTTCCAAGGTTTAGTAGAAATTCTTCTTTCCCCGAATAAAACTTTCTCTGTTTCTTTACCCAGACGGCAAAGGCAAGCATGAAGTTTTCTTGTGGATGAGAAGATGGTTAGGGTTTTCCGGAAAGCATACTAAATAGGAAGGGGGTGCATTTAATCTTCCCTAATATGGGTCTTCTCAGCATCATTAGAAAGATCAAAAGGAAAGAGAAAGAGATGCGGATTCTAGTGGTGTATGTTCATTCAAATCTCATCCTCTTTCCTTAACTTACATTGCTGTTACTCTATAAAAATGGTTCATTAGTAATTTTTCTCATGCAGGGGCCTTGATAATTCTGGAAAAACCACAATTGTACTGAGAATAAATGGTGAGGACACTAGTGTTATCAGTCCAACTCTGGGATTCAATATTAAGACCATAAAGTATCAAAGGTTATTTCTGTTCCTTTCTTTTTATCTAATCATCTATCTATCCATCTCTATTGAATTATAACTTATCATACATTGTTGTCTTCTCTTTTATTAGCGTGATTGCCGTGTTGAAAGAAATTCTTTTTGTTAATTGAATTGTAACCAAAATGCTTTTTTGTTCATGGGTTTGGTTTCACTAGCATTTTCACACTCAATGCATCTGAGTGCTTGCCTTATCCTAAATTGAAGGCATTCACATCTTCAGTGTTTTTTTTTTTTGAGAAATGGGGAATCTATATTACTGAAAAACTCAAATAAAACCTGGGACGAGAAGTCCCAATGCTCAGAGGAACAAAATGAAAGTCATCTTCCGAAATTCATTGGTGTTTCTGTTCTATGAAGCATTTGTTTGTCTTAGAGGCAAGCTTTTTATACATAAGCTGTGAAGATTATTTTGTAATGTGCACATTGTTGCTAAAAACACGTGGTTTGATTCAAATCTCATAGAAAAAGATTCACTATTATACTTGGCCCTGATTTGAAAAATGCAGCTCACAAACCATGAAGTTCGTTTGAAATAGAAAATGGCATATAGTGTACTTCATATATTTGATAAAAGTCTCACACAAAGCATGCCCGGCGGGTCAATGGCTTTATTTGCATTTCTTCTATTTTCTTGCAATCCCCATTTTTTCTTTTGTTATCC
Organism: Tasmannia lanceolata; assembly: GCF_043159265.1. NCBI lineage: Eukaryota > Viridiplantae > Streptophyta > Magnoliopsida > Canellales > Winteraceae > Tasmannia > Tasmannia lanceolata. The sequence goes on along the minus strand of NW_027518695.1, from coordinate 26,305,914 downwards.
TAAAGATGTTAACATGGATTTCTTGTACTGACAAAAACTCAAAACTCGATTTGTCCTTGAAGACAGTTTGATTCCTAGTCAATTGAAACTTGGTTCAGCACATGTTTGGCAAAGCTTTTTTCTTATAATTTAACTTGTTTGTCTTTTCTTTGCTCAAAAGTTTTTTCTAATAATTTTTCTTTTCTTTTGTGGTTCTTGATTTTTGAGTAATCAATCAATATTTTCCATTTGTTTTTTAGAAACCGAGTTACCTTTAACTCAACATATTTCTTGATAAAATTTAGTCAACTTGGCTAGTTCATTTTGTCCCTGACCAAGTTTTGAACACTTGAACCGCCTTATGCCACTTGCGTTTCCTATCTGAATTCATTTTAGTTTTGACGCTTGAACTACCATAATCCACTTGTGTTTTCTATCTGAATTCATTTTTATAGTACAAATGCATTCTGAATTCACTAATCTGAAAGCTCTGTCCTTCTTGAGAAACATGTGTCATGAAGCAGGGGGAGGGAAATCTCTCTCTCTCTCTCTCTCTCTCTCTCTCTCTCTCTCTCTCTCTCTCTCTCTCAATTTTATTGTTGGAACTATCATTTGTGTTATAGTCACTAAAGCTATGTAATGCAAAAATTAACTTCCCCTGACACCAAATATTCTTTTAACATGGCAGAAATCTTCCAGTCCAACCCATTATGCAAATATAATTGGAACAAAACACCATTCAAATCGCGGAGTAGGTACTGATATGATTTTGAGGACAACAAAGCACAACAAAGAAGAAGCTCAAGGCTAATATTCACAACTCATCGAAAATTACGGTAGTTACATCCCATAAATAAAAACTTTTCACCTCCAAAACACTTGTTCCGATACAAAAGTACACTAGACCGTTCCTAATCATTTGCAAACATCCAAACACTGCTGAAGAAGTTCCAAGACAAGCTAAAATCCTTCAAGAGCATGAATAGAAACTATATTGAATTGACTACAATCTCCTGTAAATAAAAATTTCCTATCATAAATTGTTTCAAACTATAAGGCATAATTCAACCTTCTTACTTTGACTTAAACCTTCTTAATTCAAAAGAAAAACTCAAGAAGCCTCAAGCAGTCTCACCTGTTTTTGAAATAGGGACTTTCTCAAACAAAATAAAAATATCCCCAAAATTTAAATAAAAATCAGCATACTTAATGAAAATTTCTTTATTAGAGTTCTTTCTTCCTTCTCCAATTTGTGTTTGAAGGGCGTATTGAATTTTTGTGTCACTATGAGGCATTTATTATGGTCGAAAATTCTAGCTGAAAGTTTTTTGGACAAAGCAAATTAGTGCAGGATACCGTGAAACAAAGAAGGCCCGATGTCAGGCATGTTTCAAGTTCTTTTTCTCATATGGTTTTGAGTAACAGAGAATGCCCAGTAGGGTCAGGAAAGTTTCAAATTCTTTTTCTCTGATGGTTTCGAGTTTTCTTTTTGGAATGTTTTGTATGAGTTGGCTTTTCTCATAACCCAAAACCAAGTTTAAGTCCTCGACATGCATGGTTTCAATCTCGTTTATCTTTCATGAAGTATTTCAAGTAGTCGTTGTGGTGCACAATAGCCTCATGTTTGAATTATTTAGCTACAAGGCATGTATCTCTCTCTGTTTTTTTTTTTTAATGGTTACTAGCCATGTATCTTATTATCTATTATGAAGCATTTCCAAATACTTTTAGGTTTGCACTAAAATTGTTTGATGAAATTGGAAGGATTTTCAAATGACACGTTTGGTTTTCTTAATATGGTCCTAACTACTTTTTATATGCCTAGGGATCTACTTTTCTTGGTTCTGGTCCTCAGCTTTCCCTACCTTCAGTGGATAAGTCCTCGGCTCACTCCTTTATATTTTTCATTCTTTTGTTGAAATAGACAATCAAATGTTCACCTTACTGGTGAGGGATTGTCAAACCGTATATACAATGACATTTTGGACATAGAAAACAAAAATAAAATAAAATTAAAGAAACGTTTGCCACCTTAGGTTCACTCCTTTGTATTTTTTATTCTTTTGTTGAAATAGACAATCAAATGTTTACCTTACTGGTGAGGGTTGATTGTCAAACCGTTTGTAGATAGACATTTTCTGGAACAAAAATAGGAGAAAAATTGCAACCCAGACCACTACTAAAGCTAAATTAAGGATTTGAACTTGAGACCTTGTCTGCTACAGGCTATATCTCCATTTAACCTTGAAATGGTTTGGCCAAACTCTTTTTATCCTTATATATACATATTAACTCAACTAAGCCTGTTACGATTATCTACTATATGGATGCACAATATCTTTACCTTGGTTTTTCCCACGGCTCTCATTGGGCCAAACAAATTGACTTGGCCCACCTCATTACATGGTATGATGCAAATAATCTCTGAAGTAAGGTATCATGATCTATGAATTATGAAAATGGAATATAATGTGCGCGCGCTGTCTCTGCAATGTGGTGTCAAAATTCAAAGTATTGCCTCAACTTGTTAGATAAAGTGGAATACAACATTAAGTCATTAATTATTGAAAAATTAAAAAGTTATGATCCAAAATAGTCATAACTAAAACTAATTCTATTCTCACCAGTCTCGGGAAGACTACAAGAGCTATGTGCTCAATCAAATTCACCATCAATGGAATCCTCAAAACTAGGATGTTGAGAAAATGATCCATTGAATTGCTCCCTCTGCCAATTTGTCATGGAAACACGATAATTCTCCTATCAGATCCATGTCTATTCTTTTCTTTTTCGTCACACACATGGTCATATTCTCCATGTCTTGGTGATGATCATTAATCTCTTCAAATAGGGAAGGTTTGGGGGGTAAAAAAATTGGTAATTGACAGTTAGTTTAAGATAGTTGGCTTGATACGCACCACTGCAGTGTGGCTATAAGGAATGGGCATATTATAGTCTTATCTCTTGGCTGGACCCAAGGCAAAGCAAAATCTATCCGGTTTATCAAGAACAAGTTCTAATGGCCCTAGGACCAAATACAAACATTCTCCAAAGGCTAGACCAATTAGAATGACCCTTTAGTTTTCCTCAACAAAATCAAAATCTAGAATCAATCATCTTTATTTGGTAGTGATTGCTTCAACTAAAGTAAATGTCCAAGCAACACCTTTGTAAAGAAACTGCTTCTCTGGAGGAGGTGCTTTTAGATCCAACTCAACAATCTTTTCTGTGCTTTCCATCATGCATTGGTCTCTGCAAATACAAATAGGGGACCAACTTAACGTCCATAAAATTGTCACTATGCAGTATAACCCTAGCAATGATTTGTTAATAATCTACCACAAGTCATCATCATAAATGCAATAGGGGACCAACTTAGTATCAGTCCATGCATCTTTATTGATTTCACTTCTTATAAATTTAAAAGAAAAGAAAAATAGTAAAAAAATAGTAAGATACTACAAATGATCCACTAAAAAAAATTGGTGTAGCATCATGGTGTGTCAAATCCAAGAATCTATGATTTTGTTACCCAATTACATGCAATTTAAGAAAACAAGAAAAAAAGGGAAAAATTTTACACATACAAATAGTAAAAATAATAAAGGTAATGGTCTAATCTTCATGCATGATAGATGTGTGATCTACTGCCATATCCATGCTTCTATAACGTTCTTATGTGCTAAGCCACCCCCAACCCCCCCCAACCCCCCCCCCCCCACCCCACACACACACGCACAGAGAGAGAGAGAGAGAGAGAGAGAGAGAGAGAGAGAGAACTATAGAAGAGAAAAACAATTAAATATATTTCTAGAATATTGCTAATTTACCATTAATCACATTATATAGAGATAAATTTGGTGCCAAATTCATGGACTGATGACAATATCGTAGATATTAGGTCAAAATTACATTATAATTTTGAAGTCATAAAAAAGACGTCCCTCAAAAGGAAACTCCTAAAAATGGGTTAAAGGAGACTGACTTATCGACCCACGTCCAATTCACATTTCCGATGTTTAGTCCCTCTAAATGATTATTTTTCTTACTTTTTAGCAATAGATGATTGTTATTCAAGGAGGATGGGGGGATACGAGTTTTTTATCCAAAAAATAGTTTTTTCAGGCATATGCTTAAAGGCCTCTCTCATATGAGTGTTTTGGCCTAAACATTTGTATTTGGCTGTAACAACCAAAACATATTGAACACACCCTAACAAATCGAACTAAGTCCTCAACGATATAAATTATTGATGAATGTTATTGTCTTGTAGCAGGGTAGGCTGAAACAGAGTCATTTTGGCCAACAACACAGTTTTGATTTATTTTTTTCTTGATGAGTCCTCTAGTTTTTTCTTAGAATTGCCAAACGAAAGCTTTGACCCGTACACTATTTATCTAAATTTGTAAATGAACTCATCTCTTTTACATATATTACATAAAATTACTACCAAAGAAAGTCAAATTTTGGGTTGAGATTGTCTCAATGCATCAACCCTGATGTCAAGGGTTCAATCTAGCTTATTAGAAAAAAAAGTAAATCTTCCACATTGCATGATCCTAACCGTTACACTTGTGATTTGTAAATGGTGGGCTCCAAAAGTTAGAAGCCAATGGTGTGAAAATCTCCACAAATCAGAAGGTTAGCAAAAAAAAAGGGATTGTCCGAAATAGGTGATTTGTTTTGTAACAGGTGCATCCATTGTAGGGCTTAGCTGAGGGTTGCTTTAGATCACCAAACCACTTACCTTCATCATAGTGGGTTGGACCTCTTACTGATCTGAACTTTTCAGTCGATAGGCCTTTATTTGGATCCTCTATGTCCCAAAAATCAATCCAATCTTCTGATCCTAACATCCAATAATTTGAATATTTTTTCGTTGAGCATGGATGGTCAAAGACCACGTATAGGCAAAAGATACTCATTATTGGATGTTAGGATCAGATGATTGGTGAGATTTTTGGGACAAACAAGATCCAAAGAAAGGCCTATCGACTGGCTGGTTCAGATCAAGCAAAGGTGGAACTTTCTATGTCATAATGGGTGTGACTCATTGTGTTACAATGAGGTTGCACCCTACTGAAGTAATACATTGAGGCTGCACCTACTGAAGCATTCTTGTATTCCAAACAACATTCTTCTTATGGAGTGTTCAAAAATTAGATAGCATTACCAAATTAGAGTATTCACATCCACTCACACAGATTAGAATAGTACTATCTCCACTTTGTATCAAACTGAATTACTACTATTAGATAGTTACTTATACTACAAGTACCATGCCTTGGTTCCTGACTCCTTATCTTATCACGTAGCTCGCCTGTGATTCCTCCCTTCTTCCAAACCCTCCCGGTCTCATCCACAAACGAGCATTGCCAAATGTGTGGATTCAATGTTAGGCAAGCATGACTGTATTTTTTTTCCAATTGTTTAATTTGAACATGTCAACCTGTAGTTTCAACTTTTTGTTCTATGAACCAAGAGTGTTCCCTCAGTCCCTTAATCTTTTTCTTTCTCATATATTTTACTAATTTTTGCATCAAATTGTATAAACTCACCTACTCTCTACCAATTCCTACATCACATGGTAACAATCAAATAACTTTCTCTTCATTTATGTATTCACATGAAGAGATGGATATCAAGAAAGAAGTAAATTGTTGTTGATGGAGCTCAAGATAACTTCTTGTGAACACTGCATCTTAAGATAATTTCTTGTTTCAGTTCAAGAGCGGCTTAGTCAAATATTACATATTTAGTTGTTATTTATCATATATCACAGTTCCTTCTTGCACATCTTTTATATGCAAGTATACATCCTGATTGCAATCATATTGTTTTGTAAAACCATGTGCTTCAAATGTGCAAGGTTTGCATTCAGCATGCCTTCAATACATACTTTTTTAGATTCTATCTTTTCTTATGGATTTTTTTTCTACTGTTTTCAGGAAAATGGTTTATACTATTCCTGTAATCATATTCATAGAGACATCCTGCTCAATTGGAATTATAATTCTTTTTGTAGTGTTTGTGCAGTTCTCATTCATTGTAGAAAATATTTCTGAAGAAATTTTAAGAATTTCTTATGATGTTAGCTAAGTATATTTTGTAGAAGACAGAATTAATCTTAACAAGGTCATTGACCTATGCAGTTTGGTTATGCTTAAGTGGCTGCTATACTGTATGATTTTTTTTCTATGAACCAATATTATTGGTTCATATTTTATTATGCTAGGGTAAGAGGGTTTATATATTGTATGATTTTTAGAACTTATTAAGGGTAACATTCAATTAGTATCTTTTTTCTTTGAGATGTGCGTAAAATAGACAGGTACACATTCATTGTCTTTAGGGAGTTTGATTCTCAACTACAATGACTATATTGCTCACCAAATTAGTAACCTCATTGCTTATTTTAGAGCAATTTAAAGTTAGATGCATTTCATTATAAATCAGATATTGATATTGTTAACAGGTCTTTAGGTCTTTATTGTAATGCCCAAGGGCATACTTGTCTTTGTACTTCACTCTTTATTATTTATATTACATGAGTGAGGGGGAGAACCCTAACTCAATCTTTTCTCTCACTCTTTACTTTCTCTCATTTCTCTACCTCTCTCAACATGGTATCAGAGCTCTAGGGCATGGATGCCTAGGGCCATTTTTTTTTTCTCTTTTCTTTTCTTTTCTTTCTTTCTTTTTTTCCCTATTCCTAACCTTAACATCCACCTCCATCTTCTCCATCCCTAACCCTAACCATAACCCCTCCATTCTTTGCTACAGTACCCGCTACAGTACATCGCTACAGCACTACTACAGTACTGCTACAGTGAATCGCTACAATACATCACTACAGTACCCTCTACAGTACTGCTATAGTGAATCGCTACAGTACCCTCTTTTCCCCACTCTTCCTTGCCCTAATCTGATCCATCATAATCTCTTCTTCTTTTGGGTCATAGCTATGCCCTAGATTTTCTTGTTCGGCTTGATCACTATCTTCATGGTGTTGTTTTGGATTTGTACTTACATCATTGCGATGTTTGTGGCTCAGAGTTGTCTCGACTTTGTCTTTATGTCGTGAGGCTATCTCCTCCCTTATGCATATGTTGTCCTCACGAAGCCGCGGTCTATTAGCTTGCTTATAGTCTTCATCCTTGTCTCTACTTGCTCGTTGTTGGTCCTCTTCAGTCTTCTTCCCGGTCTCTTATGGAAGATACCCCTCATATTGAGGACCCTACTATTCGTACTCCAGCTATGGCTACTAGTTCCCAGCCACGTCAGGCTGCGTCGTCGTCTTTGTTTTCGGTGGATGCGTCATTCCCACCGATTACCACTTCCCGTCTTGATGGATCCAACTATTTGACTTGGAAGATTGCTGTGGAGACATATCTGAAGGCCCGACAAAAGATTTCTATTATTCGTCGTGATCCCCCTCCTGAGACTGACCCTACCTTTGATGATTGGGATGTAGATAGTGCCCTTGTTCGTACACTTCTATGGCAGAGTATGACCCCCGCCATTGCTAGCACCATGATGGATCTCCCTACTGCCAAAAAGGTATGGGAGCACACTGCGGCATTATATTCTGGTGAGGGGAATGTCGCCCGTCTTTGCGACACTTATTCGCGCTAGATGGGTCACAGGCGCTGGATTCTAGAGTCCATGATTACTACAGACAGTTTGTCTCCTATTGCCAGCAGCTGGATGCTCTTATGCCTCTCACCACTGATCTTACCACGGCAGCCAGATAGCGCGATCAGCTCCGTGTTGTTCATTTCCTTGAGGGTCTTGGACCAAAGTTCACTTATCTTCGACAGCACATCCTTGGGTCTGGTACTGTACCCACTCTTCAGGAGGTATTTTTACGAGCTCAGCAGTGTGCACTTGGCATTACTGTTCCTACTCCCGTGGATATCTCGACTACTGCTGCTTATGGAGCCACTGACCACCCTTCCCGAGGAGGAGGCATTTTTTGTCGCGGTCGTGGTCGCAATACTAGCCGAGGCGAACATGGCGGCGGCCGAGAGGGTGGCCGTGGAGGTCGAGCTCGGCCCTATTGTACTCATTGTAGGTGTGAGGGTCACTATCACGAGACATGCTTTGATCTCCATCCTAAGCTGCGTTACACTCTATATCCTCATCAGGGCCGTACTGCACATCTTACCCTTCCAGATTCGCTTGCTCCTATTGGCAGCCCCTCACAGACACCACTGGCTACTCCGACCGATCAGATGGTCGTCTCTCGTGCCGACTATGATGAGCTACAGTGTTTCAGGTCTGCCAGCCGCCCTCCTACTGCTGGTCTTGTTCAGTCAGGTAGTTCTCCTGCTTCGTTCATCTCTAGTTCTAGCTCCTGGATTATTGATTCGGGAGCATCTTATCACATGACAGGTACCCAGTCATCTTTACATGATTTCCATCATGTTGTTTCACGTTCTATTACTCTTGCTGATGGGAGTACCTCTCCTATCACTGGTGTTGGCAGTTGTTCCCCTTCACCAGGCATTACATTATTATCTGTGCTCTGTGTCCCCAAGTCACCTTTCAGTTTACTTTCTGTTAGTCAATTAACAAAGCATCTTCATTGTTCTATCTCATTTTTTTCTTCATATTGTCTTTTTCAGGATCTCTCGACTGGGACAATTGGCTCGGGCCGTGAGGTGGATGGCCTTTATCGTCTCCATTGCACTCCGTCCCATCCAATTCTACATGGCTCGGTCGATGCATACCAATGGCACTGCCGTCTAGGTCACCTGTCTATGGAGCGTTTACGCAGGATTCCCTTCATTCCTTCTTCATCTGTTAGGTCTTTTCAGTGTGAGGCCTGTGAACTTGGGAAGCATCATTGTGTGCCATTTCCCTCTAGGACTGTTAGTCGGGTTTCACATCCTTTTGCTCTTGTTCATTCTGATGTATGGGGTCCTGCAAGGACTACCTCTTTATTTAGATTTCGCTATTTTGTGGTCTTTATTGATGACTATTCACGTATGACATGGACTTATTTAATAAAAGATCGTTCTAAAGTTTTTTCTGTGTTTCGTGATTTCTATGCTGAAGCTAGTAATCAATTCTCATGTTTTATCCAATGTCTTCGCACTGACAATGCAAAGGAATATTTTTCTTACTCAAATGGTTTTCAGGAATTCCTTTCTTCGCGAGGCATTCTTCATCAGTCCTCATGTGCTCATACCTCTCAGCATAATGGAGTGGCTGAGAGGAAGCTTCGCTCCTTGTTAGATGGGGCCCAGACACTACTCTTTCAGATGCAGGTCCCTAAGACCTATTGGGCTGATGCTGTACTCACAGCATGCTACCTGGCGAATAGGCTTCCCTCTTCGGTCCTTGGTGGCACCTCTCCGTTCTCGATTCTCCGTCCTACCTCTGACCCTTTCCCTCTTACACCTCGAGTTTTTGGCTGTCTCTGTTTTGTCCACGTTCTTGGGTCAGGATTAGATAAGTTGGATCCTCGGGCCGAACGGTGTATCTTTCTAGGTTACTCTCGGACCCAAAAGGGTTATCGTTGTTCCAGCCCTCACCTGCGACGATCCTTTGTCTCGGCGGATGTTACATTCTTTGAAACTCAGTCATTTTTTAGTCCTCTATTTCTCTACTTAATACTCTACAGGAGGCACTTGATCATCAAGGCTGGCGGGCGGCTATGGATCTTGAGATGCAGGCCCTTCAAGCCAATCAGATATGGGATTTGGTCCCTCTACCATATGGTGCTCGCCCCGTTGGTTGTCGCTCGGTTTATGCAGTCAAGCACCTTCCTGATGGCACAGTTGAGCGCCTTAAGGCTCGACTTGTTGCCAAAGGGTACACGCAAACATTTGGGATTGATTATGGCGAGACTTTTTCACCAGTTGCGAAAATTCCTTCTGTCCGTGTCCTGCTATCCCTTGCTATGAATCATGGCTGGCATCTTCATCAGTTGGATGTAAAGAATGCCTTTCTTCATGGTGATTTGGAGGAAGATGTCTATATGGAGCAACCTCCTGGATATGTTGCTTAGGGGGAGAGATCTTCTCTTGTTTGCCGTTTGAGGAAATCCATTTATGGTCTCAAACAATCTCCGAGAGCCTGGTTTGGGAAGTTCAGTGCTACACTTATTTGCTTTGGCATGAAGCAGTGCGCAGTTGATCACTCCGTCTTCAGTTTTCAGTCTCAGGCTGGTTGTGTTCTGTTGATAGTATATGTCGATGATATCATTATCACTGGTAGTGATACAAGTGGCATTCAGAGGCTCAAATCCTTCCTTCAGACAGAGTTCTCTACTAAGGATTTGGGTCGTCTTCGGTATTTCCTGGGGATTGAGGTTGCCTATTTGACTAGGGGTATCTACCTCTCACAGAGGAAGTATGTTCTGGATCTTCTTGATGAGACAGGTTGTTTGGGAGTCAAGCCTGCCTCAACTCCTATGGACCAGAATATGAAATTACTCCCTGAGGAGGGAGTCCTGATAGAAGATCCAGGGCGATACAGACGGTTAGTTGGTAAGCTCATTTATCTTACTGTTACACGTCCAGATATTACCTTTGCAGTTAGTGCTGTTAGCCAGCATATGAGCTCACCTCACACTTCACACTGGGCTGCTGTACTTCATATATTGAGATATCTGAAGAGTTCGCCAGGTAAAGGGTTGTTATTTCAGAGGCATGGGCACCAGAGAATTGAAGGATACACTGATGTAGACTGGGCAGGATCTCCGGCTGATAGGCGGTCTACTACAGGATATTGCACCTTTATTGGAGGTAATCTTGTTTCATGGAGAAGTAAGAAACAAGATGTCATGTCTAAATCCAGTGCCGAGGCAGAATATGGAGCTATGTCTTATACGAGTGGGGAACTCATGTGGCTATGTTCCTTACTTTCAGAGATTGGATTTCCTCCTTCTCCAGCTCAGTTATACTGTGACAACAAATCCGCCATTTACATTGCCACGAATCCAGTCTTCCATGAGAGGACCAAACATATTGAAGTGGATTGTCATTTCATTAGAGATTTGATTCAGCGAGGCTACATATCTCCCGTGTTTACCAGATCTATAGATCAATTAGCAGACATGTTCACGAAGCCTCTAAGTAGAGCTAAGTTAGTTGATAATTGTAACAAGCTAGGAATGTTAGATATCTACATTCCAGCTTGAGGGGGAGTGTTAACAGGTCTTTAGGTCTTTATTGTAATGCCCAAGGGCATACTTGTCTTTGTACTTCACTCTTTATTATTTATATTACATGAGTGAGGGGGAGAACCCTAACTCAATCTTTTCTCACTCTTTACTTTCTCTCTTTTCTCTACCTCTCTCAACAGATATATTAGTTTTATAATTCTATGCCAGGTATACCCTTAATATATGGGATGTTGGTGGGCAAAAACCGATCAGATCTTATTGGAGAAACTACTTCGAACAAACAGATGGCTTGGTGTGGGTTGTTGATAGTTCGGATGTTAGAAGGCTAGATGATTGCAAAATGGAGTTGGAGAATCTTCTAAAGGAAGAGGTCTATTTAATTTTTCCCTCCCTTCATATCTTCTATAAACCTTGTCCACTTATTCTTGTGAAGGAGCTTATCTGTTCTTGCAATGACATGCACACTGCCGTGATAAGTTCCATATCCATTTGCTTTTGTTTGTATTACTATCCAATGTTGAGTCATTATCATTTATGTGCCGTGGATTTTATAAATTGACGCTTTTGTTTGAATATTATTTGCATTGTAATATTGAATATTTATTGATTTTTGTTTATAAATTTTATGGTATGATTTGGCCAATTATGTATTGCTGGTAGTATGCCATTAAAATGGAATGTTTGAGCATTACATTACAATTGCAGAGTGGTGATTGTTTTCATTTGCATTGGGATTTCCCCATTGGTTAAGGGTACAAATATTTCAGTTTTGCTATAAGTGCATTATTTTACTTAAAAAAAAATCCTATCCAATCCTTATATTGACTTGTGTCTTATAAGTTCCAGCCAAGGGGACCCACATGCTTTTAGGACATGTTGCCTTGTTTCTTATGGGTGTTAATATGCTTTTGGCATGTTTCTTTGAGTTTTTTGTACATTTTGCTTTGCATGGTGGAAAGAAGAAGTTTTAGAATGGTAAAGCAGTTTTTTCTATGAAAGCTTACATCTTCATTGATGAGAAAGTAGAAGAGAACAATGGCTTCATTTAGTTGATAATTTCACTAGTGCTTTCTTATTCTAAATTATAAGTTGGACAAGCATGATGGCTAGCAATTTTTTTTTTTTTTAAATTGACAATTTCATTGATACTATGAAGATTACATTGGGGACCAGGGGTCCCTACTTGCATTACATAGAATCAATTAACGGTGGCCAGGAGCATACTCCTAGGCCATAAAAAAACCAAAAGAAGTGATCTTATGGGTCAACCGCTACTATGAGGTCCACACTTCCATGCGCTGCCACCATGCCGAATAACTATTTTACTTCCGTTTCGAATTCTTCATCTACTATCGCAGCTGAGAGTGCCTTCACCATTCCCCCTTCCTTTCCTTTACATTGCCCAATGGTCTCAATTGAATCGAATCCAACAAAAAAGTGCCATATTTGTGGGCCCCATCAAGTCATATGACCTGCCACGTCACATAGACTTCTCCACCACTTTCTAGCTGGCGAATTTGATTTTCAATAATCCCGCTCAAAGGCCTGAAGCTATTGTGCGCCCCTAACCGCGCACGATAGCCAACCCATCAAATCCGATCTTCGGCGGCCTCCACCTTGCGCTACCGCCCGTCCTGGGGGATCCCTTTTAAACCACTAAGCCAAAAACGCTAGTCTAACCCTAGAGACCACCATTGTTAACCCTAACTTCTTCCTGTTCACCTCCACCAGAAACTAAACCCCTAACCTTACCTTTCCTTCCACTTAACCCTAGAGACCACCATTGTTCACCCAAACATTCTTCCTCTTCACTTCCACCAAACCCTAAATCCATAACCCTACGCTACCTTCTACCTAACCCTAGTCTCACCTCCTTCCTCAACCACTATGACTCCAGCCACCGCCTTCCACCACTCCAGCTAACTACCTACAACGCAAAACACCTATCCTAACCTAACACCCCGGCTCTTCTAGCCTCAACCTTGCACCTCAATCAAACCCATCTTTACCCCCCCAATCCCCATACGGCTACCCCAATGCTATATCCGGCTAGGGACTTTGTTTCTTTCAAATATATGAATTTATTTGTTTGTGAGGTCTTTTTAAATTACTATTTTCACAAGTTTAAAACAAGATTCTTCTTGCCAACATTTAAGATAAGCTATACATAGATGAGAAGAAAATAACACTACAAAATATGTCTCTTGTGAGGTTTTATTGGAAGAGGGATTATGTCATAAAGATCTTTGGGCAATTGAAGTAGAGGATATGAGGACATTGCTTCCAACAAAAATTTATACATGAAGATATGGATCCTCTTTCTACTAAAGAGATTATTGGCAAGTTAAAGTGTTAAACTGATGCAAAATTTGCTCACTGTCATGGTTCTAAAGGAGTCATCTAGAAGATAAAGGTGTTTCACTCTGTAAGCAACTCAGGGTATTAGAAATTCAATTTTCTTTCACCACACAACTAGAAGACAAAGGTGGTGAAGAATTTTATTGTTGTCGATTATTATAATCTCTATTCTTTAGAAGAAGAGAAGATTGGGAAGGGAATAAATATAGCCCTTTTAGATGATCATCATGGACAAAACTACCTTAAGAAAGTGAAAAGTAACAAAGCGAAAAAATATCTACCGCAAATAAAATAAAATGGCAGTTTCCTTCTTAATTTGGTGCATAATTCTATTAAGGTCTTCAAGCCTTCCTCTTGCCCAATGCTTTTTGTTGGAAACTAGTGGCATTTTCCTTGTTTTTTGTTCCTGTTTTTTCCATTATGGATTGGAGGAAAGCCACAATTGATATTCTTGAAATGCTAAGATCGGTTAATGAACAGCTGCACTATCAATGTTTCGTTTTCTGTTGCTAATTCTTTGAAGTTCCCATTTTATAAGCTAGATTATTCGGTTCTTCCAATTGATGTTATAGAACTCCATCTTCTCTCTTGTATTTTAGAGTCTAGTCCTAGCTTGAAATTATTGACATGGTTCACTTGTTTGTTACTGTTGGCAGAGATTATCAGGAGCGTCTTTATTGATATTAGCAAATAAGCAAGACATACATGGTGCTCTTACACCTGCAGAAATAGCCAAGGTAAGAGTATAGTGGTTCAATCTTTAGTACATAATTGTGGAATATGATCTTGGTTGAAGGTTTTCAGTGAATATGGTGAAATGTGGTTTGACTTAATTTTAACTGACCAGAATATTAGTCTAGTATCTTTACTTAAAATGTCGATTTCAGTTGCTTGTGTTTGCAATGCGGATAAACTATTGGTTGCGTGATAATTTTCCTCTAATATGCAACTAAAATAGTAGCTTGCCTTACAATTTATGAGCAATTCTTATTGGGTACATATGGGATTGTATTTGCTGACTCCAATAATCAGTTTTGGACTCACAATCAGTTCTCAAAATCCAAAACAAACAGGACCTTTGTGTTTTAATTTGATCAGAAGGTGCGCAGGACTCTGAATGCATGGTAGCTGTTTCTTGAAATACTTGCATATGGAAGTTCTTTCTCATGATGTACTTATCGATTTACTCATTTCGTGTGACTCAAGTGCATCGTTACTGTAGCAATCTATTAACCTAATAAATAATTTACACCCAAAAAATCTTGTGGCGATAAAATATTGACATCTTGTTTTTAATTCAGGCGTAATTACCACGATTTAGAACCTCAGAGAATTGCCTTTTAAAATCAGGAGCCAATTTGAGTCAACTCTTTAAACCTGATGCAACTTTTTTCTTGCTCATCAGACCTACATTAAGCCTGACTCAATTATGTTGATGCTCCTTATGATAGCGAGCATACTGATTTGGGCATTTCAGATAGTATAAGCCATAGTATAAGCCACGGTTACTGTAGATTTATGCTTATATCATGCTTTTTTTAATTCCTTATGCACACTATTACATGCATAGTCACCAATATTTGCCTCAGGGAATTTCTTGGGAAGTGTCTATGTAGGGAGATTTAAAATTTTCTTGTTACTTTGTCAGGGACAAACAGGAAAATAAAATATTTAAAAATATAAAAAATCTGATTTAAGAAAAATGAAAATAAAAAACGTAGTAAAATTTTCTCAATATCACCATGATATTTTCACAAAAAATGATAAAAAAGTAAAAATTTCAGGATTATTTTCGGGTTTTGTTGTTTTATCAAAATATCATGATAAAATCACTATATTTTGAAAAATCAGAGATATTTGTGACTATGATTATATGTATAGAATTCTCTATCGTTGAATTGTTGGGGGCTATAGGATCTGTAGTCCAACATTTTATGGTCATATAACTAATCATTTCAGGAGTTGTGAGTATACGTGCATGATCTGGATCAGTATCAGACTTTTTACTTTAAGTCCAACATTATGTGTAATTTTCCTTACGGTGCTGATAAATTCGTCCCCGAAGTTCTGCATTTGCCCCTCTAACCCCCTTTAACGATGATGTTCAGGTCTATTACTGCTGAAAAAATAAGTCAGGTAACCAAGGTTTTTGAAATTTATGGCAATTATAATTCAATCCAGCTTTCTCTGCCAATTGTGAGGCCAGAAAGGTAGTGGATGTGACAGAAAATTGTTGTAGGTCCAAGGTTAGATTAGAGTGTTGCAATCTGGGAGTCTTTGAAGGATTAGGTTTATTTTATTTTATTTTGTGTGTGTGTGTGTGTGTGGGGGGGGGAACTCTTGCAGTAGCTGTTGTTCCTGTCTATGATTAAAGATTTCAACGCTGAAATTTATAGCAACATGCTTGTGTGAATTGAAAACCGCATTCTCTTATTTATTTTCGTGATGCTCTTTTCTTTTTTTTTTGGAAAATTGACGTTTATTATTCCAAAAAGTGCCAAATAAGGGACAAGTTGTCCCCGAACAGGCTACAACAATATTGCCCCCTACATACACTAGAAGTAGCTTACATATCCGTTATATGCTACCCATCCCAATTCCCATTACATTACCCAATTGCCTACTTATATCGAATCCAACAAAAAGTGCCATATTTGTGGGCCCCACCAAGTTATGATACGTGTCCGCCATGCCATACAGACTTCTCCACCTCAATCCAGCTGGCAATTTCGATTTCAAGAATCCCGCTCGAAGACCTAGAGCTATTGTGCGCACCTAACCGTGCGCGATAGCCATCTTCACGACCCGATCTCCGGTGGCCTCCACCTCGTACCACCGCCAAGCGTAGGCGGACCCCCATTAAATCCGGCACCAAATCTGTTTCTTCCACCCTTTTCTCCATTGCTATATCCAACAACCCCGGGCCTTACACGGCCTTCTCCTTCAGCATCCCGCTGGCCTCTCACGGCCTCCACATTTGGCAACCTACGGGCCTCCCACGGACTCCCGGCCTCTACGGCCTCAACGTCCTTCCAGCTCCAGCCTCCCGACGGCCCCCAGGACCTCCAGATCTGTCCTCCAACCAAAAGCCAAAGGTTCTGAGTCATAGCTTTGAAAATTAATTTCCAGAAAAGCATGATGACGGGAATTAATATGGAACGGGACGTGGTCAAGAGGTATGCTATGATACTAGGCTACGAAGCGGGCTCTCTACCGATAACTTATCTTTGTCTACCTTTGGGTTTCGGAATTCCCAGTAGCTCAGTGAGACTCGGTCATTGAAACAATTGAACGGGACTTGTAAGAGAAGATACATCTCGCTAGGTGGAAGAATCACATTGATAAAAGCAGCCTAGCGAACATGCCTGTATACTTCATGTCGTTATTCAAAAAACCAATAAAAGTGGCTCTAAGAATTGAAAAGCTTCTGAGGGATTTTCTATGGGAGGGGGATGGCACCACCAAGAAGATGAAACATCTAATGAATTGGAAGAAGGTATCGAAATTGAAGAAGAACGGGGGCCTTTGAATTAGGCAAAATTAGAGCCCATAATACTTCGTTACTGGAAAATGGTTATGGAGGTATGGAAATGAAAAATCTGTGCTCTGGCACAAGGTCATCGGAAGGAAATACGGAACGGGATGGGGTGAATGGAATGCTAGAATCCCAGGCCCTGGCAAGGGGTCTGGGGCCTGGAGGTCTATCTGCTCTGTGAAGTCAGATTTCGAAGCTCTCATTCGCTTTAAGGTTGGAAAAGGATTTGAGGCCAGATTTTGGCACGACTTATTGTATGGCGACAAAGTGCTCTGCGAATCCTTTCCGAGGCTCTTTAGGATAGCTTTGAACCCCGAGTCGTCCGTGGTGAATTACCTAGTAAGAGAGAATGACATGAGCAGGGTTTTCTGGGATGTGAAACTGAGAAGGGACCTCAAGGATGAGGAAATCTTGGATCTCCAGTTGCTCCTCACACAATTAAAGTCCATGTACTGGTCGAATTTAAAAAATGACGAGAGAATATGGATACTAAAACCGAATGGGAAATTCTCTGCTAAGTCGTTTTTTGCCTCTATTAATAGTGGTTGGGCTTCTTCTAGCTGCAGGGTATGGAAGTCCATGGCTGCACCAAGAGTAATGGTCTTTGTACGGACACTGGTCCACAAGCGAATTAACCCTTATGACCAGCTTAAAAAAAGGTGTTTCCATCTAGCAAGTTGATGCTGCCTGTGTTTGGAGGCGGAGAAAACTCTCTATCATTTAATGCTGCACTGCCCCTTATCTTTTAAACTTTGGACTAAGGCGTTTAGAATCTTTGGAATGTCATGGATTTCTCCTAAATCTATCAGGAGAGTACTGCTAAACTGGAACTCTAGTCCTTTTGGAGACTTAGGATGATTACTATGGAGTACCATTCTGTATGCCATTGTATGGAATGTCTGGAAAGAACGCAATCGTCGGATATTTGAAGAATCGCAAAGGAGTGCAAGTCGTGTTATTGCGTATATTAGAGTGGAAATCATCTCCTGGGCAAAAGCAAAAAAGAGATTTCCATATGGATTATCTGGCATTCTACGAAACTGGTGGACGATCATATGGGACAAAACTATTCGGACGAAATCGATGCCAAAATGGAAGCCACCGCCCTCAGGTTGGGTTAGTCTGAACTTTGATGGGAGCTCCATAGGTAATCCAGGTAAAGTTGGGATTGGGGGTCTGATAAGGGATGAAAGGGAATCAACCATCATGTCCTACTCAGGACCGGTAGGTGAATGCGATGCAAATGAGGCAGAAGTAAGAGCCCTTCTTTTTGTTCTTCGATAGGCTTTTGAACATGATTTGAGGCATATAATTGTGGAAGGGGACTCAACTAATGCAATTAGTTGGGCTTCGAATTCTTCAAGGGGCCCTTGGCGGATTCAAGGGCTAATTGCTAAGATCTTGGACCTGACACGAATTTTGGAACCCAGGATTGAACATGGAAGAAGATCGGCTAATGAGGCAGCGGACATCTTAGCAAAGGAAGGAGTATTTAGGGAGACCATGTTGGTTACTGCTTCTTAAATTTAACTAATGTGGCAGATTCCGTAATTGCTTTAATTCCCGCATTTGTACTTGGCATGGGACATCTTGTCCCCACTCTGATTATTAATGAAATTGTCAATTTTCAAAAAAAAAAAAAGGGATCTACACTCAGTCATGCACAATAGGTAGAGAGAGAGAGAGAGAGAGAGAGAGAGAGAGAGAGAGAGAGAGAGAGAGACTATACATGTATAATTTGAACTCCCATGGAGAAGAGAACAAAAGCCACACTAGAAGACGACTTAGGGGCTTGTTGCAAGGGAAAATGGATTGAAGAGGTTGTTGGAATATGTAACATGCCTAAGGGCATAACGGACTTTGTACGTGTTTATGGTTTAGTATAAATATATGAGTAAGGGGGAGATTTCTCCAACTTATTCATTTTTCCTCTCTAACTCTTTTTCTTAACACTCTTAACATGGTATCAGAGCCTAGGGTTAGCGTGCCCTAGGGACGTCCATTGAAGACCTCTTGTCTTCTCCTTCTCCGCGCCGCCGCCACTCACTTCCATGCCCTAGATCTCTCTCCCTATTTTTTTTCCTTTTTTCTCCCTTTTCTTCTCTCTCTCTCTAACCTTCACGAAACCCTAACCCTAATCCTCATCTCGCCTCCCCTTCACAAAACCCTAACCCCATCTCCTGTTAATCTCGCCCCACCCCTCTGTTACTCTCTCCCCGCTCCACCCCCTGTTAATCCCGCCCCACCCTCTATCCCCTGTTAATCCCGCCACACCCCACCCCTGTTATTCCCCCCCCCCTCCCCTGTTAATCCCGCCCCATCCCCCTCCCCTGTTAATCACGCCCCCCACCCCTTATTATTTCCTTCCCCCCCACCCCCTATTAATCCCGCCATGCCCCCCGTCTGTGATTTCCGTCCCCCCTCCCCCCTTTTTCGGGATTTCCCTACCCAACCTTTTTTTTTCTTTCCGCAATCACAGAAACCCTATCCTACACCTAACTCTCCATTCACTCTTACCCCTAGTGTCTTGATGCACTAGATCTTCACTTTACATATATCTTTGTTGTTGTTCTTCGCGGCTCCACCTTGTGATTCATGGACTTCGTCTGGCAGTGTTACTTCAATGTATACCCTTATTGGAGCCACGTGTAGTGTTCTCGGCTTGCCCTAGTTTACCCCTTTTATTGGCCTTTTTCATTGTGTTGTGCATCACCGTTATCAAGGTAGTCGTCTGTTATTATGGATCCAGTGATTGAGAATCCATCAACATGAGTGGTTCCTGTCGTCCGCCAAACACCCTTTTCGGCATCTTCTTTGTCATCTTCTATCTCTGTGGATGGTTCATTCCCACAGTTTACTACTGTTAAGTTGGATGGGGCAAACTATGTTACTTGGAAGTTTGCCGTCGAAACCTATCTTGTTGCTCGTGGTAAAGCTCACATTATTCGTCGAGATCCTCCTCCTAAAACCGATTCCACATATGATCGATGGGAACATGAGGATGCTCTTGTTCGTACTCTTCTGTGGCAGAACATGGCTCCTCACATTGCCGGACCTCTGATGCTTTTCCCTAACGCCAAACAGTTCTGGGATCATATTACTCTCCTTTATTCTTGTGTAGCCAACATTAGCCGTATAAGCTTTACTTATTCCAAGTGGGCCCGTCTTCAATGTGGTGATCTTTCACTTGCAACTCACTACAGTCAGTTTGTGGCCTTATGTCAGCAGCTTGGTGTCTTCATGCCCCTCACGACAGATCTTACCGTCGCTGCTCGTCAAAGGGACCAGATCCGTGTTGTTCAGTACCTCGAGAGTTTGGGTCTGGAGTACACACATCCCAGTCAACAGATTATTGCATCTGGCAATATTCCTTGACTCACAGAGGTCTACTCCAAGGTTCAACAGTGCTCTCTTGGTGATCCCTTGACCTCTGTCCTTGTTGATGGCTCGGCTCTAGCAGCCTACGATGGTAGTACTCGCCCCAGTCGTGGTGGGGCCTCCTTTGGCCGTGGCCGTGGAGGTTGGGGCGCTGGTCGTACTGGTGGTGGCCGTGGCCGGTCGTTTTGCACTCATTGTCAGCGAGAGCGCCATCACATTGACATTTGCTATACTCTTCATTCCGAGCTTCGTCAGTCACGCTCGGCGCACCTGGGAGCTACTACTTCTTCTTACCCCTCTCCAACATCTGCCTCTGTCCCCGTGTCAGCGGATGACACATATACCTTATCCCGTGCCGATTATGAGGAGTTCCAGCGGCTTCGTCTCAGTGCTCGCCCTCCTACTGCAGGTTTCGCACAGCCAAGTAGCTCACCTACTACCCTTCTATCTAGCTCATGGTCATGGATTATTGATTCTAGAGCCTCCAACCACATGACTGGTAACTCTTCTCAGCTCCAATCTTTTCGTTCATTTCCATCTACATTTCAGTCCATCACCCTTGCCGATGGGTCCACTACTCCCATCACCGGTGTTGGTACTATCTCCCCTCATCCTACTCTTACCATATCCTCTGTTTTATGTGTGCCTAGATCCCCTTTTAGTTTGCTTTCAGTTAGTCAGATTACTAAAGCTCTTCATTGCTCCGTCTCATTTTACCCCTCTTATTGCCTATTTCAGGATCTCTCGACTGGGAAGACGATTGGAGGTGGGTCGTGAAGTGGATGGACTCTATCGTCTTGACTGCCGGCCGCCTACTGTTTTACATAGTTCTGTAGATACTTTTCAGTAGCGTTGTCGCCTCGAACATCCTTCACTTGAGCGGCTTCAGCAGACCCATCTGGTTCCAGGACCTCTTTCTTCTTTTCAGTGCGAGTCATGTGAACTCAGAAAACACCATCGCGTGTCATTTCCTTCCCGGGTCATTAGTAGGGTGTCTAGTCCATTCGAGTTAGTTCATGCTGATGTATGGGGACCCTTTAGGGTCGCGTCTAGCACTGGATTTAAGTATTTTATTGTCTTTATTGATGACTTTTCTCGCATGACCTGGGTATATTTACTTAAAAATAGATCTGAGGTGTTCTTTGCTTTTGGCACATTTCATTCTGAAATTAAAAATTGATATAATTGCAACGTTAAATGCCTTCGCACTGTGTTTACTCGATCAGTGGACCAGTTAGCCAATATGTTTACAAAGTCTTTGAACAAGGCCAAATTGAGTGATATATGTAACAAGCTGGGAATGTATGATATCATACATTCCAGCTTGAGGGGGAGTGTTGGAATATGTAACATGCCTAAGGGAATAACGGACTTTGTACGTGTTTATGGTTTAGTATAAATATATGAGTAAGGGGGAGATTTCTCCAACTTATTCATTTTTCCTCTCTAACTCTTTCTGTTAACACTCTTAACAGAGGTGAAGGTAATGGTAACCCATCGGAGAGAGATGAGACTTTGGGGTGGAGTTGTTGGCTTTTCTGTCACCCAGGCTCTACATATCTTAATGGGGTGGTTGTTAGATAGGGCGATGTGATGGTGAAGCCAAGCTCAAATGTTGGCTACTTCAAGATAAACATAATTTGTTGCCGCTTGTCTTAGCCGGTAATACATTTTAACGCCACTGTTAAAGGGGGCAAATTTATCTGCGCCCTTTTCCTTATTCTGTCTACACTTGGGAACAATAAGATATGTGATCCCAGTAGATGTTGATGCATTTATTTTTCAGGCTGAAGGCCTGTAGTCCAACTCCGATCCAAACATTTTTTGGATTTATTTAGTTTCAAAGAGTACTTGAACTAATCTCTTGCATATACACAATTCCTGAGAATAATATATACCCTATCTATGTAAGCATGTTCGTGGGGGTCCTGTATTTCTTGGTTTCAATAGGACTCCTTGCGAGCGTTGTTTCTATCTACTATTATCTAAAAATAATCAAGTTATTAATGACTGGGCGAAATCAAGAAATAACCCCTCACGTGCGAAATTATAGATCTCCTTTAAGATCAAATACTGGTGTTCTCTTCTCATTGAATTTTATCCACTCTAAATAATCTGGATTTTTCAGGCTGAGGAAGTTCTATTACTATGCAGGTTCTGATTTTGGATGCTATGGACAAAACCAGGCACTGTGAAATTGTGGGTTGTAGTGCTTACACTGGAGAAGGGTTGCTCGAGGGATTTGATTGGCTCGTTCAGGACATTGCCTCCCGAATTTATGTCCTCAACTAGCGTAGTCTGTGTAAATATATCTCTTTGACACGATTTTCTCCTGAACTCTTCTGGGAATTTCTGAACTTACTCCTTCTGGGAATTGCACTTCTGGTGAAGGGTGGTAGGTTTTCCCATTCCTTGTCACTTGGGTCATAAATAATTTATTTTTGTGCTCTTTTTTGCTGCTTCTGATTTTACCACTTCTAAAATGCTCTCTCCGTAGCATCTCAAACGAAGTGGATATTGACACAGTTGCCTTGGTATTTTGATTTGAACTGAGTTAAATTTGAGTAGCCATTAAATTTTCCTCTCTCTCTCTCTCTCTCTCTCTCTCTCTCTCTCTCTCTCTGTGTGTGTGTGTGTGTGTGTACACACATGCTGCTTGCAGCAAGTTTGAGGAGCAGCGAGGGTGAAGGTAATTGCTACGAATATTGATTTCCAAATAATGTCTCGCAGAAAAGATTTGATCAGTTTTTTTTTTTGGTACTGTTGTAGCTGATTTGGAAATCTATGGATATGATCCAGTTCGAAATCTCAACTGAAAATGTGAGAAATCCAAATCTAAATCTTGTTGGTATCCAAACATGGCCTTATTGAAATGGGTTTTCATGACTTTACTGACCCATCAAGGTGTTCTTTATTGATGACTTTTCTCGCATGACCTGGGTATATTTACTTAAAAATAGATCTGAGGTGTTCTTTGCTTTTGGCACATTTCATTCTAAAATTAAAAATCAATATAATTGCAACGTTAAATGCCTTCGCACTGTGTTTACTCGGTCAGTGGACCAGTTAGCCAATGTGTTTACAAAGTCTTTGAACAGAGCCAAATTGAGTGATATATGTAACATGCTGGGAGTGTATGATATCTACATACCAGCTTGACGGGGAGTGTTGGAATATGTAACATGCCTAAGGGCATAACGGACTTTGTACGTGTTTATGGTTTAGTATAAATATATGAGTAAGGGGGAGATTTCTCCAACTTATTCATTTTTCCTCTCTAACTCTTTCTCTTAACACTCTTAACAGAGATGAAGGTAATGGTTTCTCTCAACGCTCTTAACAGAGGTGAAGGTAATGGTAACCCATAGGAGAGAGATGAGACTTTGGGGTGGAGTTGTTGGCATTTCTGTCACACGGGCTTTGCATATCTTAATGGGATGGTTGTTAGATAGGGAGATGTGATGGTGAAGCCAAGCTCAAATGTTGGCTGCTTCAAGATAAACCTAATTTGTTGACGCTTGTCTTAGCCGGTAATACATTTTAACGCCACTGTTAAACGGGGCAAAATTATCAGCGCCCTTTTCCTTATTCTGTCTATACTTGGGAACAATAAGATATGTGATCCCAGTAGATGTTGATGCATTTATTTTTCAGGCTGAAGGCTTTCAGTCCAACTCCGATCCAAATTTTTTTGGATTTATTTAGTTTAA
Source organism: Tasmannia lanceolata (assembly GCF_043159265.1). Lineage (NCBI taxonomy): Eukaryota > Viridiplantae > Streptophyta > Magnoliopsida > Canellales > Winteraceae > Tasmannia > Tasmannia lanceolata. The sequence continues at coordinate 26,281,820 of NW_027518695.1, read as the reverse complement.
AAGATTACTTGAACTAATCTCTTCCATATACACAATTCCTGACAATAAAATATACCCTATCTATGTAAGCATGTTTGTGGGAGTCCTATATTTCTTGGTTTCAAATAGGACTCCTTGCGAGCGTTGTTTCTATCTACTATTATCTAAAAATAATCAAGTTATTAATGACTGGGCGAAATCAAGAAATAACCCCTCACGTGCGAAATTATAGATCTCCTTTAAGATCAAATACTGGTGTTCTCTTCTCATTGAATTTTATCCACTCTAAATAATCTCGATATTTCAGGCTGAGGAAGTTCTATTACTATGCAGGTTCTGATTTTGGATGCTATGGACAAAACCAGGCACTGTGAAATTGTGGGTTGTAGTGCTTACACTGGAGAAGGGTTGCTCGAGGGATTTGATTGGCTCGTTCAGGACATTGCCTCCCGAATTTATGTCCTCAACTAGCGTAGTATGTGTAAATATATCTCCTTGACACGATTTTCTCCTGAACTCTTCTGGGAATTTCTGAACTTACTCCTGCTGGGAATTGCACTTCTGGTGAAGGGTGGTAGGTTTTCCAATTCCTTGTCACTTGGGTCATAACTAATTTATTTTTGTGCTCCTTTTCGCTGCTTCTGATTTTACCACTTCTAAAATGCTCACTCCGTAGCATCTCGGTCGAAGTGGATATTGACACAGTTGCCTTGGCATTTTGATTTGAACTGAGTTATATTTGAGTAGCCATTAAATTTCTCTCTCTCTCTCTCTCTCTCTCTCTCTCTCTCTCTCTCTCTCTGTGTATACACACACAGAGAGAGGGTGCTGCTTGCAGCAAGTTTGATGAGCAGCGAGGGTGAAGGTAATTGCTACAAATATTGATTTCCAAATAATGTCTCGCAGAATAGATTTGAGCAGTTTTTTTTTTTTTTTCTCGGTCCTGTTGTAGCTGATTTGAAAATCTATGGATATGATCCAGTTCGAAATCTCAACTAAAAATGTGAGAAATCGAAATCTAAATCTTGTGGGTATCCAAACATGGCCTTATAGAAATGGGTTTTCACGACCTTACTGACCCAGCAAGGAAAAAACAGTTAAGAGCATGATAATATTTGTGTGTGTGTGTTGGGGGGAGGGGGGGCGGTGTCGCATATGGCTTACTAATACTAATAGGAGCTCTCATCCGTTTTTCAGCTGGGTGGGAAAGCGATTTGGCCCCTCCCTCCGATATTCAGTCTTGCTGGCCGGTTCACGATTTGGCATAGGGCCCCCCGGAAGCCCATTGGTTTGATGGCACGGCAGGGAAATAATAGGAATTCCAGTTTCTCTTCTAAACCCTTTCACAGGTCTGTCGGATCCAGTTTCATCAGAGCTTTTCTTTCTTCGAAACTGTCTGTCTTGGGACTACCGGCTTGCGTCTATTACCTTACTATCCTATCTCAAACAATCCACGCAATGCTTCTCAATTCAGCAGATGCCAGCCTACCATTGGACTGTTGCCCCTCTATATTTACTCATTCAGGTATGTCGCGTCTTTTCTTATTTTTCCTTTGTGGCTTCCTTAATGTACATTACACTCTTGCCTCTGGAAAAACCTGTAATGATTTTGAGGCCCTGGTTGGATAGCAGGAATTTTCTAGAAACGTTTAGAAAGGATAAATATTTCTAAAGTCTCTTCCTTTTACACATGGAAAAGATAAATAATGCAGACACCCTTCTGTTTCTGCTCTGGTTTTGTCAACAGATCCACTTTGGATTGGATCCACCTATGACTTAGTAGGGATCCATTCAAATTCTCGGATTTGGAGTGTTCTTCGGATCGTACTTTCCATGTCTTGGTCACGATCCCTTTCATATTGGACCCTTCATCGGTGTGTCCTGGTAGGTACTACTTACATTGTACACAGTTAAAATTCTCATAAGAGCGTGCAGTGCAGTGCAGTGGGAGCGTCAACGGGTGGAGAAGGAAAGAAAAAGAATGATTCAAGACCTGAGAGAGATGAATGGCAAATGCTAACAATAAGAACAGTTTGAAAAAAAAAAATGCATATGCTTATTTTTACTAAAATACCCATGAAATAAAAATTAAATTTTGTTTTTACTAAAACAAAGTTCTAAAAAATTGGATGTTATTTTCATAAAATGGTATAATAAAATTGGATTTAGGACTCCCACAGGTTTTGTTAGTTTTTTGGATCCTATAGTAAGGATCCGAAATGTTGCGGGCCATCACAAGTTCGATGTATTGCCCTAGATCTCGTCCTCATCGGATGATTCTAGACCTTAGATCAAACATGATGAAAGTAACGGCCTTATGCCTTCAAGATCTCCATTTGGTATCAAACTTGGACTCACTAGGTTGCCATGAGATGATGACCCATCGGATCAATGGTCCCCTGATCACCAAGCGCATATGCCACATGTTAATCATGATTGGTTTTGTTCATTAAGGCGCGATCGGCTTGTTATTCAATCTCACTGACAATAAATCATAAGAGAATCGCAGTTTTTAAATATTGCGTGGCCCACATTATTCAAGGATCCAAACCATTCATTTGTTGGGCCCCAATGTAAATTGGTTCTACGCTAATTCTAACCCTCTTTTTTTTTTTTTTTACCAATGGTAGAAGTTTTCATTAATACCGAAAGAAGACCAAGATGGTCAGTACAAACAGCATACTGAAAATACAAAAGAAACTCACCGATCTGTTGATGTTTCTAAAATGTCTAGCCCCTGGCCATTTTTTAGGGTTAGTATCATCCTATGGCGATAGGTTTTTAGGGCAGGGCTTATTTATGATGGGGGCCGGGGCCCAACAATTGAATGGTTTGGATTATCCAATAATATAGTCCACACTGTATCTTTAAAAAGAGATTTATACGGTGACCGATTGAGCACTTTCAAGGGCGGGGCATACACTTTTGATATTTGATCCAACAGCAGCCCACTTTTTCAGATTTTTAAAGGGCTGATGTTGGATCAAATACCACCATATAATTTCTCTTTAAAAAAAATGTGGGAAATGATATATTTGCACCCTTTTCTTCCCTGAACCACCCGCTTCGAATATAAAACAGTAGTCATAAATACACTAGAAGATGGTGGCCTGGTCTTTCAAATGAATTGGTAGAGTCCATGCAAAAGGAATGTCGCGGCTGGTCTTTCACATTTCAGACCAGCCACCTCGTGAATGGGGACAACATGGACCATAGCAAACACCACCCCCCCCCCCCCAGGGGAATTGTCGTATCGGTTTATATACTGATATAAGTAGGCTAATTATCTGCCACCTTGTGATTACAGATCAAACACGCATAACCCTGACCATTCTCTGTTCTCTAACACTTGTAATTCAATTCTACTGTTCAACTCCATTAAAAAGAATGCTAGTCTTTTAATGAAAGATTCGTCCACCAAAACCATTAAAAAGAATGCTAGTCTTTTAATGGAAGATTCGTCCACCAAAACCCAAGACCAAAGTACACACACCAAGTCGCATTCAGAACACTGTGGGGCAAAACACACAAAAGTAACACACCCAAAATATGTGTATATATGAATGACATTCTCCAACCATAGAAAATTAGAAACCTTACATGGTTACACTAAAATGTTTTAAATTTCGACCGAAATCCGAAATTTCAGGAAGGTTGAGACCGAAACCGAAATTGGGTGAAATGGAAACATTACAAAATTTCAACCGAAATTTCGTTTTCCCCAAAATTTCGGGCCAAATTTTAAGGAGTATCTCCAAAATATCTGTTTTTAATTCGTTATTTAATATTATCCCGAAATTTCGGCCGAAATTACTAAAATTTCGTCGAAATTAAATACCCTATAAAATAGCCGTTGGGAAGATTTCGTCAGATTTCGCTGAAATTTCGGAAATTTCGGTTTCGGTGAGGACCGAAACGCATTCCGAAACCGAAATTTAAAACCTTGGTTACACTACCACATTCCCACTTGCTGTCCAAGTAATAGTATATACTTGTATTATTGGTATAAATCTTTCCTAACAAAGGTAATCTCTTATAAGACTTTCGTTTTTGGGCTAGTTTTCGGTCAAAGAAATCCATAACTACTAGCATCAAGAAATGCTCTAGCTTGGAACTTGGAAGATCTAACTCTGCTCCCACCCACCATATTTTTAAAAGATAAAAAATATATATGGCATGAGGTCACGAGGCTCCTCGTTTACATTAATATAATACATGTATTAGTTTAATTTAATCTTAGGTTATAAATAAAATATACAGTTCATTTAGGGGATGATGCTGTCTTGACAAACAGGAATGATGATGGTCCACCAGACATGTGGGATTCGTTTTATAATCAGGGCCATCAATTTGATGGGTCATCCATAGAAGACACAATTTCGCAAAAAGTCATTTCGCGGCTCACTTTTGCTGGAGAGAATAGCCACCTCATAAGGATTAAATGAATAAGACAAAATCTACTAAGATGTGGCTGTTCTCTCCGGCAAAAGTGAGCCGCGGAATGGCTTTTTGTGAAATTGCCAATATATTAAAGACATTGTCTGATATTTTGCGGATGGGAAATGATATTCACAATCTATTACTATATATCTTATTCTGGTAAGGGCATTCGACACTTTATAACAAAATGTGAAATAAAGAGTCGAGTGACATTTTTTTTTTTTTGGTAGCAAAGGGTGTCCCCACCCCCTTCTGGGGTAGGACTATTTCCCTACAGATGCGCGCAATCACCCGGAAACCACGCGCATCGGGTAAGCAAGGGGGAATTCGAACGCTCATCACTGGGAACAAACCCATGACTTTACGCCAAAGAGCCACACCCTTCCGGGTTCAAGAGTCGAGTGACATTATTATAGGGAAAATGTTAAAGTCACTTTTAGGCTTGAAAATGTTTATTGGACCCACTTCTGCCTCAGAACATTCATGTGATTAGATTTGTTGTTGCAAATTGGCAATCGTAAGGCCATCCAAATGATGTTGAGAACACCTTGTTCGGATGATCAGGGCCCTGATCAAGTTTAAATTAGAGTTCTGTTACGGTCCTGAGTGGGGGCCCGCCTAGGTATGGGACTAGGTGGGACCCAGCCTGTTATGGGACAGGTTTAAAGGGCCTTGCCTAACGTGTTCCATCAGCTCTGGAGCTTTTGGCGTATCGGTAAGGTACCTAACATTTGGTATCAGAGCAGCCACCACGTCCCGTGTTCGAGTCACGGAATGGGCGACCTGTGGAGAGGACTACCTAGTTTTTTTTTTTATTTAAAAAAGGTAGAGTGAAAGCCGCCAGAGTGAAGTTACCACAGAGTGGGCCGTCGCGGAAGGGGCGACCTGTGGAAATGGTTACCTGGAAAAGAGGCCAGAGTGAAAGCCGTCACAGAGTGGGCTGCCAAGGACGGCGGATTCGGAAGCGTGGTGCTATGTTACGATCCTAAGTAGGGGCCCGCCTAGGTATGGGACTGGGTGGGACCCAGCCTAGTATGGGACAAGTTTAAAGGGGCTTGCCTAATGCATTCCATCAGCTCTGGAGCTTTGGCGTATCGGTAAGGTACCTAACATTTGGTATCAGAGCCGTCGATCTTGCGCTATGGCTGCGCCTTCGGAGTTCTGGGAATCGATACGTGAAGATCTGCAGAAAATTAAAGCATTGGTTTTGAAAATGATGGAAGGACAAAAACGATTTACGGAGGGCTTGGAAGAAATCAACAAAGCGATTAAGGAAATGCGAAAAGAAGATCAAAAGTTCACACTTGAGAAAGTTATTGTTCGTGTAGAGAAAAGTTCGAGCAAAATGCTGGATGATTTCAATGCGGTGTCATGAAAGATCATATTTCTGTTTGAGTTTGATTGTAGCGAATTTTGAAGGCGAGGTTAAATTGATCGAGGCCATTAAGATTTGGGACCTCGACCGATTGAAGTATTTTATTTAATTTTTCGATCTTGAGGACAAGGTCGTTTGTAAGGGGGAAGGAATGATACGTATATATATGGTGTATAAGAGGTAGTTATTGTAGGGATTTGTATTTTAGGCTTGTGGGTATGTGTTTTAGAGTCATGGGTGTTAATTTTAACTATGTGTCATGTTAATGGTAAGTGGGTTGATAATGTGGCAATCTCATTATGCTTGTATTTAAGTTTATGTATTTCAATGTAATGGAGGAGAAGAAAAATTTATAGCAAATGAGACTTTGTTTAGGAGAGTCATGATTCATCTCGATTTGAACCACTAGGAGGTTCGGTTGCCTCGAATCAACCATTCCCTCATCTCTTTCTATCTTTGTAAGTCCAAGGGTTCCCCATGGGTACATTCAATCATCTTGTTTTGATGATTAACAAACGCAAATTGATTAGTTGTTTATGGACTGATCATTTGCCTTGAGTGTTGTGCTTTAGACAGGTCCTACACAAGTCAAATCGTACTAGCACGCACCTGTGGACCCCGATCTTTGAGGACGGTGCCGAGGGACGCGAGATCCCTCCTGCAATCCTCTAAGATCTCCACAACGGAAGAGAGCTCTGCTAAGGAACTCTCGAAACGGATGCCACCCTCACAGCATAGCATGAGTGGCGATATAAAAAGAAAGAGATACATCCTGATCCGGAGCCGGGCCAGGGTCGAAACCGAGATATATATGAAAATAACTCAGAGTCGCCATCCATGGACACGCCATGGAACCAAAACAAATGCTCTATTTGCAATGGATAACCAGAGATACAAAAGGTCCGTGCCTGATGACGAATGGAGAAGGTCCGAAGAGCGCCCCCAATTCGCCCGAGTGCGAACACTTGGTCTCTTATGCCATTTATTTATTAACTTCGAAGAATTTTGGGCAAAAATCATGTGAAATGGGAACAATCCTCAGGAGTCGTCTACCTAAGCATGCATTTCCTGAGGATAAAGATAATAAACACCCATAAAATAAAATGAAAGATGTGTCGCTTAATGATTGCTAGGTTATGAGTGACATACCTAACTGGTGTCTAAGTTCTGGTGGACAAACACATGCATGCTACAGCTACGGGTATAGGGTCTGCACAAGAAAGTAAGAAAACACAACAAAATATACAATATAACAACACAACAAATCCTAAGACTCTAAACGATTTAGCCCGAGTCCTCGGATGGTCTGATATTCATCCAAAGAAGCCTACGTATCCCCGCCTCCACGAGAATCAAGGCAACGTAGTTCTTCGCGCCTATTCTAAGCTATGATGCCTAAGACACCTAGCCCTCTATCCTAAACTCGATCTAAAAGACCGAACCAATTATTAAAATTTATTGTACGATTATTTAAATTCCAGTGAATTGTAAATTTTAGGACACCCTATATGCCCTAACTAAATGCAGATTAGCCCTAGGCTAATGCAGGTGGTTCTTACAACCTATGTGTGACTAGGCTGTATTTCCTAAGGAAAACTAAGGGTGGACTAGCGTATCCTACTCTAGTCATCAGTCGGCGATGTGAATCGCCAACTGACCGGACGGAGGCGCTCCTATAACTCTAGGACAAACCCCTAACTCTAAAAGAAGCACACAACAAACAAACAATCAAACAACCTATCAAAAGAAAAACCCTAACTCTAAAACTCTCTATCTAGGAGAAACTCCTAACTCTAGAGGAAGATCTTTTGAAAACAAGATTTTAAAGGTTTTTGAAGAAGGTTTAAAACATTTATTTACAAAAGTCTGGCTGGACTTGGGATATGGATCCCAAGCTGCACTACGTACCTCGGAAGAGGATCAAGCCAACGTAGTTCGAAACGAACTCTCAAACTACGCTTCTAAAAGAAACACTCACACTTCAGATTTTTTAAGGTTTTTAATATTTTCAAATGTTTTTGATATTTTTAAAGTTTTCAAATGTTTTTGGATTTTAAAGCTTTTCCAATGCTCAGGACCTTTAGATGAATTCACTCTTAAAGGGAACACGCAAGAACAACCACAAACTAGGGCAAAGCCCTAAAGCAAAAGGGGAAACCCCGAATAAGCAACTAGCGTCTCAAAGAGACAAACCACAACAAGAAAGATAGCGTCCCAAGAAGAGAGAAAACGATCCAAGATCCCAAGCAAGCAAAGCTCTAATAAGACTGAGTTAGCCTCTAATCAAAAGCGAAGTAATCAACAACTCTAAAGGAGAAACTTCGAACTAACAACACTAAAGAGGGGGAACAAATGAGTCAGAGACTCTCTAATAACACTACCGAGTCAAAGACTCACTCTAAAAGAGGAGGTCACTCTAACATGAGGCTAGGTAAGCCTCCTAAAGGGGAAACTCTCTACATGAGACAAGGCTTGTCTCCGAGACACAAATGACGTAAAAAGGAATAAGAGACCTTGTGCATATTTGGCAAAGGTAAAACACCCAACCGGGCCGGACAGCTACCTAGCCCTAGGGTGCAACAAATGTGCAACCCAATACCCATAAGGGTAAGGGTATGAAGCCAAGCCGAGTAGGGTGTTCTTCCAAAACCAAACAAAGCACAAAGAGGAGAACTAGCGAGAGAATGAGACCGGGCGGGTCTCCCAAACACACACAAAGATGGGCTCTAAGCAACCTTATCATTGCCCTTGCAAGGGGGAAGCAAGGCTAAGACAACTAATTGACCAAATTGGTCTCTAATTAACAGAGGCACAAATTGAGGTGCAACCTCAGAGAGTATTCTACAAATGAGGCCAAGCAGGCCTTCTAAAGGCTAATTACTTATAAAGCCAAGACAGATGACTCCCTAATAACATCAATAAAGATCAAATGAGTCAAAGACTCCCCCGATAACATCACCACACAAACGAATGATTCAAAGGCTCTCTAAATGAGGCAAGGCATGCCTCCTATGGATACACCATTTATCAAAATCAAAGCAACCTCCTTGAGGTTAAGCTAAAAAAGATAAACAATAATAATAGCAATCATAGCATGATAAACAACATTAATTAGCCCAGACCAGCCGCTGGGTAGCCTAATGAAGTAAAACAATACCAAACACTTCAAAGCCAACCACAAACCCCAATACGGGGACTCCAATGAAATCAGATGATGCCAAAGTAATCATCTGATTTCCTACACATATAATATTTCTACAAACCGCCTTGAAATCAGACGATATTTGTGTCAAGGACATCGAATAGTGCAAATCATCTGATTTCCTTCTTCAATTAAACAATTTATTTAAATAAAATAAAATAAAAACAAATATGATAAGCTTCAAGATAGGCCAGTCAGGCAGCGAGAACGCACCAATTCACTAAAGGTCTACTGACTTAAATCCCTTAGAAATAGGGAAAAGGGTGATGACATTAGCCACACTCCCACCACAATGCTCATAGCTAGGCTAGAACACACGCTAAGAAAACAAATTGGGATAAAATAAAATACAACCTTAAGTTCATACAGGCATTTTCCGCAGCCTTAGCAAGTGTGACATTTTTAATCAAAACTTTAGCAATTCAAGTGAGTTAAAATATGCAGACACTGTCCATAGAAGAATAAGGGAACAACCACACCATACGAGCCACATTTTCCTTATGAAAATCCACATAAAAAGGAACCATAAATGTATGTAAAGTAGCAGCTCGTGATAGTGAAGTTAAAGAAATGAATTAGGCTGCCAACAATTAGCAATACCTCTTAGTTTAGGCACAGTTTAGGCACAGATCATGGTTCAAAATGAAAACTTCAGTTTTAATAAAAATAAACCCCTGAACTTTGAAGATCAATTTCCTTCCAAACAATTTCAAAATCCAAAAAACAATGATCATCCCATTACTTTACAAAGCACAAAATCAAAAGAAATTCCATAGAAATCCAAACCATATAGAAGAATCTATTCGACTAAGCAAGATCATGAACAGGGTAATTATCTTAATAAAAAATCAACATTAAAATAAAGTGAAGAAGTTACCAGAACTAATGATAGTGATTGTAGATAGTGAGATGCTCAGATTTCAGATCTGCCAGATCATATTCCAGCAAGAATTGCTCGCGAAGATGAAAGACTTTCTGCTAAGATTTTCGCTTTGGAAAATCAAAGAAAAGAAAATCCGACCTCTTGAACTTCCGGGAATCTGCATGGGTAAAGAAAATTATAGCCGGCCGGAGCTCGGATTCCGACCAGGAATTTGACCGGAGAAGAAAGCCCCATCTCCTCTCAAGCTTCTATCCAAACGCAGCGGTGCCGACTCCATTTTCCCCCCAGAAACTCAACAGACGTATGGATGCCTCGATCTCCCTCTCCTTGAACCGTTTCAAGGTGCAGATGATGATCGGAGGTGAAATTCCGGGCCGGAATGGACAGATCTGGTAGGAAATGGTGAACGGAGAAGAAAATGGGATACGAAGGCTGGATTAGAGAAGGAAATGAGTTTTGGAGAGATCTATATTGCAGATCCGAGATGGATCCGAAATGGAGGTAGATCGGAGAGGAGATATAGTTGCTGGATTCCGGCATGAATCGCCGGAGAAGATGGAAGAGGTGGAGGACGCGGCTGCCGGAAAAGGATCGGATCCGATCGGAAAATCCGATCGGAGAAGATGAAGGCGAAAGGAGAAACCCGATTCCCTCTCTCTCTCTCTCTCTCTCTCTCTCTCTCTCTCTCTCAGTGCTTCTCTGCAAATCCTCTTTTCCCTCTCACTTCTCAGATCTGAGATTTCAGATCTGAGATTTCTCCTTGGCGCAGCGATGATCTGTTGGAGCCTTGAGGTGGGAGAGATGGAGTTGGCCGACGGGAGGGTTGACCGGAGATGGTGAAGAATTTGGGAAGAGGAAGAAGACAAGGTCGATCGGAGCTCCGGCCAACTTACCGGAGGAGCGACGAGAAAACCCTCTCTCCCTCTCTCTGCCTCTCTCTCTCGAGCGAGAAAAATGAATAGTCCCTCCCTCATTTTTGATTTTTTTTCTTTATATTAAAAATAAGGGTGCTGATATCTGCACCCCTACTTGATGAAGCGCGCGGGAATTGATGAGGCGCGCCCGCCAGATTTGTCCTATTAGGTCTGGGCGCGCCCATCACAGGATAAATCGCCCCCCTTGTCACATGGATACCCCCTCTTTCCAGGCTCGTCCTATTCGACAAATCGAGTCAGATTTCTACGAAATTTTATGGGGATCTCAGGGAAACCCTAAGCTGCCCTAGGGTTTAATTTGGGACCCCAACTCACCGATTTGACGAGGTTTTCGGAAAATCAACACGAACTTGGGTCCGGTCAAAATGGGGTGTCTACATCACCTTGTTGGCCTATGCTTGAAGATGAACCAAACACAATGGCAAATGAGCTTGGAACATACTTGGACCAATCACACCTTGGAAGTACCAAGAAGAAGCTCATCATCAACCATCTCAAAGCATTGAACAAACAAATGAAGTTCATGAAGGCCAAAGGTGGAGGATCAAGAACCTAATGCAAAGGACCAAGGAGCTTGTACCACAACTTGAAGATGTCAAGCATGGAAGCTCAACCATAGAAGATCCCAGCTCAAAAGAAGAGTTCAAGAGAGTGATAGAAAGGGTAGAATGTATTCCTATCTCTCTTGCATATTCTCTTGTCAAGGCACATTGTTTAAACCCCTAAAAATATGTTTTTCAAAGAGACTAACACACCCTTTAAGGACTTAAATGGATAAGTGAATGGCTATGGTGGTGTACCAACATGTTGGGACCCATATGTCATTCAACACAAGAATGAACAAAACAGAGTTCCGAAGCAACAACCTGGACCAGCAACTAAATCCTATCAAAACTTATTTAAAAAATGTTCAAATATTTTTGAAAATATTTTTAACAGATAGCTCTCATTTTTCTCATATCCGTAGAGTATAGGAACGTCAAAATCCGACGAGAAATGAGGGAGATATGGATTTTACAAGTTCGACACTGTTTGCTGGAAACCAGTCTCGGAACTCCGAGAATTATTCTCGGAGCTCCGAGCTCGGAACTCCGAGAACATTCTCGGAGCTCCGAGAAATGCTCCAGATTCCAAAATTAAAAGCTCTGTTTGAATTCTCGGAACTCCGAGAATTTACTCGGAACTCCGAGAAATATTTTTCTTCAAAAAAATATAGCCGTTGGGGTGCAACGGCTAGTTGATTTTTTGACCTAGTTTTGACTGTTTTACCCCCCAAACGGTCACATGGATTTGGGACTTTATATACACCCATTCAAGGGTCCAAAACACATGAGGAACATTGTCCAACTCTAATAAACCCTAGAAATCCATTTGTGAATCATTTTTTGGGTTAATCTCTCACCAATCCTTCATTGTGCCTTAACTTTGGGAAAATCCACTTGAGAATCGGTTAGGTTTAAACTTGTTTATCTTTGAGAGCATCCTTGGAGCTACAACTTGTAATCAAGCCTAGTAAGAGGCTAATACTTCTTCTTCTTCTTTATTCGAACGGTGGCAAGGGCATCCGTTGTTTCTAATTTCCTTGGGTGAACCGCTTAGAACTCGGCGGAGAAGGAGAGTGATTGTATAGGTGGAAGGGCATCCTCATTTAATTCCCTTGGAGTGTAAAAGCCTTGGAGCCGGGCGTCGTGGAGGTCTCAATAGTGGAAATCCTCAAGTGCGACCTTGAGTGGAGTGGAGTAGGCCGTTGGCCGAACCACTATAAATCCTTGTTTCGCTTGCGTTGGTATTTCTCGATTTCTCACTCCCTCTCTCACTCTCTTATTTGTGCTTGTCTTATTATTTAGAATTGAGTGAGTTAGCATTGCCATCCAACGTGAATATCTTTACATTGCTAATTAGCCCACTAAATCTCCTAATTAAGTTGGTTGTTTAAACAAGGGTTTTTAAGCTTATATACATTTGTGAAAATTGGTTAAGCTTAACTAATTCAACTTAATTAACCAAAGGATAAAACTAGGGTCAAATTAGTAAAAGTTTTCTAAGAGGCAAAAGTTTTTTAACATCCTATTCACCCCCCCCCTCTAGGTTGCCAAACCAAGTCTCTACTTGGATTTCAATTGGTATCAGAGCTTGGGCTCTTAGTTAAGACCCTAACCGGTTAAGAGTTAAAAGATCAAACTTTTTGGCAACTTAAAAGATGGGATCTAGACTACCTATTTTAGATGGTTCGGATTATGGATCATGGTTGATCCATATGAAGACATACTTAAAAGGTCTAGATAAAGATATGATAAAGATAATTGAAAATGGTTTTGATTTAAATGTTAAATCTAAAAGATCAAATGATTATGATAAAAATTTATCTTTACTAAATACAAAAGCCCTAATTACAATATGTTGTGCATTACCACCTAACATTCATGAAAAAGTATCCTCTTGTAAAAATGCTAAAAATATTTTGGACTCTATTGAAAATCTTCAAAATCAAAACATGTGCTTAATGAGATTATCTAATGAAGACCCCTTGGATAATGCCGAATTCACATTTGAAGAACTTATTGAAAATGTCCAAGAATTACATAAGAAACTTGAGGATCAACTAGCTAAGAATTCAAAGTTGAAAAACAATTTAGCTAGTATTCACAAGGAGTTTAGGTCACTAGAAATAAATCATGCACATCTTAGTGAAGAAAATAAAATTTTTAAAAAAGATTTTATTGAACTAAGTGATACTATTGCTTCACTAAGAGAGGAAAATCTACTCCTTAAAGAAGAAGAAGAGAAAATTAAAATGCTTTCATCTCTTGAATTAATAAATTTTAAAATGAAAATCAATGACTTAAATATCAAGAATGAAACATTAATGTTGGAAAATCATTATTTAGAAGAAAGTGCAAAACATAGTTTTTATCATAGTCATTCTTGTAAATCATCTTGTTCATCCCGTCCATCTACCTACTCATATATGTCTTGTGATTTTTGTGGTAGATTTGGACATTACAAATCTAAATGTATGTTTAGATTTGTAAAAAGTAGTAAGTTTGTTTGGGTTAAAAAAGACTTATCACCTAGGACAAACTTGCTTGGAACCAAGATGGTTTGGATTCCAAAACCCCTAACATGATCTATATTGTGTTTATTTTAGATTAGGGGATGTGCTTTAATTGAATATCATTTGAAAATATATTTGTTGATACAATGTGCTTGTTCTTGTTTAATTTTTTTTGTATCAATACATGTTGTGCCTAAAATTGAAAATACTTTCAAAACATGTATATATAGATATCATATGCTCATATTTGCTTAACATATATCTATATATATCACCTTAAAACTCAAAGTCTATATGCTTGAATGTAATTAATTTGAGACTTTGATATAATGAGCCTAATTAAATATCATTTTGAGTTTCCTAGTTTAAGTGCCCACATATACTTAAAAATCATCATGCACTTAAAATATGTCATTCATCCACATGACAACCACAATAGAGCATTTAATGTGAAAACCATAAATTGATCCTTATAGAGTGTACAACAACATCTCTTGCCCATGTGTTCAAATTAAAAGCTTCAAGTACATCTTTAAAATTTGAACCCGTTTTGGTAGTTGCTAGGAGTTAGGCTAATTGATCACATCATTCTAGAAAAACCAAAAGAAAAGAAACCCATAGGTTTTAAAGCTTGAACTTAAATGAAACAATTTTTGGCAATCAAATAGTATTTGAGCAAAAATTGAGAAAATGCCAAAGTACTATTCTTTGAACTTTATTTTGGACAAACATGGCACTTGCTAGACAATTGAGTATTTAATTATTTTAATATATCATTTCTAGCAAAACTAAGGTATTAGATGCTATGTCTAAGAATTCACTACAAATCCCTTCTTAAACAACTTTTTGTGCCCTAGGTGAACGAACATGCACCTAGTTGTCTTATCAAAACCCATTCTATTACATGCTTAATGATTTTCATCAAATCTAATAAGAATCATAGATGGGTTAAAAATTAGTGTATTTCCAAAGAGCTTTAATTGGATAATCTCATGACTAAGATGAACCTTAATATGTATAGATATGTTATATGTATTTTGTTCAAGTAGTCATGAAAGTTCATAAATGGAATACATGTGTTCAAGGTAGTTTGCGTCATTTGATACATATATATTATAAAATCCTTGGATCTTTCCTTAAGTTCATAAAATGATATATATTATATAGGAAAGTTAAATCATGAATCTAGATTCAATGTATGACTTGAAATGAAAATATCATAGAAATCTAGAATCATATTTGGGCATTTACTCACTTGAGTAAAATTAAAATTCACTAAGGTGGTTGTATACATTAGATTGTGACGGGAACATGTGCCTCCCACACATTTTTGGTTTTCAATGGGCTTATGCACTTTGTGCCTAATGCCTTCTCATTTTACATGTGGTTTTGGATGTAGATGTAATGTTTGAACCATGCACATTATGTGTCATGCCCTTTGTGTCCAAACATGGTAGATTATCCATGGAAACCTTGATGATCATATCTTCTCATAAGGTATACTCTCACCTTCATGAATCATGGATGTCTCTCTAAGACGTGTATTTTATTGACCATTCTCACTATGTCTTAGTCCTATAGAATTGAACTCAAATTGGTATATATATATTCTATAGTTATCACCCCTTGTTTGATAATATCTACACGTATGAGATGTTAAACCTTAATCTTAAAAGTCACTCAATTGGTACCCTTAGCCTTCTTAGATTCTAAGAGGGAGATGGTACATTCACCTTAATTAAAATATCTAACAAATTGGCCTTGTGCCAACATCTCAAACATGAATAGGTATACATTTATATGTGATCTCCCTAGCTAGTTATGTATGTTACATAGGGAAGTAAAGCGTGAATTTGAGAATATGATATCACATTTAGGGGGAGCATGAGCCAAAGATTGAAAATCTTTTGTGCTATGCTTGTTTATCATGATGAGCTAGACTATGGCTATCATTTTATCATGATAAACTGACACTTGGAGAGTAAGTGTCATTGTAGCCCAAGGGTTGAGTTTAACTTGATATCTTTTGGAAAACATATCCAAAAACCTTTGGAGTCTATGCAAGGACATCCCTTTGGATTCATGCATTGCATGACTCATTTTCAAAGGGGGAGCTTAGTATGATAAGATTTTATCCTAAATGGCTTATCATATGATATTAAATGTGTATATCATTATGCATATGATAAGTACACTCATTTGGAGCATTGTTGCTCCATATGGATTATGATCGGGCTTGTCTTGTGTTTTTCAAGTGTAGTTGAAGACAAGAAGCCCATTGCCTAGATGTTAGTGTCATATCCTTTAGGCGTCTTGAGTTATCTTGGATGGTCTAATATGATATCATCTATTCCAAGAATAAGTTTTGATGACCAAGTATTCCATTGTCATATCTTTGGCCTATTCTGTCATGACATGCCTTAAATCTTAGGTTTATCTAAGGCCATTGACAAATACTAAGGGGGAGAGCTAATTGTTGCTATCTTTATGTTTATATGGATCATTGTAAGATGCTAACACTATCCATTCAAACATTTCCTCACTAATTATGCTAAAAATTGCATATCATTAGATTTTATTTTTTTTAAAAGAAAAAGAAAAAAAAGGGGGCTTATCATGCTAAACTATACACTTGCTTGTTTTTCTTTCATGATAAGTAAACTATAAGCTTTAACTTGCTAATCTATTATTATATTACGGGTCATAGGGTAGATTTATATTGGATATATATATATATATATATATATATATATATATATATACTAAGATACACCCTAAAAATTTGTGCTAAAATTGAAATGTCTCTTTGTTTTGTCAACATAGGCTTGATTTGTTTTGTGATTATTCATTTCCTATGTTGATTGTCTCTTATCATGCCATATATACTTTGGATTATACTTTGATTTTAATTGCTAACTCATGATAAGAAGTTAGGGGGAGCATCATATTTTCATTGAATATCTTTGATGCTTTATGTAATTGTGCTTAAACGCTTAATCCTTCCTTTTTGCAAATGCCAAAAGGGGGAGAATTTGTATAATTGATTAGATCCATTACCATATGCATTCTTGTATTATAACTTGATAAATATAACTCATGCATATATTGAGGGGGAGTAGTAATGATTAATTTGTCTATCTTATCCTCATAAGAGGTTCCTCCCACCTATCTAATCAATTTGGTTTGTCATCATAAAAAAGGGGGAGATTGTAAGCCCAAGGGTTCCCTATGGGTACATTCAATCATCTTGTTTTGATGATTAACAAACGCAAATTGATTAGTTGTTTATGGACTGATCATTTGCCTTGAGTGTTGTGCTTTAGACAGGTCCTACACAAGTCAAATCGTACTAGCACGCACCTTGTTGGCCTATGCTTGAAGATGAACCAAACACAATGGCAAATGAGCTTGGAACATACTTGGACCAATCACACCTTGGAAGTACAAAGGAGAAGCTCATCATCAACCATCTCAAAGCATTGAACAAACAAAGGAAGTTCATGAAGGCCAAAGGTGGAGGATCAAGAACCTAATGCAAAGGACCAAGGAGCTTGTACCACAACTTGAAGATGTCAAGCATGGAAGCTCAACCATAGAAGATCCCAGCTCAAAAGAAGAGTTCAAGAGAGTGATAGAAAGGGTAGAATGTATTCCTATCTCTCTTGCATATTCTCTTGTCAAGGCACATTGTTTAAACCCCTAAAAATATGTTTTTCAAAGAGACTAACACACCCTTTAAGGACTTAAATGGATAAGTGAATGGCCATGGTTGTGTACCAACATGTTGGGACCCATATGGCATTCAACACAAGAATGAACAAAACAGAGTTCCGAAGCAACAACCTGGACCAGCAACTAAATCCTATCAAAACTTATTTAAAACATTTTTAAATATTTTTGAAAATATTTTTAACAGATAGCTCTCATTTTTCTCATATCCGTAGAGTTATAGGAACGTCAAAATCCGACGAGAAATGAGGGAGATATGAATTTTACAAGTTCGACACTGTTTGCTGGAAACCAGTCTCGGAACTCCGAGAATTATTCTCGGAGCTCCGAGCTCGGAACTCCGAGAACATTCTCGGAGCTCCGAGAAATGCTCCAGATTCCAAAATTAAAAGCTCTGTTTGAATTCTCGAAACTCCGAGAATTTACTCGGAACTCCGAGAAATTTCTCAAAACTCCGAGAAATGTTTTTCTTCAAAAAAATATAGCCGTTGGGGTGCAACGGCTAGTTGATTTTTTTACCTAGTTTTGACTGTTTTACCCCCCAAACGGTCACATGGAGTTGGGACTTTATATATACCCATTCAAGGGTCCAAAACACATGAGGAACATTGTCCAACTCTAATAAACCCTAGAAATCCATTTGTGAATCATTTTTTGGGTTAATCTCTCACCAATCCTTCATTGTGCCTTGACTTTGGAAAAATCCACTTGAGATTGGTTAGGTTTAAACTTGTTTATCTTTGAGAGCATCCTTGGAGCTACAACTTGTAATCAAGCCTAGTAAGAGGCTAATACTTCTTCTTCTTCTTTATTCGATCGGTGGCAAGGGCATCCGTTGTTTTTAATTCCCTTGGGTGAACCGCTTAGAACTCGGCGGAGAAGGAGAGTGATTGTATAGGTGGAAGGGCATCCTCATTTAATTCCCTTGGAGTGTAAAAGCCTTGGAGCCGGGCGTCGTGGAGGTCTCAATAGTGGAAATCCTCAAGTGCGACCTTGAGTAGAGTGGAGTAGGCTGTTGGCCGAACCACTATAAATCCTTGTTTCGCTTGCGTTGGTATTTCTCGATTTCTCACTCCCTCTCTCACTCTCTTATTTGTGCTTGTCTTATTATTTAGAATTGAGTGAGTTAGCATTGCCATCCAACGTGAATATCTTAATTCCTAATTAAGTTGGTTGTTTAAACAAGGGTTTTTAAGCTTATATACATTTGTGAAAATTGGTTAAGCTTAACTAATTCAACTTAATTAACCAAGGGATAAAACTAGGGTCAAATTAGTAAAAGTTTTCTAAGAGGCAAAAGTTTTTTAACATCCTATTCACCCCTCCTCTAGGTTGCCAAACCAAGTCTCTACTTGGATTTCAATCTTTCATTTTGTTTATTTGGTTTACGGTCAATTAAGCACGTAAATTGTTACGTGCCTAATTGTAACGTAAATTGGTCCGCCAAGACCATACGGTATTAAATATTAATAAACCAGTCCAAGTTCACTTATACGCACCTGTATTTCTGGAACATACAATATTAGTTAAATCCCTTCCACTTCTTTCAAGATAATTGCTCTTTGGGAAATGTTATCAGCACTACTGTATTTTGATTAGCGCACTCTCACTTTATTAAAAGTACGGCATGGCCCACACTATAGGATGATCCAAACCGTCCATTTGATTGTCCACAGCCTAAATAGGTTGTGCCCCAAAAATCATTTCCATAGGTTGATCCTAATCCTCCGATCTGAATGTTAGAGTGTTGATCCTAACCCTCTATAGATCGGAGAGTTAGGATCAACCTATGGAAATAATTTTTGGGGCACAACCTAATTAGGCTGTGGCCCATCTAATGGACGGTTTGGATCATCTTATGGTGTGGGCCATACCGTACTTTTAATAAAGTCAAGAGTGTCCTCATCAAAATACAGTATTGCTGATAACATTTCCCTCAATTAATCTCATAAATTTTTGGACCAATTACCAATAGGGGACAAACATTAGGCAAAATTATCAACAGACACATGCTTTTCAAAAATTATCAACGGGGGACAAAAGAGGTCTTGTCAGTAAAAGCTGGACGAAAATACCCTTTGGCATATACAACACGTTTTGACTTTGAAAGGGGGTTTTCAAGTCTCTACGATTAGGGTTATCAGGTATCAAAATGGGGTTACCAATTTCAGAATGGGCTTATCAAGTCCCTGAAAATTGGCCGAGGGTAGACCTGGCAAACGGGTGGGTCAGGCCGGGTCAACCCGCGGGTGATGCGGGTGCGGGTCCACGGGTCGGGTGAGGAAATGACGCGCATTTTTGCGGGTCAGAATTTAGGTGACCCGCGCAGCCCGCGGGTGGGCCGGGTCAACCCTCGGGTCACCCACAAATATATGGGATTGTAATAATTATCCGATTTGACCGCATCTGTTTTTTCCGTAATTGTCATAACCTTTTATATTTTATTAGTATTTTTTTCGTAATTTTAGAACTTTATAACATTCTAGGTAATTTTTCATTTAAAACTTTAAAATTTAGCTATTTTACTTTTCTGGGTGTTAATGATTACTTTTTTTTTGTTTTTTTATTTGCTAGCAACATTTGGCATGTGAGCATCGTTGCACGAGGATGGCCACATGCCGAGAAGTTGTCATAAGAGAAGTTTGGTAGCAAATTCTTGTAAAATAAAAAACCGAAGGAAATGTTATCCACAATACTGTTTTCTTATAAGCGCACTCTCACTTTATTAAAAGTATGGTATGGCCCACACCATAGGATGATCCAAACCGTCCATTAGATGGGCCATAGCCTAAATAGGTTATGCTCCAAAAATCATTTTCATAGGATGATCCTAACCCTCCAATCTGAATGTTAGAGGGTTGGTCCTAACCCTCTATAGATCGGAGGGTTAGAATCAACCAAATGGAAATAATTTTGGGGCATAACCTATTTAGGCTATGGCCCATCTAATGGACGGTTTGGATAATCCTATGGTGCGGGCCATACCGTACTTTTTATAAAGTGAGGAGTTCCCTCGGAAAAAACAGTAGTGCTGATAACAGTAGTGCTGATAACATTCTAAAGAAAAATTAAAAAATACGTAAAAATGCGGGTGCCCGCGGGTTGACCCGACCCGACCCGTGTTTTTGCGGGTTGGGTCACCCGCGGGTTAGTTTTTCACGGGTCACTAAAACTTAGACCCGTGCCCGCAAATTTGCGGGTGGGTCAGGTCGACCCGCGGGCACGGGTCGCGGGTCGCTTTTGCCAGGTCTAGCCGAGGGTGCTAGAGTTTTGGAAGGGGGTTTTCAAGTATTTGGGATTGGGGTTATCTAGTATCAAAATGGGCTTATCAAGTGCTTGAAAATTGGCAGAGGGTACTAAAGTTTTGGAAGAGGGTTTTCAAGTTTTTAGGATTGGAGTTATCTAGTATAAAAAATGGGGTCACCAATTTCCGAATGGAGTGATCAAGTCCCTAAAAATTGGCCAAGCGTACTAGAGTTTTGGAAGGGGGTTTTCAAGTCTCTGGGATTGGGGTTATCTAGCATAAAAATGGGGTTACCAATTTCTGAATGGGCTTATCAAGTCCTTGAAAACTGGCCGAGGGTACTTGAGTTTTGGAAGGGGGTTTTCAAGTCTCTAGGATTGGGGTTATCAGGTATCAAAATGGGGTTACCAATTTCAGAATGGGCTTATCAAGTCCTTGAAAATTGGCCGAGGGTACTAGAGTTTTGGAAGGGGGTTTTCAAGTATTTGGGATTGGGGTTATCTAGTATCAAAATAGGGTTACCAATTTACGAATGGGCTTATCAAGTCCCTTAAAATTGCCCAAGGGTACTGGAGTTTTGGAAGGAGATTTTCAAGTCTCTGGGGTTGGGGTTATCCAGTATCAAAATGGGGTTACCAAATTTCGAATGGGCTTATCAAGTCCCTTATGAACACGTTTTTACTTCCTGTTTTTTTTGACTCGTTCATTTTCACGTTTTTTTCTTTCTACCGTACGATTCATCTTCCTCATCCTCCATTGAAAGGGAGAAGGAGAAATACAAAACCCTACAACAAATGAAAAACAGAACCTAGATACAGAGAGAGATGGGAATGAACTCATGTTTCAAGTTTTCGAGCTTTCCCTCCTCCAATGGTGGCTAAAATGATGAAGAAGATGACTGGTAATGTAGAAAAAAACAAAGTTGAAAATGAAACAGTGAAAAAAAAAAGAGGGAAAGAAGGGAGAAGAGGGAAAAGTGGAAAAGCAAAAGGTGTTGCTTAAGAGAAGGGCATTTTCGTCCAACTTTTAATAACAAGACATATTTTGTCCCCCATTGATAATTTCTGAAAAGTATGGGTCCTGTTGATAATTTCACCTAATTTTTGTCCTCTATTGGTAATTGATCCTAAAATTTTCTTCTTTCGTTTTTAAAAACAGAAATCGTAACTGCTAGTGAGAGAGGGGAACGGAAAAGGCCCAGTTATCATTGCCACGTGTCAGTATTTTGGAGAAGGGCTAGCATGTAACACGCCATGCAAAGCAGTCAACCGAAGACCAGATAAGGCCGAGGAGTACAGTCAAAGTGCCGTCAAATGCTGAGCTGGCACTTTTAAAAAAAGGAACGGTAGGTGGGCCCACCTCTTAATTCCTTTTTTATATTTGGAAAATATTCGTTTTGCCATTTCGAGAAGTGCCTTCGTACTTTCTTTTCTGCCAGAAGACGTATTTACCCTTAATATTTTCTTAAGACGTATTTACAATCTAAAATAATTTGAACAGGCATGGCCCACTAAGTATTAATTGTTTTTTATGATCCAAACCGTTGATCTGATGGGCCAGTTGAACCTGTGTCCCATCTGTTAGATCAAGGGCTGAAAATTTGAATAATTTGACTATTTTTTATAATACTTGAAATTGAGGGCTTCAGATCAAGGGTTTAGATTCATTTGATCATGGTGGGGAAACTAAATTAGATATGAATTATAGTAGGTGTCTCTAGATGAACAGTTCGGATGATGCTGATTTCATATGAATGTTTGCTAAGTATTCTTTGAGCAACACACAATCCAGCGTAGGGTCCATGTGTTAGGGACTCCTACATCGAATTATCTATTCTTTATCAATGGTTGCGATTGTAAAGGGGGGTCATGGGTCCTATAAACCTCACACAATCTTATGGTGGCCCACGAGATCAACCATCTTGATCACAACATGCACATTCCATGTTTATAGTGGGCCCACCTGCTTTCCTTTTATTTATGTCCACTTGCCCCTTGTTCTTCCCTGGCCACCCAAAGTTAAAACTAGAGGGGGTGTCCCTGGGATTAAAAGAGGGCGAATATAACACTTCCCAAGAATAAATGGACATAAAAAGGGAAATCCGGTGGGCCCACTGTAATTACACCATGGTTTGATCAAAGAAAGGTAGGTGATAAATTCACCCCCTTTAGGATGAATTCACCCCATGTTTTTGTTTAAATGGACCGTACTACCCCACCATAGGGTGATCCAAACCATCCATTTGATAGGCCACAATTAAATAGGTTTTGCCCCAAAAATCATTTCCATAGGATGATCCCAACCGTCAGATCTATAGAAGTTTCCATAATGTGAGTCCTTCTTTAGATCATAAGGTTAGAGTCATCCTATGGAAATAATTCTTGGGGCCCATCAATTAGTATCATCCTATGGTGTGGGCTGTAAGGTCCACTTTGAAAAATACAGGGTGAATTCATCCTAGCAGGGGATGAATTTATCACCGCCCACAAAGAAATTGAGGATTGACAGTGGGCCCAATGGAGGTTCTCTCCACAAAAGGCGCAGAGAGTATGGCCCACTTTTTCTAAGAAATGTGGTCAAAGATCATGCACGTGTCTTTCTTTGCCAAAATCTAACTCTAGCATCTTTGAACTGACAAATGTATCCTACTTTCCCAAGGGTACTACAGTAATTTCAAAAGTATAAGGACACAAATGTCTTTTTACGCTTACCGGCTATTAATTAATACAATAATAAAAGAAACCGTGGGATTACGGTGACAGGTGATATGACTGCACGTGTAGTGCGCGGGCCGAGGGTGTATCAACCTGCTACAGCCGGTTGCTTCCGGTATTTATTTTTTATTGTATTTTTCTAAGAAAGTCCTCCTGATTTTTTTCCATTTATTTCTTGAGAGGAGTTTTTTTTTTATGTGGAGAAAAGAGCCTGGGGACCAGCGTTACAGAGATTGCTTTATTTTGAAGGCTCTTTTGGTATGGTTTAGATCTTACTCCATCTCCATATCAAAACTCCAAGAATAAGAGATTTCAATATATAAGGTTTTTTTTTTTTGTGCAGAATTTTATCTGTTATTTTCTTTTTGTGGGGTTATTGATTTCTTGGATTTTTGAGTTGTGGGTGCTGTAGCTTTTGGGCATTTGTGGTTTCTTTCTTTTTGGGCTTATCTTTTCTGAACTGGGTTTGATGATTTCACCTTTTTTAGACTTGAGAGCTTTGGTTTTAGGGGAAGGGATTATATGTTTATGATGTTTGTGATAATGGTTATGATTCTTTTGACTGGAGAAAGAGATCAGATAAGGCAGAAAGAAGAAAGAAGAAAAGAGGAGGGTTTTGCTTGTGATTGTCAATGAGAAACTTGGGTTTGTTCCTTTGCTCTTTCATACATTTCATGTGTAAATGTTATATTCCTTAAATTAGGGGCTTTTGGGTTCATGTGTTTTTAGGGTTTTTTTTTTCTTGGGAGGCTTTTGGGTTCATGTGTTTTTAGGTTTTATTTTTTCTTGGGAGGCTTTTGGGTTCTTGAATTGTTATTTTATTATTCCTTTTTTTTGTATGGTCTTGAGAAATGCCAATTTTTCAGCTGCCTGTTTGGAGAAAGGATGGGGAAATTAGGTTTGAGGGTTGTGGGGAATTTGTACATTTGGAGATTTCTTCAAAAGATGGGATTTTGGGTAGTGGGGGTGAGAAATTAGATCTAAAGAAGATGATTGAGGAGCTTGAATTCTCTGATTTTCCATCTGTTTTCATCTGCCCAATTTCTCTAGAACCCATGAAGGATCCAGTGACCCTTTGCACAGGCCAAACATATGAGAGATCTAACATACTCAAATGGTTCTCATTGGGGCATTATACATGTCCCACAACAATGCAAGAACTTTGGGATGATTCAATCACACCCAACAAGACTCTTTACCATCTAATCTACAGTTGGTTCTCCCAAAAGTATTTGCACATGAAGAAGAGGTCAGAAGATGTTCAGGGTAGAGTGACAGAGCTTTTAGATAGTCTTAAGAAGGTTAAGGGCCAAGCTAGGGTTCAAGTCCTTAAAGAGCTCCAACAGGTTGTGGCTGCCCATGACTCTGCCAAGAAGACTGTGGTGGGTGAAGGTGGGATAGGTCTGATTTTATCTCTATTGGGTCCGTTTACTTCACACGCAGTTGGGTCCGAAGCAATTGGAATTTTGGTGAATTTGACGCTGGATTCCGAATCAAAGACCAACTTGATGCAACCCGCCAAGATATCATTGATGGTGGATATGTTAAATGAGGGAACAATTGAGACCAAGATCAATTGTATAAGGCTTATTGAGTTATTGATTCATGCAGAGGATTTTGATGGTGGATATGTTAAACGGAGAGAACGGTCCGAAATTGCCTCGAGTCTTAGTCTTTTGGTTGGTTTGTTGAGGCTCGTGAAGGATAAGAGATACCCAAATGGGATTTCGGCCGGGCTTCATTTGCTCAAGATGATATGTTCATATAAACAAGTGAGGAGTTTGGTTGTCAGTATTGGAGCCGTTTCCCAATTGGTAGAGCTCTTGCCTTGTTTGAATTCTGATTGTTTGGAATCTGCACTTTCCATCTTAGATGTTCTTGCAACCCTGCCAGAGGGACAAACCGCTTTGAAGGATTGCCTTCACACAATTCCAAATCTAGTGAGGCTTTTGATGAGGGTTTCGGAGAGTTGTACACAATATGCATTGTCAATTTTGTGGGTGGTATGCAAGCTTTCACCCGAGGAGTGTGCTTCAGTCGCGGTGGAAGCGGGTTTGGCGGCAAAGCTTCTACTTGTTATACAGAGCGGTTGCAATCCGGTCCTTAAACAGCGGTCAGCAGAGCTTTTGAAGTTATGTAGTCTCAATTACACTGCGGCTCTTTTCATTTCTAAGTGCAAGCTTACAAGAACACTCCAATGAAAAAATATAAAGTTGGTGCTTGGTTTCATTCCCTAAACTGTTTTGTGGGGGGGGGAGCTGTTGGGGCCTGCCCATTCCAAGAGAAATTGCAATGAGGACTGAGTTGGGACCTCATACGAAGCCCTCAGAGATGGGTCCTCCGATCCGAGGTACTTAGCTCCGCTCTCCTGTGTATACTAGACACTACAATTTTCTGTTCTATTGAATTGCATACATGAAACCCTTTGGTGGATTTGGAATCCACTGCCCGTTAGCTGGTTTGCTGGTAGCTCTGTGGAAGTTTTCATAATAATCCAGCACATATCCAAATTGGGCCATTTTGTTCAGCAAATGGTAAAGAAAAAACTTTATTGTGATTGATTCATGCATATCATGTAAATCTTTTTCATGTGATGGAGCTGGAGAGGTGAATTGATGCAAGATTTTAGCAGGAAACTGTTGTTACAACAAACACATGGGGACTTGGATTTGAACCCATTGAGCTTTGCAAGTGTTTGGGTCTGTTTCTCTAACCCATATTTCCTGAATCATAATCTTTTGTATTTTCCGAAATTCTCTATTTGTGGTTCCTATTTTATTTTAGGTTCAGCGGCATTGTAGAAACAATGAGTCTCTATTTTACTTGCCAAAAAAAATCTATATCCATTTCTACCATTTTCAGCTCTACTTACTCCATTGTGTTTGTTTGTTTGGATTCCTTTACCTTCTCAACTGCATTTGAGTCAATTAATGAGTTATTGCCATCATAATTGCAAGTCTCTGATCATGTTAATCAAAGGGGGTGATACTCCTCAACTTACATCTTCTGAAAAATGGCTTAAAGACAAGATCCATGTCATTTCCTCCAAGCCATGGAGACCCACAAGGCTAAAAGCAATACGGAGAAAATGAAAGAGTGTTTTTTGAAGAGCTGTGTTTGTAAGATGGCTTTGAGGACAAGACCCATGTCACTTCTTCCAACCCATTTTAGACTCGAAAGACCAAAACCAATTTTGGGAAGTAATGCAATGCATTGACCTGAAAACTGGGAATTTGGAAGAGAGCTTTTGTTTGAAAATGCTCCAAAAGAGGCACATCAAATCACCAAATGCAATTTTAGACCCCCCAACATTTCTAGCTTTTGATCTTGGACTACTTTGGGGTGCTTTATTTTCCTTTAATAAAAATATTAAAGTGGTCAAAAGCTATGCCTAATCCCACTCTCTCCCTCCTAGAGCTTACCTTGAACCAAAAAGGTCATGGTGGAAGTAACTTTCTGTGTGAGAGATAATCAAAGTCCAGGATATGGAAAGCTTGCCAGTTAATGCCTCTTTGATTTTGGGAGTTCCCAAGACTTGCTTTCATGTAGTTTGGGGTTGATTTTACCATTTTGAGGGCGCTTGGATTTTTGAAATTTTGGACATTGGAACCACTAGGTGACAGAGCCGGAGAGGGGCAGGGGCAGGGTCCGCAGGGAGTGTATGGGATTGATTTTGTTTAATATTTTTGTTGTTGGGAACTGATATTTGCAGCCTCTTGTGATATTGACACCCCCCTCAGTATTTTCTAAGTTAGACTGATTGGGGGACTGTAGTTGTCCAGATTAATTTGAAAAGATTTGTACAGAAGTACCACAAATATTATAAATGAAAAGATTAGGGAGATGATTTTTTCACCCCTCACGTAGGATTTTAACGTGATTTGACATAAAAAAATATTAAAGTCTGCCACAATTCACTTTAAGAGGGGGGCGCGTAATCCTGGGAGGGGGTGTGAAAAAATTATCTCCCAAAGATTATTTATCAAGAGTATTTTTGTTATATCAAATTCTTTTCCCCTTTGATCAGAAATAAAATTAGAACTCCTCGAGTATAATATCATGTACAATCAAAAGAGTCAGGCAACAGTCATCGATGCTGAGACTATTGAAAAAAGAACTAAAATCCACTGTATGATGAGCCCTCATCTCATATATAAGCTTTGGAATGAAAAGAAACTATGGTAAGGGAACTAAAATCCTTTGTCCTAGTTTTGTGCTATGCATTGACTAGAAAACTGGGAATTTAGAAGCTTAAATGCACCAAGAAAGGCACATCAAAATACCTATGGAATTTGTAGAAAGCTTGTTTAGATCCCATGTCCTCACATTGCCAATTTAGATCCCATGTCCCCACGGAGGTGTTGTCAATTAATCGCTAGCTTTTGATCCTGTACTGCTTTGGGTTCTTTAATAAATAAATAAAAGGTGGTAAAAGCTCTGCCCAACCCCCTCTCCCCCATAACAGGCTTAGCATGAAATAAAATGGTCATGGTGGAAGGTATCTTTCTGTGAGAGAGAAAATCAAAGTGCAGAATATGGAAATGCTTTCCAGTACTACAACAACTGAATTGACAAATTCACCCTTTGATTGTGATTGTGGGAGTTCCCATGACTTGACTTGCTTTCATGTATTTTGGGCGTGATTTTGACCATTTTGAGGCGCTTGGAATTTTGAAATTTTGAGGGTGTTTAATTATATGGACATTGGAAACTGATATTCTCACCCTCTTCTTCTGATATTGACACCCTCTCTTTATTTTCAAAGTTCGACTAATGGGGCATGTTGGGATATTGACACCCCTCTCTTTATTTCCAAAACTGTTGTGTCAAGTAATTAAGTTTCATGATGACTTGAGATTCCACAGAAAAAATCAACAGCTAAACTCTTTTGGGATGAGCCAAATTTATATCGAGGGCTAAGATCATCAGATCATGCTGCGATTGGGACCCCGTTGGATCGGACTCATTTTGCCTGACTAGATGAGCAGACTCGATCGCTTGGTACGTCTCTACATTTGAGTAGACCTGGCAAAATGGGAACCCGTACCCGCGGGTACGCCCGGCCCGCAGGGGTACGGGTACCAATTTCATTACCCGCGAAAAAAAATACCCGTACCCGTGACCCGCGGGTGGGTCTGGGTTGGGCGTTGGTGCCCGCGGGTTACCCGCCATTCAGTTTTCAACTTTTTATTCTTAAGACATAAACACTAAACAGTAAAAAATAGACTATGTGGGTGGGCCAACAAAACAAGTTAAAGCAATAAGACTATGCGAGTGGTATCTTTGGTTGTACCAAAACAAACACTTGTTAAAGTAAATAAAAAATTATATGACGAATGGGCGTATAAACATGTACTCATCATCCCATCCTTGATATTTGATCCAACAATAGCCGACTTGTTAACAAGCTGGCGTTGGATTAAATATCAAGGCTTGTACATACATCGTGCCACCTTTATGTGTTCACACACCCATTCATCATATAATTTCTTCTTTAAATTTGCCGGGTAACCCACGGGTTTACCCGTACCTGCCCGGGTGGGCTCCGGGTTCATGAAAGGCTACCCGTACCCGCACCGGTATTTCTTACCCGTACCCGCCGGTACCCGTACCCGCCGGTACCCGTACCCGCACGGGTTGTACCCGTACCCGCGCGGGTTAAGCGTTTGCCAGGTCTACATCTGAGAGGCCATGCTGTCCAAATTAATGATAGGAAAATATTTTCCTCTTATTTTAAACTTCTAATCTTACGAGTAGACTGTTCGATGGATCCAAAGGGTGGGACTTCATTGGACAAGACTTGGTCAGAATGATTGGATCCACAGACACCATTTTGATCCATATCTTAAGTCCAAAATTGTGTTGGATCGGAGTTGGGATAAAAAACAGTATTACCCTAGGATCATGCCACGAATCATATACCCATCAACAAAGATCCCCAATTATTCCTCATCATTACCACATCTCAACATGGGTAGTCTTCTGGCCATGCACGCTACTTGGTTCTTATGATGGTTCTCCCATTATCTAATCCAGATTTTTCAAACTCGCTTCCAAATGATTGAGAAGGTCCACGTAGAGCGCAATCTAGAGGAAAATAAAAGCAACCGATACATAAGGGAGAGAAAGACGTGCAAAAGGGAGAGAGTTCTCTTCTACCTTGCTAGTACAAAAGTAAAACCAGAGAGGGTTCACCTCACCCATGAAAAATCTCCATTATTCCCGAAGCTTGGTCCTACCCGTGGGAAAGAAGAAGAGAGGGTCTACTCAGGCACCCACATTCTATTTCCCCCGAGTCTCCCACTCATCTGCTACCACTCAATACCTAGAAATAGCCTATTCTTCAACTTGGTAACCTGGTTGCCTTTCTTATTATTTGGTTGAGCTAAGATCTGACTTGAGTGTCGAGGTGGTCTTCCGGGACCAAGCCCGAGGCCCCTGACCTCATTTTCTGTGATTGTAGATACCCAGCAGAGAGTCTCTACCAGCCGCACGATCACGGATTTGGATTTTGGCCTCATCAGATTAGCGACATCCGTGGGACCTTTTTGCTTGAACACTTAGTGGCAATGAGGAATCCTCCCCCCAGCAAGATAATAGAGTAGTGACCAGGAGTCGAGCTCAGCATCCTTCTACTACATATGTTCCTCTTCCAAGGGAGCAAGGGAGCAAGTTCTGCAGGCCGCTGTGCAAGAATCACCTATCTCTAACAACCCTCAATTGGTCCCGACCATGGGTATGTTTAATGAGTTTTGCCAAGAGGTTCTTCGACGCTTACCTCCTCGTCCTCCTTCTCCAGTTCCGGTGGCTCCTCTAGCTCCAAACCATCATCATGGTCATCCTGAAGCGTCCGGAGAAGATGGTGAAGAGTCACAAGAAGATCACCATCCTCAAGGTCATGCAATGTCTGTTTCAGCTACAAGCCCAGCAGCACTCGCCGAAGAAGGAGTAAACCGCGCAAGAGCTCGACGGCCAATTGATGCCACGTAGCGCATGGTCAAGGGAGCAAGGCCCACCCGAGCGCGTGACAAGGGTTGCCTCCCACTCATTATTAGCCCAAGGTTTCCCATGGGTTCAACTAATCACCTTTACCTTGTTGTTTTGATGCTAGCAAATCCAAATTGATTAGTCCTTATGGACTAATGTGTTGCTTTGTAGTGGTGTGCCTTCGACAGAAAATTCAAATGTCAAACCAAAGTTAGCTCATCTAACACAATGCAACTCAACACATGGTTTGCGGATCAACATGCACAGTAAACTAAACGAGCTTGCACATACATTGGAGACATCATCTTTGGAAGATGTTCAAGTCAAGAGCTCAAGTCAAAGATCCCACAAGCGTGCCTTGCAAAGTACCAAAAGAAGCTTGGAGATGAACTAGCATTGGTGACCTCCTCATGTACTATTTAAGAAGTTCAAAGAATGGAGGAAGTCACAAGACCCAAAGAAAGTTGAAGAGTCCACTCACAGGTTGAGGATTTTCATGAAATTGCTAAGGAGCCAAGGCAACAAGAAGAATCATGGTTCTACATTTTATAGAATGTATTGGAGTCCTCTTGTCAAATGTTTTTGCACTTTTAAAAGGTTTTCAAATGGTTTTCAAAACAAACTTGACATCTTTGAAAACCACCCACACACCCCAAAATGTGTTTGAAAACCTTGGACAAAATCCTAAAGACCATGGCCCAAAGCCCCAAGAAAAACAAATTTAAAACTCAATTTTTTAAGACAATGCCGGTTCACCGCAGTACCCCAGTCGACCGCGGGAAGGTGCTAGAATCCCAGCAACTATCCAGATTGTGAGGGCCGCTCGACCGCGACACCCCAGTCGACCGCGGATGGGCTTCTGAAAATTCCAGAGGCCATCTTGCATGGTCGGAGCGGTCGACCGCCATAGGGTCGGGTGACCGCGAATGAGGTTCTGGCTTTTAAATAAAAAGTCCAGAAGGGTCAAGGTGGGCGACCGCGGATGTTTAAATTCAAAATAAAAATAAAGTGCGCCCGAAGGGCGGGCGACCGTGACCCCTCTGTCGATCGCGCCTGCGAGGAAAACTAGTTGTTGGGGCCTGAACGACTAATCTATTTTGTGCCAATTTGTTACGGTTTTGCGCCCAAACGGTCATATCACTACTTGGGCTATTTATACATCATTCTTGACCAACTAAATAAACTTTTTTGTAAGATTATTTCATATCTTTGAGAGCTTAAACTTTGAAATCTAAGGTTGTTCGAAAAACCCTCTTCAATGCTTTGATTTGTGTATTTACATTCAACAAGTGGATCTCCATAGGGCTTAATATTTGTAATCTTTTGGAGAGATTGTGAGCTATTCATTATTTGTATTAGCCTATCAAGAGGCATTGAGTGAGTTTCATCTTCTTCCTTTTCATGGTAATCGGGGTCTACGATTCGGCCCAACAACAAAGTGAATCCGGCTCGCAAAGAGAAGTGATTTCCTTGGAGACGGCATGTGAAGAGGGCTGATCTTCTTGGAGGCGGTTGCGAAGAGGGTTTGTTCTCTTGGAGGCGGTGTACATTGTAAGGCTTGGAGATTCGGCGTGTGGAGTCTCATTTTAGTGAAAGAAAATCCCAAGGAAAGACCAAGTACTTGGGTAGTGGAGTAGGTCCCTGTGGACCCCGATCCCGAGGATAGCGGCAAGGACACGAGATCCCCGTCGATCCTCTGAGATCTCCACACGTGAAGGAGAGCTCTACCGAGGAACTCTCGAAAGAGTGCCCCTCACAGCATGAGTGGCGATGTAAAATGAGATACCTCTTGATTCGGGGATAAGCTCGGAACCGAGACGTACCTGAAACAAGAAAGAGTCATCATCCAAGGAAGTCGGCCCTAGATCCCATACTATACTCTATCGCAACGGATAACCAAAGATACAAAAGTCTGTGCCTGATGACGAATAGGGAAGGTGTTAAGCGTCCCCAATTCGCCCGAGTGTAAACACCCGGTCTCTTATGCCATTTATTTATTAACTTTGAAGAGTTTTGGGCGAAAATCATGTGAAATGGGAACGGATATCCCCGAGAAGACGTCTACCTAAGCATGCATGTCTCGGAGACGAAAATAATAAACATATACAAAATAAATGAAAGAAGTGTCACCTAAGCATAGCTAGGTTATAAGTGTCATGCCTAATTGGTGTCTAAGTTTTGGTGGACAAACACATGCATGTTGCAGCTAAAGCTATAAGGTATGTACATGAAAGTAAGAAAATATAACAAAACGCACAGCACGACTCGACATGACAAACCCTAGACTCTAATGTGATACTTGACTTGGACCAGGATGGTCATCCCGGCTGCTCTACGTATCTCGGCCTCGGGAAGAATCAGAGTCAACGTAGTTCGGTGGCTTATTCTAAACGACGATGCCTAACCATCTAAGACCGCTATCTTAAATTCGATCAACTAGACCTAACTAGTTTTTAAAGCTTCTTGTGCGATTACTTAAGTTCAAGTGAATTATAATTTTTAGGACTCTCTATATGTTCTAACTAATGTAAGATAGCCCTAAACTAATGCAGGTGAGTCCTACATCCTATGTGTAACTAGGATGTATGACGTAAGGAAAACAATGGGATAACTAAGTGCATCCTAGTCTAGCCATCGACTAAGTGTCTAACCGACCACGACTCGAGGCCTCCTAACTCCAGGGATACTCACACGAAACACACAAAAGATCAATATAACCAGGACAAACTCCTAACTCTAAGACATCCCAAACATCTAGGACAGACTCCTAACTCTAGGGAAAGATCTTTTCGAAAATCGGGTGTAAAAGATT
Source organism: Tasmannia lanceolata (assembly GCF_043159265.1). Lineage (NCBI taxonomy): Eukaryota > Viridiplantae > Streptophyta > Magnoliopsida > Canellales > Winteraceae > Tasmannia > Tasmannia lanceolata. Next base: position 26,248,465 of record NW_027518695.1, on the reverse strand, counting down.
TGTTTGAAGAAATGTTTGAAATGTTTATTTTGAAAGGTTTGACTGGACTTGGGATAAGAATCCCAAGCTACCTACGTACCTCGTGGGAGAGGATCAAGCCAACGTAGTTCGAAAACAAACTCTCCTAACTACTCCTAATGACTCAAGATTTTTGAGATTTTTGGTTTTTCAGATGCTTTTGATGTTTTTGACTCAAGATGACAGAATCCTATCATCATAAGGGTAGGACAGACTCCTGATATCTCGCAAAGGTTGGACAGAATCCTATACTTTGCGAGGGGTTTAGACAGAATCACCACTCTGTAAGGGTTGGACAGAATCTTATGCCTTCCAAGGATTGGATAGAATCACATAACTTATGAAAGGTTGGACAGAATCCTAGCTCCCCATGATGATAGGACTGACTCCTATGCTAAAGACCAACTCTCTAACTAAGACAGACTCTTATGCTAAAGAACTAACTCCTAGACTAGTAACTCTAAGAGAGGGGTGCTAATGAGACTGGGCAAGTCTCCTGGAAGAAGGAGAGACAAACAAAGGTGCTAGCGAGACAAGGCAAGTCCCCTAGACACAGAAAAGGGCTCCAAGTAACCTTATCATTGCCCTTACAATGATAGATATGGTTAGGGCAACTACCAGGCCAAGTTGGTCTTCAACTAGTGGGGTAGCTTATAAGACTTGAGATAGTCTCCTATGAGTGACTCACTAATGAGACAAAGCCTATCTCCCAAGGGTTTGAATTTCCTGCTTAGACATAGCATGCCTCCCTAAAAGGGCTATAGATGACTATTTCATTGCCCTTGCAATGAAAAGGGACCTAAGGTTTAAGGAATGTATATCTAAAAAGACTAGGCAAGTCTTTTAAACAAAAGAGAGGAGTGCTACTTAGACTGAGCAACTTCCCTAATGATGGACTTGGGCTAGCGCCTTCATCACCTTTTTGAGAAAGGGGATCTAAGGTTCAAGGATATCTAAAAGTTTAGGAATTCTCTACCTAAAGAAAAGAAAGGAAAAGGAAAGAGAGTACTACCATGATCCGGTAAATCCCTCTAAGGATGGGTTTGGGCTAACGCCTTCATCGCCCACCAGGCTAAGCATGAATCAAGCATCAAAAGCACACATTTGCATTCTATATGAAAGCTAAGAATTTGTATTTACAATTACACTATCCAAATGAACAAACTAGCAAATGTGATATACATCAAAGTTGTAGGGAACCCATCAGGAAAAATTTGATTAGTTATGCACTTCGGCCGGTGCTAGCCGGAAGGGATCAGAAAATGACCATCTTTGGGCAAATTTCAGATTTCAATTCTGCAGTTTTGCTTGCAGAAGTTCTGATTTGATTTGCAAAACAGAGGATCAGAAATACATTTTCAAAAAACATGTTCAACTACAAAGTTTTAGAAAATTGCTCAAATAAACTTTTCTCCATTGACAATTGTAGCTAGATCTTGCCGGAAGTGGCTGGAAAATAGCCATCTTTGGGCTGATTTCAGAATTCATTTATGCAGTTTTGCTTTTCAACAGTTTTGATTTGGTTTTGCAAAACAAATGATCAAAAATACATTTTCAAGAAAAGTATTCAACTACATAGTTTTAGTAAATTGATCTAATAAACTTTTCTATGTTGACAATTTTGGCTGGATGTTGCCGGAAGTGGCCGGAAAACTGCCAATTCTGATCAAGTCAAAATCTGGAAATACAGTGTTTTTGGCTGATATCTTAAAAGTAGCATAACTTTTTCATTTTTCATCTTTACGAGGTGCAGAAGATGTCAAATCGAAGATCTCAAAAAATTTTACAGCTTCCGTATGTATCACTATTGCTAGATCTAACCGTATTTTAGTGAAAATTTGAAAATAAAATCTGGACAACATGTAATCCAACACAATTTCATGACAATACTTCATTCAAACACAAGATCTATGAGAATTTGACACAAATATATGATAATACATGCTGATTAGGCTTAGATCTAACCATGTTAGTTTCAGTTTTAAAGATCTTTAAGGAATTTTCACAAAAACACACATAGATTCACCATTTTGTACTGAATTTTGAGCTGAAATCTTAAAACGGCTATAACTTCTTCGTTTCTTGGCCAATTTTGGGCATTTATAGGCCAAATCGAAGATCTCAACGAGTACTACACATTCACGTGAGAAATTACCACGAATTCCAATCGAAAATTGACGAAAAATGGTAAAAACGAGGCTGGACAGCACTTAGTTTTGTCATTTTTACATCGAAATTCAACTAGAACTCAAAAGTTGAGGTGAATTGCTTTAGATCTTCAAATGAGACATGTTTTTAAACATATTTTGGTAGATTTTAACCCTAGGTTTCTAGATCTAACCATTTTTAAGCATTTTCCACTTAGATTTCCCATTTTATTCTAAATTTTCAAAGAAAACTCAAAATCTACTAACATTGTGCTCTTCTCTTGGATATCTCCTTGAAAGCTTCTTTCTATCTCTAGATCTCCTTCTTTCTCTCTTTAGATCTCCTTATTTCTCTCTCTAGATCACCTTCTTTCTCTCTCTAGAATTCTCTCTCTCTAGAAAGCTTTCTCTCTCTAAAATCTTCTCTGTCTCTCTCTAGAAAGCTCTCTCTCTCTCCCTGTCTCTAAAATTAGATTAAAAGCCCTAATTCTTTTTCAAATGAGAGCCCAAATGCTCTATTATAGAGTTTTTCCTTAATTTTTGTCCCCTATTAGTTTATAGGACAACCCCTTTTCAAAACTTTTGCTTTGGTTTTGGTTCCAAAATGGTGGTCATTTGAAAAAAGTTTAATGAAAAATTAACTAAAAGAAATTTTTTGCCCCTTAAGTTACTTTAGACAACCCCCTATTCGTGTATATGTTGTATTTTAACTAAATGAGGAGTATTTTCAAATAAAACTCTTCATGAGCGACATTACAGGGATAATGCACCCATCTTTCTGCTCTAGTGTAAAAATTGGCTGCCTTACAGGATATTTCACTCCTCTTTCGTACTACAATTCTAATTTGGCTCGTCTTATTAGGCATGTTTGCTCGGATTTTGATGAAATTTTGCAGGGACATAGTTGGGACCCTAACCTATCCTAAGGTGAAATTTGGGGCCCTAGTTCCTTGATTTGAAGGGTTTTCTATTTACACAAAGAGGTTTAGGGCACAGTCAAAATGGGGTGTCTACAGTCTGTTTGTGACCGAACCACTCTAAATCTTTTTGTGGTCTCCTTACTCTCATTCTTGCCTCCTTTGGGTGTTTGGTAACATCTAACTTTCATTTATGTGCATGCTTAATTGAACAAGGGTTAGATTTAAACTTTTAATGTTTTCAAATCTTAATTAAATTTGATTGAAAATTTTAATTACCCAATTCACCCCCCTCTTGGGTTGCCTATCGGAATTTCAATTGGTATCAGAGCTAAGGCTCTTACATAGATTTTCGTTTGAAAATCTCCAAGAGTAGAAGATCTAAGGCAACCAATGACATCTAGACTACCCACATTTGATAGTTCGGATTACGGATCTTGGTCGATCCATATGATGACTTACCATAAGAGTTTAGATTTTGGTGTTTGGCAAACAATAGAAAAGGGATATACTTTATCCAACACCAAAAAGTCAAATGAAAAGGAAATAAAAAATTTCACCTTGCATTCTAAAGCCCTCATTACATTGTGTTGTGCCTTAAGCACTAATGTCTATGAAAATGTCACATCTTGCAAAAGTGCTAAGGAATTATGGAACAAACTTGAAAAACTGTACAATTACAACAACACAAGTAAAATTGCCTTACCAAACACTGAAAATATTATAAATGAAGTATGATGAGTTGAATAAAGAGTTGATGGAAAGAAACAAAAATGATTTAGTAATAAATAAATCCGTTGACTCTATGCTATGTAAGATAAAGACATTGGAAGAAAAGTTAAAAGAAAATAAATTACTTAAATTAAACGAGGATTTGAAAATTACAAACTATGAACTTAATGAAAATACAAATTTTTAGAAGAAGATGAAAAAGAATTAAGAGCTAATTCATCTCGTGGATTAGATTACTTAGAAGATAAAGTTGAAGAGATGAAGGTAGAAAATGAAAAACTAATGTCGAAGAACCAAAAACTACAAGAAGAAAAAGATAAACATGTTTACTCCCATTCACATTCTTGTAGTTATTTTGCTCCTCATCTACTAGTTCTTATTCTTGTACATATTGTGGTAGATTAGGGCATCACAAATCTAAATGTAGACTTAGATTTGTGAAATCAAATAAGTTTGTTTGGAATAGGAAAGACTCATTGCATAGAACAAACCTTGTTGGAACCAAGTTGGTTTGGGTTCCAAAACCTCCTACATGAGCCACTTCATATGCCTATTATATTTAGCGGTTGTGCTTTCAATGTTATATCATTTGAATACTTGTATGCTAGATACAATGTAACTGATTCTGATTGAAAATCCTATACCATTCGTATCTAGTCTGATTATACTTAACTGTCAAATCATTTAAAATATGCCTTGTGCTTAAGTGTTAAATCATCTAGAAATTTGCTATACTAGATACATTGTGCATGTTATTAGTTACTATTATGTATCTAGTTAGTTGTAACTCATATCAAGTACATTAAATATAATGCATACCAAATGTTCCATACACTTGATATGTATAGTGCTAAATGATTACACGCTTTAAGAAATTCATTATCTATATGCCAAATGGATGTATATGCCTTGATATAGACAATCTATGTGCATAGTTGAAAATCTACCTGAGAATCATTGTCCTAAGTGTGTATGCATTCACTAGTTATCTTTGCACTTAGGTATCTATCCAACTAGAAAGCCATTAGTAGTATCACAAGTAAACTAATCACATCATTGTCCCTAGTAAGCCCTCTAAGTATCTTGAACCAAAAATTGATAAAATGTGACCTTTGCTAGACCCATAGATTCCTAGCAAAGTGTAGACACCCCATTTTTGACCGAACCCCAATAACCATGTTTGATTGAAAACTCTATCAAATAGATGAATTAGAATCCAAAATTTGTCCCTAGAGTAGTTTAGGATCCCAAGTAGGTCCCTTTAAAATTTCGTCGAAATCCGTCAAAGTTTGCCTAGCAAATGAGCGTAGTTTGTGAGATAGTGTAGCAGAAGGGGAGTGATACATCCAGTTCGAGGGTTGTCCAGTTAGTGCTTTTTGCAGTAAGGGGGTTGTCCCAGACAACTAAAAGAGCACGAATTTTCCCTAATTTTTATTAAACAGTTTTCTTATCGACCACCTTTTAACTCAAAGTTAAGTTTAGAATTTATAGACAAGGTGTTGTCCCTGGGAAATTAAAAGGCATAAGTTTATTTCCTTAATTTTTTTAATAAAGCATTTTCCTTTGGGCCACCCTAATTTAACTCAACCAAGTGTGAAACAAATAAAAGGGGGCTTGTCCCACAAACTTAATAGGGGTAAAGATTAGCACAAACTCCTATAAATAGAGAATGCTAGCTTCATTTAGAAGCTAATTAAGATTTTTTTTCATGCTTAAGAGAGAGATTAGAGAACGAGAGAGAGAACCCTAGTTCTTCCCAAAAAGACCGAAACCCAAACCTTTGCTCGATCTTCTCCGGCAAAACTCTGGTCATTCTTTGCTACAATTTAGTCATTGAAACCTATTTTCGAACCTTAACTGTTCTATCTTCCTCTTCAGCAACTTCATTTTCTTCGGCCACAAGTTCCGATTTACATTTCCTATCATCTAAAACCCTAATTTTAAGCCATGATTAAAGGAGCAAGATCTGATTTGTTTCTATTTGTTTTGAAAGCTATTAAACTTCAAATCTGTTGGTTCTAGTTGAAATTAGGGCATATTTTTGTTCAATTGACAAAGACTCTTGAAGTTTGACAAGATCTGGAGCTTTCTAGAGCATTTTAAAGTAATTTCAGAGGAAGCAACAAGAAGAAGAAGAGGCCTGAAGGTTTGATTTCTTGTCGCATCAGGTATTTTTCTCAACACTTAATTTCTTGTTTAGATCGAGTGTCAGTTGATAGTGCTTGCTTGATTTTTTTTTTAGATCTAAATTTCACAAATATTATCAAATCCTCAAAGTGATTATTTCTTGGTGTGGTAATAAACGAGCGATTGGATTTTGTAATTATGCTTTGGTTATTTTCTTCGATTCTGCTGTTAATTTCTCTTCCAAATAGTAGTCTGAAGCGTGAAAATTCATGTTTAAATGTTCATTAAATAATGATATATTCTTGATTTTTGAGATGACGAGTTAGTGTGTTTTAAAATTTCACTGATCCGTTCAACAATCCGCTATTCTGAGTTTGTGAACGAGGTTTCTATGTGTTATATTTTTGTTTTGATTGATGAAGATTTGTTGTTTTGAGTGTGAGATTGAAGGATCTATGAGTAATTTTGCCTTGCATAGATGAGGCTTTATCGATCTGTTTATATTGATTTTTTAGATTATTTTCCCCCTTATTTCACTGATATGGGACGCACTTATTAAGAGAAGCTTATGATCATGCTAAACCTTTCATTAGCCTCATGGAATTAACAAGCTCTTAGATTCTCCAGTTGTCTGTCATTTTGAAATATGTCATCAACCTTATTTCACTGATATCAGTTGAAACAATATCTCGTGTTGCCTTGTTAATGCTTCAGTATGTAGATGAGATACATAATTCAACTGTTTACCTTTGTGATGCTTGAGAAAATGATACCAAATGGATTGAATTCTAGTGTGAATGTGAGTTTGTGAGTATGCATGCGTGCACGTATGAGTATATATATGTATGTGCATGTCTGTGTGTGTCTGTAAGTGATTGGGTGTCTATGTGTGTAAGTCTATGTATGTGTGTGACTATATGTGTTTGTGAGTGTGTGTGTGTGTGTGTGTCTATAAGTGTGTATGTGAGTGTGTGTGTGTGTGTGTGTGTGTGTGTGTGTGTGAATGTGTGTGTGCAGGTGTGTATGTCTGCGAATATCTATGAGTATTTGGGTGTCTAGATGTGAATACATGAGTGTCTTTGTGTGTGTGTGTATATGTATATATATATATACATATATGTATATATATATATATATATATGTGTGTGTGTGTGTGTGTGTGTAAGTGTGTTTGGTTATAAATTGTAAGCCCAAGGGTTTCCCTGGGTTAATCATTTACCTTATCTTCTTGTTTTGATGCTAGCAAACTAAATTGATTAGCATTTATGGACTGATGTGTTGCTTTGAGGTGTTGTGTGTATACAAGAATTTTATGTCATAATCGCCATTACACAACTCTTCACAACACATGACTTGTGGATCAAGGATCAAAGGAACCAAGAGCTTGTACCTACATTGGAGTCATCCTCATTTGAAGATGCTCAAGTAAAGAAGCTCATCATGAAGATCCCACAAGTTCCTAAGCAAGTGTCAAGAAGGAGCTTGGAGCTGAACATACCATTGGTGACACCTCATGCACCTCACTACATGCAGTGAAGATTGAAGGATGTCACAAGAGCCAAGACAAGGTCAAGATGTTCACCCAAGCCGAAAATGTCCAAGAAAGTGCAAAGGAGCCAAGACATTCCAAGAAGACTCAAGGTTCTTATTTTTAAAATGTATTTGGAGTCCTCTTGATTTTATGTTTAAATGGACTTTCAAAAGGTTTTCAAATAGTTTTTATACTTAACATTTTACATCTTTGGAAACTATCAACACACCCAAAAATGTGTTTGAAAACCTTGGACTTAAGCCCAAAGACCATTGCCCAAAAGCCCCTGGATTTTAAAGTTAAAATAGAATTTCACTCAGGGCCGGTCTACCGGGCTTTGCCGGGCGACCGCGGGATGGAACCTGGAAATCCAAGCCATCTCGAATTTTATCGGGCCGGGCGACCGCAGATGCGCTTCTGTTTCAAACAAAACAATCCAATTTGGTCTAAGGCGGGCGACCGTCGTGGGTCGGTCGACCGAGATAGGTTTTTGAGCCAAATTTTTTGAGCAAACAGTAAGCCCTCGTCGGACGACCACCATGTAGCCGGTCGACCTCGACGATAAGAAATTAAAAAATAGAATAGGGTGCCCGATAGGGGAGTACGACCGCTGTAGCTCGGTCAACCGCCGTGGTCGAGCAAACTAGCCGTTGGGGCATTTTCTGCTTGACTTTTTCAAGCCATTTATTTACAGTTTTACCCCAAACGGTCATATTTTCAAATACACTATATATACATCATTAAAACCTATCTCCACAAGCTTTTGAATATTAGAGAAAGATCAAATCTGATTTCTCTTTGAGCTTCAATATTTTATTTCAAAAGCTAAAAACCTTTTTAATCTTTCATTTCTACATGTTATCTAGAGGCACTCCATAGGGCTTTACATTTGTATATTCTTGGAGTGAATGTGAGCTATCAATGTTGTAATCCACCTATTAAGAGACAAGAGAGTTTTTATTTTTATTTGTTCTTCATGTGAGGGTCTCCTCTTCGGCCCTTTCTCCCGTAAAGAAAGGTGAAGAAAAGGGTCTCTGATTCGGCCCGTGAAGAAAGGTGAATCATGTGCAGGGGTTTGATTCCCTTGTCAAGACTTCGTGCGAGGGACTTCGCTTTGGCCCTTGAGAATGAAAAAGCAACGGTTTGTTCCCTTTGGAAATGAAGGAGTTGGGTGTACGGCTTCATCATTTTAGTGGAGATCCCAAGGAGGTAAACTTGGAAGAGTGGAGTAGGTCAAGTTGTGACGGAACCACTATAAATCTTGTGCCTTATGGATGCTTGCTCTTCTCTCTCTCTCTCTCTCTCTCTCTCTCTCTCTCGCACGTGTGGTGATTGGTAATCTCTAACCATACTTATTTTTATGCTTTAATTGAACAAGGGTTAGTGAATGCACTTAAGATAAATGTCTAAATCCTAAATTGCATTATAATATCTATTTGAACAAGGGTTAGCTAAATGTGCGTGATTAGAAAGTTTAATCCCTAGAGTTTATTGATAAACCTATTTGAACAAGGGTTAAACTAATTAGTGCTTAATTAAATGGATTAATTTTTAATCTCCTTTAATTAAGCCTAAAATTTCTAATTAACCAATTCACCCCCCCTCTTGGATTGTCACACCTGTATTTCATAAATGTATATTCCAGATTTCAGATTTTAATGCCATTAGTTTTAAAACTGATCATCTTTATCAAATGTCATTTCACACAAGGATTAAGACTTCAGTGACTTCATTAGTTCAGTCATTTTGGAACTAGTTAGCACATAAAACACGGAACCAATTGGCATATAATCTGGAACCTGTTGCATAGCCATATCTTGGAAGTTTCATAAAACTTATTGCCCATTCATGTCTTTGCAGTTATACAAAGTCTGCTATTTTTTTTTTGTTGATTGGGTTACCAAAGTTCTCATTGGAATTCTAATAAACTCATCATGGCCTTTCACCACCAGTTGAAGGTTTTAGATGTTGATATTTATGTGATTACCCCTTTAACTTTGTGATTTTAATGGTATGATTGTAAGAACAAGCTTTCATTTAATCATGGTTCTTGTATTGGAAACATTGGGTTAAGGTAAAGTAATTTTGATCAAGATTTCCATTGAATTTGAAACTTAAGGGACATAGTTCATGTTAAGATCGTTGTTATAGCCCTAATCTCTTGGCGTTCTCTTTCAATGGTTAAATTTTTTCCTTTTTCTCTTGTTCCTTGAAGGAGTTTTGCCTGAAATAAGGTCTGGTCATGGTATATAATTACATGTTGAGTGTCCAAATTCAAACTACTAGGTTGATTCTATAGCTTGTGATGAATATTATCTATGTTTTTGCTTTTGGTCCCTCAATTATCAATTATATCTCCAGACAATATGAGCATTGAATTGAGATTTTGCAGTCCTGTTTTTGCCATGCTTTGGTATCCCAATTAATTATGCTAAGGTAAAGACACGAGTTCCTGTCAGTATATGATTTTTTTCTTTTCACATATATAACAATGATGATGTGCTACTAGATTTTTGAGTTAGGATTAGATAATTTGTCTGTCTTATCTCAGTAGGTCAATTCTTGTGTGTAGGAAATGAGGAAAGAGTTAGGACTTACAACCATTTTTTTTTTTGAAATGTGCTAAACATAGTTGCAGCAATTTAGTTACCTTAAGATGGTATTAAAGAATTGATAATTATGCTATCTAAAAAGTATTGTGACATAGTTGTATACCTAGCAGGTAAGTGTACAGTAATAGTTATTTTGCCAAATGTAGAAACATTAATGTCAAGTGTTGATGCTGACATTGTTTTGCCTTAATGAGTAAACTAGATTCATTTGTGTTAGCTCACTTTTATCACTTTAATACTAGACTTTTTATGGTGATGTCTTTGTTGTTGTTTCAATCATTGAGTGTGATCATTTTAAAGCTTTATTCCCTATTATAAGGGCAATGAAGGTGTCAACCCAAGCCCATCCTTAGGGGACTTGCTCGGTCCTAATAGTGCTCCCCTCTTTTATTTAGTAGACTAACCAAGTCTTGTAGCTACCTTATCCTGTTCTATCATTGCAAGGGCAATGAAAGAGTCATCTAGAGCCCCCACTAGGAGACATACTCTGTCTTGTGAGGTAGTTCTCCTTTGGAGACAAGCCTTGTCATTTAGAGCCTACCCCTTAGGGAGTTCACTTTGATTTTAATAGAGAGTTTATCCTAGGAGGCATGCCTTGCCTCATTTGTAGAACCCCCTCTAAGTTGTACCCCTTTTAAATTAGAAACTAGTTTAGTTTAGTTGTCTTATCCATATTTATCATTGCAAGGGCAATGATAAAGATACTTGGAGCCCACCTCTGTGTTTAGGAGACTTGCTCAGTCTCACTAGCACCCATATTTACCTTCTCTTCTTTTTGGAAGCAGTCTTTGACTCATTTGCCCTCGTATTTTGGTAGTGTTATTAGCAAGTCTTTGACTTATTTACCCCCACGCTTTGGTAGCGTTAATAGCGAGTCTTTAACTTATTTACCCATGCTTTGGTCGCGTTAATAGAGAGTCTTTAACTTATTTGCACCCCCTCTTAGAGTTATTAGACATGTTTTGATTTACTTGTACTCTCTCCTTAGCAATGTTAGTTATGAGTTTATCCTTTAAAGTTGTTGTAACTTCCCTTGGTTAGAGACTAACTCAGTCTTATTAGAGCTTTGCTTGTTTGGGATCTTAGATCATTTTCATGTTCTTGGGACACTAGTTTACTTATTTTAGGGTTTCCCCTCTAGCCCTATGGTTTTGCCTCAAGGTGTTGCTTTGTGTTTTCTCTTTGGCCTTTGACCCAAAGGGTGAAAATATTTTAAAAATCTAAAAAACACTTGAACATTTTTAAACTCAAAAACATCAAAAACTTTTGAAAACTCAAAAACATCAGAAACTTGAAACTTAAAAACACTTGAAAATTTTAAAACTCAAAAACATTGAAACATCTGAAATATTAAAAGTTTTTAGGAGTAGTTAAGAAAGTTTATTTTCGAACTACGTTGACTTGATCCTCTCCCACGAGGTACTTAGGCAGCTTGGGATCTTTATCCCAAGTCTGGTCAAACCTTTAAAAATAAATCATGTAAACCTTTTAGAAACACAAAAAGCTGTTGAAGCTTTTTAATAAACCTGTTTTCGAAAAGATCTTCCTTTAGAGTTAGGATTTTGTCCTAAATGTGTTGAGCGTTTTGGGTGTTTTATGTTTGTGTTAGAGTTAGGAGTCTGTCCTAGCTAGGAGTCTATCATCGCCTTTGTCCGGTCAGTTGGTGATCCACATCCCCGACTGATTATTAGAATATGGTGTGTTAGATAGCCCATCTCTTCCCTAGAGTACAGCCTAGTTGCACATAAGATGTAGGGCCCACCTGCATTAGTTTATGGCTAAAAACTTGCATCTAGTTAGGACATATAGGGTGTCTTAAAATCTACAATCCACTTGAACTTAAATAATCGCTCAAGAAGCTTTAACAACTGGTCAAGTTTAGTTGATCGAGTCTAGGATAGTGGTCCTAGATGTATTAGGCATCATAGTTTAGAATAGGCACGCGCAAGAACTACGTGGCCTTGATTCCTGTAGAGGCGGGGATACGTACGCGGCTTGAATGGATGTAAGGCCGTCCAAGATTCGGGCAAAAACACTTAGAGTTTTAGGGTTTGTTGTTAACATTTTGGGATTTGAGATGTTATTCGGCATTGTTCCTTGCATAGAATCATGTTAGTGTGTTTTCTTTCTTTGATTGGATTGTTTGCGATTTGCTATTCTCATGTTTTAGTTATAGTTTCTACTTGACATGTTTAGCTGTATTTCTTTACTGTTTTTTCTTATAGTTATCTCACATGTTAGCTATAGTTCTTTACTGTTTTCCTTAAAACCTTCTCACATGTTTAGTTGTAGTTCTTTATAGTTTACTCGTTTATTGTTTTATGATCGCATGTACTCTTTACTACTTCATATGCTTAGTTATAGCTCTTTATTGCTTTCCTATAATTATCCCATGATCACGTGTTTAGCTATAGCTCTTTTATTGCTTTCCTACTTATTCTAGCCTATCATATTTGCTCATTATCATTGCCATTATCTGCTTAACTGTAGATGTGCATGCGTATGTTTACATCTTTACTAGACGTGATGAGTTAGGCTTAGATATGATGTTTGGAGATAGATAGCAGGATTATTTGATATTGGATAAACTCTAGTCTTCTCTGCCTCTTTTAGAGACGGCGGATTCTAGTGTTTAATCCAATGTCGGGTGACACTGATATCAATTCTCTTTAGGATTTGGATGTTTTATTTTTCTTCAGCCCATCTCCGGGTCATGCATATTTAGGTAGACATTTTCTCGGGGATATTTATTCCCATTTCACAGGATTTTCGCTCAAAACTCTTCAAAGTTAATTTTAAAAAATGGCATAAGAGACCGAGTGCGCTCGAGCGAGTTGGATGCCTAACACCTTCCCAACTAGTAATCAGGCACGGACCCAATTGTTTCTGGTGATCCATTGTAAACAAAGCATATTTTTTGTTCCATGGATGGCGACTCTTTATTGTTTTAGGTACGTCTTGGTTTCGAGGCTTTTGTCTCCGGATCAACATGTATCTCACATATTTCGGCACTCATGCTATGCTATAAGGGTGGCACCGTTTCGAGAGTTCCTTGGTAGAGCTCTCTATCGTGTGGAGATCTAAAAGACCGACGGGGACTTGTTCCTCGCCGCTCCTCGGATCAGGGTCCACACAAAGTTAGAAAAACACACTTAGAATGAACTAATTGGAATAATGTGCAATATAGGATTTTGTAAATCATGTGCTTATTCAAAGTAAATCTTGATCGATTCGCCAATTATTCAAGGTTGGTTCATGCTAGGAAAGTATTTTGAAAGCTTGAACCCAAATAAGTAAAAGTGAAGCAAAATTGTGAATTTGAACCCAAGATGAAGGAAATGGCACGACTAGCAACGTTAAGAAAAAATGATAAATATGCTAGAAAATGAAATTAACCTATGCACCTAATTGCATTACAAACCCATGGTTATAAGTGAGGAAAACTGGGTTTAAACGCAAACCTTGATGAATTTCAAAATCTCTGGTTAGAATCATAAGAAATTCACAGGTTCAAGAAAGTGAGTTCGGTAGTCTAGGGTGTCTCTCACATATGAAGATCTGTTAACATCCTTGGCTTTTAAGAATATCCCATTAGACTTAAAGTGATATACTTGCTGAAGGAAGCTACAAACATATCCATGATCTTAAAAGGAAGTTCAGTTGTTGAGAGAAGTACTCTAAAACGAAGGACTCAAACAAGTGAAAATGAACTCATTAGTATTTGTGAAGTTGTAAGAACATTTTATCTAAAAACTCTTCACAACAATCCTATGTGCACTGGAAAAATAAAAAACCTAGTCAAAATTTAGTATGGTGTGCACATTGGAATACATTATCACTATGGAATGTGTTTCATATTGGAACATCTATATTATCCATATGACATTGATAAGTTCACAAAATGATTGAACTTGAAGCATTCTAGATATGTGAACTTCAAATTAAATTGGAATCATTAAATGAGATGATTATTAAAATTCACTTAATGAGTGGCATGTGATTTAAAGTGAGATATACACACATTATCCCTATATATGTGATATATGTATATTAATATTTAAATATTCTTGGGATAGATCACTATTGAGTTTGAGAAATTTGATAAGAAATCTAAAGTCACTCAAACTTATATCTCATGAGCTCCTTACAAATTGAGAACATCATCAAAATCATGTGATTGTGCATAAAAAGCCAAAAGTATGCCCAAAACTGAGATATGTATATAAGTGGCTTTAAAAGAGAAAAATTGAAATAAAATGTGTTTTGACAATCATGCTTAATCATTCAATTAAATTTAAATCTATAAAAATATATTAAAAATTCTTGTGAGAGAGGGATTAAATTGAACTCAAACCTTGAAAATCTCATACAACTGAATATTCTCTCTACTTAGATGCAAACTAGTCTGCCTCTGTAGGATAACTTACTAGAACTAGTTGCCTTCACATTGTGATAGAGTTGCTTAATCGTGGGTAGGATGTTTGAATGTTTGTATTTACTATCCATAGTGTTTTTTTATTAATGGTTGTATTATATAGCACTCTATACATTATCACCCCTGCGTGGTATTAGCTGGATGGCAAAGATGTTAAACCCTAAATTTAAAAGACATTCAATTGGTGCTTATGCCTTCTTTTGAAGGAACGGTACCATCATCGTAATTAATATATCTAATTACTTGGCTATATGCCAACATCTGAGCCTTTGTCAGTCTTATGTGCTTTAAATTGGTGTATATATACTTATATATATGCAATTATTCAAGGGGAGCATGTGTTGCTAGGATGTCTCACCACCTCATTTGATATCATTATAGCAAACATGTAATTGTAGCCCAAGGGTTATTTTTGAACTAATCACTTCACAAACCCTTGGTGACTGTGTTGGACAACCCTTTGGATTCATACTCTATATGAGTCACTAACAAAGGGGGAGCTATATATGTAATATCTGTCTTTTTTCTGTCTTATAATATGTTGTTTGATATGGGTATTACATTACATATGATAAGTACACTCATTTGGAGCCTTGTTGCTCCATGTGTTGTAGCTGGGCTTGTCTTTTGTTCTTATTTTTAGATCATCTATCATTTTTCATATAAGACAAAAGCCTATAGCCGGAGTTGTAGTGCCACATCTTCTTAGGCTTTAGACTTATCTTGGATAGACTCATATGTTACTATCTATGCCAATGATAAGTATCCTGTTCTAGAGCTTTATCTTGAAAATTCTCTAGAATTCTCCTTCATAGGATCCTGCTTCAGGTTATCATCTCATTTTCTATGAATTCACACACTTATCATGTACGTTATAAGTCATTTGCACCAAATTTCCATGATAAGTTTCTCTGGCTGAACACTCACTGTCATATCTTTAGCCATTTTACCTTGTCATGCCTTATCTCTTAGGTTTTACCTAAGAAAAATAATAAATACTTAGGGGGAAGCCAAATTGTCTCATCTTTGTGTTTATATGGCCCTAGTGATGTGCTCACATTGTCCATTACACCATAGTTATGCTTAAAATGTAAATTTTATAGATCGAATAAAAAAATTACTCGTCATGCACTGTACTTGCTAAAACTCTATTATAAGCATCATGTGAGCTTAATATGTCATATCATTCTTAGTTTCATGGGCCAAAGAAGCAGCTTATAGTATTTTGACACCTTTACCTATGCCCATCCACATAGCTCTACATGAGACCAAACATATGAATGTTTCACACTGACATCCTGTATCTCTATGTTTGATTGTTCTTATCATGTATGTTTCACTTTAATTATATCATATTCATGATAAGTAGATAAGGTGAGTAATCATTGCACTGCTTGGCACTATGTATTGAACTTTCAATGTTAAAACCTCCATTTTTCCAACTGCCAAAAGGGGGAGAATTTTGGAATTGATTAGGCAGTCCATATTCTATATGCATCTCTAGATTTATAAAGTTCATATTACACTTGTGCATATAGTGAGAGGGAGTAATACTTCGTTGTTTATATCATTTGATGCTTACCTATCTATTCTTTTGATATCTCCTGCCTCTTAATCAATTTGGTTTGCCATTATAAAAAAGGGGGAGATTGTTAGCCCAAGATTTCTCATGGGTTCAACTAATCACCTTTACCTTGTTATTTTGATGCTAGCAGACCCAAATTGATTAGTCCTTATGGACTAATGTGTTGCTTTGTAGCCTTGTGACTTAGACAGGAAATTCAAATGTTAAACCAAAGTTAGCACATCTAGTACAACACAACTCAACACATGGCTTGCGGATCAACATGCACAATGAACTAAAAGAGCTTGCACATACATTGGAGACATCATCCTTGGAAGATGTTCAAGTCAAGTGCTCAAGTCAAAGATCCCACAAGCATGCCTTGCAAAAAGCCAAAACAAGCTTGGAGATGAACTAACATTGGTGACCTCCTCATGTACCATTGAAGAAGATTAAAGAATGGAGGAAGTCACAAGACTAAAAGAAAGTTGAAGAGTTCACTAACAAGTTGAAGATGTCCATGAAAGTGCTAAGGGGCCAAGACAACAAGAAGACTCAAGGTTCTATATTTTATAGATTGTATTGGAGTCCTCTTGTCAAATATTTTTGCACTTTCAAAAAGTTTTCAAAATGTGTTTAAAAACCTTGGACAAAAGCCAAAAGACCATGGCCCAATGCCCCAAGAAAAAACAAATTTAAAACTCAATTTTTTAAGATAGGGCCAGTCGACCACGGTACCCTGGTTGACTGCGGGAATGTGCTGGAATCCCAGCACCTATTCAGATTGTGAGGGCCGATCGACCGTGACACCCTGGTCGACTGCGGATGGGCTTCTAGAAATCAAAGAAGCCATCTAGCATAGTCGAGGCGGTCGACCGCCATAGGGTCGGGTGACTGTGAATGAGGTTTTGCCTTTCAAGGCGGGCGACCGCAGAACCTAGACCTGGCAAACGGGTGGGTCAGGCCGGGTCAACCTGCGGGTGATGCAGGTGAGGGTCCACGGGTCGGGTGAGGAAATGACCCGCATTTTTGCGGGTCAGAATTTAGGTGACCCGCGCGGCCCGCGGGTGGGCCGGGTCAACCCGCGGGTCACCCGCAAATATGGGGGATTGTAATAATTCTCCTGATTTGACCGCATCTATTTTTTCCGTAATTGTCATAAGTTTCTATATTTTATTGGTATTTTTTGCGTAATTTTACAACTTTATAACCATTTCTAGGTAATTTTTCATTTAAAACTTTATAACTTTAGCTATTTTACTTTTTTTGTGTAATGATTACTTTTTTTTGTTTGCTAGCAACATTTGCCATGTGCGCATCTTTGCACCACGATGGCCACATGCCGAGAAGTTGCCATAGGAGAAGTTTGGTAGCAAATTCTTATAAAATAAAAAACAGAAGGAAATGTTATCAATACTACTGTTTTCTTATGAGCGCACTCTCACTTTATTAAAAGTATGGTATGGCCCACACCATAGGATGATCCAAACCGTCCATTAGATGGGCCATAGCCTAAATAGGTTATGCTCCAAAAATCATTTCCATAGGATGATCCTAACCCTCCAATCTGAATGTTAGAGGGTTGATCCTAACCCTCTATAGATCGGAGGGTTAGAATCAACCAATGGAAATAATTTTGGGGCATAACCTATTTAGGCTATGGCCCATCTAATGGACGGTTTGGATAATCCTATGGTGCGGGCCATACCGTACTTTTTATAAAGTGAGGAGTTCCCTCGTAAAAAACAGTAATGCTGATAACATTCTCAAAAAAAATTAAAAAATACGGTAAAATGCGGGTGCCCGCGGGTTGACCCGACCCGACCCGTGTTTTTGCGGGTTGGGTCACCCGCGGGTTAGTTTTGACGGGTCACTAAAACTTAGGCCCGTGCCCGCAAATTTGCTGGTGGGTCGGGTCGACCCGCAGGCACGGGTCGCTTTTGCCAGGTCTAGCAGAACCCCAATCGACCATGGATTTTTAAAATACCAAATAAAAAAATAAAGTGCGCCCAAAGGGAGGGCGACCGCAACCGCGACCCCTCGGTCGACCGCACCTGTGAGGAAAACTAGCCGTTGGGGCCTGAACGACTAATCTATTTTGTGCAGTTTATTACGGTTTTGCCTCCAAACAGTCATATCACTACTTGGGCTAATCATACATCATTCTTGACCAACTAAATAACCTTTTTTGAGAGATTATTTCACATCTTTGAGAGGGAGGGCGACCGTGACCCCTCCGTTGACCGCGACTGTGAGGAAAACTAGTCGCTGGGGCCTGAATGACTAATCTGTTTTGTGTCAGTTGATTACAATTTTGCACCCAAACCGTCATATCACTACTTGAGCTTTTATAACTCATTCTTGACCAACTAAATAACCTTTTTTAAAAGATTATTTCACATCTTTGAGAGCTTAAACTTTGAAATCTAAGGTTGTTCCAAAAATCTTCTTCAATGCTTTGATTTGTGTATTTACATTCAATAAGAGAATCTCCATAGGGCTTAATATTTGTACTCTTTTGGAGAGATTATGAGCAATTCATTGTTTGAATTAGCCTATCAAAAAGCATTGAGTGAGCTGCATCTTCTTCCTTTTCATGGTAATCGGGGTCTACGATTTGGCCCAACGACAAAAGTGAATCTGGTTCGCGAAGAGAACTGATTCCCTTGGAGGTGGCGTGCAAAGAGGGTTGATCTTCTTGGAGGCGGCGTGCGAAGAGGGTTGATCTTCTTGGAGGCGGTTGTGAAGAGGGTTTGTTCCCTTGGAGGCAGTGTACATTATAAGGCTCGGAGATTCAGCGTGTGAAGTCTCATTCAGCGGAGAGTCTCTACCAGCCACACGATCACGAATCCGGATTTTGGTCTCATCAGATTGGCGCCATTCGTGGGACCCTTTGCTTAACACTTAGTGGCAATGAGGAATCCTCCCCCCCCCCCCCCCCCCCAAAAAAAAAAAGGAAAAAGAAAAAAGATAATAGAGTAGTGACCAGGAGTCGAGCTCAACATCCTTCTACTACAAATGTTCCTCTTCCAAAGGAGCAATTTTCGTAGGCCTATGTGCAAGAATCACATATCCCTAACAACCCTCAACTGGTCCCAACCATGGGTATGTTTAATGAGTTTTGCCAAGAGGTTCTTCGACGCTTGCCTCCTCGTCCTCATTCTCCAGTTCCGGTGGCTCCTCCAGCTTCAAACTATCATCATGGTCATCCTGAAGCATCTGAAGAAGATAGTGAAGAGGCACAGGAAGATCTCCACCCTCGGGGACGTAGAGAGCAAGGCCATGCAATGTCTGTTTCAGCTACTAGCCCAGCAACACTCGTCGAAGGAGTGAACCGCGAAAGAGGTCGACGACCAATTGATGCTAGCAAACCCAAATTGATTAATCCTTATGGTCAAGCGAGCCAGGCCCACCCGAGCGTACTACGAGGGTTGCTTCCCGCTCATTGTGAGCCCATGGTTTTGCATGGGTTCAACTAATCACCTTTAGCTTGTTGTTTTGATGCTAGCAAACCCAAATTGATTAGTCATTATGGATTAATGTGTTACTTTGTAGTGTTGCGCCTTTGACATGAAATTCAAATGTCAAACCAAAGTTAGGACATCTAACACAATACAACTCAACACATGGCTTGCGGATCAACATGCACAATGAACTAAACGAGCTTTCACATAGATTGGAGACATCATCTTTGGAAGATGTTCAAGTCAAGAGCTCAAGTCAAAGATCCCACAAGAGTACCTTGCAAAGTGCCAAAAGAAGCTTGGAGATGAACTAGCATTGGTGACCTCCTCATGTACCATTGAAGAAGTTCAAAGAATGGAGGAAGTCACATGACCCAAAGAAAGTTGAAGAGTTCACTCACAAGTTGAAGATTTCCATGAAAGTGCTAAGGATCCAAGACAACAAGAAGACTCAAGGTTCTACATTTTATAGATTGTATTGGAGTCCTCTTGTCAAATGTTTTTGCACTTTCAAAAGGTTTTCAAAACAAACTTGACATCTTTGAAAACCACTCACACACCCCAAAATGTGTTTCAAAACCTTGGACAAAAGCCTAAAGACCAGGCCAAAAGCCACAAGAAAAACAAATTTAAAACTTAATTTTTTAAGACAGGGCCGGTCCACCGCGATACCCCAGTCTACTGTGGGAAGGTACTGGAATCCCAGCACCTATCCAGATTGTGAGGGCCGGTCAACCGCGACACGCCGGTCGACTGCGGATGGGCTTTTGGAAATTCCAGAGGCCATCTTACATGGTCAGGGCGATCGACCGCCATAGGGTCGGGCGACCGCAAATGAGGTTCTGGCTTTTAAATAAAAATTCCAAAAGGGTCAAGGCAGGCGATCACGGAACCTTTCTTTGATTTTATTTTTGACCGAAACTTTGACCGAAATGACCGAAATCTCCAAATACCTTTCTTTGATTCTATTTTTGAGGGATGTGGGTATTGTGGTCATTTTGTATCATAGAATGACATTTTGGTCATTTTTCGATATATACGGGCAAATTATTTTCTCAGTTTTTGTTTTTTTTTCACATTTTTTCCGGTTTTATTTTTTCAAATAAAGTTTGAGGAATTCATGTAATGTTTTACAAGAAATTATATGATAAATGGCCGTTCAACCATGTACCCATCATCCCATCCTTGATATTTGATCCAATAGCAGCTCACTTTTTGGGGAGCTGTTGTTGGATCAATCTTCCAGGGTAGTACACCCGTCGTACCACCTTTATGTGTTTACATTCATGAGATCATTTCCACGGGATGATCCCATCGAATGGACAGTTTGCATCCTCCTATGGAGCAAGCCATACAGTATGGTTTGGAAAATACTGGACTATACTGGCTTACACCATATAAAATCTCTGTTTTCTATACATGAGGCTTTCTTAATTTGGTGCCACATGTCAATGTATTGACCTCCTTGGATAATCTAGTGCCACATGTTAATGTATTGATCTCCTCGATCTGGGCTTGCTTTGTCTCTTAATATATCTCTATTCATTTCAAAAAATAAAATAAATTCCTATATGTTTTCCACTTTTAATACATGTTTTTTGAGGTGTCTCAGTATTCTCTCTCTCCTCCTCTCCCCCCCCCCCCCCCCCCCCCCGGGCCAGTTTTCCTTGTACTTTTGTTTTTTTATTTATAGCAAAATGGGCAGTTTGTTCCCAACCTTTGTTTCAATAAGGCACTCTACTCTTTAATTCTCACTTTTTAAAACCTAATTAGAAAAGTGTAGAGAGTGTAGTTCCATTATTGAATAAAGGGTGTGAGAATATCATGTCCCTTATCACAGGGTATGTTATTTGTGCTTAGGTTTTTGCTCCAACCTTGTTGACAGTCTCGTTAATACACTGGTTGTATTATCCTTCCCCTCGTGTCCACAAGATCAACTGTCTCAATCACCAAATAAGTCTCCCCGTGCGAGTCCCATGGTCTGGTCCCATGTTGATTCGAATCAAGGTGTGCAAAATCATAGGTTTTCCTCTTCAATGCTAAAAATGGCCAATAGATCGAAGGGTTTGTATTCTCTTATCAAGGTGAGGTTAAAATCAATAGATCAGATTTTGTACTTGCTATTTGTCTTTTTCACTTTTGTTCAATTGCATTGATACAGTTGGACGAATGGAGGGATTATTTAGTTACAACCCATCTGCCATGAGGCCCACTACAGTAGATGAACAATTCAGATCTCGTGCATGTGTGTTGTGTGATATAGTCAATGATAAGTGGGATCAAAAAAGGATTCAAATGCAAGAAGCCAATGAGCTATGAACTAAAAGATCCGAGTTGACATGGACTATTGCGATTTGCAAATGATTTTAAGCCAGCCTTAAACGTAAATTTGAATACAATAATAAGTTTTGGACTCACAATTGGTTCGTAAAATCCAAAACAAGCAGAGGCTATAAAGAAAGTTTCTCATCCACAGCACGCTCATATATCGGTTTTGAGGTTTCAACAGACATGGTTTTTGAGAGAACCATCGCATCATTGATGTAATCTCCCTTTTGCAACATCAGCTGAGATAGCCCTTTAAGAGATATTGGCTTGCATTGAACTATCTACAAGCAATTAGTGCTTCTAGACCCAGAGGGATTCAGACTTCCTAAAACCACGATTTTACAAATGATGAACCATCAACCAACATGGATTCAACTATTAGAGCTTCTAGACCATTGATTAAAGGATCCACAAGCCATGAACCATCAACCAATATGGATTCAACTATTATTGCTTCTAGACTTTTAGTTGAAGAATTCACAAACGTTGAACCATCAACCCATATGGATTCAACCAATATTAATGCTCGTATACGGTTGGACCATCAACCAACTTTGTTCGTACTGGAAATGCTCCTGCAAAAAACACAAGAATTCAACCACGATGACTAGATACTACACCCCCAAGTGGTTTGGTGAACAATCCCGATAAATTTAAAGGGATTCTCCGAAGCAATAAATAGTCCCTCCACGCAATCCGGATTAAGAATGCTAATAAAGAAGCACATGAATTTTTTTATAGTTAACGAACAGCAATCTTTTTACTTTTAAGTTGTTTTAAGTAGAAATTGAAAAAATGGATTTTATTTTCTGAAGAATATTTTTCCATAGAAAATATAAATTTTCATAGTTTTCTTTTCCTAGGATCCAAACACCCAAGGTGTTTTACTCTATCCATGCATATTTTCTATTGGAGATTATAACATAAACTTTTACTTTTATTTATAAAATGGGAAATCAGGTAACTATTCATTTGTCTTGAAATGCCCACACTAGTTTCTTGTAAAAGGGTTCTTACTTATAAACCTCCAAATTGTGAAGTATAAAAATTATAGGGGCACAACAAAATCTTCAGAGTAAAAGCATTTCCTTTTTATCATTACTCAAAAGGTCGCATTGAAGAAAACATGTTCAATATCTAATCCGTCCAACATAAATAAATACTTATTAGAAAGAACATATCTAATCCATCCAACATAAATAAATACTTATTAGAAATGTTTTTTCAAAGAAATTATTATTTTTTGTTAAATCACATTTTACAATGGCCAAGCGGAGTATATTTTATACATTAAATACTTACAAAGAAAAGTCCTTGTCTAAAATTCTGCATACATAAATACATGAGCACACACATGTGCGCACATATAGACACAAACATATACATATACATACATAGACAAATAATGGATGAATATTTTGTAACTACCTCCAATTTGATTGACTTGCGTACTGAGACAACCAGGCATGGATGTATACCACAAGAATCACGCTTGCTTGCAACATTCCCACGTTTTCCTTTCCTATGTCACCCATTCCATGATGTTGTTCGGTAAGGTCTATCTCTCCAGTTGGATCGTCACAAGAATCTCGTATGAAATGGCCATGCCACTGCTTCTCAACGTCTATGACTTTGATGACAATGAACCACCATACCAAGAGAGGCCCGGTTCGGAGCCTTGTCATGGCGGCTATACAAAGAAAGTAGAAAATGCTTAGGTTAAGGTAGGGTAAGTGGCCTTGTTTTATAGCGTGAGTGGCCTCGAAATTGAGGACACACAGTGACACTAATAAATATGACAACAAAACAATATTTGGCAGAGATATTGGCATGCAATGAACGTGGTAATATACTTTGTATGGCGTTATCTTCTAGGATGCCATTTTCACATATTTAGTAAGGGTGTTAGTGGACTAAACGGTCTGATGGATCCAAAAGGATCTGAACTTCATTGTACTAGATTTGGGCACAATAGTTGGATCTGTTGAATATGATTTGGAACAATATCCTATGGTCCGCAATTTTATCGGATCAAGATCTATAAAATTATAAGAATATTTCACTAATTTCTGAATAATTTACAATAGAGCTCAAGGTGTGCTATTATTGAGCACATACATGATAAACATAGAAAGAGATCAAGCAGACTATGGAAAGAGATAATGATGGAATATTCTAATCTAATCTACTTACTAATTAAATCTAGCTGCCTATTCTAGTGGGTTGCCTCATTAACCAACTTGCCTAATCTCCCACAAGAAGATCTAACGGTGAGATCTACACCTAATCCAACGGTGGATCTCACATATTCTAACAAGATCAAACATAGATACAAAATCTATTGGTGTGTCATAGATTGTATTAGAGGATGCTATATATGAAAATGTCCTTCATAATTTAAATGAAAGAGTATTTGTGAAGGACAATTTTATCATTTAAAATTCTAGATATGTTTAGTAAAACTAATAAATATACCAACCAAACAATATCTCGCTAAGATATTGCCGTGCATTGAAACGTGGCGATATCCTTTGTATGGCCTTATCTTCTAGGATACTATTTTCACATATTTAGTAAGGGTTTCTGTGGACCAGACGGTCGAAACTAATAAATCCGACAACCAAACAATATATGGCAATCATATTGGCGTGCATTGGAATGTGGTGATGTACTTTGTTTGGCCTTATCAACTAGGATGCTATTTCAAAATACTTAGTAAGGGTGTCGGTGGACCAAACAGTCTGAACTTCATTCTAAAAACTTGGGCGCAATAGTTGGATCCGTTAGATCTAATTTGGACCGGTATCATATCATCCAAAATTTTATCAGATCACGCTCAAACATAGCAACAAAATATATTATTGTTTCCTAAATTGTTTACAGGCAGCTTATGAAGCTGCTTTTGTGAATATATATATATATATATATATATATATATATATATATATATATACATATATATATATATATATATGGCCCCATATAGGGGGAAAGTGATGGTGAGCGGTAGCTCATATAAGCTATATGCGCAGTCGCATAATAACCGTTGATTAGAAACGATCGTAGCCATTCTCTCAAAAATCCAGAAACAAAAGGGTAAAACCCATTCGACGTTCTCTCATGTGCGATCATTCTCACCCAAAACCAGAGGGCATCTCCGACGATCGGAGAAATCTGCCGCCTCTCTCCGCACGGTGCCATCGACGTTCTCCCTCTCTTTCTCGACAGATGCTATCCCCCCACGGTGCCATCTCCTTAGACGCGCCCAAAATCCGCCCTCCCCTTCCTTCTCGACGGTGAAATCCGCCATCTCCGCACGGTGTGGGCTCCTCCAACGAAGCAGGCGTCGTTCTCCTCCCCAGGTAAGTTCTATATTTCATTTTTTTTCTTTTTTTCCCTCTTCTAGGGGTGTCATTTAGGTTTTTTTTGTTTCTAGGTTTTTAACTGTTCCTTTTTAAAAAAAAATTCTAGGGCAACAAAAACGGTGATGGATTTTTGAGATTTTCTGGTTATTTTCCCCCTCTCTCTGTAAGTTCTACACAAGCTCACTTTCATTTTTATTTTATTTTTCTAGGGCAACTGAGTTTATTTAAGTAATTGGGTATGAGCAGGAGATTATCATCTTCATTGTTTGGCTTGAAAATGGGTTATCTCTTACTCTCAATTTTGTGAAATTTTCTTTAGTTTACTGCGTAAATGGGTTTCTTTTCAAGTGGGTTTTTGTGGGGAGGGGCTGTTCTAGGGTTTTGTGGGTTAGGTGTGCTGAGAAAATCAAGCTCAGT
Source organism: Tasmannia lanceolata (assembly GCF_043159265.1). Taxonomy (NCBI): domain Eukaryota; kingdom Viridiplantae; phylum Streptophyta; class Magnoliopsida; order Canellales; family Winteraceae; genus Tasmannia; species Tasmannia lanceolata. The sequence continues at coordinate 26,222,808 of NW_027518695.1, read as the reverse complement.
GTGAATTTTATAGATTTTATGTATATGAATGGGAGGAAATACTGTTTGAATGGAGATGAAGGGGTGGTTTATCTATCACATGCAGCTGAGTTTATTTAAGTAATTGGGTGTTTGAGAAGTTATTGACTGGGAGTCTGTGGTGGGTTCTGAGTTTATTTAAGTAATTGGGTGTTTGGGAAGTTGTTGACTGTGATTCTGTGGTGGGTTTTGATGATGGATGAAAAGAGAGTGCGCTGCGGGAGATGTATAAATGTGAGTGTTGAGTTCCTTTCTTTCTGTTCTTCAATCTATGCGACGATAAATAGGTAGGAATGGAGGGCTCAGACGAATCTGACTGGGAGAAAACAGATAGTTTAAGAGGACTTAATGCGTCTCTTGGCATCTCGAGAAACGCATCAAATGACACTGGGTGCATTCCCATAGCTAAGGAGAGAGACCAGGTGTTATCTTGTACTGATAATTTTGGGTTACTGATAATTTTGAGTAATCATATATAACCAATTTCTGATCTCTCTCTTTTTTCTTTTTTTTTTTGGTTGGTATATATTTTTAAAATTGTTGGATGATTTGGTATAGGTCTGTTGAATTTTTTGTCCAAATTTTCTGTTTTGTTTCTTTATTTTTTGTCTTTTGAGGAAAATGTGAATGTGGTGATTTTAAGTAGTTTTACAGTTATTATTATTTTTCTTAAATGATCTGAAATGGGCTGAAACTATGTCATCTCATCCTTTTCTTGTCATTCTTATGATTACTACTTTGGTTTAAGGAAAAAGGAAGGTTTGATTTTTTTAATAATTTTTCCTTCAAAAAATACTGGCCATACGAGCAGCTTCAATGGCGATGAGGAATTTGTGGGATTTAGTGATTTTTTTTGTGGGATTTAGGGTTTGTGGGATTTTGTGATTTTTTTTCTTCTGTGTCTGTGTCTGATGTTATTTGTAGTTCATATTATATTTCCATTGGTTTTTTGCAGATTCAGAGAGACTCAATTAATGGCATCCTCTCGCAATAGTAGTTCTAGCAGACGTGGCATCGGAATTGCTACAAGAAATTGTAAATGTGAGAAGAAAGCTTATATCCAAATAACGCAGACGGATGAGAATGGCAATAGAGGCCGCCTGTTTTACGCTTGTGCCTTCTTCTGTGTAAGTAAGCAGTGAATAATTCTAATTTTTACTAGTATGTGAAGTTTCAAATTCCTAACTCTTATACAACACGCAGGAAGGAAGTACAAAGAAGTGCAATTATTTCCATTGGTGTAAAGAAGATATGGATGACAATGAAGTTGGTTCGAATAGGGATGATATAGCCGAATTGAAGAATGACATGGGCACATTGGTAAATTTATTATACGAATTGAAGGTGCAATCAGGCAAACGCTTCGACGGATTGAAGGTGCATGGAGGCAAACGCTTCCAAGTTTTTGAGAACCAACTTCAATGGATTAAAGTTGCAGTTGTTGGATTGTTTATCTTGATCATTTTTGTGTCTCTGTTACTTAATGATCTAAGGCAGTGTTGTTTAGTTGGAGGTGTGGGGTTGTTTATCTTGTTTCTTTTGTGTCTATCCGTTAGTAAGTGATCTGGGGTACTGTTGTTTAGATGCCCTTTTCTGAATGTAGGATGCTTAACTTAGCCAGCTAAAAACGTGTGGGGCTGTTTGCTATTGAGGGTGCCTTTACTGCCCCTAAACAATTCTGTTTTCTTTTCTTGGAGGATACCTTCACCTGTGATGTTTGATGTTCATTCTTGGGGGTTAACAGATTCCAGGGTTGCTGTTGGATGTGGGTGGTACGATCCTTGATCTTTGATCCAAAGCAGCCTCTTAAAGAGTTCTTGTTGGATCAAACATCAAGGGTGGTGGCACCCTGTCCCTCTCAGGTGGGCGTTTCACATTTCATCCTCTAAGAATGAACATCAAACATCAAAATGGTATTAGTTGAAGACCTTAATGAGAAGCTTGAATAAATTCAAATTCATGGGTGTTCGATAAACCGAGTCATCTATATAACAGACTCACTTTTTCTCTGCAATGAATAAATTAATTATCCATCTCTGTTGTTTGTGCAAAGGGAGGCATTCATTGAACATATTGCTTGAACTCTGATCTCAAACCCGTTCATATCGTCTTTAACTGTGTCTCAATCTTTTCTAACATGAATCGAATTTCTATCTGTTGTGGTGTGAAGTGTCCCCAACAAGAAACTCATGGACCATTCCGTTCAACTCGATCAAACTGCATCCGGGCGTTTTCCTCATCCCCATTTCTTTCATCTCCTTCCTTTGCCTCATGACCCCATTCCAGTTACAGGTTTCTGCATACATGTTAGGGAGCATTACACGGGCCCATTGATCAGCTGGGTCCAGCTCAAGCATTCTCTCTCAAACGCCCCATCCGGCCTAGTAGATCAATCATACACCCATAATGTTCGATCTTTGGTCTGATCCCATACTCTCTTTCCATTGAATGGAAATACTGAAACCCTTGATCTAGAAATCCAGAATGAGCACATGCAGTTAAGACTCCCACCAATGTCACATCATCCGGTTGAACTCTCTCCTCAATCATCCGTGAGAAAAGATGAAGGGCAGACTTTGCATTCCAGTTACAGGTTTCTGCATGCATGTTAAAACCCACATTCTAAATAACAAAGTTGGCTTTGACAATTGAAGTGGGTTCAATCATCTCAACCAAAATAGGCAATTAACTTATTTTCATTCCATTCAGAGTGAGAACTGTTCCGATCTTGCTAGAGCTATAAAAAAGACTAGAAATTTTAAGAAAGGAAAGAGCATTAAAAACCCAATTCTAAACATCTGTACTGGCTTTGCCAACACAAGTTGGTTCAATCATCTCAACCAAAAGTCAAGTAGAATAACCATCAACATAAAAATATCACAACCATGTGAATTTTTCCATTTATCACACCCTTGTCACAGCAGGATTTTTACTTGCATACAGACCAGCAAGAGATGAGTATGAAAAACAGTTTAGGGGCAGTAAAGGCATGAGATGAGTATGAAAAACATGAACAAAGAAAATAGTTTCTAAATTGTTATAATCAGTTTTACACATGACAGAGGGGCAATCTTGATCCACATAAAGTTCTCATCCATTACCCACATTGCAATACAAACCTCCGTCACATTTCAAGTTCAAAACCTGAAAAGAAAGAAACCTTCGTCAAACAGATGCGATGTGGAAGTGAACTTCACCATTGCCTTCTCAACAAAATTCCCTGCAAATTATCATTGCCTTATCAACAAAATTTCATATACATAGGCTATTGAAGCAATAAACAATTATTCTATTACCGAAACAAGCTACCACATACCTACGCGAATCTGCAAAATCACGAAGCAATATCCACGTGCATTGACTCTTCATGTTCGTCATCCTCTTGCTCATCCCTTAAAGTCATCTATTTCGAAGCAAGAAAAATGGAAAAATTACAACATTCATAAAGACAATTAGTAAGAATAAGAAATTGAAGAGGTTGACATAAGAAATCCAAACCTTCTGTTTCTTTTTATTTTCTTGTCCACATTTTGTCATGTAATGGCCAATTTCTCCACATTTCTTACACCTTCGTATCTGTTTTGGTTGGGATTGGGACTTTTCTATCGGGGATTTGAACCAGGTAGCAACCTTTGGACGGTCCTTGGTTCTTACAGGTTGAGGGTCGCGAATAGAAATCTCAACTCCTTGGCTAACAAAGTTGGTTACTACTTCGCTCCCACTGTTTGCCAAATCAACTTCCTTGTCTCTCATCTCCTTCTCAGAGTCCAACAACCAAGCATCAAGGGTTTTATTCACCTTCTTGAAAAGAGTGTTATTATCTTTAAACCTATCTAGAAGTGTTTGAAACTTTGTTATTAGGCACCATCTGTGAAGTGGAGATACATCATTATTATCCAACTCTCTCATAAACACTCCACTATCCACACGATATCTAACCCCAGTTGTCCATCTATTTAAGATATATGTTGGGGAATGCTCATCAATTGCTTCTTGGACATAATGCGGAGTATGTGTTTGCATAAAATTCATTTCGTCTCGAACATCGCGCACTCACATGTTGCCTTTACCCCTTCAGATTCATCGTACACAACTTTGCACCATTTCCACTTCTCATCAATACTTAATCCAACTTTGTATACTGCCACGCTGCCACTCTTTTCCACCTTCTCATGATAACAGTCAATACTATCCTTAAATTCTGCCTGAAATATGTCAAACACTGTCTTCGTATAAGACTTACTAGCTTCTTCTTCCAATTTGCTCCTTGAAACAAGTACAGGCTTCGTTGTTTTAGACTTGAAATCTTCCTGGGACTCCACTTTACGGTGTTCAATAAGTGCCATATCATATTGCTCTACGAATTCTTTTAAGCTTGTGTTCTGATTTACATATCCATCAAAGAAAGAATTGATGCTTTCACTGCGCGCACTGGATGTCATGCCAGCAGTGAATGTGTCCCTGAAATATGCTGGCACCCAGTGGGTCCGTACATCCCACATTTTTGCTAACCAACCGTTTTCCTCAATATGATATTTCTGAATCAAATTTTCCCATGCTACCTCACAGTCTTCTTTTTGTCTCGTGTAAAACCATTTCTTGTAATCCTTGGGAAATTCACTAGTGGGATCTCGCATTAATGGAACATGCTCAAGTAAATGCTTACTGATGTGCCAAGAGCAAAATCTGTGACGCGTATTTGGAAAGACGGTTCTGATAGCATTTCGCATCGCCCCATCCATATCTGTGATGATACAACCAGGAGCTCTCCCGAACATGCAGTCCAACCACTGCTCAAATAGCCATGTAAATGTCTCTTCTGTTTCGTCTGCTATTAGCGCACATCCAAATAAGGTGCTCTGCCTGTGGTGATTTACTCCAGTAAATGGTGCAAAAGGCATTCTAAACCTGTTCGTCCTATACTTTACATCAAACACAATGACATCACTAAAAGTTAGATATGCATCTCTAGCTCGTGAATCGGCCCAAAACATTGATCGCAAGTTACCATTAATATCCAACTCCATTTTGAAAAAAAAGTTTGAGTCCTCTGATTGTTTCGCTTGGAATTTCTGTGCTACCAAAACGCCTTCATGCCCCATATTATTCACCCTCTGTTTTCTCAAATGGCAAACCACCTGATTTGTCGTTATAGAACTACCTGATCCTTTATATGAAACATTAATGGCCTTCGCAATATTAGCAGGATGGATTGAGGCTGTACTCAGGTCGTCCATCAAATTCTTAACTACCTGAGTCTTGATAAATTTGTTATGCGAATAATGCATTTGTCGTTTCAGTGGAGAAGTAAGCTCATGACAATGTACATCTTCAAAAGCTTTAACTTTCCACTTCCCATCAATTAATGAGATATCCATTTTCATTTTACAACCCTCCCTGACAGTCCGACGTGGCTTGACAACTCTATCAACCACCAAATTTTTAGCTTTACTGCTTTTGAACCCTGCTCTATCATAAACAAATCTCTTAAATATCACTTTCTGTGTTATCTTCGACTTATAAGTTGATGATTTCCGTACTCCAAAACCGGTGGCCAACCCATATATATTATAAAACTCGTATGCATCATTTTCACTATCAAATATCTGATCCAAAAAGGGTTTCTTACCCAGATTCCCTCACCACCATCATCAATATCAACAAATTCTACACCGCCCTCCTCATTTGGGTCTCCCTCCTCATTTGGGTCTACCTCCTCATCAACAGATATATATATCCCACCTCACTTTCATCATTTCCTAACATATCGCCAACCATAATCAGTCTATTAGCGTCAATATCATCAATTGATAAACCAAAATCTATACAGTCTCTATCATCCATTAACTTGAGTGCACTTCTTCAATCCCTTCACTTCAAGACAATCAAATAAAACAAAAAACATGTAAGCCAAATCAATGTCAATTACATAATAATAAACGAAGCATAAACATAAGCACAAATCTATAGAAATGCTTGGTCTATCCAAATCACCAAATAACCAACAGGAACAGCAGAAAAACCCTAACAGTTAAAAACCTAGAAACAAAAACAAACCTAACTGAAACCCCTAGAAGAGGGAAAAAATAAATGGCAGAGATTGAAACTTCAACTACTTGAAGGAAAAAACAGCGAAAAACCGAGGATGAGATGGCATAGTTTCAGCCCATTTCAGATCATTGAAGAAAAAAAATAATAACTGTAAAATTAATTAAAATCACGACATTCACGTTCTCCTCAAGAAAAAAAACAAAAACAAAACAGCAAAACCAGACAAAAAATTCGACACCATTCATCTCAGAGAGAGGGGGAAAATAACTAGAAAATCTCAAAAATCCATCACCGTATTTGCCCTAGAAAAAAAAAGGAACAGTTAAAAACCTACAAACAAAAAAAACCTAAATGAAACCCCTACAAGAGGGAAAAAAAGAAAAAAATGAAATATAGAACTTACCTGGGGAGGAGAACGATGCCTGGTTCGTTGGAGGAGACCACACCGTGCGGAGATGGCAGATTTCACCACCAGATAACAAAGGCCTGTTTACAAAGAAGCCTTTCAGCTCCTGCTAGAGAAAATATAAAGCCATCAATTCATCCATCCATAGCAGAACCAGTTGTCTGAAAGAATTGGGAATTGGATAAAATTCAATTGACAGACCTTAACAAATGTATTGTCCTCTAACAGTGGTAGCAACTTATGCACTATCCTCTAAGACTGGTAGCAACTCAAATGCACTTAGTATCTGCCTAAAGTTTGGAATGTCCCCGAACAAAATGTCCTGCAGATGAAGTAAATTTGCAACCACCATCAAATCTCATCAAAATATGTAGTTAGAAATTTAATAAGAAAAATCCTTCAAATAAAAGCAGAATATAATAAGAAACAAAACACCCAATTTTTTTACATAAGAATAACACTTTGCATAAGATAAAAACAAAGATCTGAAACAAAAAAAAAAAACCTAGAAACAAAAAAGAAAAACCCATTCATCTCAGAGAGAGACCTTAACAGACTCGAAGACTACAAGACTCGGCCCAGCCCATAACTGGGCCTATGCACGTGAGACCCATATCAAGTACCCATCTGAATCACACTGAAACTCAAACCCAATATCAAATCCAAACATTATAAACCTGACCATCCATCCATAATTCATTTATACACAACGAAAGATAATGCATTAAAATCCATTCTTCTAAATACTCCTTTTTTATTCATCCACATCCCAAAAACACAAGAGAATTTTTTATTCTCTTCTTCTAAATACTCCTTTATAGGGCAACTCCTTTATAGGGCTTCCTTTATTTTCTCTTGTGTTTTTTTTTTTGTTTTTAATAGGGTTTATGTAATTTTGGCTGGGATTTACCAAATCTATGTAATTAGTTTAGAGGATACAACGCCAAAAGCCTAAAAGGGCTTCCGAATTCAGAATATGGTGAGAACCAGAGTCGTCGAAGCTGAAGGGGTATTTAGAAGAAGGGATTTTGGGATGTGGATGAATAAAAAAGGAAGAAGAGAAAATAAGGAAGAAGGGAAAATAAAGGAATAAAAAGGAAGAAGAGAAAATCCCTTCTTCTAAAATCACCGTTTTTGTTGCCCTAGAAAAAAAAATTAAAAAGGAACAGTTAAAAACCTAGAAACAAAAAAAACCTAAATGACACCCCTAGAAGAGGGAAAAAAAGAAAAAAAATGAAATATAGAACTTACCTGGGGAGGAGAACGACGCCTGCTTCGTTGGAGGAGCCCACACCGTGCGGAGATGGCGGATTTCACCGTCGAGAAGGAAGGGGAGGACGGATTTTGGGCGCGTCTAAGGAGATGGCACTGTGCGGGGATAGCATCTGTCGAGAAAGAGAGGGAGAACGTCGATGGCACCGTGCGGAGAGAGGCGGGAGATTTCTCCGATCGTCGGAGATGCCCTCTGGTTTTGGGTGAGAATGATCGCACATGAGAGAACGTCGAATGGGTTTTACCCTTTTGTTTCTGGATTTTTGAGAGAATGGCTACGATCGTTTCTAATCAACGGTTATTATGCGAGTGCGCATATAGCTTATATGAGCGACCGCTCACCATCACTTTCCCCTATATGGGGCCCTATATATATACTATCTAGCAGAAGAGAAAATGAGAGAATTATTTGAATTTCTCTCAAAATTCTATGAGAATTACACATCACTTTTTTTGACTTTTTTTTAACAAAGGCACCCATTCAACCCACATATTTTCAATCCTACCCCCTCCTTTTATGCTTTTTAACAAAGGCACCCATTGAAGCCACAAAATTTCAATCCTACCCCCCTCCTTTATGCTTTTTTAATTATGGAAACCTCTATAGATTGGAGGGCTAGGATCAGCCTATGGAAATGATTTTATGGGCACAACCTATTGATGTTGTGTTCCATCACATGGACGGTTTGGATCAACCTATGATGTGGTCCGTACAGTTCTTTGTCGGCCCGTGCATTTTTTACTAGTATATATATATATATATATATATATATATATATATATGTGTGTGTGTGTGTGTGTGTGTGTGTGTGTGTGTGTGTGTGTGAAAATATCCTTCATATTAAGAAAAAAGAGTATTTCTGAAGGGCCTTTTATCATATAAAATTTTAGATCAAAATCATTTTCTATCATTTGGAAGGAATGAAGTCTCATGTTGATTCTCTCTCATTTTCTCATCTTGATACATTATTTCAACTTCTGCTAACCGTGCGCCATAGCTAATTATGCATTAACCTAATCCTAGAGGCTAGATACATGTATGCATTTCATATTAATCTCTCTTTTCATAGGATTAAATATTTTTACTTCCTAGAAGTTTAAATTAGTCACACATAACAGCACGACAATATCTTAACTCTTTAGCTGAATAAGGTCTAATCCGAAGAGCGCATATAGCTCAAAGCCCCCAATATTAACTGTTAGCCCAAGGTTCCCCATGGGTTCAAGTAATCACCTTTTTCTTGTTGTTTTGATGCTAGCAAAACAACAAGAAAAAGTAGAATTGATTCAGAGAACAAAATATCAATGACCCTAAATCACTTGTATAAAATATCATTGATTCAAAATTTGATAATGATCGTATAAAAGAAAATAAAGAGAGATTCAATTCACTTTAAAAATAGGGTACCATGGATACTCATGGTAAACTGAACTCTAAAATTATCAAAGTAGAATTGAACTTACACCTTTCTTCTTGTTGATTTCCTTTCTACCTCACTCAGAGGGACGTTTTAAGGAAAGAGGGATTAAAAGAGATGGAGCCGTATTATGATAGAATTGTAGTTGGAACTTGAAATCTATTATTATAGATAGAGACATAAAATAAATGGGTAAGTTTCCGATTATAGGAGGTATTGTATTGTAGGAAACCATCCCATGAAGGTTTGTTACTGATTTTATGATCAATGATAAAAGGCAATATTCGGGTCCTAATGTGGAAATAAATATGAGATTAAGGTCGTTGATCTTTAACTTCTCTTATTAATATTGTAGGAAACAATCCATTAACTCGATAATAGGAAAATTTTATCCCAGATATTGTAAACTCATATTAACGTGAGAGAACCAAATCCCGATATTATAGGAAACAATCCCCTCCTACTAACGTGTGATAATGTGAATTTTTTATTGATTTATCGACTTAGGAGAAGTTTTCGTAATTTGAGAGGGGCAATTGCGAACGATTTTAGGAGGTATATGGAGATTTTATAGGAAAATTGGGAAACAAAACCGCGGTGATAAATACTTTAACGGGATGAAAAGAAAAATTAAAAGGAAAAAGAAGGAATGTCACGTGTCGCACTGACAGCTTCCACGATTCCGTTTTACATATATATTATATGATTGGATCATCCAAAAAGTGACATTTTTTAGTAAATTTTTTTCCTTAGGCCATGTTTGGCAAACACAACCTTTTTCCGATGAAATATTAGTTTATAGTGTGGTGAGGGGCCAGGGAGGGTGAGAGATAAAGGAGACTTGAGAAGTGACTAAAAAGCAGGGAAAATAAATTGTATTTTTATTAGCTTTTTTCTTTTTCTTTTTTTTCCAGCTTTTTTCTCACCCTCTCCCCAGTCCTCACCATGGTTTCAAATTTCGGTTTCGGTCCTCACCGAAACTGAAATTTCGGCTGAAATCCGACGAAATATTAAAAATAATTTTTCTTTCATACAAAAATTTGGTCCTCACTGAAACTGAAATTTCGGCCGAAATCTGGCGAAATACTAAAAAAAATTATTTAGACAAATTTTAGGCCGAAATTTTGGGAAAATATTATTTAATTATTAAAATCGAGATTTTGGGTTGAAATTTCAAAATAAAAAAACAAAATTTCAGCGGAAATAAAGTATCATTTCGGGTATATATAATTTCAATTACGATTTTGACCGAAATGGGCCGAAATTTAAAACCATACTCCTCACTCATGCCGTCTCTAATCTCTCCTCCTACCGTACCTTCCCTAGCCCCCTCTCACCACTTGATAAACTATAATTCCATGGAAAAAAATTTCATGGCAACTAAATATGCCTCTGGAATAGTTTTTCTTAATTTCCACTCTACTTAGAGGGAAAAGATATGGTCATGGCTTATTCAGAGGGATATCATTTTAAAATTGAAGGCCCTTCTAAATAAAACTTGAATTGCACTGGTTCAAGTTATTTTTTAGTGTAATCAAACATTGAAAAGGGTAACAAATTCTAGAGAAAAGTTTTCCCTTTCCCATCTTTTCTGGAGAAATTCCTACAATCCAAACAGGGCCGTAGTGTATGCAATAAGGCTCTACCAAAGAAGAGTGTGGTTCATGTTAATGTCATGTAGGTCGGCCCAAATTAGCCTTTTCATGCACTACTCATTTGACTGAACAGTATTATTTTTCCCCTTTACTGGCAGTTTAGATACATAGATTTTATAATCCATGATTGTAAAATCAAGAATTTTACAAGCCTGGATTTTACAATTGGTTTCTTGGAAAGTAGCTTCTTTTCTTTACCTGACGTGACCACGATTCTTAATTTTCTAATTTTATGATCTGCTGAGCATCTTCTTATAAGCTTTATTATACCTAAGATGTTTGATGCCCACTCCTTCTCTTTGATTCTCCCACCACTTACCTACTTTTTGGCACTCTTGGGACCCCCCTCTAACATGGTACATATGTATTGTGATAGAGACTGTTGATACTGTGGGTCCTACAAGAATGGATGATTCTGATCACTCGATCAAAAAGAGGGATTAGGAGCAAAGTTCATCACAGGGACTGCGAACCATACAAGGTCTATTGGGAGTCCACCAGATCAATGGTCTTGATCAAATCTATATATGTCAAAATGTAGCGTCGAAACCGGGGATTCACTAGCCATTGGTGGGACTGATATCTGCACTACCATATTTTGATAATAGAGATTTTATATGGTGTAAGCCCGTATAGTGACAGCTTGTACAATAGGATGATCTAAACTGTCCATTTGATGGACCATGACGTAAATAGGTTGTGCCCCCAAAATCATTTCCATAAGATGATTACAATCCTCCTATCTAGAGATTTCCATAATATGCAGTCCCTCTGTAGATCGGTAGTCTAGGATCATCCTATGAAAATGGTTTTTTAGGCACAACCTATGTACATCGTGACCCATCAAACGGACGGTTTAGATCATCCTACGGTGTAAGCCGTACATTACTTTTTGAAAAATATTGGATTGTATGGTCCTACACCATATGAAAACTCTTGATAATGTCACTACTCACTTTATTTTGTGGGAAAAAGGTATATGAGCTTGAGCACAGATAGCTTATCTCCGTTCGAGTGCTGATAAATCATGTGGGCCCACGTTTTATGGGGTGATCCAAAGCATCCATTTGGAAGGCCCTCCCATAGATAGGGTGTGTACCAAAAATCAGATCCATAGGATCATCCTAACTCATCCAATAGTGGATGGAAAAATGGACAGACACTGTGTGTCCACAGATCTATCATTTTTTCCCTCCACAAATTGAAGGGTTAAGGATGATCTAGATTTTTTGTAGACATCCTATGTATGTTAGGGCCTTCCAAATGAAAGCTTTGGATCACTCCAAAAAAGTGGACCCACCGCATATAAGCTTATCTAAGCTGGAGCGCAAGAACACTGAGCCCCACCTTTTTTTTATTCGATTTTAATAGCAGCTTGAGTGTATTGTAAATTTGTAACCGCCGTACAAGTGATTTGTGTACGGACGTTACCCAAATATGGCCGTGCGGATATAATTTCCTTTTTAAAACAAGAGAAACGTTTTTTTGTCAATACCCTCGCCCCAAATATGGCCGTGCGGATATCATTTCCTTTTTAAAACAAGAGAAACGTTTTTTTGTCAATACCATCGCTCCTATTGGCAATTTAGGGCCTCTCTCTCTCTCTCTCTCTCTCTCTCTCAGCTTCTTTCTAGGGTTTTAGTTGTTTTCTCGCCTTGAAAAAGGGGATTAGGGCAATAAGAGCTCGGAAAAAGCTACTGAAAAGTAGGTAAGATTTACTTCCCTTTCGTGGTATTGGAAATTCGCAATTTGCGCACCCCATTAAACATTTTGTGTAATTTTTACCTAGATTACAACTCAATCTTTTTGTTTAATTTGAGTTCCAGATTTTTTTTAAGAAAAAAATAGTTCAATTTGATTAACATGTTATATTCAAAAAAAAATTGAGTAACTTGTTTGCAAGGCTTGAGTTTTGATAACAATTTCACTGAAGCAATTGTGAGTCCAAAACTGATTATTGGGCTAACATTTAGGCCCTGTTTGTTTAAGATTAGGACCACCGATTTTGAGTTCAAAACCTATTATTGGACTCACAATTATGTTTAATTTTGAGTCATTTTGAGTCCAATAATAGGTTTTGGACTTACAATCGGTTGGCATAATCTTAAACGGACAGGGCCTTAATCAGTTTTGGACGCACAATCGGTTCTCAAAATCCCAAACAAACAGGGCTTTACTTGTTAGTCCATGCTATGGTAATCTTAATTAAGTAATTATAGTTGCATTAGTGTGTATTGTATTTTCTTTGACTTTATCAAATGCCATTTTAGTTTGAGATTATTTGAGATAGAACCTATTTGTGTCTTCGTGTATATCATAGTTCTGTCATTGTTGGCTTACTTACATTAATCATGTGCTGCGTTTTTTAACCGATGGAAGATGATTTTATCATAAAGTTCTATTGTTCTTTTCCTCATCATCGGAGTAACAATTGCAACACATAGTTGTACTCTTTTATGGCTTATTTGTTATCATTGTTTTTTCCAGCAAAATGCTGTTAATTCTGATTATATAAGACTTTGTCAATTGGACTATGGTAAAGTGCAGAGATGGCGAAAGATGATATTGTTTCTTCCACATCATCGAAAAAGTCTGACACCAATTCTAAAACTGGTGATTGTCATCCCTTTTAAGATTCCAGTTAGATGATCTGGCACTCTGTTTCTCTAGTTGTTTCAGAGAATTAAAATCCTAATTTTTTTCATTCAGCTAAGAAGAAGGAGGTGAAGAAAGAAACTGGTCTTGGACTATCGAATAAGAAAGATGATAATTTTGGGGAGTGGTATTCTGAGGTATCTGTTACATGGTTGAGCATTGCTATTGTATCAATTTGTTCTGTTTATTTTGCTATAAATATTGGAAGCGTACAAATTAAGGTCGTATATGTTGTTTGTCACAAATATGGAAAATGATGTTTCCACCCTTTTCCCAGCATTCCCACCTCCTTTTGTTTTGTTTTCTCTTGAAAATAACTTCATTTTCAGGGAAAGACAAACAAAAGGGGATGAAAATGCAATCACTTTAGGAGATGACAAGCTAGAGGGGGTGGAATTGCTGGAAAGTGGGATTGGAAATATCATTTCCCTATATATATATGAGGAAAAGGATTGTACACTCGAGCGTACCAAGCTTATGGTACGCTCGAGTGCCCAATCACATGGGTCCCACATTTTTTGTGGTGATCCAAAGCATTCATTTGCAAGGCCCTATCATAGATAGGGTGTGTACCAAAAATCAGCTCCATTGAATCATCCTAACCCCTCCAAAAGTGGAGGGCAAAAATGGGCAGATTTGTGGACACACAGTGTCTGTCCATTTTGACCTCCACAAATGGATGGGTTAGGATGATTCTATGGAGCTGATTTTTGGTACACACCCCATCTATGTAAGGGCCTTTCAAATGAATGCTTTGGATCATCCTAACAAAGTGGGCCCACATGTGATTGGGCACTCGAGCGTACCATAAGCTTGGTACGCTCGAGCGTACAATCCTTTTCCTCTATATATATATATATATATATATATATATATATACACACACACACTAGTAAAAACCCCGTGCAATGCACGGGCCGACAAAGAACTGTACGGACCGCATCATAGGTTGATCCACACTGTCCATGTGATGGAACACAACATCAATAGGTTGTGCCCGTAAAATCATTTCCATAGGCTGATCCCAGCCAAGGTTTTAAATTTCGGTTTCGGTACCTATTTCGGACCCCACCGAATTTCGGTCCGAAATTTGGGACTGAAATTTCAAAATTTCAGACGGAAATTTTGTAATTTTTTTTTAATGCCATTTTCTTGAAATCTCGAACCGAAATTTCAGGTTTCGGTCAAAATTTAAAACCATGATCTTAGCCCTCCAATCTATAGAGGTTTCCATAATAAAAAAAAAGGCATAAAAGAGGGGGGTAGGATTGAAATTATGTGGCTTTAATGGGTGCCTTTGTTAAAAAGCATAAAGGAGGGGGCAGGATTGAAAATATGTGGGTTGAAGAGAAAATGAGAGAATTATTTGAATTTCTCCCAAAATCCTATGAGAATTACACATCACTTTTTTTGACTTTTTTTAACAAAGGACCCATTCAACCCACATATTTTCAATCTTGCCCCCTCCTTTATGCTTTTTAACCAAGGCACCCATTAAAGCCACATAATTTCAATCCTACCCCCCCTCCTTTATGCTTTTTTTTATTATGGAAACCTCTATAGATTGGAGGGCTAGGATCAGTCTAAGGAAATGATTTTACGGGCACAACGTATTGATGTTGTGTTCCATCACATAGACGGTTTGGATCAACCTATGATCCAAAGCATTCATTTGATGGGCCCTCACATAGATAGGGCATGCCCAAAAAATCAGCTCCCTAAGATCAGACCAACCCTTCGATTTGTGGAGGCAAAAAATGGACAGATTTGAGAAGGTTTATACCAGTCCATTTTTGCCTCCACAAATCGAAGGGTTGGTCTGATCCTATGGAGCTGATTTTTTGGGCACACCCTATCTATGTGAGGGCCCATCAAATGAATGCTTTGGATCACCCAAACAATGTGGCCCCCGTTGTATTTGAAGCCCACGGAGTAGATAAGTTATCTACTCCGAGGAGTAGGAACCGTTTTCTCATATATATGAGGAATAAGATTGAGCGCTCGACCGCACCAAGCTTAGGTGCGGTCGAGGGCCCAAAACTCATGTGGGCCTACATTGTTAGGATGATCCAAATCATTTATTTGCAAGGCCCTTACATAGATAGGGCGTGCACAAAAAATCAGCTCCACAGGATCATCCTAACCCATCCAAAAGTGGAGGGCAAAATGGACAAACACCGTTTGCCACAAATCTGCCCATTTTTGCCCTCCACTTTTGGAGGGGTTAGGATGATCCAATGGAGCTGATTTTTTGTACACACCCTATCTATGATGGGGCCTTGCAAATGAATGGTTTTGATCACCACAAAAATGTGGGACCCATGTGTTTGGTCCCTCGACCGCATATAACCTTATATGCGGTCGACCGCACACTATATATATATATATATTTATATATATTTCCCTGCATATAAACTCAACTCAACTAAGCCTTTGTCCCAAACTATTTGGGGTCGGCTAATGAATCCCTTAGAAAATTTTCATGAAGAAGGTGAAAGGATCTACCCGGCTCAAATTGACTAAGTCTAATCCTGACACTAGTTGGGTTCGTCTACATGGATCATTTTCTTCCATTCTCTCCTATCCAAGGTCATGTTCTCTGTTATGTTCCTAGCCCTCAAGTCTTTCCTCACTGTTTTTACCCAAGTTGTTTTCGGTCTGCCCCTACCTCGTTTAACTCCATCAACTTGGCACGAGTCACTTCTTCTCACCGGAGCATCCAAAGGCCTACGTTGGATATGCTCAAACCATCTTTTAAGCGGTGCTCTCTCATCTTCTCTTCAATTGGTGCCACCCCCACCTGTTTACGGATGTCTTCATTTTTAATTCGATCTAACCTTGTGTGGCCGCACATCCATCTAAGCATTCGCATCTCCGTGCCAACTTTGTATGTGTGCTTGATCTCTGTGCCAACTTTTGCAGGTTGTTGTCAATGGTGAAATGATCGAATACTATGATATATCCGGTTGTTATATCCTACGACCATGGACGATGGCAATTTGGGAAATCTTGCAAGTAAGTAAATAATTCGTTCCCTAGTTATGCACACCTGCTCTGCTTGTCAGTGTTGGTTGCTGTATATATTTGTGGCTTTGCATCCACTTTCTGCCCGATGTTGTTATGTGGAGCTTGTGTTATTTTTATGAGCATCTTAGTAAATACTGTTTCGCAATTTCATTATTGGTCTGCAGAGAGTTCCCCTGCCCTGTTATATTTTTCTCGAAAAGATTTGAACCTTGAAAGTTTGGAATTCTTTTGTACTTGGTAGTTTTTAAATAAAATGTTACTTTTCAAAAAAACAAAGTTTGGAATTCCCAATCTCATCCGTTTACTGAACCCAAAGTGTTGGATCCACATTGAGCAACAAAGAATGACACACAAGTCATTGAACAATGATGGACAAACCACTGGGTCAGCGCTGCTCTAATACTTAGTAACTTAGTGAGAATCCAGGGACATAGTTCACCTCAATGATGATTTTGTTTACACCCAAAACCTGCTGCAAGGCTTCTAAAGAACTGCCAAAAGAATCTAATTTTAATCCAATAATCATTTATCTAAAGCTTAATTGTGATAAGTATTATAGCGAAAATCTAAACGCTAATCCTAATATAGTTGGGAAACTACTGCTAGACAACCATAATTGGAGACAACAAAATTGTTCTAAATGGAGCCAACCTAAGCAAGCTATTTTGTTTTCAGTATCATAAGCTTATTGTTCACATCAAATCCAATTTTTATCATTTATTACAAATCTTTTTTTATAAGTTTTATGGTTGTCTTGGCGCAATGGTAAGGTTGCTCCATTGTGACCTGGTGGTCATGGATTCAGTCACAGAAACAGCCTCTCTGCAAAGCAGGGGTAAGGCTGTGTCATCTAGCCCTACCAGACCCCGCAATGGCGGGAGCCTCGTGCACTGGACCGCCCTTTTTTTATAAGTTTTATCAGCCCCCATTTCATTTTTTTATCACAAATAAATTATTGACCATTTGATAACCTGCTGAATTCTATAATCTTTTCATATTCCCATTCTATTAAAATTCAAGTCTCTAGACAGTTTTATGGTTCTAATATTCTATTTAAATGATTTCTATACTTGTTCAAGTCTGTAACAATTCACACGCCAATAATTATCATAATATGCAGACATAATGTGGAGTGTGGATATGTGGGACTGGGGAAGACTGTAAACTTGGATTGTGGAATATGGACTGGTGTGTACCAAGTAACGAATTACCAAATGATCACAACTGGAAACTACCAAGGCAATATAGCAACATATCATAACATGCAAACTGTATACTTCAAAGTACAAAGTACAAATTGCGAAGGCATAGATCTAGAGCGTACATGCATAGAGCTAGCCCTAAGAATTTAAAAAATGAAGTAACTTTTGTCATTTAAAAAATTGAAAAAGGTAAAAATTTATAAAACATTTAAAAATAACTTTAGATTTAGCATATTTATATGTAAATCTGCCCAAATACTACTAGAAATCATATTTGGCATGACCATTTTCTTGTCCTCGATGGACATTGGGGCACATGTTGCAGTACTAGCTATTATAAGTATATGATATACTAAATGTTTATATTAATATTTCAATATTGAAATTCAGCTATATTGTGTATACCACCCGTACTAAACAATTTAAAATTAGCAGTATGATATACTAAAATTGGGCATATTTGTAAAATTCTAATCTTCTATCCTTTTTTGGTTGCTTGATTGGGGAGGGCCAACAGGATAGGGATGACACAATAAAGTTATTGTTTGGCTAGTCATGTTGGTTGTAAAAGCATATAAATTGCAATTTCATATAAGTTCCTGCGTCTTCTGAAAGTTTTGATTAACTTGGTTGATGGGCTTTTGCAGCTTTGCTCATCATTGTCATCAGTTCATGATAAATCATAAGATATTATACTATGTATATTTGGTAACTGTTTTAGGTTTGTAAAGTGTTGGTTGCTTATTATTTGGTAAATCATACGATACATCATTAGTACTTGTCACCTTTTATTTGTTTATTTAGCCTTAACATACATAATTCCTGACTTCACAATATTGTCAATATGCAGGTCTTTTTTGATGCAGAGATAAAGAAGATGAAAATCAAGAATTGCTACTTCCCTCTATTTGTAACCCCAGATGTTTTACAGAGGGAGAAAGATCACGTAGAGGGTTTCGCTCCAGAGGTGAGATTTTGGATGCTTATGACTTTTTGGCCCTAAAGCATCTTTTGCTTGTTTTCGATCATTTATCTTTCTTGGTAAAAGGATATAACAAGAAATCTCTCAGTCAAGAATGGAAACCGCATTCACACAATATCAACTCCAAAACCAGACACTTGATTTCCTAAAAGGGTGATGATAAATGCACCCCTTCCTTTACCCTGACAGCCCCTTGTAGTGGTTTCATAACTATTGGACTTCTTTGTCTTTGTCGTTGTTAGATAATTAAATTATTATGGACTCCATCTAATTATGTTTCAGGATGTTTATTTCTCTTTAGGTGTGCATCTTTGAGCATTTAATTAGTTATTTACTCTTAATTGATAGGGCCCTAATCATTGAGAAACGTTTCCAGTTGATTTGCCTGTGCAGGTCTTCACTCTGATAACAGCCTTCCTACTGCTACGCTCCAATTTCTTAGTATTATGCTCCTAATCTGAGACGTCCTTACCTATCGTTCCCTGCAATCTGGAATTTTCATTATCTGCAATGACTTCTTTTTTTCCTGAACTCCCTCATTTGCTTGACCTCTGCCAACATCCAGATTTTTGTATATATTTGCTTGGTCACAGCCAATACAATAGCTGCCCAGGTCCAAATTGTCAGGATCAGCACTATCTCTGTTCACTAGGTTTCCTTCACTAGCACTTTCACAACCTTTCATCAAGGAGCCACCCAGGTCCAATTTGGTTGGAGCATCACCGTCTCCATTCACTCGGAGCTGTTCGTCTATCTGATATTTCCTTGGTTAATTCTCTATTATCTCAAAGATGGATGTTGTTTATTTAGTTTTGAGTTAGTCAATGAAGTAATTTTCTGTTTTGGGTTTAATCATGGAATTCAGGGCCTCTCAATGGGTTTTGCTTTCTAGAGTTTATGGGGCTATTCTAGAGTTGTACTCTGTTTTCTTGAAAGATATGTTATATTTATCATAATATGCTTATCAACTTTATTTGTATATTTTGTTTTGGCTGATTTAATCCTGTCCCTAGTTTTTCATGCCACATTTTCTTATTGGGTTCTTAGGTTGCTTGGGTTACAAAGTCTGGAAATACTGATTTGGATGTTCATATTGCTATCCGTCCCACAAGTGAAACTGTGATGTATCCCTATTTTTCTAAGTGGATAAGGGGGCATCGAGATTTGCCTTTGAAGCTTAACCAGTGGTGCAATGTTGTTCGATGGGAATTCAGCCACCCTACTCCTTTTATCAGGTTTAATCTTCTTGACATGTTAATTTTACACATAGCCTAGTTTATGCAGTTTATGGCATATAATAATTTTTTTTTTCTATAGCAGCTTTAAGATGTGTCTGTTCACTAATGTTTGTTTTTCATAGTTTTACATTTTTTCTGTTTTGTCCCATTTTTCCTTTGTTGAATCTTGTTAGCTTTCTATGCTTTTTAGTTCCTGCTGCTTTGTTAATGAATATATATATATATATATATATGAGGAAATGGTTTCTGCGATCGAGCACAGAAACAGGGTGGGGCCACATTTTTCATGGGATCCAAAGCATTCATTTGATGGACCCTTTCATGCATAGGGTGTCCACCAAAAATCAGCTCCATTGGATCACCTTAGGATGTCCATTTGTGGGGCAAAAAATGGACAGATTTGTGGACAAACAGTATCTGTCCATTTTTGGCCCCACAAATGGACACCCTATGGTGATCCAATGGAGCTGATTTTTGGTAGGCCCCCCATCCATGATGGGACCTTCCAAATGAATGGTTTGGATCCCCCCCAATGCCCCCTCCCCGCTATTTCCAGCACTCGAGCGCAGGAACCCTTCTCTCTCTCTCTCTCTCTCTCTCTCTCTCTCTCTCTCTCTCTCTCTCTCTCTCTCTCTCTCTCTCTCTCTCTCTCTGTGTGTGTGTGTGTGTGTGTGTGTGTGTGTGTTTATATATATATATATATATAGAGGAAAAGGATTGTGAGCTTGAGCATTGGAACCTTATGGTGAGCTTGAGCTCTCAAACCAATGAGGCCCACATTGTTAGGATGATCCAAAGCATTCACTAGAAAGGGCCTTACATAGATAGGGTGTGTACAAAAAATCAGCTCCATAGGATCATCCTAACCCATCCATTTGTGGAGGTCAAAATGGACAGACCACAAATCTGCCCATTTTTGCCCTCCACTTTTGGAGGGGTTAGGATGATTCAATGGAGCTGATTTTTGGTGCACACCCTATCTATGATAGGGCCTTGCAAATGAATGGTTTGGATCCTCACAGGAATTGTGGGACCCATGTGATTGGTGCACTCAAGCGCACCATTTCCTATTAGAGCTTGAGCGAACGAACATATTCCTCATATATATATATATATATATATATATATATATATATATATATATATATATATATAGCAGAAGAGAAAAGGAGAGGAATTATTTGAATTTCTCCCAAAATTCTATGAGAATTACACATCACTTTTTTTGACTTTTTTTAACAAAGGCACCCATTCAACCCACATATTTTCAATCCTACCCCCTCCTTTATGCTTTTTAAGAAAGGCACCCATTAAAGCCACATAATTTCAATCCTACCCCCCTCCTTTATGCTTTTTTAATTATGGAAACATCTATAGATTGGAGGGCTAGGATCAGCCTATGGAAATGATTTTACGGGCACAACCTATTGATGTTGTGTTCCATCACATGGACGGTTTGGATCAACCTATGATGTGGTCCGTACAGTTTTTTGTCGGCCCGTGCAGCGCACGGGGTTTTTTACTAGTATATATATATATATATAGAGGAGTAAGATTGTGCGCTCGACCGCACCAAGCTTAGGTGCGGTCGAGGGCCAAAAACTCATGTGGGCCCACATTGTTAGGATGGCCCAAAGCATTCATTTGCAAGACCCCATCATAGATAGGGTGTGTACAAAAAATCAGCTCCATAGGATCATCCTAACCCATCCAAAAGTGGAGGGCAAAATGGACAGACACCGTTTGTCACAAATCTGCCCATTTTTGCCCTCCACTTTTGGAGGGATTAGGATGATCCAATGGAGCTGATTTTTTGTACACACCCTATCTATGATGGGGCCTTGCAAATAAATGGTTTTGATCACCCCAAAAAGTGTGGGACCCATGTGTTTAGGCCCTCGACCGCACACTCCTTATATATATATATATATATATATATATATATATATATATATATATATATATATGTGTGTGTGTGTGTGTGTGTGTGTGTGTGTGTGCGCGCCCGCGCGCACGTGTGTATATACATAATGAATATATATATATATATATATATATATATATAAGCTACTGATATTGGCACTACCATCTTTTGATAATTTTACTAACTCACCTTGTCTTTCCTTTTTTTAATTGGCTTCTGAGATCTTTTTTGGGAATTATAATAACCTTTGACACTTGGTTAAATAATAAAAGACAAGGTGAATTAGTGCAATTATCAAAATATGGTAGTGTGTATATCACTAGCCTATATATATATATATATATATAGGCTACTGATATTGGCACTACCATCTTTTGATAATTTTACTAACTCACCTTGTCTTTCCTTTTTTTAATTGGCTTCTGAGATCTTTTTTGGGAATTATAATAACCTTTGACACTTGGTTAAATAATAAAAGACAAGGTGAATTAGTGCAATTATCAAAATATGGTAGTGTGTATATCACTAGCCTATATATATATATATATATATATATATATATGGAGCATATAATAAGTGAAATCTGTAACCTGATACCGTATCTGATTGAAGTTTGAACTGCCAGATTGGATTAGCTGTGACAGGTGAAACTAGGAAAGAAGGTCATCTTCAACTAGCATATAATAATTGAGATTATAGCCTGATATTCATATGATTTAAGAGGTAGGTTGGAGGAGATCCAATTGGTGAAACAGGGAAATGTGGTGATTATCTTCAACTAGCCAACAAAATATGCAAGATTACTCGTTCAGATGTTCATGGAGATGGCCCAGCCTCATAAATTATCTTTCTGAGTTGATCTCTGAGAATTTTTACATTCTCATACCTTTAAAGTTTTGTGGAGCTGTGATAGAGAAACATGTTTTTGCTTGGAATAGTGATATTGCAGTTTGCTAGATAATTTCTAGGTAAAACTTTTACAATATCTCTAGGGCAGTGATAAATCGACTCCCCATGTGTCTATCTCTCTCCTCTTTCTCTCTCTAACCTAGAGGAGAGAGAAAGACACATGGGGAGTCGATTTATCACTCCCCTATCTCTATCTATCTACATTATTTACATGTATATATTGTTTTATTATATTTTATAGGATTTTCATGATGTTGGATGGGTTTGTCCCATTTTTGACTACTAGTGTTTGTTAGGAGCTAATGATTGTCCGATATTTCTAATCTAGGTGTTCATTTATTCAACTCTTATTCCTCTCTTTACATTTTTTGTTGTTTTTTTATTGTTACAGTTTGTAGTGGTACATCCAATTTCCTTTTGGTCTTCATTTTGCAAATTTACTTATCGGAGATTATATTCAGATTACATTCTTGTCCATATTCTTGGAATCTTGGATATCCTCCCATGGAATGTTGGTTGGATCAGACTTTGACATCCACAAAGCAAGCTCCATCTGATCTGGTTGTAAATCAATGTGTTGGAACTCTAGTTCTCCTAGTCCTGTTCTATCATATTTCTTAGTGGGCTTTGCTAACGAGTACCCTTAAGTTGCATTGGAAATGATATTTTACAATCATTTTGAGAAGAAAAGGTCTCAGAACTTGGGTATTTTTATCAAATTATGTGTAAAATAATTATAAAATATCATTTCCAATGCACCTAAGGGCACTCATTAGCAAAACCCTTTCTTAATTTAGGCTTAGTGCTCACTTTGCTTGTACTTTAGGCAGGTTCTTCCTCCTTGGAATGATTTGCTTTTGTATTTCATCTTTTCAAAAGAAATTTAAATTGCTGCTTTGACATCCACAAAGCAAGCTCCATCCGATCTGGTTGTAAATCAATGTGTTGGAACTCTAGTTCTCCTGGTCCTGTTCTATCACATTTCTTAGTGGGCTTTGCTAACGAGTGCCCTTAAGTTGCATTTGAAATGATATTTTACAATCATTTTGAGAAAAAAATGTCTCAGAACTTGGGTATTTTTATCAAATTATGTGTAAAATGATTATAAAATATAATTTCCAATGCACCTACGGCACTCATTAGCAAAACCCTTTCTTAATTTAGGCTTAGTGCTCACTTTGCTTGTACTTTAGGCAGGTTCTTCCTCCTTGGAATGATTTGCTTTTGTATTTCATCTTTTCAGAAGAAATTTAAATTGCTGCTTATCACATTTAAATCTTGTTAGAATATGCAGACTTTGTAGTTTTGATTATTTGCGTCATTTTCAAATATTATTCCTTATCTGTCTACTAATTTATAATTGGAGTATTTGCTTGATAATAGGCTAGAATACGAATTCAAACCATGTTTCCTTCTAAATAATTAGTACTTAAATAGGTTTTTTTTACCAATATTGCAAGCGTCTGTACTGATTGATTGTAGGAGTCGTGAGTTTCTTTGGCAAGAAGGGCATACGGCTTTTTCATCAAAGGAAGAAGCAGATATAGAGGTATGGGACTTATTTATTTTCCCAAACTTTTTTGTGCTTAAGATGATGCTATTCAAGGTTTAAAGGGATTGTATCCTCAAATTGAAGCACCTTTAGGTCAAAATTTTAAGCTTGAATTCGAACACTCGTACTTGTAATGATGTTAACATACCAATGCGTCTATGCCATGAATATTTCTTCATTGATGGAATGCCGTGTCAATTGTTGGTGTATTCTCAGCTGGAGTTCAAAAGCCTTACCATGGAAAAATTTGAAAATACTAACATATTTTCTCTATATTATCTGCGCTCGAGTGCAGAAACAAGGGTGGGGCGACATTGTTGGGGGGATCCAAAGCATTCATTTGGAAGGCCCTTTCATGGATAGGGTGTCCACCAAATATCAGCTCCATTGGATCATCTTAGGGTGTCCATTTGTGGGGTGAAAAAATGGGCAGATTAGTGGACAAACAGTATCTGTCCATTTTCACTCCCACAAATGGACACTTGATGATGATCCAATGAAGCTGATTTTTCGTACACACACCATCCATTATGGGGCCTTTCAAATTAATGCTTAGGATCACCCCAACAATGTGGCCCTACCCTTGTTTTCTGCACTTGAGCTTAGATAAGCTATCTGCGCTCGAGCACAGGAACCCTCTCTCTCTCTCTCTCTCTCTCTCTCTCTCTCTCTCTCTCTCTATATATATATATATATATATATATATATATATATATATATATATATTACTATATAGCAGAAGAGAAAAGGGAGAATTATTGTCCATTTAACACGTCAATGTGGATGATTTTGACGTTTTTGCCCCTCCCCACATATTTGTACATGCTATCTATGTGAGGGTAAAATCGTAATCTACATCCGCAAAGTACCGACACAGGGTACCTATCTATGACAATTACGGAAAAAAACTACCAAGAAGAGGTAAAGACATATGACAATGACGAAAGAACTACTTTTTATTACTCATGCAGGACACTTGCAAAATATTGACGGATTGCAGGCACCTGAAGAGCAACAACAATTATGCAAACCTCTATCGATTGGGGGGCTAGGATCAGCCTATATCGATTGGAGGGCTAGGATCAACCTATGAAAATGATTTTACGGGCACAACCGATTGATGTTGTGTTCCATCACATGGACGGTTTGGATCAACCTCTAAAGCCACATAATTTCAATCTTACCCCCCTTCCTTTATGCTTTTTTAATAAAAAATCTATAGGGTGATCTTAACCATCTTAACCATCCGATTTAAGAGGAACAACATATTATGGAAACCTCTATAGATTGGAGGGCTAGGATCAGCCTATGGAAATGATTTTTGGGGCACAACCTATTTATGTTGTGTTCCATCACATGGACGGTTTGGATCAACCTATGATGTGGTACGTACAGTTCTTTGTCGGCCTGTGCATCGCACGGGGTTTTTTACTAGTATATATATATATATATATATATATATATATATATATATATATATGAGGAAAGGGTTCCTGCTAACGTTAGCAGCTAGCTTAGCTACTAACGTTAGCGTAAAACAAGGGTGGGCCACATTGTTGGGCTGATCCTAAGCATTCATTTGAAAGGCCCCATCATGGATGGGGTGTGTACCAAAAATCAGCTTCATTGGATCATCATAGGATGTCCATTTGTGGGGGTGAAAATGAACAGATATTGTTTGTCCACTAATCTGCCCATTTTTTCACGCCACAAATGGACAACCCTAAAATGTTCCAAGGGAGCTGATTTTTTTTGGACACCCTATCCATGAAAGGGCCTTCCAAATGAATGCTTTGGATTCCCCCCCAACAATGCGGGCCCACCTTGTTTTACGCTAACGTTAGCAGGAACCTCTCTCTCTCTCTCTCTCTCTCTCTCTCTCTCTCTCTCTCTCTCTCTCTCTATATATATATATATATATATATATATGGGGAAAGTGACTATGAGTGGCCCCTCATATAAGCTTATATGAGGTGACGGCTAGAAACACGGTGGGCCCACATTTTTGGGGTGATCCAAACCATTAATTTGATAGGCCCTAGCATAGATAGGGTGTGCCCAAAAAATCAGTTCCATAGGATCATCCCAACCCTTCAAACTGTGGAGGTGAAAAATGGACAAATTTATACCCACCCATTTTCACCTCCACAGTTCGAAGGGTTGGGATGATCCTATGGAGCTGATATTCTGGGCACACCCTATCTATGCCAGGGCCTATCAAATGAATGGTTTGGATCACCCCAAAAATGTGGGCCCGCTGTGTTCCTCGCCGTCACCTCATATAAGCTATATATATGGGAAAAGTGAGTATGAGCGGCCCCTCATACAAGCTTATATGAGGTGACGGCTAGGAACACAACGGGCCCACATTTTTTGGGTGATCCAAACCATTCATTTGATAGGCCCTGACATAGATAGGGTGTGCCCAAAAAATCAGCTCCATAGGATCATCCCAACACTTCGAACTGTGGAAGTGAAAAATTGGAAATTTTGGGCAAATTTATAACTGCCCATTTTCACCTCCCTAGCTCGAAGGGTTGGGATGATCTTATGGAGCTGATTTTTTGGGCACACCCTATCTATGTTAGGGCCTATCAAATGATTGGTTTGAATCACCCAAAAAATGTGGGCCCACCGTGTTTCTAGCCGTCACCTCATATAAGCTTATATGAGGGGCTGCTCATACTCACTTTTCCCTATATATATATATATATATATATATATATATATATATAGAGAGAGAGAGAGAGAGAGAGGGCATGGTTTCTGAGCTCTAGCTCAAGATGAGCTAGAGCTTAGAATACACCATCTCCCATAGTAGTTTGACCCACCCAACCCATTCAATTTACACTACACATAGATAGGGTGTTCCTAACAAACCAGCTCCATACCATAACCCTAACCATCCGATCTATAGGACCATAATTTCTAGCCATCCATTCTAAACCTCCACAAATCATAACCATAACCCTAAGCATGACCTATAAACTAAATTGGTTAGATGACTCAACCAACTATGGGAGTAGTGGTTTCTGAGCTCTAGCTCAGGATGAGCTCGAGCTCAGAAACCTTTTCCTAATATATATGTCTGTGTGTGTGTGTGTGTGTACATATTTGGGAAAACTGTTTTTGCGCTCAAGCTCAGATAAGCTTGTCTCATATGAGATTTATTATCCAAAGCATTCATTTAATAGGCCCTTGCATAGATAGCGTGTGCACAAAAAATCAGCTCCATAGGATCATCCTAACTCTTCCATTTGTGGAGGGTAAAAATGGGCAGATTTGTGGAGGTTTATATCTGTCCATTTTAACCTCCACAAATGGAACGGTTTGGATGATCCTATGGAGCTGATTTTTTGTACACACCCTATCTTTCTATGGACCATCCAAATGGATTCTTTGGATCATCCAAAAAATGTGGGCCCACATAATTTTTAAAGCTCAAGCTTAGATAAGCTATCTGAGCTTGAGCGCAGAAACAGCCCACCCCCCGGCACACACACATGTTGCTTTTGTTTTTTCTAGATTAGTCAACTTCCAATCATTTTTGTATTTTGGCTTATATATGGTCTCTATTTCATTTGTATTGTTAATATCAGAGAGCATTTGCATGTAAACATGTTCTAGGTTCTCCAAATATTGGAGTTATATCGGAGGATATACGAAGAATTTCTTGCAATTCCAGTTATAAAGGGGAAGAAAAGTGAGCTAGAAAAGTTTGCTGGCGGGCTTTACACTACAAGTGTTGAGGTATAAATATGCTTAAAATAGCTTATAATTTGGATGAATTTGGTCCATATTTATTTCGTGCTTTTCACTCTTTTTTATACTTTATATGTTGCTTATTTTGGGGCTAGGCGTTTATTCCGAACACTGGGCGTGGTATACAAGGTGCTACCTCACATTGTCTCGGTCAAAATTTCTCAAAGATGTTTGAGATTAATTTTGAGAATGAGAAAGGAGAGAAGGGTCTTGTTTGGCAGAATTCTTGGGCATACAGTACTCGTACGGTAATTTGCTTCGATATCTCATTGATTTTGTTTCAGGGAAATAGTTATCTATTGGTAAAATAATACATAGTCTCACAAAGCAGCTATATATGCTTGCCTTTGTTGGCTTGTATATGGATTATCATGAGGGTCCTTGACCAGGCTTTCACCTATATTTGTGGTTTGGCAGGGATTGTTCATATTCACATAAAATCCAATGGTTTTCAGTACTCACTAGCTTAATCCCAGCGTTGAACTTCTAACACTTTGGAATGCTTGTCTTTGTTTCAACACATAAAGAGGATCGAGGACTCAATATTCCAAATGTAGCCAAGGTAGCATTGTGGGTTTGTGGCCTGTGAAGGATTAATAGTCACGATATGTTTAAAATGCCCTGAGTAAATCATTGACTTGCATGAGTCGACTCGGTTATAGCCCAGCTAGTCATTTATAATTCCTGTGGCTCGCTCGAGTAAAAAAAAACTCCCTGAGTCAATCAATGACTCACCTATGTCCACTTGATCTCACCTTGGACAAGTTCTTGTTGAGTATGAGGCTTTAAACACTAATCGTAACTGTCGTCCATTGTAATTTGAATTGCTATCTGTGGTTTAGGCAGTATTGGTTATCGGTATTTGGGGTCAAAGACTCTTACTAAAGGGGACCATTGACATTTTTTAATTCTGGACAATGTAGAAGTTGGAAACAATTTGGATTTTCATGAAGGTCCTTAACTGGCTTTCACCTATATTTGTGGTTCAAGAGCCAGGGATTATTCATATTTTTATAGAAGCCAATGATTTTCAGTACTCACTAGCTTAATCCCAGAGTTAAGCTGCCAACACTTTGGGATACTTGTCGCTGTTTCAACTCCTAAAACGGAATGAGGACACATTATGCCAAATGTAGCCATGGTAGCCTTGTGAATTAGTTGCCTGTGAAGGATCATGACTCAGGACGCCTTTTTAAACATGCTTTGAGTCAGTCATTGGCTTGTGTGAGTCGACTCGGCTATGATCGCACTTGTACATTCAAATTTGTCAATAAAAATGTCAATCATTGGCTCACGTAAGTCCACCTAGTCTTACCTTGGACAAGTTCTTATTGATTACGAGACTTTAATCACTGTATCATAACAGTCTCCCACTATAATTTGAATTGCTATATGTGATTTAGGCAGTCTTGGTTATTGATATTTGGGGTCAAGGACTCTTTCTGGAATTGATGCTTCGATTTCAGTCACATGCTTATCCCTTTCAAGATTGTTCTATAAAGGAATTTTAACAACTATGTCGGACATCTCAGATGTTTTATGCCTGTGTTCAATAAAAACAAATTTTTGTCTTGTTAACATAACTTGATAACTGCATTTTTTAGCTGTTCATCTAAGACCCATTCCATTTCTCCTTCCTTTGTTCTATACCTTTTATGTTCGAATTTCCAAGTACACGGCCAGCTATTTGGAATCGGAACAATGTTTTGTCAGCATCTGCTCCTGGTTCTGGAAAGAACTGCTTTGTTAAGGTGTTCAATTAAGACTGGTTACATTTTTCTTTCCTGTATTGTATATCTTTTATGTTTGAATTTCCATTTACTTCGTCAGCTGTTTGGAATAATTTCTTTTCAGCATGTTCTTTTTATTTTCCCTGGTTATGGAAAGAACCTTTATGATTAATTTTCTTTTTTGCCAACCAATCTGGATCTGGATTCTCGATCATCTACAAGTGTTGCCCTTACCTTGCTCTGTGAGCTGATTATGCCTTGCATGTGAAACACCCTAATTTGCTTGGTAGACCTTGTCCAATTTCAGAATCATTCAGGGAAATAAAAGATTCATGCATTTTTTCATGGCTTCTAAGCCTTGATCATCTTTTCTTAATACAAGTAGATATCATAATGTACCTCTTTCGTTGCTCTTTCAAGATGATCAAGACCCTTAAATTCTTTAAGATATAGTAGATTGGATCTGAAATGAAATCTTACGATTCGATTTTACGTTTCAAATCAAATCTTATACATAACGATTTGAATCCCTTGATTGAATCTTAATTTGTATGGATCTTACGATTTTCGATTGAATCTTACGTTTTGATCGTAAATCGTACGGTTCATGCCATTTATCCAAATTAAGTTTTGTATAAAAAAAAATTGGACTTTCTTTCGAAAAACCCCATTTCCTTTCTACATTACAAGAAGCCTTTGAAATCTCTCTCATTAGAAGGAAGAAGACAGAGGAGTAGGAGTTAGAACGAATCGAACCAGTCAAACACGGTGCATGTGCTTGAAGGCATTACTTAGATTGAGGTGTTAGACGACTATAATGAGGACAACACCGACGACTTCAGTCTTTTATGCTATTTGTCATTTGATTTTTGAGACTTTGAGAATTGATATGGCCTTGTGTCTTTTTTTATTTTTAAGATTATTATCCAATTCGCATGAGCTTGGATGAGCAATCGATGATTAATTTGTGTCAATTTTGTTAACAAACAATTCAAATTACGATATTGAATGACTAATCATGGTAATTTCTATTTGAATTAATGAATTTGGATGAAAAATGAATTATTAGCTATTCTTTCTTTAATTTGTTTATAATTTTTCAAAGCATAAAAAAAATTCTTTATAATTATTTTATATATATATATTAAGCTCACCAAACTTATGGTGAGCTAGCTTGCCCAATCACATGGGTCCCACATTTTGGGGAGTGATCCAAACCATTCATTTGCAAGGCCTTATCATAGATAGGGGGTGTACCAAAAATCAGCTCCATAGGATCATCCTAACCCCTCCATTTGTGGAGGACAAAAATGGGGAAGCTTTGTGTCTGTCCATTTTTGTCCTCCACAAATGGAGGGGTTAGGATGATCCTATGGAGCTGATTTTTGGTACACCCCCCATCTATGTAAGGGACTTTCAAATGAATGCTTTGGATCATCCTAACAAAGTGGGCCCCCATGTGATTGGGCAAGCTAACTCACCATAAGTTTGGTGAGCTTAAGCTCACCAACAGTTTCCTCATATATATATATATATATATATATATATATATATATATATATATATATATGAGGAAATGGTTTGTGAGCAGCTGCTCAGATAAGCTTGTCTGAGCAGAGCTCACAAACATAGGGGGGCCACATTATTTGGATGATCCAAACATTTGATAGGCCCTCATATATATAGGGTTTGCCCAAAATATCAGCTCCATGGGGTCATCCTAACCCTTCAAATTGTGTAGTCAAAACATGGACAAATTTGTGAAGGTTTATACACGTCCATTTTTTACTCCACAAATCGTAGGGTTGGGATGATCATGTGGAGCTGATTTTTTGTGCACACCCTATCTAGATTAGGGCCTATCAAATGAATGCTTTGGATCATCCAAACAATGTGGCTCCCCCCTATGTTTGTGAGCTCTGCTCAGATGAGCTTATCAGAGCAGCTGCTCACAAACCATTTCCTAATATGAGGATATATATATATATATATATATATATATATATATATGAATCTTACGATTTGCGATGCAATTTGCTATACGATACGATTCGACCCATATTACGATTCGATTCCGGTTTTTGAAACACCATCTTAGTCAACTGTCAGGCAGACACTGGGATACTGTCAGGTAGACATGGTATGATACTGTCACTGGCTCAATAAAATTCACTAATTGCTGAAGCCTTTAAATGTTCTGTATAAACAAATGCGTCATCAAATATCTGATACAGTTTTTTGCTGAGGTCTATGTTTCTGTATACTATGGTTTCATTTTGGCACCCTTGTTTTGATGCAATTTATGATGAAAAGGTGAGAGCCTCTGGTTATTGCCTTATTGGAAAGAAACAAAACAACATGCTATCCGGTTTTCATGCCCTTTTGGATAGCTTATGCTTGGATAGATCATATTACCTGCAGAATTTGATCAACTAATTTGAAGAATTCATTCCTTGAATTCCTTCTTATTTACATATTTCACCTTTTGCTCTCGTTCTTGTTCTTTCGATTCTTATCTTTCCCCGTCCCTTAGATCTTAATTCTACATCCTTTTCTCCAATTAGAAAAATAAAATAAAAAGGTTACATCCAAGATTACATCCTCTTCCTATAGAAATTTGGCGTAATTTTTCTGCCTCATCTGTTTTATTATTTCCTGATTTGGGAGAGGAAATTCTTGTAGTGGAATTTTATCCATATAACATTGTAATTATTCTATGCTAATGTGATATATATTTCCCCACAGATTGGGGTGATGGTGATGGTTCACGGAGATGACAAAGGCTTGGTGCTACCACCTAAAGTATCATCTGTCCAAGTTATTGTGGTTCCTGTGCCTTACAAGGATGCTGATACGCAAGCCATCTTTGATGCTTGCTCTGCAACTGTCAAGACATTGAGTGAAGCCGGTTTCCGTGTTGAGGAGGATTTAAGAGACAACTACTCGCCTGGTTGGAAGTATTCCCATTGGGAAATGAAAGGCGTTCCATTACGGATTGAAATTGGACCAAAAGACTTGGCTAATAAGCAGGTAAGCAGCACCTTATAGTTTTCAATTACATCAAGGTTTTAAATGTCGATTTCGGTGTCAGTTTCGGTGCAAATTTCAGCCGAAATCATGTAAAATTTTGACAAAATTTTTGTTTTTTTTTTTTAAATTTCCACCGCAATGTTAATTTCAGTTGAAATCTTTAACATTTCGCCATTTCGGTAGAAATTTTGTAAATAATGATGAAAAATGAAATTTCGGATTTCGGAAAATTTCAAGGAATTCATGTAAAATTCCGATTCAATGTAATCCAAACTGAAACCGAAATATTTCGGCTGAAATTTTGGATTTCGGCCGAAATTTAGAACTATGGATTATGTATGTCACTGATGGAATTGTTCTTTTCTATTGGCATGGATTCATGCGTCTGGAACTCACTATATCTTTTATTTGTTTATACTTATCTGGTTCATTACATGGTTAGTATTACACTATATTTACCCTTGAATTTAATGCCTCAAAGAGATTTTCCACTACTGAATCAAGGAATTTTCTCTTATTGACCCGGATGGAGTTTACAAATTACAAAAGTGGCCTTGGATATTATAGTTTTGGACTGTAATAGGTATTTGTGCAAGGACAATTTTGAATTGTACTATGGGGAAAAGAGTTCCATTCTCACAGCTAATTTTTTTGAATGGGATTCACACAATCAAATTTACAGGGTTATATTTATATCTCAAATTATATTCCATGTATATTCCCATGCTCCCTATAATTACAATGCAGGCCCGAAGGATCCCTTAAATGCCGTCGTCTATGCCCTGGAAGCACAAAGTAAGGCTATTTTTGTCATGTGAAAATAACATATTTTTTGTCTTTGGGTCGAAATAATGCATTGGGATTTTATAAACGATGATGTGGGAAAACTCGAAGAGGATGAACCAAGAAACTTAGGAGGTCATATGAATCTCAGGTCTGAAAATAAAGAATTGATTTTTCAGAAAAATGATATGAAAGAAAGAAATTGGGTTGGAGTTACCAGAAAAGATTAAGAATAAAAACATAATGTGAAGAACAGATTTCAGGGTGACGAAATAGAGAGAGAGATGGAATTCAGATCAGGAATTAGTGTAGGAATTAATTCTTGAAACTATAATTCAGAGTCAAGGAGTAAAAACATAGAATCAATAAATGATAATTGGAGACAAACAATTGGATTAAATTCAGTAAGTGGATACATTACTCGCTTAGTTTCCATGTTTGGGTGAAACTGTTGTTCTGGGATCAGGGTTGAGATTTTATCTAAGGTCTTGGTTGTAGACCTCATCTTGTCATTTGTAAATCTTTGCATATAGTGGAAGCTCTTGGATTGCTTTTGCCTGTGAGCTTAGTCAAAACGTAACAAGCCACATAAATCTCATGGTCTTGATTGACATTCTTTTTTTAATTTCTTTGTTTGGCATTTCTACTAAACCCTGGATCTACTTTTTCTCAATGCACACTAATTTCCTGAAGGGCATGGTTGAATATACATTTAACACATTTTATTTGACAGCTTTTTTTACTGTGCACCTGCAAACTATAATATATTGCAAGAGGGAAAGTTTCTTTCTTTCTTTTTTTACAATATTTCCTAGCCACGAGCTTGCACAATGAATTCGTTTTGAAATAATTTTCATGCTTTGCAATAAAAAATATCATGTAGAAAATACATTCCTTTGCATCCAATCAGATTCTAAGTAAATAATGCTGGACAATGTGGTCTATATAGGGCTCTGTTTGGATGCCACATGCAAGGGATCCTCAAGCAATCCCTATGCAAAAAATGCACTTTTTGGATTACATGGTGTTGTTTGTTTGCCAAAGTAGCACCCTTAGAGATTGCCAAACAAGAAACATGTGTACCAATTGCATGTCTGGTGACATGGCATCACTAGCACTTACATATGAAATATCCCAAAAAATAAGAGATCTCTCTCTCTCTCTCTCTCTCTCTCTCTCTCTCTCTCTCTCTCTCTCTCTCTCTCTCTCTCTCTCTCTCTCTCTCTCACACACACACACACACACACACACTCCATCTCCCTCTCCCTCTCCCTCTTCCTCTCCCTCTCCTGTTAACTTGCGTCCAAACAGAATAAAACACATGGCTCTACCAGGGTTTTCATGCATCCAAAATCCTGCCCCCCTCCTCAGACTTTACTTCCCTAAAGAATGCATAAGCATCCAAACAGAGCCTAGAGGTGAGGATAGGTTCTTATTTGTGTAGGATGGCATTATGATACACTATTATGGAGACCAAGCTGAAATTTTTATGATGGGTAGAAAATGGTTCCATTCCAGACACGCTCCTGGGTGTGTTCTAAATCTTTTCTACACTTTTTGATGTGTTCTGTTGGCATGTTTTGTATGCTTTTTGGATTGCTTTCTAGCAAATATTTGTATTTAGAAAAGTAAATAGTACATACTTTGCTACACCTTTGTGTACTAGCAAAAAACGGTGCATGCTTTGGAAAAAATTTTGGGTGCATATTGACTATGACTCTTTATAAATTTCAAGTACTTACTTACTTACCCAAATAACGAAAGGACAAAATCACCCAAATAACTGAACACCCTCCAAGGAGTCAAAATTCTGTGATTCAACTAGAGGCACAACCTTTTTGCCCAAATAATCAGCTATATATTTTCTGTCGATGGTGCATGGGCATGAAAGGGAGAAAATGTAGTCCATAGGAGACTTATACATAAACATGTCACAAACTGTTACCTTGCGATTAGGGAGGGAACCCTCCAACCCTTTTGGATGATTGCAAATGAGTCACTCTAATTCAAAGAAGCACGGATTAGGCTGAGAAAGTTGATGAAAGCTGCAGTGAAGATCTTAACTTGTGCAACATAGAAATAATTTTTCCCATGAGTGCGAACTTATTTGAGAATGGCTAACCTCCCAATACTTTATTCTAGCCTTTTTTCAAGTTCTATCTTAAATTTCTATCGTTTGCATAGACTTCCATAAACTTCCATGATTTTTACTAGATTTTCATTCACTTCCATAAACTACCACTTATATGGGTACCGAAGTCCAAACCAAAACCGGTGTTTAAACTTTGAATCCTTGCACAAGTATATGAATTCTCTATGATGTACTTTTGGCATGCTATAAGATGTAATTATATTAGGTGACTACTGTATTTGATAATTCTATTAGCTACCTTCCATTAAAATTGTATAACTCGAAAATGGATAAGCAATATATCTAAGAAAATTGATTATCTGCACTCCTTTTTTCAAAAATGGTACCCTTCCTTTTATTTACACTTTTTAGTGAGCTGTTATAAGCTGTTAAAATTCCCAAAAGCTATAATCAACCAATCATAATAGTATTTTTCAAAAATGTGTATGAGACGACGCTAAAATTAGATAAATCTCTGTTTCTGAAACCCTAGAATCATCTTCTTTTGATGCCTCGACCAGCAGATTCAGAGAAATTCTGATCTCTTTTGATTACATAGATATATCTTTCAAAAAAAAAAAAGAATAGCATTTAATAAAGCGAGAAGTGACACTATAAGCGAGTGTGAGTATCTCTCTCTCTCTCTCTCTCTCTCTCTCTCTCTCTCTCTCTCTCTCTCTCTCTCTCTATATATATATATATATATATATATATATATATATATGAGGAAAAGGATTGTGAGCTTGAGCGTTGGAACCTTATGATGAGCTTGAGCTCTCAAACCAATGAGGCCCACATTGTTAGGATGATCCAAAGCATGCACTAGAAAGGGCCTTACATAGATAGGGTGTGTACAAAAAATCAGCTCCATAGGATCATCCTAACCCATCCATTTGTGGAGGTCAAAATGGACAGACCACAAATCTGCCCATTTTTGCCCTCCACTTTTGGAGGGGTTAGGATGATTCAATGGAGCTGATTTTTGGTACACACCCTATCTATGATAGAGCCTTGCAAATGAATGGTTTGGATCCTCACAGAAATTGTGGGACCCATGTGAATGGTGCACTCAAGCGCACCATTTGGTTCCAACGCTCAAGCGCACGAACATATTCCTCTATATATATATATGAGGAAAAGGATTGTATGCTCGAGCGTACCAAGCTTATGGTACGCTCGAGTGCCCAATCACATGGGTCCCACATTTTTTGTGGTGATCCAAAGCATTCATTTGCAAGGCCCTATCATAGATAGGGTGTGTACCAAAAATCAGCTCCATTGAATCATCTTAACCCCTCCAAAAGTGGAGGGAAAAAATGGGCAGATTTGTGGTCTGTCCATTTTGCCCTCCACAAATGGATGGGGGTTAGGATGATCCTATGGAGCTGATTTTTGGTACACACCCCATCTATGTAAGGGCCTTTCAAATGAATGCTTTGGATCATCCTAACAACTTGGGCCCACATGTGATTGGGCACTCGAGCGTACCATAAGCTTGGTACGCTTGAGCGTACAATCCTTTTCCTCTATATTATATATATATATATATATATATATATATATATATATATATATATAGCAGGATGGGCGTTTCATTGTTCACGCCCACGTGGACAGCTCCCCCATCCTGCTTGATGTCTACGTGGCACCCTAGACGGAAAAAAAACAATATTTTACAATTCTGAAAACTAAAATATAGGATCATTTCCTATATTCTCTCTCCTATAATAAGGAATAAAAAAAGGCTTAGGATTGTTTCCTACTCTCTCTCTCTCTCTCTCTCTCTCTCTCTCTCTCTCTCTCTCTCTCTCTCTCTCTCTCTCTCTCTCTCTCTCTCCTATGAACACCTTAAACGGAAAAAAAACTAAGATTTAGGATTCTTTCTTATATTATCTCTCTCCTATAACGCTTAGGATTGTTTCCTATTATTGTAAAAGATCTTCTAGCTATTCGATTTAGTGTTTTGGCAACAACCCTCTCTCTCCTTTAACTTATCAGAATCCTAGAATTTCTCTTTCAATCGACACAAAGGTTTCTTCTCTTCTTTCAGCAACTTAACAAAACCCAATTCCTTTGCTACTACTGTAAATGATCTTCTACATATTCGACCTGATGTCTTGGCAACAGCCCCCTGTTTTTGGATTCCTTTCTAAACTTTCATGCCTATAAAAGACACCCATAACTTTCATATCCCTATTCGTTGCTCTCTCTCTCTGTATATTCTTTGGCCTTACAGGTATGACCTCTCCAACTTTTCCACTATATTTTTTCATGTAATTTCTGAAATTGGATTATAGGTTGTTTCTTCTGGTGCATATTATGTTTTCATTAGGGGCACAACTGCATGTTAAGAGTTGCAAGTAGACGAGTCAATCTGGGTACTTTTTTTATATACATCGTCTTTTTCTTAAGGCAGATTCTTCAATTGTCTCTGCACATGTTTAAACCATCTAATCTAAATGCAATTTTCAGTCAAAAAATCACACTGATGCGTATAATTAGGCATCCGATCCTGCGTGGCACCCTCCCTTGAAAAACGCAAAAAACATATCAGTTTGTGTCACGAATAAATAAAAAATAAAAAAAATCAGATGGATGCTATTATAAATTGAAGGTCCCTCTAAATAAACAACTCCATGCTTTATGGAACTTGCCTTATATCTTTTGATTAAGGAACAAAATTCACTTTCTGTTAATTTCTCTGGTGTCAATTTGTGGAATGATTGTGAAGGTTACATTGATAGAATATGAAGAAGTTTTGTAGCCTGTCTATCATGACTTGGCGATATGCCCATTGGGAATGATTGTCTACCTTTAATATCTGTCTATGTTTTTGCAGAATGCTATCCTTTACCAATGAAATGCTACTATAGCTTCACTTTTGTATATCTTACATTTATACAACAGATATAAATGCAATTTTCAGTCAAAAAATCACACTGATGCGTATAATTAGGCATCCGATCCTGCGTGGCACCCTCCCTTGAAAAAAGCAAAAAACATATCAGTGTCACGAATAAAAAAATTTAAAAAAAAAATCAGAGGGATGCTATTATAAATTGAAGGTCCCTCTAAATAAACAACTCCACGCTTTATGTGACTTGCCTTATATCTTTTGATTAAGGAACAAAATTCAGTTTCTGTTATTTTCTCTGGTGTCAATTTGTGGAATGATTATGAGGGTTACATTGATAGAATATGAAGAAGTTTTGTAGCCTGTCTATCATGACTTGGCGATATGCCCATTGGGAATGATTGTCTACCTTTAATATCTGTCTATGTTTTTGCAGAATGCTATCATTTACCAATGAAATGCTACTATAGCTTCACTTTTGTATATCTTACAGGTTCTTTACTACAGATATATGTTATTACATACTTTTATTCTCTTTTTCCACTTCCCATTCTTATGAATATATTTTTTTTAAACAGTTTGAAAGTGTTTTTCATTTTTTTTGTTTTAAGCATTTACCATAGCCATAAGAAGTTATTTAGTTACTAAATTAAAGGCTTTAAGTGACATTCAATCATAATTTTTTCCCTCCCCCGTGCATCGCACAGGGTGCCCCACTAGTGTGTGTGTGTGTGTGTGTGTGTGTGTGTGTGTGTGTGTGTAGAGAGAGAGAGAGAGAGAGAGAGGAAAGTGTCTCTAGTCTGCCGACTAGAGATCATTCTCTAGTCCACCGACCAAAAACAACGGGTCCCGCAATTTTTTTTGGTGATCTAAAGCATTCATTTGATAGTCCCCATCATGGATAGGGTGTCCACAAAAAATCAGCTTCATAGGATCATCCTAACCCTTCGATTTGTGGAGCTAAAAAATGGACAAATTTGTGGCGATTTATAGCCGTCCATTTTAAGCTCCACAAATCGTAGGGTTGGGATGATTCTATGTTGCTGAGTTTTTGTGGACACCCTCTTTATGCCAGGGCCCATCAAATGAATGCTTTGCATCACCCAAATAAGGTGGGACCCATGTGTTTTTGGTCGGCGGACTAGAGAATGATCTCTAGTCGGCAGACTAGAGACACTTTCCTCATGTATAACCACTTTCCTTCTCATTGTTGTGAAAATTGAATAAGGTTATAAGTGGTAAATGATACAGATATGGTTTTAAATTTCACGTTTCGGCCGAAATATTTCAGTTTCGGCCGCGACCGAAACGAAATTTACATGAAGTCGTTTCTTTACAAGATTTCGGAAATTTCGGTTGAAAATTCGTTTTTAGCCTTTTTTACAAAATTTCCACCGAAATTTTAAAAAAGTCCACCGAAACTTATGAAATATTCACCGAAATAGACAATTTTCGCTGAAATCGCCGAAATTTACACCAAAATTTTACACATTTCGGTCGAAATTAAAAAAAAAAAACGAAATCATACTTATTTTTTTACATGATTTCGGCCCGACACCGACATCGAAATTTATAACCTTGGGTACAAATCGAATAGGACTATGATTTTTGTATAACTCTCAGCTATCAAGTAAGTTCTATAATTTTCTTGGATGTATGTCATTATATTCTCTGTTTATCGTGTCTTCTTAGATGCCCTAACAACTACACTAGAAGAGTGTGTAATACCGAATTTTATTTACAGGTGCGGGTTGTTCGTCGTGACAATTCAGCCAAAGTCGACATTCCTATGAGCAATTTGGTTGAGCAGGTTAAAGATATATTGTCTAATATCCAAGTAAGCATGTTTGATGCAGCAAAGCAAAAAAGAGATGCTTGCATTGAGGTCGTAAAAACGTGGGATGAATTTATTGTGGCTCTTAATGGGAAGAAAATGATCTTAGCTCCTTGGTGTGATGAAGAGGTATTGGATTTGTTTTTATGATTCATAATTTGTT
Source organism: Tasmannia lanceolata (assembly GCF_043159265.1). NCBI lineage: Eukaryota > Viridiplantae > Streptophyta > Magnoliopsida > Canellales > Winteraceae > Tasmannia > Tasmannia lanceolata. The sequence continues at coordinate 26,182,212 of NW_027518695.1, read as the reverse complement.
TGGCATTTGCATTGTGGGAGACACTTATATCATGTGTTTACATGTTCATGCTTTTAGTTGCCATTTATATTATTTATGTAGGTTATATTATTTATTTAGTATTAAATTAATTACCTAATTTGTCTCAGATTGTTTTGCTTCCATGGGTTATTAAGAATGTCTTACCACTTTCTTAGAGAAATAACTTAATTTGTTGCAGGTATAATTAAATGGAGTAGTTTTATACCTAATATACTCTGGTTTTAGTTCTGATGTTTTTAGTAATTGACACATTTCAGTGGAACTTACTCCACTCAGATTTTGTTATATTTGCTGCATATTTAACACCCGGGATATGATAGCTTGTCTTCGTATTATGCCATGTTAAAGTCTGCGTCATTTTTTTTTCACCTTTCATTACAACTTTGCTTTCATGAATTTTTTGTAGTACCCTACAAAATAAGCTTTGAAATTCCTTGAGATCTATGCAACTGCAACCAATGTTTGAAATTTCAGCTTCAGTGGAAATTTCAGTGTAAATCTTAAAATTTCGGTTTTGGTATATTGTTAAAAGTATAAAAGATATATAACGCTCCAACAGCTTAAGCTTTTCGAGAAGTTGGTAAGTTAACATGGTATCAGAGCCAAAGGTCTCAAGTTCAAACCTCCCAGATAGCAAAAATCCACATGCGATAGTCGGCGCAAAGTGGGACTACATGTGCCACGTGTTTGCCAAGTGGGCCACACGTGCGGGGGAGTGTTAAAAGTATAAAAGATAAATAACACCTTTCTCCAACAGCTTAAGCTTTTGGAGAAGTTGGTAAGTTAACATATACATTTCGGATTTCGGCTGAAATTTAAAACCGTGACTACAACATGGACACAAGATGTAACGCCCATATCCAGCATGTTCTTTAATCTATTTTATTTTATATTACATAAGTTATTACTGCAATCGGCATTATGTATGTGGCAATTCTTGAATTTTTCCATAGGGATGTTACTAAATCCTAAAAAATTAAGGATGATCTGATCCTTATTTTGGCACTTGTCCTATTGTGTGCGCTTTTGGACACTTATCAATACAACGATGGATTGTTATTGGTTTTCAATCACAGGTCCATCCTTTTAGCAATTTTCTTCATTCTGTTTTTTGCAATTTTTCACTGAATTTTTCGAAGAGGATGTTACTATCCTAGATAAACATGGATGGTCTGATCCCTACATTGACACGTCTATCACTTGCATTGGGGATCCTTGTCAATATGAGGATGGATTGCCCCTGGTTTTTCACGACATTTCCGTCCTTTTTGCAATTTTTTCATTATCCTCTATATTTTCAATATAGTTTTTAAGATTTAATAGGTTGAAGATTCTTGTTTTGCATTGCAGAATCTACTTTATTTCAATTGTTTATATTTGATCATCACCAGTCACAAGGTTTTATGTTTATGTGCTCACTAGGAAGTTGAAAAGGATGTGAAATCTCGAACTAAAGGTGAAATGGGAGCAGCGAAGACATTATGTACCCCGTTTGATCAGCCAGAACTTCCAGGAGGTACCATTCCATTCTGTAAAACTTGAAAAAATGCTCTAAGAATTTGTGTTGTGATCCATATTCATGTGCAGTAGTTTTAAATTTAAGACTATTTGAACATTTTAATTTATTTTTTCTGCTAAAATAGTTAAAATGTTTTTGTTCTGAGCCATTGTCATTGTAAAAAACAATTTGGACAACCAAAATAATTTAGTACTTTCACATGATTGACATATCCAGCAATTCTAAGAGTAACCTGTGTTATGCTCCCCTGATTATATGACAACTATGCGAGAAATAGAGCAATGAACCCATTATAGATAACATAATACATTCGACATGGGCTAATAAACTATATATGATTATCACAGTTGGTAATGCTCGCTCAGTTCCAGGGGCAGAGATACATGTAGCATAAGGGGGGCAGCTGCCCCTGTTGAGTTGGGCCAAACTCCTTAATAGGCCCAACTCAATTGGGCGCAGCCCCGTTAAAATTTGAAGCCTGCCCCCCTTATGTATAAATCCTGTCTCCGCCAGTCAGTTCCCCTCTTAAGTTGTAAACTTGTAATGCCTACTTATATATGGTGTGCTTGGTTTCTTTCTCCTCTCATTTTCTGTCCTAATCAGGTTTACTGGTAGGATCTCATTTGTTTTTCTATGATGACTCTCTCTCGGATTGTCAACATCATTATCATTTTTAAAACAGAGTGGTTTAAAATACTCAATGCCAAATGTTTCTCCCTGCAATGTGCATTATTTTTAAATGTATCTTTTCTAAGTAATCAAGTGAAAATTTTATTTATTTGTAACAAGGGAAGTTACAGATTAAGCATGGACTAATTGCGTAAAAGATTTCAAATTTTGCGTATGATACCTCCTCATTCAACTAGTGCACAATGATCCAGTTGACAGCCAGGTTTCTACCTTTACCATTGCACCTCCTAGGTTGAGCTAGTTGCTTGTCAAGATAGGGTTCCTAGTAGGTCTTCCTTGCCAGCATATTGGTGGCCCATCCAATGTAGCATTCAGACCCATTCTCACCCTTTATCCTGTGAGCTGTACATTGCCACTTTAATCGGATTTTGAAAGCCCCATTGAAATATGGTTCCCATTCCAGGTTATCTGGCACCAAATTTTGCCACTTTGCTCAGTTTTTTAAAGCCCCATTATAGTTCCCATTCTAGATGTCCGCCAAAATAATAGCTATTTGATGGGTGTGAAATATGCCCAACTGAGGACGAAAGGATATATGCCCCATCACTTGAACTTTCATGAATAGCTGCCAATGGGCTTCCCTTTGTTCCACTTTATGTTGTCATCATCAGCCTACAATATCTGCTAGCGAACTCCCATCTAGTAGCCTTACCCCAGTTTTCAAATCCATCACTTCAACTTTGATTGCAGGTGTGACCCGGCCAGAACACAAATGAAAATTGTTAGAAATGAGGCTAGGGTTAGCAAGAGGAAGAAGAAGAGGAATGGAGAGGGAGAGTCTCCACTAGGAAGCTCCTCATGTAAATGATGTATATATAGGCCCAAATAGGGCATCCAATGTACAATGACTATAATACCCTCTAATGTACACGTAATGCCTAAACTACCCTTACACTATTCAACACTCCCCCTCAAGCTGGAGTGTATATACTATGGAACTCCAGCTTGCTATAAAGAAAACTACAACAAACAACTAAAATAACAAAAAGTAATAATCTCAAACACATCCAGCTTGGTATAACACTCCTCAAGCTGGTGTGGAGAATACATAATGAAAGCATAATAAAAGATAACGGCGGCCACATGAGTATAGCAGCGAGATCAACGGCCACCAAAAAAGCAGCTCCCCCTGAAGTAGCACTACGGTGAGAGCGATCAAACAGGGCCTCTCCTTGAATGAGAGCACGGAGAACAAATCTGCATATCAACGAGCAATGGAGCGCCATTGCAGGAGCCAGCAACGGTCCAGCGAGCAAAATAGGCATACCATGGATGCGCACACGAGAAACGGCGAAGCACCACGAGCAGGAACACCAGCTAAGCAGCACTACGCCAATAGAAAATAACAAGAGATGGGGAAGCCATCGGAGACAAGGTCGACAGGGAAACTGTCGCCTGGAGATAAGAAGAAAAGAGGAAAAGATAACCAACCAATGATGGGGAAACCATCATTTGGAGATAAGATCGACGGCATGATCATTGTCGCCTGAAGAGAGCCAACCAACGATGGGGAAACCATCGCCCGGAAAGAGAGGTTAACAAGGAAACCGTCGCATGAAAAAAAGCCGACCAACGATGGGGAAACCATCGTCCAGAAAGAAGGTCGACAGCATGAACATCGTCACCTAAAAAGAGCCGACCAACGATGGAGAAACCATCACCCGAAAAGAAGGTCGACGGGGAAACCGTCGCCAGAAAAGAGAAGACCAACGATGTGGAAACCATCGCCCGGAAAGAAGGTCATCGCCTGAAAAAGAGCCGACCAACGATTGGGAAACCATCGCTCGGAAAGATGAGGCATAAAGCCAAGAACACAAAGAGATGAAACAACGAACAATGCAAAGACGAGACAACAAGATTGAATAGGGAGAACACCCAACAAGAACATAAAGGAAGCACCAACACTCCCCTAAGAAGACAACATTCCCTCAAGAAAACAATACTGAGACAACACTAACACTCCCTCTTAGGGCTGCAACTCGAGCCGGGTAAAACCCGACCCGCATCGACCCGACCCGACCCGACCCGAGTTACATAAGTTATAGTATGTATATTTTTTTCTATTGTTAGTTAAAAGTTAAAGGGATAATTACATTTACACCCCCTCTAGTTTCTGACACATCCACTTCCACCCCTATAGTTTAAAACGTGACAAATACACCCTTGTAGTTTCAATTTGTTTAAGGTAGGCCCCCTCAGCGGAAGGTTCGTCCATAGATTGAAGGGTTAGGATGATCCGATGGAGCTGATTTTTTGGGCACACCCTAACTATGTCAGGACCCATCAAATGAACGCTTTGGATCATCCAAACAATGTGGGCCCACATTATTTGGATGATTTTTTGGTAGTGTTTGGATTTGGGTAGGGGCCCACATTATTTGGATGATCCAAAGCGTTCATTTGATGGGTCCTGACATAGATATGGTGTGCCCAAAAAATCAGCTCCATCGGATCATCCTAACCCTTCAATCTATGGACGAACCTTCAGCTGAGGGGGCAAACCTTAAACAAATTGAAACTACAGGGGTGTATTTGTCACGTTTTAAACTATAGGGGTGGAAGTGGATGTGTCAGAAACTAGAGGGGGTGTAAATGTAATTATCCCAAAGTTAAAAGTGAAAACCCACGCACCCACTGTTACTGTATGTGAGTGTAATTCTTGCTTCTATGAGGTGAGTTGATTCAAGTGTTTGATTCAGCATTGTTTGATTGTAATTACAACATTGTTTGATTACAGCATTGTTTGATTCAAGTGTGATGTGAGTGTAATTACATCATTGTTTGATTCAAGTGTAATGTGAGTGTAATTTCTGCTTCTATGAGTTGAGTTGCCTTGCCAAACAAGAATTTTCCTTAAAAATTTGCGTGTCAACGTGAAAAAACTCGAACCAACCCGAACCGACCCGAGATTTATCATGGGTAGGGCCGGGTTTGGGAATCGTGGGTTTTCCGAAAAAAAACCCTACCCGACCCGACCCGAGATATTTCTCGGGTAGGGTTGGGTTCTCCAAAACCCGACCCGCCCGACCCGAGTTGCAGCCCTACTCCCTCTCAAGAAAAGACAACAAAAGAAGAACTACATGATAACACTCCCCCTCAAGTTGAATGTCGAATACCTTCAACTTGCAACGAAACAAAGACAGGCAAGGCACCACACCTCGGACATTTCATCGAACACTTGGTGTGGGCCTTGAAGAACAATCCAAGGGCCATGAAAGCCAAGAAAGAGAAAGAAAACAAAGAGTAAATGATATGGGTGCTTCTGGAAAATATACGGTGTTTCATCTGAAGAGTAAATGATCATCGAATGTGCAGGAGTGATAGCCCCAATACTACTTTCGTAAGTCAGGGTATGCCCTGATTTGCCTTTATAGATGCTATGTAATGTTACTAGGGACCTCTTGTCCCCATTGTATCTTTCATGGTATCAATAAATATATGTCACCTTTCAAAAAAAAAAGGGAAAACAAAGAGATGACAACAAAACAAGAATAAGAGAACCACTAGAAACAATATAAGACAACATTCCCCTTGGCAACCACAAGGTGAGCAGTTTTTCCCTTCATATTATTCATTCTTCCCTCTATCTCTACCACCATCTTTCTCCTTTCTTGATCTTTATTTATTATCTATTCTTTTCTTTCTCTCGATCTTGGCTGTGAACAAAATCCACTTTCCCTCTCTCTGACGTGTTCTTCCCCCTCACTGACATTGCCTGCAGCGGATGATCAATGCACGAATCCCAACATGCCCTCTCAATTATTGATTTCATTCCCCTTTACTTTCCATAACCTATATTATTCCCATAATCTCATTTTGAGCCTTCCTCTTTCTTTTCTACATAACCAACCATTTTTCCCGTCCATTTTTTTACACTCAAATTTAATCCATTCAGTACCCTTGTCATCTGTACACCCTGTACTGATCCTTCACCACCCTTTTATTTCCGTACCCTTTTAGCATTGTTTGGGCCCTAGTTAAGTATTTTATGTCAGATCAAATTTTTAGGACAGATTTGACTGAAATCTGTGTTTTATTCATTAGATAGTTGTTTTCACTTTTAGGAATTATTTCGTGGAACATAATTTGGATGAATTTAGTTTCTTTGATGGTTGAACCCTTATGATTAGCATTTCTTTGAAAATCCTTGTTGTATCTGATTATTTTATGATCTGTTTATGCTGATTTAGGAATGCATGTTGCTGTCTTGTTGAGTTAAAACTTAAAACTCATATACTCAACTCAACTCAACTCAACAATGCCTTTGTCCCAAACTAGTTGGGGTCGGCTACAATGAATCCTTTAGAAAAATTTCATGAAGAAGGTGAAAGGAATCTACCCGGCTCTAATCCTGGCTCTAGTTGGGTTCTTCTATGTTGATCATTTTCTTCCATTCTATCCTATCCAAGGTCATGTTCTATGTTATGTTCCTAGCTATCAAGTCTTTCCTCACTATTTCTACCCAAGTTGTTTTCGGTCTGCCCCTACCTCTTTTTACTCTATCAATTTGGCACGAGTCGTCTCTTCTCACCGGAGCATCCAAAGGCCTACGTTGGATATGTCCAAACCATCTTAAGCAGTACTTTCTCATCTTCTCCTCAATTGGTGCCACCCCCACCTTTTTATGAATGTCTTCATTTTTAATTCTATCTAACCTTGTCTGGCCACACATCCATCTAAGCATTCGCATTTCCGCTACACTCATCTTATGCACATGCTGCTTCTTGGTAACCCAATATTCTGATCCATACAGCATGGCTGGCCTTACAGATATCTTGTAAAACTTTCCCTTCAACTTGGTAGGGATTTTGCGGTCGCACAGAACTCCTGAGGCAAGCTTTCACTTCAACCAACCTGCTCTTATTCCATGGTTAAGATCCTCTTCATTCTCTCCTTCCTTATGTAGAATTGAACCAAGATAACGAAAGATATCCCTCTTGGGTACCTCCTGTCCAGTCATATTTACTACAATCTCATCCCGCCTCCATACATTACTAAAGTTGCACGCCATTATTGTCTTAGTCCCGTCTTAGTCCCAGTCTAAAACCTTTGGATTCCAAAGTAGTTCTCAATAACTCTAACTTAGCATTTACTCTTGCTTCGGTTTCGTCGATTAATACAATGTCATCTGCAAATAACATACACCACGGCACCTCATCCTGGATACCCTACATAAGCTCATCCATAACTAGCATAAAAAGATAAGGGCTTAGAGCTGATCCTTGGTGCAGTCCTATTGTAATTGGAAGCTCACTAGACATGCCATCCGTGGTTCTCACACTAGTTACTGCTCCATCATACATATCCTTAATCACATCAACATATTTAGTATGCACTTTTTTCCTTTCAAGGACCCACCACATAACAATCCTGGGGACCCTATCATACGCTTTCTCCAAATCAATGAAAATCATATGAAAGTCCTTTTTATTTTCTCTGAATCTCTCCATTAACCGCCTAATCAAAAAGATAGCTTCCATAGTCGATCATCCGTGCATGAAGCCAAACTGATTCTCTGACACCTTAGTCTCTTTTCTTAGTCTATGCTCAATTACCCTCTCTCAAAGCTTCATGGTATGACTCATTAGCTTTATTCCCCAGTAATTGGTGAACCTCTGAATTTCCCTTTTATTCTTATAAATAGGTATTAATGTACTCTTCCTCCACTCATCAGGGGCATCTTCTTAGTCTTCAAAATATTGTTAAATAATCTCGTTAACCAAACCAAACCCACATCACCCAAGCATCTCTGAGTCTCAATAGGAATATCGTCAGGCCCCCTAGCCTTACCTAATTTCATATTTTCATAACTACTCTTATCTATGATGTTCGGATTCTACGAACAAACATCCGGTTTGTATCATCAAAAGCATCATCAAGTTCTCCAAATACAGGTTCTCCATTAAACAACTTATCGAAGTAACTTCTCCACATCTCTTTAACGTCGTTTGAGTTAAAAGTCATATATTGCTCCTAAATTTCCGTAAGTCATCAGCGAACCTATGGGTTTGCACCGCACTCCCTATAGCTACCCATCTATGGTTGAGAAGAAAGTAATCACTGCAAGTGTTTCACTCGAGCATGTTGAAGTGTCCGACATTGCGTGTTTTAGAAAAGAGGAGCTAGAATTGCATATTGCAGAAAAAGTGAAGCAAGTTAGCTTAAATCACATCAATAGAAAAATTCAAATATTCAAAACCTAATCAAATTCAGTATTCTTCATTAATTGTTGGTGACATTACTATTTACTAGCCTTTCAAGACATCCTTACATTTCTTGGATCAGTTGCTCTACTGAATTTCGATGCGCTTAGTTGTGCAAAATGACCAATAAAAAAAAGGGCGGCCCAGTGCACGAGGCTCCCGCCATTGCGGGATCTGGGGAGGGCTAGATGTACGCAACCTTACCCCTGCAAAATGACCAGTATGCTAGTTTATTAATAATTCATTCCTTTTTACATCCGGATTTTCAGTCGGTTTAGCCATTAACTCTAGGTTAGCGAGCCATTTTCAATTATATAATTAACTTATAGAATTCCAACTGCATATCATCGGACAATCTTCATTTAACATGCTTATCAATCGCAAGAAGAAAAAAATGACTTAAAACAGTTCTGTTTGGTTTTGGTCAAATTCATTCTACCACTTTTACGTACTTATGTACCATGCCATTGTTCTCAAGATCCTTACTCTTGTGGTTAACCTCCATGCAGGAACTGCTTGCTTTGCCTCGGGAAAGCCGGCAAAGAAATGGTCATATTGGGGTCGGAGCTATTGAGTTTCAGTTTGGTTCCCCTTAATCATTTGGTTATTCATCCACTAATATTCTTCTACGATTTGCTTTATTGAAGAAGTTTTGCTTGATTTTTCTGGTTAATGTTCATGGGATGCAGTCAATGCATCACATGAAGTGTTTAGATAGGACTATGCTAAAGCGCTGCCCTCTTTTAATCGTGTGGGTAACATAGATATTTAGTAAAAGAGTAAAATTTGGGCTATGTTATTTTAAAAAAAATTATATTTGCTGTGCAATATTTAAAAAACTGGATATTTAGTATGCAGGAATCTGAGGAAAATTGTTTTGATAGTAGAGCCATGTTTGGCAACCATGAAATTTTTTTCCCCATGGAATATTAGCTTACCCAGTGGTGGGAGAGGCGTAAGGAGGAGGGTGGGAGAGAGGGAGACTTGAGAAGGCATGACTGAGCAGAATGTGAGAAGTAGCTAAAAAAGAGGGGGAAAACAAATCCTATGTTGAATGGACTTGTTTTTTTCTTACCCTCACTCGTTTCCCCCTCTCCAGCCCTCACCATTGGGTAGGTTAATATTCCATGGAAAAAAAAATCATGGTTGCTAAACATGGCAGAGGCATAAGAGTGTCATCAGGGATAAAGTGCTCTCAAACTTTGGGACTTCACCACTTGGGACTAAGAAAGAACCCTATTTTTGTGTTTCCTATCATGCCATATAGCATACTAATTCAGGTAAAAATTTAAAAAAAAATTACCTCCAACACTTGGATCATGGTTCTACTTTTTTTAGGTTTCACCAACTGACCTTATGGTAAGTGTGAAAACCCTTAATTTGTCTTAATGAATTTCATCAACCAAAGAGCTCAGTTGAATAAAAAAAAAATGAACATATTTTAAAAAAGGCATGAAGTTTTTGCTAAGCAAGAGGGGAGTTTTTTTGGGGGGTAAAGCAAAATTATATGACAGATGGATTTAGATTTCCATTGAAATGCATGGGTAAAGAAGTATAGCAGGGCCCATCTATTTGAATGATCTAAACCACTCATTTGTTGGCCACGCCCCAAAAATCTTCTCCATTTGATGATCCTAACCCTCTTATATATTTGGTATAAAATGGACAGCTCATAAAGTTCAAAAATGATGGTATCGAGAGCTCCACAAATGGTTGGGTTATGATCATCCTACTGGGAAGATTTTTGGCCCAAAGAAATAAATGGTTTAGGCCCAGTTTGTTTTGGATTTTGGACTAAAAATTAAACATAATTTTCAGTCCAATAATCAGTCAATTCTCAAAATCCAAAACAAACAGGGCCTTAGGACTCTCAGTCCATTAATATGACTTCACCTCCATTTTTGTTAGGACTCTTTGATAAGGACTGGAAGGCAGGTGGCCATAAGAGAACATTACTTAAAGCTTAGACAGCAAAAGGTTTGAAATTAGTAAATACACATTGGGTCCAAATGACAAGAGAGAACTAACACTGTTCAGTTTGGTCAAGCTAATTTCCAGTTCTCACCATACAACACACTTACTGAGTTTACTGAGTCTTGAGCTTGCTTAGGCTTTAGACTCATCACAGGTTTGAAATATTAAATGTCTCTGAACCACATCTTCAAGCCCAAAACTAAGAAATTAAATTATCCCTGATCAAAACATTATTCAAATATGACTTATGAGGAGAACTTACCTTTGGGCCTTCGGGGTCGCATATCTAGAACAATTTGTAGATGATAGGAACTAGTGCTTAATCCATATAATCCCATCCCAACCCTCATATATGAGAGAAGTTTTTTTATATATCAGCAACTTTGTAACTATGCTTTCCACCTCGTGCATTAAGGTTCAGTAATCAGACCAGATCGATCAGAACCAAAATTTGGGATTGTCCCAAATGAACTGAATTTCTTTCATCCGTTTGTAGGGCGTATTAGACTAAACATCTATAAGTAACTCCCAGAATTTAAGTACCTGTACAGCTTTGCAATTTCATTCCCTAATTATCCCAATAATTCCTTAGCTGTGACATATGAAGAAGAAGCTCATCTCTGCCTAAGCCTGTAACACTGCTAGTCATGATCCATGGCGGAGGTTCACTGTAATTTTTCCTGATCAGCTCCTGGAAATCTCTAATGTTCTCATCGGGCCGCTTTCCTTTGCCCCCCTTCATTTTATCGCACTTAGTGAATACAAAAGTCATTCCAATCTAAAATGCCACATGGAAAATCATGGGAAAAAAGAAGGATTCGTGATTTGATGCGTCAAGATCATCAAAACCTGACTTATTCATAAAAAATAAAATAAAAAGATAGATATAACAGGAAGACAGAAACGTACATTGTTGCGGCCAAGCCAATTAGCACAGTCGAGGTCAATCTTTTGTGGTGGAATGCTAGCATCAACAAGAAGTAAGACAGCAACCAGAGTTTCTCGGTTCATAAAGTACCCTTTGGTGAATGAGGACCAATCCGTTCGAGCAGATTCAGGAGCATTAGCAAATCTGCAGCAGATTCAGGAGCATTAGCAAATCTGCATGCAAAAATAGTCTGATCGAGATATTGTAAAACTGCACGACTCAAGTAGCAGGGCTTTTATTTTTGAATTTTTTTTTTTTTAAAGTATCAGGGCTTGCTAGCTAAAAAGTTTGACACATTAGAGAAAAACTTATGCATAAGAGTAACATCTGGTGCTGGGAATCTGTTTATAGATCATCATGAACTTAGAAAGGTACCAAGAGCATTGGTTCTTGTGGTATGATTCTCACTTAGGGCGTGAAAGGTCCCGTGTTCAATTCTCGGAATGCCCCATAAAGTAATTTATATTTAAAATATGGAGAAAGAAACAATAAGACAAAAATGAGAAGCTATGGGACATCCATCAGAACATCTTTGCTTTTGCTTACTCCGTGTCAAAACTGAAGGTGATTCTCTCTCTTACTGTTAAATAATGATAGTTCAGGTTTCTAGTAGTATTCACGGACTAATAAGATGTCTACGCTTACAGAGAGAAATCCCAGAAAGAACAGTTAGGCACCAAATTAACAGAAAAAATTTCCAGCCAAACTCAACAAAGGCTCAAACGAAGAAACACAATAACAAAGGTTTTTACGTTGTTTGTTCTCGACAATGCTTACATTCACAGGCTAATCTCTTCTTGCCACCCAGTTGAGTTGGCTTCCTGATTAAGATAATCTAGCAATGCATTTACGCCCCCCATCTGACCATCGGTTTGGGGATGATTGCTGGTTGAGAAATTCAAATCAGAATCCGTCAGTCCAAAGGGAGCAGTCCGGAATCTGTCCGTGAACCGTGTGCCTTGGTCACTCACAATGTCCTGAGGTAATCTCCAATTGTTGGCCACATTCTTGTAAAAGAGTCATGCCACCATATAGCAGAGCAAGCATCCTGTGCAGGAATGAAGACGAGATACTTTCAAAATGTGTCGACTACCACCATGATCAACCAAAATCCTTTGCCTTTAGGCAAATCTATAATGGAAGTCCATAAAAATGCTCCTCCATGACCATTTTTGAATCAGCAATGGGTCCGAGAGACTTGCAGGCTTTCTCCTATTGATCTTGTCTTGTTGACAAACCATGCATGTTTTCACATACAACTCCACATCTTGACCAATTTATGGCCAATATTAGCTTCTGGCCAAGAGTGCAAGGGTTCTCTCTTGGCCAGGATGACCATCCCAAAGAGCATTAATACATTATGTGTCTCCTTCAACAACTCCCTTTGTAATCCACCACTTTAAGGAAGGTAGATCATCCCTCCTTTGGAATAAAAGAGTCCTTCATCTACAAGAACCGTCGAAAAGTGACTTGACATAGAAGTTTTGCACATACTGCGTCATTTTGCATCTCCACCTTGAAGAGTGGTAGGAAATTTGACTCAATTGCGCTAAATACAGCCATGATTTCCTCCACATGCTTATGACTTAAGTGTGTCAACTATCTGGTTGTGCCGCCCAGGCTTGTGTACCAACGTCATGTCGGACTCTGCAAGAAATTTCTGCCACCGAGCTTGCTTAGGGGAACACTTCTTTTGTCGTAAAGTAATATGTCACCATGTTATCTGCTCGAACAATGAACTTGGTGACAAGGAAGTAGTGGCCCCACTCGTAAGGAATGCACCACTGCAATCATTTCCCTCTCCTGAACAGGGTAGAGTGTATCTTTGTTCGGCTTCATTGAGCTTTCAACTTTTCTAGTCAATGGGGTGTCTTTTCTGGAGTAGTACTCCCCCAATGTATTGATCAAATTATCAAAGGCATCGGTGGGAAATTCAAATGACAACTCAAATTCTGCAAGTTTCAGAAAAGGTTCCGAGGCTTACCCAGAAATACAGCATCACACATAGGGACAAGGTGTCGCCCTCAGTATGTATAGGACAACCCAAAGAACCTCCCTACAACTTACAAGTCTACACCCTCTACTTCGAAATGTATAATGACTATCTCCACTTCCTCCCCCACCCATCCTTTGCCAGCTTATTAGCTTTTTCGTAGGCAGATCTTAGCACATGCAGAAATTGTGATGTGATCATCCGAATTAGGTCCCTAATTTCTGATATGATACTTGCTAACTTCTAGGGTCCACTAGCATTGTGTGTTGTCCATGCCAACACACTGGCCGAATCTCCTTCAATGATTAGAGGTCCCAATTTAACCATCATGTACCATTTTAAACTCCAAAATAAGCTCTTGCTTCAGCCTCGTTGGCATCACATGTTCCTACTGGTCCCGAAACAGTCATCAACAATATTTTATTGGAACTTTGAAATATGCCACCTATTATTTCATTGAATTTTAGAATGAGTCATTTATGAACCAGCAGGACTATTATTTTTTTGACTTGTAGTCAGATCTACACAGAATTAACACCCTATATATTGGTCAGATTTAACAGAAACCAGAAAAGGACGTGCAACATTGCAGAATTTGTAATTCGAAGCAAAAACTGACTCAACACTCAAAGCTATAGTCCAGATAGATGTGGTTCTGAGCAGGTTTTCTCTTCTGGATCTCTGCACTTTGTGATTCACGGCTGGACTGTCCAGAGTTCAGAACGTGAGCTCTCAATCGATTGTGCACTTAACCGTGAAGTGTGCTGACATTTTCTGAGTCTGAACTAAGTTCGAATCTGTAAAAAAAATTTCAGAAATTTTGGCAGTTGTGTTAGTTCTGTCAGCTACTTCAAAGTTAGAGCAATGTACTCGAGGTACGCAGAAGATGAATCCTCACGGTTTTAACAGAGTAAACTGATCAGCTCTGTATATTATTTCGTTAGTTTTGAATGAATCTACAGATGCAATAGAGCTGAGATGTAATGACTTCTGGACTGTAATTCGAATTGAATGAGATTTAATCCAAGATGAAACAGTTCTACTGATCACAGTTAGTATATAGTCACGTTTTGGTGACAGTTCAGTTCTGAACTGTGCAAAACACGGACAGTAATGTTATAAAACAAATTTTACCAACTGAAACAGTAACCTCAGTTGAAAATATAGAAGAAACCTAGAAAGTTCAATAACCAAAAAGGGGATTTTATGAAGAATGAAAGGAAGAATGATGTGGATTGAAGAAACTCGACTACAAAGGTGAAAGTAAAGAAAATTTACAGACAGTTTCTCCTGAAACAAAAGATACTTGCACTAGCAAGAGATCTTACTAGCAAGGGTTCTCCTACTCATCTATAGAAGTTCTATCCACAGGTCCTAGAACTCCCAAACACACAATTTCTCACAACAACCAAGAATTGTAAATACACAGTCCTGGACCTCTATTTATAGGTGACGATTTGGGCTTCGGGTGCTGTCCAGCTAAGAGCCAGCTGGCATGACAGCTAGCACCAGCTCGCTGCCAGCCATTTGACAAGTCACATTGTGCTGATTTGGTATGGGATTGAAAGCTAAGCTACAGCTCATCGTTAGCTGACGTGGCAAGGTTGTTTCGATGGTTGTCGGCGACAATTTTTGCGGCTACCTGATGAAGTGGGACAAGTTAAGATTGTTTGGGCAGTATTCTACAATATATACACGTCCAATCACGCTACGTACGTGCGCCAACTTAACCCAGGTTCTCTTCTTCAACCACTCGGAATAGAGCGCTTTCGGATGTGCGAAAGTGCACAACACCTCCGCTTCTTTTCTATTGGCCAATTCCGTGCCTACATTAGCTTGTCTCTTCCCCACGAAATGAGATCTATTTTGATTTCTAGAGATATTCTTCCCCAACTCTTCTCTTTCTCTTTGAAAATTCTGATATTTTCCCCCTTCCATAGAGAATTTATATGGTGGCCGACAGTGAAAATCACAAAGGCAGAGTGTCCCTTGATTTTTTATCTAAGTGGGAAGTCGAAAAATGAGGTTTGACCAAGATCAAAAATCAAGGGGCAGAGTTTTGACACTACGACCTTGTGATTTTCGCGGTCGGCCACCATATAATTTCTCCCTTCCATATATGCCGATTAGTTCATAAGGTGCTAATTTCCACCGAGTTCTGACATGCTTCACCAGAGGGTCCACATTTCCAGTGTAGCAATAACTTCATGATAAACCTTTGGAGCACTGAAGAGAAACCAAAACACCTGATAATGTTCTCCCAAAGTCTATAAGAGAGTGGGCACCGAATCGTTAGATGATCTAATGTCTCTTCCTTCGTCTTGCAAAACACGCACCTGCTGATGAGCTACATCTTTTTACTATTAAGGTGTTCGAATGTATTGATCTTCTAGTTCACCAACGTCCAGGCAAAGGCACATAGCAGGGCAATGGATTTCAAACTTTTGCACAATGCGATTATTTCCTATCCTCTGAATTCAACCTGTAGAAAAGAGATCGAGCCTTACATTGGGCATCAAGGGTCCACAAACCCACACTCTACAATCAGATAATGAGGGGGGACCATAAGATAAGAAAGGTGTCCAAGCAAAGAGGAAAGGCCAACTCACAACCTTTAGGTTTCGCCTAAGCTTAATGTCCCAAGTCAACCCCCCCCCCCCCCCCCCCCTCCCCCCCAAATCTGTGTAGTCCAAGACTCTAGCCTCTCTAGTATAAGTTCGGAAATGCATGACACAAATGAGACTCTCCAAGCCATAGATCTACCCAAAATCTTTCCTCATACCCCCACTATAAATCTAACAAATGACTCAAATTGGACTCTACAGAGCCAAATAGATTTCCATCCACCCGAACCTTTTCCTAACACTGGGTACCTACTCTCCCAATCCCCCATTGACGCCCATACTAATCCCCAATGATCTTACACCATAATGTATTTTTCTCTTTGTCTTATCTCCATAACCATTTCCCCAACAAGACTTTGTTCCTCAATCTTACTTTACCAATTACTAAAGCCCCATGATTTTTCGATCGCACACTACGAATTATGACATCTCATCAGGTCCTTAAGGAGCCCTTTGGATACGCGGATTTTGGAATCTTGGAATTCCTCAAAATCCTAGATGGGAGACGAGAGAAGAAGGAGACCATCCGTTACACTTCTCTTTAGAATCATGGATTTTAAGTAAGAAATCCAGGTTTTAGAAATCTCTACCCCATCCTGAGATTTCTAAAACCTAGAAACATGGGATGATCTCCCACTCTCTTGCTGATAGAAGAAGGGCGAGAAATCAGAAAATGACGGCTGGTCTCCCTCTCTAGTCTCCCTACGATTTTGAGGAAATTCAAGACTCTAAAATTCGCATATCCAAACGGACATCAAGTATTCAAGTCTTGTTCTCTTCCCCGATTGGAAAAATTTATCTTCAGGCCCGACGATAGTTCAAACCATTTAAGCACTCTTTTTGGGTTTCCCACAGATTCCAAATTATCCTCCATGAATATTGGTGTGTCATCTACAAAATGTAAGTGACAGATAGATTGCGAGTTTCTGCTTTATCTTTATGCCATTTTAAGAAACCTCTCTCTTCTACCTTAGATATGGAAATATTGATGCAGGAGCATCTCCTAGGAATTTAGATTAGGATTTTCTAATCTTTTCTCATTTCCCTCATTTTCCATCTTGTTTAATTCAAGATTAAAATCAAATTAGGGCTTCTTGCATCCCCTTGCAAGAATCGAGATTTTCCACTGGAGATCCGATCATTTTCTGGCGAATCCGACACCGCTTCTACCCCCACTTGCATCAAGTGGTATCAGAGCTCAGCCGCAAGAATTCCTTAATTCTTGCCGGACTTGGAATAGAAAAAGAAAATCAAATCAAGAAATCGTTTCAATCATGTAGATCAGTTCCGGATCGGGCGCAACTCTCGTGAATTACCATTGTTGTTGCAATCGCAACATGTAGATGATTTTATAGCTATTAAATCCATCTTCTGCATTAAAAAATCCTTGACATTTGGCAATGAGCTGTTGCTTAAAAGCTGGAATCTTGGGGTTTAAAGCTGAAACCTAAATTCTTCTGGTTCGATCAACGAAGTTGCTTCAATTGTGGTTGCAAGCCCTGGAGAAGGACAGGTTAGAAGCTATTTTGTGAAGAAAATAAAAGATCTGCAAAAAGTTTGCAAAAAGTGCAAGTTCTATCTTAGGAATTTCTTGGTCAATTTCGGCTAAGTTTCTCCTGAAAACTCTTTCTCTGTAAGTAATCTTCTCGCATTTTAAAATTTCTGCTTAAAAAAACTCTAAAAACTGGTGTGATCTAGTCAGTAAAGAGCTGCATAGTTCAAAATCTTGTGTATTTTCTGTTCTCGGCTTAGAGCAGCAAGAGTCAAAGAAAAATGAAACAGATCTGGCGGCTGTATGTTTGTTTTTGTGATCTGAACCATAGTTATTGGAAACTCCTTGGGAGGGTGGGAAACCCGTTTCCCCCAAAATGCGTTTCTCACGGGTGGGAAACTCGTTTCCCCTAAAATGTGGGAAACGCGTTTAGGAAACTTTCCGAAACATGATACAAGATTGGAGAAATGTTTTTGAAATGCATGGGAAACTTATGTAAATCATGTGTAAACACGTTATAAACGTATGCAACACTCGTATTAAACGCATGTGAAACGTGTAGGAAACATGTGTGGAAATTACAAAAATCATTTTGGAAAAAATAGATCATTTCCTAAGACGTTTGTCATACGAATTTCTATTGTTTTCTCGTTTCTCGTTTCCCCTGTATTTTTTCATGCGTTTCCCATTTCCGTTTCACGTTTCGTTTCCCGAATTTGTTTCCCACCCTGGTAACTATGATCTGAACACAAGAACGAGAATCTTAGCTCAGTTCTTTTTTATGAAGAATCCTAGCTCAGTTCTACATTACATACGGTTCTGTTAATTGAATTGAGTAAGTGTTTAAGATCCTTTGCATGCCTTTCTACACATGAAAATTTCATTTTCCTGTTGAATTTGGAGTGATCCTTTAAAATCCAAGTGATCGGGCATGAATCTTGTTTTGATCATACAATCGAATAGTCTGTGACTGATTTTGTGGTTAGACTTCATTCACAGAGCCTCCAAATACATGACCATCGGCTGAAATTTGGAGGACAAATTTTGGATCACATAATCAGAAATCTATTACTTCCTTTAGATCCAGATGATTTTTTTTGTCAATTGGCTTGGTATTGAATATATGTTGTTTGTCTAAAGTCACATGCTAAACACATACAAGCAGGCATGTTAGCATGTGACCTCTTCATAAGGACCGGCGATTGAAAAAAAATTCTATGTTGCTTGACGACACGACAATTGTTATGGAAATTCTGGAAATGCACATGCAAGCTGTTTGTCTAAAGCTGTGAGAAAGACAACAAATTCTGCCTCTTGAAATGTCTTGAAATTTGAGGCTGCAGATTAATATTTGTCACTCAAATACAGAGAGGAGTTAAGTTGTGCATACACATACACTACATCAGTTCATGGTGTTAGCATCAGAATCAGAGATCCAATGCAGCAGTTGAAAGAAAAATATAGATAGTGACTCATGTAGGAGGATATTTGGAAGTGTGATTAGCTACATTGAAATTTTCAATTTCAAGAAAACTTTCTGTTATATTTGTCACAAGGGCTGCCTTTCTGTTGTTGAAAATCAAGACTCGGCATTAGTAGGCATTGGGACAGAATTTTAACTCTTTACTTGCAGCTCTCTTCCATTCATCGGAGTAGAGTTAGTTGCTCAGATCCTACGTACAGAGCTGAGCAATCCCTGATCCAAGCTCAAATGGTTCGGTACTCTAGCACAATATAGCAGGGCTCTGCACAAGGAATTTGATGAATTTGCTAATATTCAGAGCCCTTCTTCAGTTTTATTCTGGGATGCTACATTTAATGTGGTAATATTAGTGTGTGGCTCTATCAGAGTTTGATGAATAGAGACTTCATCTGAGCATACTGATGGTAGCTCACTAGAACATCTCTTTCAACTCTGTTGCAAACATCAATCCACATCTACTTGAGTGTCCGTGCAAAATATGATTTTTGCCACTGGCATCTATTTCATTATTCCTGTGATCCTGGATCTGAACATATCATTCTTATTGGAAGCTCCAGATTAAACTCAGGTCCGAGAAGTCTGATAACTGTTCCAGAATTGAAACCAATACGTCTTGTGATCTCCACTTGAGGCTGAATTCAATACAATCCGTAGCCTGCTTCTATCCCTGCTGATTTGGGTTCAAAGGAACTTTAGCATTACAAGGTCAAGTCGAGAGCAACTACTTTCAGTCGACAATGAAAGCATCTATATTCCATCTTCAGAAGCCAATCTTTGCCAGCACTTTCAAGTGGAGAAAGCCATTATGCTTATGAAATCAGTTTCTGCTACAATCCCATAAAGCAATTGACAATCATATCTTATGTTACAGAACCTAACCCTCTTGGTATTTGTTTGAACAGCAACACAGATTTCATCCGAACATTGGCATCTCTTGTTCATTCTCCGACCTGCATCAATTTAGTACCAATTGGAGGTTACAGATCGGGTCTTTCTCATTTTAGCAAATTCAAGAACATGCTCAATAGGAACCAATCCTAAGCGCACACTTCTTACCATTTGAAGACATGGCTATTGTTAGTGTATGTATATGCCTATGGGCATATTGGTCTTTTGTATATCTCTCATTATATATAAATACATAAGGGGGAGACTCCCTAACTCACAATTTCTCACTCATTCTCTTCCCTCACATGGTATCAGAGCACTAGGGTTTTGAATCCCTAGGGACCCCCCATACAAACCCTAACCCCATTTCTTCTTCTTTTTCTTCTTCTCACCTAACC
Organism: Tasmannia lanceolata; assembly: GCF_043159265.1. Taxonomy (NCBI): domain Eukaryota; kingdom Viridiplantae; phylum Streptophyta; class Magnoliopsida; order Canellales; family Winteraceae; genus Tasmannia; species Tasmannia lanceolata. Next base: position 26,161,999 of record NW_027518695.1, on the reverse strand, counting down.
CTAACCTTAACCCATACTTTTCTCTTCTCTTCGCGGCTTCGATCTTATATCCCTCGATTGGTTGTCGTCATCATGTCGTCAAGGGTTTCTTTCATGCCCTATTTCTCATTCATCTCATTTATCTCTCTTCGAAGCCGCAATCCCCATTATTGATTTCTCAGATCTACGCCGCGGCATCATTTCTTTTCCTCTGTTGATTTTCTCTCTTCGATTATTTCATCATGGATAGCCCGGTGATTGAGGATCCCACTCGCGTGCAGCCCTCTGTGGCTTCTGCTCCTCCGACTCGCCTAGCATCTTCCTCTTATATTCCCTCATCTTCTTCGATAGATGGCTCTTTTCCTCCCATGACCACAGTCAGGCTTGATGGTTCCAATTACCTAAATTGGAAAGTGGTTGTGGAGACCTATCTCATTGCTAGGGGGAAGATCTCTATTCTTCGTTGTGATCCCCCTCCTTCCAGTGATCCCACTTATGATAAGTGGGAGCAGGATGAGGCCCTTATTCATACTCTCCTCTGGCAGAGTATGTCCCCTGAGATTGCCGGGACCATGATACACCTTCCCACTGCTCGCCAAGTTTGGGATCATACTGCTACTACCTTATCCGGGAAAGGCAACCTTTCTCGAGTCTATTCCACCTATTCTCAATGGATGAACCTTCATCGCGGAGACACTCCTCTCTCAATCTACTACAGTCAGTTTGTTTCCCATTGCCAGCAGTTAGATGTTCTTATGCCTCTTACCAATGATTTGACTATGGCTGCTCAGCAACGTGATCAGACGTGTCGTTCAATTTCTTGAGACTTTGGGTCATGAGTACATGCATCTCCATCAGCAGATATTTGGATCTGACACGATGCCCTCTCTTCAGGAGGTTTACTTGCGTGCCCAACAGTGTGCTCTTGGTGACTCTATGTCTTAGACTTGCTTGAGGAGATAGGTTATCTTAGAGTGAAACCTGCCTCAATTCCCATGGACTCAAATGTGAAGTTACTACCTGAAGAGGGAAACTTGTTAAATGACTGAGGCAGATACAAGAGGCTGGTTGGTAAACTTATCTACCTTACAGTCACACGCAAAGATATCTCCTTTGTTGTTGGTGTTGTCAGCCAACATATGAGTTCACCTCGTACTTCACACTGGGCAGCGGTTCTTCAGATTCTTCGGTATTTGAAAAGTGCTCCAGATAGAGGGTTGCTATTCAAGAAACATGGACATCAAAAGATAGAAAGGTACACAGATGCAGATTGGGCAGGATCTCCAGCTGATAGGAGATCTACCACAAGATGCTGCACATTTGTGGGAGGTAACCTTGTGTCATGGCGGATTACGAAATAGGATGTTATCTCCAAATCTAGTGCAGAGGCAGAGTATAGAGCTATGGTACATACAAGTGGAGAGCTCATTTGGTTACGTTCTCTCTTGTCAGAGATCGGTTTCTCCCCATCATCTCCTTCTCAGTTATATTGTGACAACAAGGCAGCGATTCACATTGCCACAAATCCAGTCTTTCATGAGAGAACTAAACATATCGAGGTTGATTGCCACTTCATACGGCATTGGATTCAAAAAGGAGAAATATGCACAGTGTTCACTAGATCGGTGGACCAATTAACGGATATGTTTACCAAGCCATTGAACAAAGCCAAATTGAGTGATAATTGTAGCAAGCTAGGAATGTTTGGCATATACATTCCAACTTGAGGGGGAGTGTTAGTGTATGTATATGCCTATGGGCATATTGGTCTTTTGTATATCTCTCATTATATATAAATACATAAGTGAGGGGGAGACTCCGTAACTCACAATTTCTCTCTCATTCTCTTCCCTAACAGCTACAAAGCACACCAAATCCCTTCTCTTAAGTAAGCCTGCTTCCCAAGAAGGGAAGTGGGAGAGATATATGAGAGATGACTATGAGCATGACTTGATACAGAGAGAATACCCTAGACACTCTTCAGGCACGTATTGTGATAGACGGATGGAGATCCCTGAGTTCCATTGAGGAATGGAAGATGAGGAGATGTTTGACTAGATGAACATTGTTGAGGAGGTTTTCCGAGTCCAGAGAGTTCTAGATCATTAGGTACCTTTGGCCGCTTCCAGATTTCGAGGTGAGGCGCGTACATGGTAGCGTAGCCTATTATATCATCGACGGGACATTGACGATCCTCCGATTCAGACATGGGAGGAGATGAGGAAGGTACTTGAGCTTGAGTTGATTCCCTACTATTATCCACGTTTGAGGCGACACAGATCTAGGATGCAGGAGACTATTCCATCACCATCACCACCAGTTCGGCATGTTAGCATTCGGTCTGCTACTTTCAGAGCACTAATGAGATACAGTTGGTGTGGTATGCTTGATCGTGATATGTGGAGATATCTGACTCGATGTTCGCCTCCACGTGTTACTGCTGCTGTTGACGACGATGACAGACAGACCGAGTGTTAGGATACAGTGGAGGAGGTTGTTATTTTAGAGGCAGACACAGATGGTAATGAGCTTAGCATTAGAGACTATGATGATGCTAGTGATGGGTCAGATGTTCCTAGTGATGAGACTTGCAATGATGATCCTATTGTAGAACATACTGAGTCTGAGCCTATTGCCAAGATTGGAGATGCAGAGTCTATGGAGTTGACAGAGATTTCCGTGATGCAGTTGAGATGCCTATAGTTGCAGATGTTACACACGAGAGGCATGAGGACACATACGTTACATATGGCCATACGGTTACCGAGGAGATATTGGAAGATGTCGATCATGTTGTGATAGTACTGCCTATGGCGTTTATAGCGAGTTGGCATGATGAGCCCCTACTATTCTGTCATTTTCAGTCGATCATTGGATTGAGACATATTGCCACTTCCCCATTTCACCACACTTATCAGGATGGACCACTTCTGATAATTCGTATTGTGAGTGACTTTGATGACATCGTACTCCTACTACGAGAGTGGGTCATTTACATATTTGACCCAGCCAAACTACTACGACACTGAGGTTGGTGGGGAACTCGAGGACGAGTTCTTTCAAGAAGGGGAGTTTGATGCAGGAGCATCTCCTAGGACCTTCTACATTAGCCATTGCTCGCTCATTTGGAAGTATGTAGTTTTTCTTGTCTTATACATTACTTGCATGTAGGAGTAGTATGGTTATTTTGATGTTTAGATATCCTTTTTAACCATTTTAACCATAGTAGGGGTATACTTGTCTTTTTACATGTATGGGCTGCCTATAAAAGGCCATTTCCCTCTCATTTGTAGTTAGTTGTTGATTGATTTGAGTTGTGTAGAGATTCTCTTTTTGGGAGAAATTAGAGCAAGATTTTTCTCTTCTCTTTTATCTTTGTGATTTCTTCTTGGAAGTGGAAATTTAGATTAGGATTTTCTAATCTTTTCTCATTTCCCTCATTAAAACCAAATTAGGGCTTCTTGCATCCCCTTGAAAGAATCGAGATTTTCCACCTAAGATCCGGTCATTTTCCGGCAAATCCGACATCGCTTCCACGGCCACTCGCATCAATAGGGGATCCCCTTGCCTTAATCACATCAAACTACCAAAAGAACTTGTTAGTAATCCACTCATCAAGATGGAAAAGGTCGGTGATTTTTAAAATGTTTTGATCCAATTTCTCCATTTAGCCCAAAACCCATCTTTTCTTGAATGAACTCGAAGAAGGACCAATCCATGCAATCATACACTTTCTCCAAATCAACCTTGGCTATGATTCCACTTTCACCTCTTCTTTTGCCTGATATCAATTATTTCATTTGCAATGAGAACCTATGTCACAAATATCTCCGATATTTTCAAAATATAGCGTTTTTATCGTGAGATTTTGATAAAACGACAAAATCCCAAACTAATCCCGAGATTTTAAAAATATAGCGACATTTTCATTTTTATCATAAAATATCGCAATAATATCGCGATATTTTTGCGATATTTTTATTTTATATTTTTTCTGAAATTTAATATTTTTATATATTTTTATATATCTTTAAATAATTTTAATTTTACCGTTTATTTTCCGGTATAAACCCGAAAAAATTAATAAAAATTAATATATCCCGAGATTTTCCCTTGCTGAGAAATTCCCGAGAACGACATTTGTGACATAGATGAGAACTCCTTCCAAAATGTGTTTGCCACCAAACAAAAGCCCCTTGGAATTGCAATATAATTACCTCCATCACTTCTTTTACTCTTATGGATGACAGAATAGTTTTAGATCATAATCTCTATCCTTTTTACTCTTTATATGTCAAGGTGAACGGGCGTGTGCATGGGTGTTTAAATGTTGCATTGTCTTATCTAGTTCGTAAAAGTATATCTTTATATAAACAGGTTATAATAAAAAACAATGAAAGTGCAACATGAAGTCACTCCAAGCATTTACTTCACCTTATCCATAGTATACATAAAAGTTACAGTCAGTTGCAATGGCAACAGATTTCTGCATTTCCCTAGCATAGATAGTCACCAACCTCAAATATCTTACGAGAATATGTATGAATATCTAGCATATTAGCGACATAATCATCAAAACATCTTAACCAACCAATCATAAAATTTTCATAACATAGTACACACATGAATATCTTCAAATTCAATCATCCTATTACGCAAAGTTTGAAATTCATCAGTAATTAAATAATATTGTCACTCCATGTTTTCCAGCACACAACCCTATTTGTTTATCTTTTCCTAAAACTGACAGCATTTCCACCCTCTTTTGTTTGTCATTTCCTAAAAACGAAGTCATTTTCGGGATAAGACAAACATCAGGGGGTGAAAATGCTCGGGAACAGGAAGGAAATATCGTTTCACTATTTATAATCATGGTTTTAAATATCCCCGGAATTTTCCCGAAACGACCGAAATGTTTCGGTTTCCATCCCACCAAAACGACATCCATATGAATACCTTACATGTCATTTTTTATGTGGAAATTCGACCAAAATTGTCGGAGCAACAGAAAATGGAAAGATGTTATGATTTGCATTTCATTCATTACATTAATGTAGAGAATGATATTTGGTAAGCAACATCATTGAACTGAATGGCAAAGTAACCATATTTTATGCCTGGGATGTCAGATCGGCATGAGACTAATGCATGTCACTAGATGTTCGATGACTAGGCCATTATGGATTACTTTCTTGCTTTGTGTTAGTGCATAAGTATGTATTTGTGCTTATTCTAGCGTTTCCCAAAGTTTCATGTTAAAATTTCATCATTTGAATGTCTCTATATCATTTGAATATGTCTCTATACATTTCCGTGATTTTACAAGATTTCCACTGAAATTTCCCCCGAAACCGAAATGTTTCCGTTTCTGTGCCGAACAAAACCAGAACCGAAATTTAAAACCTTGATTATAGTAACAGCAACAATAAGAACAATAATTAAAAAGAATATGTAAAATTGGTTCTAGAATGGATGGGAAACAATGGGTGGAAAAGGCATGTACCCATAACCAGGTAAATCTACAATGTACCAACTCTTGTTGACTAAAAAATGATTTATGAGTTGGGTCTTCCCTGCAAAAAAACATACAACCAAAACCCCAATTCAGCTCAATAACAATCAAACCAAAAAATTCAAAAAAAACAAAAGAAAAAAACAGAACTAATAAAAAAATGGGGATAAGAGAATAAACCAGGTTTCTTTGAAGTAAGCGCGACTTCTTTCTTTCGAACAAGAGCATTAATGAGAGAAGATTTTCCGACATTGGATCGACCGAGAATCGCAAATTCAGGGCGATCGTCCTTAGGGCAATCTCGTGCCCTAGGGCTGCTCTTAACAAATTCAACCTCCTTAATTTGAGAGTGACCCGCGTAGGGTCCGATTATGATGTTGGAGCCAGGGAGAATCATTTCTTCAGTGACTTCATCTCTTTCAATTCCGGGAGGGACAAATAAAGCAGTTTTTATGAATTTGGAGGTGTCTGAAGTTGGTGGTTTTGAGGTGGCAGATAAAGATCTTGCTTGATTGGAAGAGAAGGGTTTAGGGTTTTGTAGGAAGGAAAGAGAGATGGGTTTTTGGAAGGAGAGAGGGATGGGAGGAGAGAAGGAATAGAGGGAAAGAGAAGAATAGAAAGAAGATGTTTGGAGATGGAACAGGCGATTTCTCAACAGCATTTTTCAGAGAGATAGAGAGAGAGAGAAGAGAGGTTTTGTTGGGATGGGGGTGGGTTGGAAAATAATGAAATATCTAAAAATTACTGATATTGATAGTACCATGTATTGATAATTGCACTAAGTGACCTTGTCTTTTCTTAATTTGCTACTGAGAGATTTATTGGAGATTGTGATAACCTTTGACAGCTGGTTAATTAGTGAAAGACTAGGTGAGTTAGTGTAATTATCCAATATCAGTGGATTGTCTTTTGTTTCTTAATTTGCTTCATGGAGCTCTTTTTTTCTTTTTCTTTTTCAGAAAGTGTGATAACCTTAGACAGATGGTTAATTAGTAAAGGGCTTAGGTGAGCTAATGCAATTATAAAAACACGGTAGTGCCAATCATAGTAAAGGTTTTAAATTTCGATTTCTTTCCGTCCTCGAAGCTGAAATTTTTTGCCCAAATCAAATTAAATAATATTTTATCTAAATTTCAGCTGAGATTTCGAGAAAATATATAATAATATATAAAATCGAGATTTTTGGGTAAAATCCCTAAGGCTCTGTTCACTTGTTTTCCCGAGAAAGGAAAGGAAAGGAATCTGACGTGGCAAAATTGAAAGGAAAAGAAAAGAAACTGTGATTTTCCCTTGCTTTCTCGCTGTTCACTTGCCCAGAAAGCGAGGGAAAATATGCAGGAAAGTTATTTTCTCGTTGTTCACTTGCCCATAAAGCAAGGAAAAATATGCATGAACCCATATTAAACATATTTTGCACAAGATTTTCTTTTTTGCATTAAATGCTACCATATAAACAACACGTACATAGTATGATCCACCAACAGAAATTAAACATAAGTTATAACATTTTTACCAAAGTCTTGGTACACCCAAAATATAGATATACACACATTAGTTCATATATAAACGGTTCAATAAAAAATACATAAACATCACGAAGCCAAACGGCGCAGAATGCGCCCCAACATCTCCACTCGATCCATCTCGTCCAGAGAAAAGAAGGCCTCAGCTTCCTTCTGATGCCCGTGCAGGTGAACATAAGCATCAATGAGCTCACCTCTAGCGAAACCATCAATCAACACGGCATCTTTAAGGTCAGGGAGGCTGTGTACCTCGGCAGTAGTAATTTTGGCATCAGCAACCATTTTAATGCCCAGTCTGCACATAAAACCATAATGTGAGTCAACATTCCTTATAAACAAGTGGAAAAAAAAAGTCTAAAATGCTACTATCATAGGTACTAACCCCGCACCAATGGCTAACCCCCAAAAACCAAGGAACACTGTGGATGTCCTCTTCACGCTTGTCTTTCAAATCCTCATGACGCTCAATATATGCATTTAAGGCTGCTTCTGCCTCCTTCCTTGTGACATAGGAGCGATAAGATGCTCCACTATACCTGTTCACTTGAAGGTGACAGTCTGCCCAACTGTCGAATATGCCCACCTGTCGTCCCTTGAAAACCACATAAAACTTATCCTTCGCCATTACCTGGTACCACATAAACAACAAATAAGCAATTTTTCCAACAACAAATGATAGATAAACAATGTTTACTTAAATGAGAGGCAAATATCATCCATAGATAAACAACGTTTAGCCAAAGATCCCAATCTTCACATAAATCTAATATATCTAAACATTACACCCGTCCATAAAACCAATAGTTTCATCAAACTATTACACCCATAGTTCCATCCACAAAACCTAGTTCCATCGATAAAACCTGTAGCAAACATAGAAATTACATAAACAGATCTCAACCCAGCACACCAAATGAGTATCTATAAAAATGGTACACCGCAAAGAAAGGAATATAAGCTACAGTTCCAACAAAGTACACATAAAAAATGTAAACACAGGTGCACAATTGTTGTGACTATGTTGTTTCCTAACGACGACGACGTGCTTGGAAATCATTCCACATCTGATCCATGATTGTGGTTTGAATGTTACGACCTTCCCTTAAATCCTCGGCCCTGGCCATAGGAGGAGGAGGAACATGTCCTTCCTCCTCTTCCTTTTCAGGTGGAAGCAATGCCAGCTCATCGTCAACATCCTGAATGTAGGCATCGTCAGGCATCTCCCTCCTAATGTGGTTGTGGACGCAGCAACAGGCCAACACTATGTCAATCTGCTTGTCATATGAGTACATGGGTGCTGAATTTAATATGCCGAATCGCTTCTTCAGGACACCAAAAGTTCGCTCGATTACATTCATCGCCGAAGAATGCCTTTGGTTATACAACTCATCGGGTTTTGTAGGTCGGCGCCCTCTAATCTGATTGAGATGATAACCAATACCTCATATTGGAGTTATAAAATGGGACAGGCACGGATACCCGGCATCACCAAGGTAAAACTTTCCTACAATCAAAGAAATGATTATACTTAAATTAGCTATGTACTACGGGAACTGCATCGGTACAAACGGAATAATAAGGTAACTATTACCTGGCAAAATAGGAATCTCGTTCTGCTTTGATATGGCAGATGCTAACACCACTCACGATGCCGACCCCTCCCACCCACAAAGGACGTACGTAAACTTTAGGTCAAAGTCGCAACAGGCTAGGACATTTTGGGATGGGAAGTGCTTACGACAAATATATCTTTTCTGAATATCCTGAGATACTTTTGCAGGAATGTGCATCCCGTCAATTGCACCGATACAATCCTATAATATGGATATTCAGATGTCAACCATCACTGTGAACATGCCTCAATTACTAACAACCTACAGTCGAAATACGTAGCGATCGTAAACGTACCTTAAAGTAAGGCATGAAATTAGGATTATCAAGGATTGCTCGTGATGTCTCCCCTGATGGACGTACTATGAACATGTATTGCAGAATGAGAACAGCATCGAGAACCTTATTAAAATACTTTGAAACAGTTGCCTCAGACCTTCTTGTGGTTGCCCTAACAGTACGATTCCTTTCGTTGTGTGCAATCACACTTAAGAAAATCATAACTTGTTCCTCAATAGTACAATGAATTGTGTCTTCCAGCAAGGTAGTGTTTCTGAAAAGGCCCACGAAGGTGCGGAAGCACCGAACATCCATACGAAGAAGAGCAACACAATGGTCCTCTGCGTTCGTGATACGTCTAACAAAGGTCATACGGGTTAGGTACCCGCTTTCGTAAGGTGCTCTTGTAATATTCTGCTCTAGGTATAATCGAACCCTAAGGGTAATTGCAGTCGTCATAGAGATTACTATAGCTGCAGCTCGAAGAATCAACATGTGCCTATCTGCTGGCTGTCGAGGCATGATGGTAATCCTACCAAATACTAAAAAAACACATCATTGAAGATAAGAACCCAACCGCCAAAGACACCATAACCACAGTCACAACAATTGAAATAAAACTCCCACATCCACCAACAATCATCCACAACCACCCAACAACCACCCACAAACAACCATCAACCACCAAACAACCACAATCAACATCAACACCTCGGATCCACCAAGAAACCAAAAATATATCCCCAACCCTGATCAGCACCTCAGATCCACCACCAAAAATATACATCCCCAACCCACATTAGTACCTCAAATCCACTACAAAAAAATGCATCCCCAACCAAAACACCATATATCAATACCCACATTAACATTCAACCACCAAAACACCAATACATCAACACCCAACCACCGAAACAACCAACCACCAAAACATCCATACATACAGTAACATCCAACCACCCAAACAGCCATACATCAACACCCAACCATAACATCAATTATAAATCAACACCCACAAACACAAGTGTAAAATAAAAAAATAGCCACATATGAACAAAGCCCCCAAAAATATTATATAATCAAAAAATCAGAGGCAGGCCTACAGAGAGAGAGGTAAACGAGAGAGAGGAGGCATGCGAGGCAGAGATGAGAGAGAGAGAGAGAGAGAGAGAGAGAGAGAGAGAGAGATCATACCAGAAACCCACAAAAAATCAGATTCAGATCATACAACAGTGACCCTAAAAAAATCAAATTCAAATCAGATCATAAAATAGTAACCCTAAAAAAAATGAAACCCAAAACCCTAATCTCAAAATCAAGCACCAAAAAAAACTCCTAATCTAGAGAGAGGGAAGGAGAAAAATAAACCCTAATACATGGGAAAACGAGTTTAAAGAAAAAATAAACCATCAAACCAAAACACAAAAATGGCAGAGAGAGACACACATACCTTTTCTGTCCAAAAAAACGTGGCTCAAGCAAGATCGCTGGAGTGCTGACGAGAGACCTGCAAAAACAGAAAAATGAGAGAGATGGGCGGCGAGAGAGAGAGAGAGAGAGAGTAGGGAGTTTTACCTTTGCTCGCCGGAGATTTGCGAAATCACTCGCCGGAGATTTGCGAAATCACTCGCCGGAGAAGACGATTGAGATGAGACCGTAGCTAGGGTTTTTTTCAATTGCAGATGGGAGGTCTCGTGAGTTTACTCATGACACGGGCTTGATAAATTGTCTCGCGCCTGAGAGAAAATCACTTTCTTGTGGTTTTGATGGGAAAACAAAACCTTTCAATCTCGGGAAAATGCATTTCCACGTCTTTTTTTCGGAAATAACACGTCGGATAAATTGCTTTCTCAGGAAAGAAAGAGAACAGCGCTATTCCGTCTTTCTCGGGAAAAAAATGCCTTGTTTTCCTTTCCTTTCAATTCCCAGGAAGACAAGTGAACAGAGCTCATTGTTTTCTAGCTGCAGGAAAAGAAAAGAAAGGAAAAGAATCTGACGTGGAAAATTGGAAAAAAGAAGAAGAAAAGAAACTGTGACAAAATTTCTTTTGTGAGAAAATTCTGTTGTTCACTTGGCCGAGAAAGGAAAAGAAAGTATGCAGGCAAAGTGGTTTTCTCAGGAAAGTGATTTTCTCATCCTTTTGGTGAGAAAATTTAGAGGTAAAGTGCAAGAAAGTTGGTTTTCCACGTCATTATTTATATTTTCCACCTGTGTAATTCAATTTTCCCGAGAAAACGAGTGAATGGCGGAAAATGTCAAATCATGTCCAATCACGGGAAAATTTGGCTTACTTTCTTCTCCTTTCCTTTCTCAAGAAGGCAAGTGAACAGCGGTAAGGGGAAACAAAATCGATCGAAATCTCAACCGAAATTTTCTACCGTTTCGTGTATACCCAATTTCGATTTCGTTCTCGACCGAAAACCCAAAATTTCGGTCCGAATAAAGCTCATGCCTAGCTACCATGAATTTCTTTTAATGTAAATTAGTTACTCAAGTGGTGAGAGAGGGTTAGGGCGGGTGTGTGGAGAGACTTGGGAGGGTACGAATGAGCAGAGTGTGAGAAGTTGCTAAAGAACAAAGAAAAAATCAGTCATATTTTGGGTGGAGTATATTGTGTCTTGGTGTTTCAAGCTTTTCTTACCCTCTCCTCCCTCAGTCCATGTAGTGTCTATCCATCTCCTACCTTCCCTTACCACTGTGTGAGCTAATATTCCAGGAAAAACAATTCATGGTAGCCAAAGGTGCCCAAGGCAGAGAATTATTTTACTGTTTTTTAACGATTTCTCATGCTTTCTCCATGATTTCCCCAAACCTGCGCTCTCAAATCTTTCCCCCTCCCTCTTTCATAAGTCCTCTTTTACAAATGGGCCCACAAATATACCATGGAATAACTTTTCATGATTGCCAAACATGCACTTAAGAATCGCGAGGAGTGAGATTTTAAACAATAGTGTGTTCTATTGAGAGAAGAAATAAATTGGCCAACTTCAGCTAATCAAAAATTCTGGAAAATATGAAAAAAAAAAAAAAAAAACTAGGGCCAGATAAATGGATGGTGCACAAAATTTGATTCTTGTCAACAGTATGAGGGCAAATTGGTAATTTCAATTACATTATTTACTAATTTTTAATCTCGTGTTGGTAATACAATTTATTGAGTATAATTAATTACCAAAATATTACCCATAAATCACCAACACATAGTAGTTATTTCATCCATGGAAAACTTGCTATCCTCTGTTCACATATAGAACAGCCTCAATGGATAGAATCTACCATACAAGTAGGGTAGCCACTCCCAGGAATTCAATCAAGATAAAATTATCCAAGTATGGTAGCCAATCCCATGAACAGCTTATACTAGAGGCAATAACTACTTCACTTAGTAGGGTAAACCATACAAACAGGTAGTTAATACCAAGGGTTTATTACAAATAAAATTATTAAAGCAAGGTAGCCAATCCCTAGAACAGCTTATCCAAGGATTTCTATCCAGTGAAGAACAGCCCCAATATGTTGCCTGAAAGGCTATGGTTAACAGTAGATTTATAATTTTGCTACTACACACTAAAAATGTGTGGCCAAAATGTTGAATTTCATTTCTACGACAGATGGTAAGTATCAAGACAAAAGACTGAAGGAATTGAAGCATACAGTAAAAAAACGTCTAATACACCTATTTCCAGAAAATCACATATTTTCTCTGACCAGTCATTACACCTATTTCCAAAATTAACCCTCAAGACAGTAACAGAGCAAATAAAAACATTGCTTAATCATTCACTCAAACATCAACCAACTCAACATCTATGAAACAACCAACTACTCCAAAAGCTTAAGCCGTTAGAGATGGCTTTATTTTATCTTTTATACTTAAACAATCCCCATCATGTGTGGCCCCTCTTTTAGGGTTGGCCTACGTGTGGCACATGTGGCCCCTCTTTTTTTAGATAGCCATTGCATGTGAATTATTAATATTTTTGGGTTTTGCTAATGAGTGCCCTTAGCGAATGTGTTTTTACACACGTTTTGAGAATGTTTTGGGATTTTTATCAACCATTTAAGACTCATTCATTGCAATAAGTGTGAAAACTTAACTAGCGAAACCCTTTTTAATATCAGGGAGGTTTGAAGGTTTGAAGTCAGGACCTTTGCTTTGATACCATGTGAAACAACAAATTACTCCAAAAGCTTAAGCCGTTAGATACGGCCTTATCGATTGAATCTTTTATATTTTAACAACATCACGTACAAAAATACAAGCCGCGTTGTGTTCCGGTATCTTTGTTACTTCTTTGGACCCATACCTGCATCATGAAAAAATTGAATTACATGTAAAGATCGGAAGGAAATAGCAGTAGTAGACTACGTAAAAAAAATTAGAGAGTAGGGGTAAAAGACAAGATCAAGATCTTAATTTAGAGATTACATACCCATCGATGGTGCGTTAATGAGCCTTCTTTTGTCACCAACTCATGTCTGGGGATATACATACATACATGAAATTAAAAGGTGGGGATTTGCTAGGGACCATCGCAGAAGGCATTTCACAGACCAGTCGTTGATGCAGTTCAAATCACAAAGCTAGACGCAGGTGTTCGAATCTTGTCTCCAAGCTCTCTATCATTCATCTTGTCTCAAGATGAATTAAATGAATAAGACAAAATGTAAACCTATGTGGCTGCTCTATCATGCAACAACCGGTCCGCAAAATGCCTTATGCGATGGTCCCTAGCAAATCTCTAAAAAGCATACCCTAAAAACTTTTGGGGAAAATGAAATTGGCCTTGTACTCAAATGAAGATTTTATAGCTAAGAGATAACTACCTTCAATACCAACATCCCAAGTCTTTATAACTTTTCCTTCTCATGTATTAAAAAAACTATTAGTTACTTCTACAATCGTTTTAAAAATGGACAAATCAGCTCTGTGACATGCAAATTAAAATGGACAAAACCATGCCCTTTTGATTTTTGATCTAAGTGGGAAGTCAAAAAAGGTGGTTTGACCAGATCAAAAATCAAGGGGCAGGTTTCCCAGGGTTTTGACACCCTGCCCTTGTAATTTTCACGGTCGGGCATCATATAAAAACTCTGACAATATACCTAGGCCGAACTTAAATGAACTTTGGCCAATATTTGAACTCTATTCTTCCATTACATGCCAATGTAGTGGACTAATGCCTGAAATTAAGTGCCAGCTCAATCAATTGATTTTCATCAGAAATGTATTCTTTGCTGTTTCAGAGAACGTGATATAGAAACTACTAAATCAGTTCAATAAATATGATAAAGACAGTGTATACAATAATGTTTTCAGATACATAAAGCATAAACTCATTAACAGTTTGCACACAAAAAAAATCTAAGTATGAAAATTGTAATGATCAGTACTGAATAAACGTAAACACATGTCCTGTTCTCTTAAGTCCGGCATGTAACACCTGCTACAATACACCACTCAAGTCATTGGAAGCTAATGAACATTAGTAAGATTTACCTTTATTCATCCCTTTTCAATTGGTGGGACGAAGTTGAATTGATTGAATCGGTTGACTTGGCGTTGGGAATGAATAACCCAATATATAATAAGGGCTCGACGTAGTAAGTAGGAGCGCGATTATGGAGCCGCAAACGAACTTCACTCAAGACTAATTTTGAACTGTATAATAGGTGCACTATAGGGGTTATATAAATTATCCACGAATCTGGAAAAACGTAAATCCTAGCTACATTCATTAGCTTCCAATGAGTTGAGTGGTGTGCTGTAGCCGGTGTTACTAGTTGTACTTAAACAGAACAAGACATGTGTTTATTCAATATTGATTGTTACAGTTTTAGTACTTCTATTTTTTTTTTGTGCCAACTGTTAATGGTTTTATGCTCTATATCTTAAAACACTCTTGTATATGTTGTCTATATCATATGCATTGCACTCAATTAAGAGTTGTTTCTATATCACGTTCTCTCAAACAAAAAAGAATACGCTTCTTATGAAAATCAATCTTAGTTATCCATTCCGTTTCGTTTTGGCGACCGGAACGTAACATTTCAGTGTTTCGTCTGTTTTGTTCGGCGTTTCGTTTGAAACTTTTTTTTCCGCTACGACGTGGGGCAAAGGCCTATGTTTTTCGAATTTGTGCCGAGATTATGATTTTTTAGGGTGTGTAAAGGAGTATTTAAGTCATTTCTATCATCATTACACTTTCAACAGCTAAAGAAGACAACATCCCCACGTATATCTATCAGCAAGAAACAAGGGAAAAATTCGCAAAATTTAAACCTAAGAAAATCCCACCAGCAATTTGTGCTAAAGAATTAGAAATGTTTTATTCTTTTACAAATCAATCAGTGTATAAGATGGTTCTTCTTGCATTCTACTTGATTTCTTGCGTATTTGTGGGTAGTGGGAAGGTATATGAATAACTTTTTGGTTGCAAAGGTAATATAAGAAACTACCCCAGAAACGTTGCCATACAAGTAACATATACTTGTTCATCAGAAACAACAAAGAAAAGAAATAAATGCATGTCATGGGTTGTTTTTTCCAAATTCATTTTGGTAGCTGAGTTCCAGCATGCAATTTTTCTGTAATATAACTCAACTCAACTAAGCCTCTGTCCCAAACTAGTTGGGGTTGGCTACTGAATCTTTTAGAGAGAAACAGTAAAAAAATAAGAGAGAGGTAAAACGAACAGAGAGAGACAGAGAGAAACCTTGGTCCCGTGACATTGGGGGCGTGAGGGGTTTTTTGCTTGTAGGAAGGCTGGAGCTGCTGGTGTAAAGAGGGTTGTTTGGGATGCTGATAGGGTAAAACGAGTGTGAGTTTTTATATGGTGGAAAGCCCGTGTAGTCCAATAATGTAGGGCCCACACATAGGATGATCCAAACCGTCCATTTAATGGGGCACAACATAAATAGGTGTGCCCTGACAATCGTTTTCATAGGATGATCCTAGCCTTCCGATCTATCGAGGAATGCATATTATGGAAACCTCTATAGATTGAAGGGTTGGGATCATCCAATGAAAAGTGATTGTGGGGCACAACCTGTTTACGTTGTCGATCCTCATAGGATGATCCTCATCCTCTGATCTGTAGAGGACTGAACATTATATAAACTTTGGGCTATTAGGATAATCCCTATTGGATATTATTCATGGGTACAAACTATTTAAGTTGTGGCCCAACAAATGAACGGTTTGTTTCATCCTATGAAGTGGGCCCAACTTTCAAAAAAAAAAAAAACAAACCAAAAGACCTTACAGTCTTACACGCACACAGCTTATAAAATCTCGGTAAGATATTAAATTAATGAAAAATGAAATAAGCACAGCAATGTTTTAATAATTGCACAAACCTAGGTTGTCTTTTCTTTTCTAATTGACTTGTGAAAGCTTGTTGGGAACTGTAATCATGGTTTTAAATTTCAACCGAAATCCGAAATTTCGGACTGAAACCGAAATTTTCCGAAATTCAATTTTTCACCATTTACCAAATTTCGGTCCGAAACTTCGGTAATCTCGGTCCGAAATTTCGATTTAATGACATTATTTAATAATATAAAAAAAGTGTTAAAATTTCGTCCGAAATTTCGGAATTTCAAAATTTGGGTCCGGAATTTGGAACCAAATTACCAAATTTCGACCGAAAATTTCAGAATTTTGGTTTTCCAGAAGTCCAAAACCGGTACCGAAATCGAAATTTTAAACCTTGACTGTAATGACCTTTGACAGCCCTTTAAATAATAAAAGACAAGATAGATTAGTGTACATATCAAAACGGGCTTTGCGGCGAGGCGCGTAAGTGGGAGGGAGAAGAAACGCGGGAAATCAAGGCTGACATGCGCCACTCACTTGCTTTCTTGCAATTCCTTTTCTAATCCAACACTCCACTTTCTTTTTGTAGACGGAAGCTGCCAAAAAACCTTGGCAAGTTGATGGGCCCACAAATCACGGACTTTTGAATTTTACCCAAAGTTTTAAATTTAAATTAATTTCGCATAATTACAGAGTTAAAACCACAAATTTAAGTAAATTACAAGCTCGGCTCGTTTCAAGACCACAAATTTAAGTAAATTACAAGCTCGGCTCGTTTCAAGAATGATAAAAACATACACATCTGTGGGATTTGAACCCAAGCCCCCTCTAAAGCCAACACCTTAACCATTTGGCCAAACCTTCATTTGTGTTAAGCAACCCACATTCTTTTATTTTATATATATAAAGCTCGGCTCAGCTCGTTTATGAACCGAGCCTAAAAAGCTCACGAGGTTTTCCGAGCTGAACTATACAAAGCTCAAGTTCGGCTCGTTTCTTTGGTGAGCCTAATTTTTAGGCTCGGGTTCAGCTCGTTTAGTAAACGAACGAGCCCGAGCCAAGCTTTTAACGAGCCGAACCCAAATATGTTCGCGAGCCGGCTCGGTTCATTTGCAGCCCTAAATGGGGGCACCCTTTAACACCATTTTTGCAAGGGCGCCTCTCAGCTTAGCATTCCTCCTTTCATGTTTACTTACAATACCAAACCTTCTAAAGTAAAACATTGTGATTGTCTAACCATATAGAAAATATGGATAAATGTATCTGAGATATCCAGTATCCCTCAGATAGCTTATCTGAGCTAACAACTAGAAATATGGTAGGTACCTATGATGTTTGGGTGGTGTTAGATGATGATTCCATAGGACCTACAGTAGGTAGGGTGTTGTGTCTCTCCATAGGATCATGCCAACTCTTAATTTGAGGAGGTTTAAAATAGATGACTATAAAATGGGTCCATTTTGCGCCTCCACAAAGTGAATGGTTAGGATGATCCTATGGAGATGATTTGTTAGGAATACCCAATCTATAATTAGGTCATATGGAATGAATGGGTTGGATGACTCAAAAAACATGGTCGATGCCCTAGTCTATAAAAGCTATCTGAGGGATTGCTCGCCACCCCCTAGAAAATATTAGTTTTTATGTAGTGTTAGTATATAGTGTTAGACTGTATACAATAGTCAAGTATTTCTCAAAAAAGTACTGTATGGCCACACCATAGGATGATCCAAACCGTCCATTTGATGGTAGGTTGTGCCCAAAAAAAAAAAACATTTCCACAAGATTATCCTAGATCTGTAGGGTTTCCATAATATGCCTTCCTCTATAGATCGGAGGGGTGAAATAATCCCGATGGACATGAATTTTTGAGCACAGCCTATTAATGTTGTGGCCGATCAAATGGACGGTTTTGATCATCCCATGGTGTTGTCCATACGACATTCTTTGAAAACTACCGGATTATATTTCCTTACACCATATAAAAAACCTCAAAAATGAAAATCCTACATATATCGCCTGACACAAACCGTCTCAAACGAACAAATTCAGAAGCTTCCGATCACCGTACACGTGTCCTATAACGTTCACCGATCCATCTGAATTCATATTTTCCGACATCAAGCTCAGATCAAGATCACAGCCCTGCAAATTTGCCGCGGACTCATCAAACCCGGATCCTGATCCGAGTCCCGAGTCCGTTCTCTTCGAAGATCTTGACTCTTCCATCTTCTCTTCAAATCCGTCCGTACACCTTGATAAAATAAAAGATTTTCCATTAAATTGAGTCCTTACAAGATAAGGATGAGAGATGAAGAAAAAGATAATCTAAACTAACTAAATAATCATCTAATCTAACAAACTAGATCCAACGGTTAGATCTTATTGAATCTAATATACTCTAACACACCTCACTTCATCCTCTGACTTGGAATCAGATTCCGGCATGAAAACCGGAACTCCGGTAGCGAATTCCGACATCGGCCGAATCGTGCCGCCACTAAGAACAATCTCCACAGCCTCTTGACAAAGATTCCAGTTTCCAGTCCAAAGAAGACCGATGGCTCCGTACACCGGATTCAACGTGCGGCCACAGGCTTCAAAGAGAAGAGACATAAAAAGAGCTGAAAGCATGGAAAAAGGCAAAAAAACGATCAGATCTTAGATCCTTACTACATATAAAGTTCCTTAACGATCAGATCTTAGATCTTTACTACAAAACATAAGAAGAGCTGACCGAATTCCTAAATTTCATACGAAATTTAAGGAAATTCAACCAAAAATCTCGATTTTTTAAATTATTTAATATTTCCCCGAAATTTTGACGGAAATTACTGAAATTTCGGCCGAAATTTCGAAAATTTGGTTTAGGTGAGGACCGAAACGAATTCCGAAACCGAATTTGAAACCATAAGGGAGATAATATATAATACCTGGCCTGTGGATTTCGGTTACAGAGGAGATGAAAGACATGAGACCGGCACGGCCGAAAAATTTGGCTACGAAGATAGTGGCGTAGCCTTGAGCTTCAGGAGTCTGTATAAACTGAAGACAAGGACGGAGAATACAAGATTTTCTGCATCCTTTTCGTAAGACTCGGCATCCATTACAACTCATGTTGAAACGATCATGAAAAGAGAGAGGGTTTTGGTTTGATTCTTGAGGAGAAACTCGTTTTTCTTGGACTGCAAGGAAAAACAAGGAAGAGAAAAAAGGAGAAAAAAAAGAAGGGAAGAGAGAAAGGTGTGATCTACGTTTGTGGGGTTAGCTGGGATTTGGGTTAAAGTAATTAGGGTTAGGTTCCAAAGTCCTTGGTGCTTGCGGCTCCGTGTTTCCGCGAGCAGGGTTGTTCTTTCACCGTTGGATTCAGGTGTATTTATTTATTTGCAGGTGTTGATATTACCACTACGGTGTTTTGATAATTGCACTAACTGATTTTGTCTTTTATTATTTAACCAGCTTTTCAAAGGGTTATTACACCAGGACAAAAAAAGATGATGCTTGGCTGCCATGAATTTTAGTTTATGAGGTGGGGCCTCAATCATTGAAGTGAAACATTGGTGAGGTGGCACGCGGTGAGAGATCTGAACCGTCCACTTAATAGGCATTGCTTTGGACTTCTTATAGTAAAAAAATACAGATCAGCAGTATTAGGATGCCGTAATCCGCAGGTAATATGATATAGAAAACAAGGCCTGTGAAATGGACGGTTAAGATTAAACCAAGGTGAGATCAGTTATGCATATTGAAAAGCCTTTACATAATTACATTTCAATTATCTTTGTGACCCACCACTTGCGAATTTGAGATAACGAAATTACTTAGACTAAAAAAATCAATTCACTTTCTAATTTCTATCCACATTTTTCCTTTTCGTGGGTCCCACATTTTAATCAATATTAGCTGGGTTCGCCCCCATTTTCTTTCCCGGGTCAGCCTTGTAGTGTAAAAAGAGTAGTCATAAATACACTAGAAATGAGTGACCTAGGGAAGAGAAGGAGGCGAATATGTCACTTTGCCTATTAGCTCATCAGGTGGGGCCCAACATTCACGTTGCCATGTTGCTGCAAACCATCCGTTAAGATTGTTTGTCGTCCACTGAATTTTTGTTTGCTGACTTTTGGTCTATTAAAAAAGATCCAGGGTGGGGGCCACCATAATGGATGGTGACTATTCTTATCGGGGAGATGATATATTCGCCCATTTTTCACTAGGGACAGCCACCTTAGTCATGAACAAGGTTTTAAATTTCGGTCCTCACCGAAACTGAAATTTTAGCTGAAATCTTGAAATTTCGGCCGAAATTCGATAAGGGCCCGTTTGGATGCAGAGAAGATTTTGATTTGGAATTCTCACATTTGCAGCCCTTTTTTCGTTGACATTTGGATCCGATCAAATCCTTGAATTTCCAATTCAGCAGCTGACAGTGAAAAAAATCAGATTTCCAAATAAGTTGTGGAAGTAAAAATTGGAACTCCAAAGATCTGGCAGTTTCCTTCACCCTTTGTCTCCCTCAACATGAGCTGGTAGATCTATTCATTTTGTACTGAAAACTCAATTCCAAATCCAAATACAAAATCAGAGGGATCCAAAAGGGCCCTAAAGGCGTTCGAAATGTTGGTTTTTTGGGCTGAAATTCTGTAAAGAATTAAAAAATTATTCAGCAATTTCGGTTTTGGAACGTCCCGGTTTCGTTCCTCACCGAATTTCGGATTTCGGCCGAAATTTAAAACCTTGGTCATAAATACACTAGAGGGGCTGTCCAAGGGTGAATATATCACTTCCCGATGCGTCTACCAATACTTACAGTTCGACTCGATACCTTAGCTATCATTTGGACTGTTGGGCCACTTGGCCGAATTTTATAAGATCTCTCAAAAGAACCAATTAGGTCATGTTGGTTTTGGATTTTGAGAACCGATTTTGAGTCCAAAACGGATTCTGTGGCTCAAATTTAATTTGGATTTTGAGAACCAGTCTAGTGTGAGTCCAAAACAGATTATTGGATTTGAAGTTGTTTTTTATTTTGAGAACTGAATCCAAAACTAATTATTCAACTCAAATTTGTGTATGCCTTTGGTGTTCCTCCTCCTGCGTAAGTCAGCTAGTAACATGGAATGCCTGTATGTATTATTGTCATCAACGTTTAGGCCATGCTTGTTTTGGATTTTGAGAATTAATTGTGTCTAAAGCTGATTATTGAACTCAAAATTAAGGCCCTGTTCGTTTGAGATTATGACAACTGATAGTGAGCCACCAAACCGATTATTTGACCCAAATTACATTAATTTTGAGTCCAATAATCGGTTTGAGGGCTAACCATCTGTTTTCATAATCTCAAACTAACAAAGGTCTGATGTAAATTTGAGTCCAATAATCAGCTTCCCAAAATCCGAAACAAAAAGGGACTTCGTTTTGTGTCCAATAATCAATTTTGGGCTTACAATGGGTTCTCAAAGTCCGAAAACGTTGGAACATACTTTTGTGTCCAATAATCAGTTTTGGACTCACTGTGGTTGTAGAAATTTATAACATAGTTTAGTAATGGGGCGAACTTATTTTGTTTTACACTTTTCTAATTGGCTGTTGAGAGCTCTTCAGGAATTGTAATCTAGCATTGAAAGTTTGGGTAGAGATTGTGACAGCCTGGCAAGGGTGCCATCAATCCATCATCAAAACATGAGGTATAAAACGGTGGGCCCCATTCTTATTCCAGACCTATGCTATGCAATTATGCATGAGGTGTAGATAGTGGGACCTCATGGATGGGTTTAGTGTCGATAGCGAAACACACAAGTTCAACATATCCGCAAAATCGGTGGGCCCACCGTATGCATGTGTTTGGGTGGAGATCGTGCGGCCCACGACGGAAAGGGCGGGGAGCCCCACGACACGAACACAACAGTGGATCAGTGGATCTTTCCTTAGCGAGAATACGCCGCTGCTGTTATGGTCCGGCTGAGGGATTGATTTTGATTCCAGTTCCGGCACGGTTCAAGCACCGGGCAGGGTGTATAATAGTGCCTCAAGGTGGCAAACAGGCCGTGCCGTGCCAGCACGGCACAAAATTTTACAGTCCACATGGCCCGCGGGCCAACCACGGCACGGCACGATTCGGCCACGGGCCATCCTGTGCTGGCACAAATGTACCGGAGGTTAGGCACGGCACGGCCCGCGGCCCGTGTCATGCCGGCACGAGAAAACAGCCACATAAAGTCCTTTTCACACTGTTTTTTGTCGTGCCAGGCCGCTTGTCGTGTCATGCCGTGTGCCTAAATCCTCAGCCTGGCACAGTCCACGTCTTCGTGCCGTGCCGGCACGGCCCACCTCACTGTAGCAAGCGTGCCGTGCCGGGCGTGTTGCGGGCCAGCACGGCCTAGTTGCCACCTCGAATAGTGCCCCACCCATCAATACATGAGGCATGGAGAAATAGGAATCACACATTGGACAGTTGGGATCATCATATGGAGATGATTTTTGGGGAAATGCCTATATTTACATTGGGGCCCATCAAATGAACGTTTTGGATATTGGAATAATGTTGGCCAAAATAAATTTTTGAATAGATATATGTTATATATTGTCTGCACTTTGCTGCACGCATGTAACGACCCTGAAACCACATAATCGCTTACAGGGGAAAAGAACACAAGAAAACCACCATTCGTTTTTTTACATATATGTACATACGTGCAATCGAAGACATAAAATAAAAATAAACTAATAAGGAGATCCATCCCTAATTCTTATTCCAGATTCAAAGTCACCACCTAAACATCACCATCCAAAAAGTTTCATAAAAGGTCACATTAACTTAAACTTTCAACAGCAAAGCCGCTGATTGGGCGATCTACGGTCTAAATTAGAAATTAAGATAGCTAATGCCGTCCCTCGGTGAGTTAGGCATTACAACGCATTTTTTTTTTAAAAAATAGAATGGGGCTCACCTTGTTCAAAGATCTAAACCAATCAGTTATTAGGCTCCAACATTAAAACATCGTACCATGAAAAATCATCTCTATGGGATGATCTTAACTCCTCATTTCTATATGGGGTAGTTTATCCATAGATTAGAGGGTCCGGATCATTCAATGAAGATGATTTTTGTGGCACAGTCTAGTAACATTAGGGCTAACAACGGAATGGTTTGGATCTTCAAAGAAGGTGGGCTTCATTGTAATTTTCAAAATATATGCACACTTATGAATTGTAATTTAGACATGGGCCCACCTATTATATGCCACCTACATGCTTACATCATAAAACGCCTATTTTTTTAGAAAATACATTAGGACCACTATGTTTGAAGATCCAAACCATTCATTTTTTGAACCTCAGCAGAAATAGGTTGTGCCCCAAAAATCATCTCCATCGAATGGTTAAGATCTTAACCATCCATTCTAATATGACAACATCATATGTAGATCTTTACGGATCGAAGAGTTAGTATCATCCTAGGGAGATGATATTTGGGGCAGGCCTGTTTACTTTGGATTGCAACAAATGAACTGTTTGGATCTTTTAACAAAGTGAGCCCAAGTGTTTTTTTTTTTTTTTTTATGGTGCTCACCTTCTTCAAAGATCTAAATTATTCATTGTTAAGCCCGGGTTCTTCTTCAAAGAGAGAAGACAGAGTACTGGTTGTAAGAATAAATATGGGTGGGGACTTCATTGTTCAGAGATGACCAAAGGTTCATATAGAGAGAGATATATGTGCCGGGCACAACCGACACGACCGGTAAAAACGGCTCTGTACCGGTTGTGAAGCCCCAGCAAGTAAAACGGGGCAAAATTATCCCTGAATGGGGGAATTTATCAGCCCCCATTTAATAAAACATTTTAAATTGGTTGATCACTGAATGGGTGATTCTCACTTATTCTTTGCCTGCCTTCAAAGATAGGCACTAATACAATATAATTTGACATAAAAAAGTAAGGGTGCAACTTGGGTTAGGCTCAACCTGATCTCAGTGGGGGTTCAACCCAATTTCGGCTAGGTTGGGTTAGTATTGTCTAGGGTTGGTTTGGGTAGGGGTGCAACTCTGGTCAGGTTGAAGCCAATTCGACCCGACCCGAGGAACCTTTTTCTCTTTTTTTTGCCCAACTCGACCCGACCTGATTTCCAACCTGACGAGGTTCAACCCAACTAACCCAAGCCGAGGAACCTTTTGTTCCATCCCGAACCCAACCTGAACCGAGTTCAACCCGACCTAACCCCGAGCTTTTAAGCTTACAAGAAACAATTTTCATAAAAAATGTCGGGTTTAACTAGGGTCGGGTTGCCCAAACCCTCAACCCGACCTGACCCGAAGTCAACCCGGGTCGGGAAAACTCAACCCAAACCGACTCAAGCAGACTATTTTTTTTCCCGGTTGAACCCGACCTGAGTTGCATCCCTAGTTTTGGGTTAGGGTTGGTAAAAGTCAACCCAATTTAATTTAGGATTAGGGTTGAGGCTTTGAGCAACCCGACACAACCTCCATCACAAAAGGCATTTTGTGGCTGGTCTTTCACACTTTAGACCAGCCACCTCGTTAATGGAGACAAAAGTTGTTGTCTCCAATCACGACGTGGCTATTCTAAAGTACGACAAACCAGCCACAAAATGCCTTTTCTGATGGACCCTAGCAAATCCCATATTTGTACTGTTTTGTTTCTGCGCTGTTCCTAACCAAAAACCCAATCCTATCTAGGAAAAATGGGTTAGAGGGATCTGATTAAAGTTTGAGAGATTTAGAGGCGGGTTAACCATTGAGACCCGAGGCTCGGGCTAGGCTATGCTCGAGGGAATGCTATCCTGGCTGGGCTATCATGGGCCTGAACTCAATATAGCATTCCCCTAACCCAACCCAACTCGAACCTCTGTTCGATCATCATCCCTAACCCAACCTGCCTCTAAATCCTCAACTCCCAACCCGTGTAACCTGTCTTTTGCAAATCAGGTCCGGTTGGGTTCCTGTTAACCCAGGACCAAATAGAAAAATCCAAAAAAATATTACTCCTAAGAAATCACAATAAAATTAGAGGACAGAGGTTAGGTTCAGATCAGGTTGGGCTGTCCAAGACCTCAACCCTAACCCAACCCAAAATTAAATCGGGTTGGCTTTTCCCACTCCCAACCCGACCCGAGCCAAAATCGGGTTGAACCCGACCCAAGTTGCACGCTACATTTTTCTCGTTTCGGACAAAAGACCTAAGGTAGAAAAACAAGAGAAACAAACAAAAAGCATCAACTAAAGTAATAAAGCACACGCGATGGGAAAAGACCACCTTTTCTTCTCCGCTCCATTTCCCACTGTTTCCTCCTCTATCCTTCTCAACCCCCTTCGAAAACTCTCTTGTGGGCCCACCCCTGGCCGGAAAAACTGGCGCAGAAGATCGGAAAATCCATCCGGCGGCCCGGCGCCACCTCTAAAGCTAGGGTTTATGCCGACATCAACGTGGTTCGTCCCAAAGACTATTGGGAATACGAGTCCCTTACCGTTCAATGGGGGTACAAACCCTAGATCTCAAAACCCTTCTTCTTATTTTCTTTATTTGATCTCCACCGTTGGATTTAGGGTTTATTTTTTGGATTTTAGGGAGCAGGATGATTATGAGGTGGTAAGGAAGGTCGGAAGGGGGAAATATAGCGAGGTTTTTGAGGGCGTTCATTCTACTAATGAAGAACGTTGCATTATTAAGATCCTTAAGCCCGTCAAGAAGAAAAAGGTGATTTTTTTAAATTCATTTAAGGTTCATGGGTTCTGATTTTTTTATTATTAATAGTTTTGTATAAATTCAGAGCAGAATGTCCTATATCCGTTTCATTCATCATGTGGCATGTATATAAAAGTTACAACAAGGAATCCTTGGGTTGAAGGGGTATACTTAGCACACGGTTTAATCTAGTTAGACAGTTTGTATCCTATAAGATTACATCAAGGAGGATAAAGATAATAAAGATATAAAGATATAAAGATCACGATTACGAAGCAGCTAAAAGAGCATGCCCAACTCTTTTACAGCTTTAATACTCCCCTCTCAAGTTGCTGCATGAATATTAATCATGCCCCACTTGCGAATGAGATTATGGAATTATCTCATCCAAGAGGTTTATTGGTATGCTCATGAAAGACAGGGTTTGTAGCAATATGTAAGGCTTCTTTATTGTCAATGTCGTAGGTTCAGAATGTGGAATAATCCATTGTAGTTCACAAGCAGCGTGAGCCATAGCTCGGTATTCAGCTTCGGCAGGAGAACGAGAAATGGTGCTTTGCTTCTTAGTTTACTATGAAACCGGACAAGAGTCAATCATAGTGCAAAAGCCAGTGGTAGACCAGCGAGTGAGGGGACAACTTGCCCAATTAAAGTTGCAAAAAGCTGTTAAGTGAATGTTGCTAGAAGAAGAAAAAAACTAAACCTTAACCAGGAGTGCTCTTAAGGTATCAGAGCTATTTAAAAAAAAAAAAGGTATCGGAGCACACAAGTGGAAGCAGCAAGATGGGGAGTGCAAGGGGTTTACATAAATTGACTTAGCATGTGAAAGGAATATAGTACATCCGGTTGGGTAATGGTGTGATGAATTAAACGTCCCACTAGTCGTCGATAATGAGATGGATCTTTATGCAGGTACCCATATGAGGTGTTTAACTTCAAATGTTGTTTCATAAGGAAGGTTGTAGGACTTGACCCTAACATTCCCGTGTCACTCAAAATGTTGAGGGTATATACTTGCGATGACAAAGAAAGAACCCTTTTGATGAGTGAGCGACCTCATGTTAAGAAAATATTTGAGTGGCCCTAGATTATTAACGTGAAATTTGGATTCAAGGAAGTGCTTCAAGTGACCAATAACGGTAATATTATCTCCAGTGATGATTATATCATTAACAGAAACAAGAACAAAAACAGAACCTAAAGATGTCCGTCGGAAGAAAAGAGAGTAGTCAACCTTAGATTGTGTATAACCAGCTTCGTACATTGCATTCAAAAATTTGGAAAACTTTTGAAGACTAGCTTGCTTGAGGCCATACAAGGACTGATGCAGGACAATACCTAATTTAGGGAGAATCCTACACTCGTTATGGGATTAAGACTTTAGGACAGTTTAGGGCTTACGCAGAAAACTAAATGAACACTTAACAACTAACCTAGGGCTGAATGAACGCCTAATTAATCTATGGACAACAGCCATAATGAGACCTAAATAGCATAAATAGTTGTAAAGATTATAATTAAGCATGAACTAAACCTTATACAAATCAATCAAAGCGATAAAGATTCGTAAGATGAATTGATAATAGAAGGATTAGTCCGAAACTAGGCCTACGCATGCAACCAACTAAATCCCGGTCCTGCAATTCTAAATCAAGGGTGAGTGGCTAAGTGGAAAAAGATAAGGTAAGCATCCAAACCAGCATTAGCTGAACTAACATATCCAGTTTATCTCGCAACATATCGAGTTTATCCTTCAGCAGCATTTCTCGAAGTAGCATTCCCATAAGCAGAGGATGAAATCCTTGCTTGTTTATCCCGACGAGGGTTTATGAATCACTCAAACGAGCCTTTCTAGCCGCATCTGAGTTAGCGCAACCCTATCCATATCTTTATGCGCAGAGGCATCCAAATCCGAATCTGTAGAATCAATTGGAGAATCCCCATCCGCACCCGACGAATTGGTTAAATCTAGTAGAGTGGGTGTTGTTCTGATGCCATATCTAAGGAATAAATATTTGGAATAGGCATCTCGGCGAAAGAGGATTGAGAACCACAAGGTGCGCTCCAAAATGCCAGCACAAACAGCTCCCACAGGCACGCATGATAAGGGGTGTGGAGAACTAAAAGATAATGTAAGACCTATCAATTAGATGTAACAAAAGCATGAGAAATTAATAATGATCAATGAAAAATAAAAATAAAATAAATGTCTAGCAGCAGGAATTGGGTCAAAACAAACCAGATTTAGGCGGTAGGGGTATTTTAGTAATTTCTGCAAATATGGAAATTGAAGGAAACTGCTGTCCAGATCTTAGGTAAGGGTTTAGGTATGTAAAAGAAAGGTCATTCTAGGGTTTAGGTTCTGATTTGATGGTAGGTTTAGTCTATGGATCTTTAAAAAGGCTTTCAAGGCTTGAAAATGGTAAGAACTTACAATAGGGTCCAACAAGGTTTGAAAGTTGAGATTCTAATGAGTTTTAGGTGAGGTTTAATCACTAAAACAATCCCTCAAAATCTCATAACAAGATCTTGAAGAACAAGGGAGATCTATGGAATTTGGGTTTTTTTAGTTTTAGGGTTGAAGAACAAAGAAAATAGAAAAGCTGATTTATTAACCTTGTTTGTGCTGATTTGATTGAAGAAATAGAAGAGAATAGGTGAGAGGAGATGAGAGAAGATGGTTCCAAATCACAAGAAGAAGAGAGAAGAAGAAAATCCAAATTTTTGGCTTCAAGCAAAATGCCAATTCTATTAGATCTCTAAAAGGCTTTCCAGGCTTGAAAAGGGTAAGAACTTACAATAGGGTTCAACAGGGTTTGAAAGTTGAGATTCTTATGAGTTTTAGGTGAGGTTTAATCACTAAAACAATCCCCCAAAGTCTCAAAACAAGATCTTGAAGAACAAGGGAGATATCTATGGATTTTGTGTTTCTCTACGAATTTTTTTTGTGCTAATTTGATGGAAGAAATAGAAGAGAATAGGTGAGAGGAGATCAGAGAAGATGGTTCCAAATCACAATAAGAAGAGAGAAGAAGAAAGCCCAAATTTTTGGCTTCAAGCAAAACGTTAATTCTATTTTATATTTAAAAAGTCCCTTACATTGCTTTCATAAGATGTATTTATAAGAAAAGAAACCCTAAAAGATAACTTAAAACCTAAGCAACTAATCTCAACCATTCATCTAATCCAAAGTAAACTAAATAAAGTTAAAAACTTACCAAAAATAGTAATCCCTTAATAGACCTATTCCACTTCCTTAATGCTCTGTTTGGTTGCCGGGTTTTTTTTGTTCCTGGGAGTTTTGTGGGAGAGTAAGTTAAATTTTGGTCCCATCCCATGTTTGGTTGCCTTTTAGCACTAGGTTTATTTTAATCCCACTCTTGTAATGATTACTTGTGGGGTGAATTTTTTAATCCCACTTTTGTAATGATTGCCTTTTCATCCCATCCCAAGATAACCCCAGGAACAAAAATAAACTCAGGAACCAAAAATAAGCTTGAGAAGAATTTTTTTCTACCCAACAGTTCAAGCAACCAAACAAAGGTTTTTTTTTCCCACCATATCTCCCAGGGTATTTTTTTCTCCCACATAACCAAACATGGGATTTTTATTTTACCAGGATACTTCCAGGACTTTTTTTTTCCCACCTATCTCCCAGGGTATTTTTTTCTCCCACATAACTCCCGGGAACAAAAAAAACCTGGCAACCATACAGAGCATAAAACACTCATAACTTGCTCAAAACCCATCCAAATCATGTGATTTTGGGCTCATTAGATGGGTAATTGAAAAACCTTTCTAATAATAATACCAAACACACGTTAAACGGATGAGATTTGATGCCTAAAAAGTAGGCTACCAATAAAATGACGAAAATAGAATGTAAATAATAAAAAAGACGCCCATGTATGGCCCATGCTAGAGTCTCCGTCCTCAGTCCACGTCTGCGCTTGTAAACCTTGAATCCGCGCCCATTGTTGATGTCCCCATCAAGGACTTATTAAGTCAATAAACTAAGGTCTCCCCATGTCTAGGAAGGCTCTCCATTAGGTGGGTAACTATGGATTTTGTAACAGCTCTCCATTTTGTGTCCATCAGCATTACAATGACTGTAATGTGGGTTACCATAGATTTTGTAGCAATTCGAATCATTGTGGCCATCTACATTGCAATGGTTGCAATGGGGACGCAAATGAGGGTTCCTTGGTGTGTTTGTAGTTGCGATCAAGGCTGGGGCTTCATTCAACATGGGATTGTGGATGGATAGTTCTCATTGCTTTTCTTCTTGTAGGATGAGGGAAAAATACCTTGCTGACCGACAGCAGGGGTTCACGCAATGGAATCTGACCACAAATCGGAGCATATGAATCATACAGACCTTATAAAAATTCCATTACTTGATCTTGTTGCAAAAGATCAAATATAGCTTTTGAGGCTCCACAAGAGCAGGTGGGGAGAGAAATGTAGGTGGCTAATTCACCCACAAACTATTGATCTTTGTATGATATGCAGAAATGCATAAAATTTCTTGTTTTAAGAATGACAGAGATTGTTCAAGTTGATAAACTTTGGGAGCATTTGGCTGGGAAAAACACTCCTCCAATGTCATCCCAAATTGCTCAAGCAGTTTCAGAGTATACATGGTTTTAAATTTCGGCCGAATTCCGAAATTTCGAATTTCGGTGGAGACCGAAACCGAAATTTGGCGAAATTTTGGATTTCGCCCTTTACCTCGGAATTTCGGTCCGAAATTTCGATTTAATGTAATTTATAAAAAAAAAACATGTTACAAAATTTCGGCCGAAATTTAGGTCCGAAATTTTCGAAATTTATTAAATAATCTTTTTTTATTTATACGGATTTCGCCCAAATTTCGGATTTCGGTGGGGTCCGAAATAGGTACCGAAACCGAAATTTAAAACCTTGAGAGTATACGAGACTGGAAGTGAGTTTGGGAGGTATGGAGTGAAGCATCCACGAAGAAACCGTATCATTCACCCTTTTCCACTGAGGAAGTTGAGGAGAATTGGGTTCGAGTTTAGGGATTGTTCCATCTACAAATCCCAATTTGTTTTTACCATGAAGTGCCATACTGCCATTCCCATGGCACGAAACCAAGTTCAATAGTCATCTCCATTCAACAATGGTGAGACAAGTCAGCCGTATTAAATTCCTCCATGAGATTTTGTTACTGACTTGAGAGATTCTCGAAGTTACTTCAGTCATGGTGATCATCAGGTCTGAGGAAATGTGAAATCAGGGACTGTTGAACAAGAACATAGTGGAAGTGCCTTGATCAAAGAGGGACGAATTGGTGAAAATAAAAGGTGAAGAGATGGGAATCAAATTGATGTTTGTGAATCGAAATGGAATAAAACTTAAGCATGCCGTTTGAAAAAAAGGAAACACTTACGGTATGTAGTAGATGTGTAGATAGAAGAAGCAACAAAAGAAAGCTATTAGTTCTTACCTTGTGAAGGAAATTGAAAGATGAGCAATACGGTTTAGGGATTTAGAAGCCCTAAGCTCTGATACCATAATAATTTTAGAGTAGAGAGTCATATATCCTTTCATTCATCATATGGCATGTGTATAAAAGTTACAACAAAGAATCCCTGATTTGAAGTGATATACCTGGCACACGGTTTTATCTAGTTAGGTAGTTTCTATACTACATGATTACATCAAGAAGGATACAGATTTTTTTTGAAAGGTTCAAGAAGGATAAAGATCAAGACATAAATGAGTTTTTATATGGTGCCCGACCGTCAAGTACCGTCAAAACGGTACCACCCTTGATATTTGATCCTACAACAGCCGACTTTTTAAGAAGCTGCTGTTGGGTCAAATATCAAGTGTGGTACTTTTGAGGTACCACCTTCACCGGGCTTGACGGTCGAGCATCATATAATTTCTCGACATAAAGATCATGATTACGAAGCTAGCCTAAAAGATCACGCCCAACTCTTTTACAACTTTAACAATTTTTTATTTGCATTTTCTCTGGGAGGTATTTTGATTTTGTTGTTATTCGTCGTTCCTCATGTAATTCTTGTTCGGTGCATTTGAATATTGATTATGCAAAATGAGATGCATTCTGCTGTATCATTTTCTTCCTTTTGTTCTTTTTTATATCTTTTAAAATTTTAATTTTGTCTCTTTTCTCGACATGCTCTGTAATGTGTTTACTTATGTTTTGTGATCTGTTTCAGCTGTCTTCTGAACTTTCTTGGGTTTACTTCAGATCAAGGTTTTAAATTTTAGTTTCGATTGGCACAGAAATAGAAACATTTCGGTTTTGGTGGAAATCTTATAAAATCATACAAAAGCATATGCAAATGATGGAATTTTAAGATGAAACTTTGGAAAATGCTAGAATAAGCACAAATGCATACTTAGAAACCATCATGTAAGCAACAAAACCATCCATAATGGCTTAATCACATCGAATACAAAATGATATGCGTTGTCACACATGTTTAGAACAGTAAGGTCAATAAGGAAGTACAATGTGATGAAGTATAAGGAACTACAATAACTAGTCTCCCCTCTTAGGACCCCAACTCAATGTCAATGACACATAGAGTTACGAGGTATTATTATTTATTGGTCTCATGCCTATAAGACATCTCATGCATAAGATACGGCTAATTTGTTTTCAGTTCAATGCTGTTGCCTACCAAATATTATTCTATACAGTAATGGAATGAACTCAACTCAACTCAACAAAGCCTTTGTCCCAAACTAGTTGGGGTCGGCTAAATGAATCCTTTAGAAAAATTTCATGTAGAAGGAATCTACCCTGCTCTAATTCTGGCTCTAGTTGGGTTCTTCTATGTGGATTATTTTCTTCCATTCTATCCTATCCAAGGTCATATTCTTTGTTATGTTCCTAGTTATCAAGTCTTTCCTCACTGTTTTTACCCAAGTTGTTTTCGGTCTGCCCCTACCTCTTTTTACTCCATCAATTTGGCACGAGTCGCCTTTTCTCACCGGAGCATCCAAAGGCCTACGTTGGATATGTCCAAACCATCTTAAGCGATGCTCTCTCATCTTCTCTTTAATTGGTGCCACCTCCACCTTTTTACGTATGTTCATTTTTAATTCTATGTGACCTTGTGTGGCCGCATATCCATCTAAGCATTCACATCTCTGCTACACTCATCTTATGCACATGCTGCTTCTTGGTGGCACAACATTGTAAGCCGTACAACATGGCTGGCCTCACAGCTGTCTTATAAAACTTTCCTTTCAACTTGGTAGGGATTTTACGGTCGCACAGAACTCCTGAGGCAAGTTCCACTTCAACCAACCTGCTCTTATTCTGTGGTTAACATCATTTTCAATCCCTCATTCCTTATGTAGAATTGAACCAAGATAGCGAAAGATATCCCTCTTTGGTATCTCCTGTCTAGTCATATTTACTACATCCTCGTCCTGCCTCTTTACATTACTATAGTTGCATTCCATATATTCTGTCTTAGTCCTACTAAGTCTAAAACCTTTGAATTCCAAAGTAGTTCTCCATAACTGTAACTTAGCATTTACTCCTGCTTTGGTTTCGTCGATTAATACTATGTCATATGCAAATAACATACACTACGGCACCTCATTCTGGATACCCTCCGTGAGCTCATCCATTACTAGCGTAAAAAGATAAGGGCTTAGATCTAATCCTTGGTGCAGTCCTATTGTAATTGGAAACTCAATAGACGTGCCATCCGTGGTTCTGACACTAGTTACCGCTCCATCGTACATATCCCTAATTAAATCAACATATTTAGTAGGCACTTTTTTCCTTTCAAGGATCCACCACATCACTCTCCCGGGAACCCTATCATACGCTTTCTCCAAGTCAATGAAAACCATATGAAGGTCCTTTTTATTTTCTCTAAATCTCTCCATAAACCTCCTAATCAAGAAGATAGCTTCCATAGTCGATCGTCCGGGCATGAAGCCAAACTTATACTCTGACACCTTAGTCTCTTTTTTTAGTCTATGCTCAATTACCCTCTCCAAAGCTTCATGGTGTGACACATTAGCTTAATTCTCCTGTAATTGGTGCGACTCTAAATATCTTCTCTATTCTTATAAATAGGTACTAATGTACTCTTCCTCCACTCATTAGGCATATTAATGGAATGAAACGAAATGCAAATAATATCTTTCCATTTTTTGTCTTTCCAACCATTTCGTTTGAATTTTGGGAACTTCGGTCGAATTTTGGGAATTTCAATCAAATTTCAGGAATTTTGGTAGAATTTTCGAAATTTCAGTCAAAATTTCAGGGTAATAATGATATGAAAGGAATCATGTAGATTTCATTTCGGTGTGGATGGAAAGGGAAACATTTTGGTCGTTTTGGGGAAATTTTGGGGAAATTTAAGAGTTAAAACCATGCTTCAAATGCCTATGGCCTCTTACTTATTATAGACAAGTAGTTTCAAAAGGTCAACAGAGGGAATTTCATAATTATATTAACTTTGGAATAGCTTCTTTAATGGAATTAACGCGAAGGAGGAGCTCTCCTAGGATTTTAAGGGGTTTATTAGTTGATTGAGAGGCTTGGAAGTGCACTGAAGGAATACGTTGGCCATCCTCTTAATGTGGAATTTTCATGGGATTGAGTTGTTTCTTCTGGTTGTTGCAGGAAATTGTGTAATTCTGGATTATACTAAAGAATCTGATGTAGATGGAATGGTAAAGAGTGACTTGTCGATGAGTCGAGGCACAAATCTGAATTCACTGTCCTCGAGATAAGTATCACCCCCACATGCGACGAATCATGGTGCAAAATGGGAACTTCGAGGTATGTCTCCAGGATACAACAACTCCGCTCTAGGAGGTGTGTACTCTCACTACCCGGATGCCTAGCGAACACGTTTTATTCGTCCTTGACCAGAGATAGAAAACGACCCAAAAGTCTTTGTTAAACAGGAAGAACTAGAAACTATGGAGAAAAACTCGGTATCCGTTCGAATGCCATTTCCGTAGCCAATGTCATCCTTTCAAGAAAGCTTAACAGATGCCTTAATGAAAGGATACGATTAGGAAACATTTTAGAACGTTTCCTAATGAAAAGTGATAAATCCGCATTTCCACAGTTGTTAAAATCGAAATAGAAATTGCGACCATTTTCCATAGAATACATGAGATTTACGGTAGTAAGATGAAACATCACTTACTGACATACGTTTCCTGCGGAAACCAAAATATTTAGAATAGTAAAAGCTCACTTTACCGACAAACTTTTCCATCAAAAACATAAGCGGACGAACTTTTCCGTCGAATACATAAGAACGGAAAAAGACAAGTAAAGACATAAAGCGGTAAAATGAAAAGGTGCCAAAAAGTGGGAAACCATTAACCATGGAAAACTCAAGACTTAGGACGAAAATTAAAAAGGAAAAAGAAATCTCTCTCTCTCTCTCTCTCTCTCTCTCTCTCTCTCACTCACACACACACACACACACACACACACACACACACACCGACCCAACCCGACACGGCTTGGCGCGGCGCACGCATGGCAAAGATTTTAAACTCCATTGTTTTCTCTTTAAGAATCCCCAACTCTTGCCTTTCAATAATAATAATAAAGGGCCCGTTTGGTTGTCGAGAAGATTTTGATTTGGATTTCTCACATTTGCAGCCCTTTTTGTGTTGTGATTTGGATCCGGATAAAATCCTTGAATTTCCAAATTAGTAAGAATTGATATGTTTCAATTTCGGGTCCCACACACACGCGTTAGAAATAACATTTCACGGGTGTCTTTATCAATTGAGCATGTGATTAAATTTTTGTTTTGCAATGGAGAGTCGTTATCAAATTTAATCTATGAGTATTCTTGGGATGTGTTAAAGTATAAAAGATAAATAGAGAAGAGTCTAGCATGAGAGAAGAGATTACTCACCTAAAGGCCCAAGTCAATGAGAAGTCTTCGACTTCAAGAGAACCTGCTCCCCAGCACCCTCCTGCTGTGTCTCCTAGCCTACCC
This sequence comes from Tasmannia lanceolata, assembly GCF_043159265.1. Classification (NCBI taxonomy): domain Eukaryota; kingdom Viridiplantae; phylum Streptophyta; class Magnoliopsida; order Canellales; family Winteraceae; genus Tasmannia; species Tasmannia lanceolata. The sequence continues at coordinate 26,126,080 of NW_027518695.1, read as the reverse complement.
CGTCTTGCTGTACTACCAGTAGAGGTTGATCTCGATGACGAGCAATATGCCGAGGAAAACTGCTACCGAGACCAAGTAAGCGATAGTGGAGGAGCTTTCAAGCCTTACTTGTCAGCTCTTCGCCCCATGAAAGAAATGAAGCCCAATTCAAGTGGCCAAAATATGATTAAGAGGGCATTTACCATATTGGGAAGGATCCCTGTGGAAAGAATGGGAACCCAAGTGCAAGAAACCCTTCCGACGGGCAATCGCTTGCACCATGTGCTAGTGTGGAAAGCAAACATATTTCTTTATTTTTGTCCCATAGAGTGGAGCCCAACAGGCAACAAGTCTTTTAATTTTTTTTATTGCCGATAGACTATTCCCAAATAAATACCCAATTGAATCTCTAAAGTTTATTTTGAATAACTACAAACCCCTAGAACTCAGGTGAGACGAGCAGATCGACACCGTCAAACGAAAGGTTGTTAGCACAGAGGTTGATCAAGAAGATCTGAACATCATCAGGCAGCTCAACAAGACTCAGGCAGGCATCTCGCTTTAGGGATAATAATAATAATAATAATAATAATAATAATAATAATAATAATAAGAAGAAGAAGAAGAAGAGGAATAACAACAACCACAACAACAACAACAACAACAAGATCTGAACATCAACTCAGGTCAGACTCTGTCAAATGAAAGGTTGTTAGCACAGAGGTTGATCAAGAAGATCTGAACATCATCAGACAGCTCAGCAAGACTCAGGCAGACATCTCGCTTTAGGGATTACTAACAACAACAACAACAGCAACAACAACAACAACAACAACAACAACAACCTGTAGAGATTTAACTCCAATATGTTTGATCATCTTCTCTTATTCTTCCAATGTGGGACAAGATATCTTACTCAAAAGCCAAAAAAGATGGAGGGTAGTTTGCCATTTTAAGGAAACAAAAAGCCAAAAATCTAGGATAAGATTGCTAATGTGGGAAGCAACTATTTGTTCCGTTCCCCTCTCGGTTTCCTTAAAAGCAAGGAAAGTCAACAATCCCCCACAAATTCAAAATTATAATGAAAGGGAGAAAATCAAG